>NC_143508.1:42990000-44190000 GCF_051622355.1 Phaseolus vulgaris | reverse complement strand
TCGGGCGAGAAAGTCCTCCCGAAAGGACCGTTCCCCCAGGAAGGACCGGCCCAGGGAGACCCAGCCAACCGTGGCACTAGTAGACCTTGATCCCCGGGCAACCGAGGACAGGCTAGAGGCAAGAGAGGAGCTGAGGAGAGTCCCCCTCCTCGACGAAGAGCACAGCACGGCTGTAGGGACAGCCTTGGCGGCGGCCGAGGCCGAGGTCATGCACGCCGCGCTAAAAAAGAATGTCGACATGTTCGCATGGACGCCGGCCGACATGCCGGGAGTAAGTCCGGATGTCATCACCCATCGGCTGTCCATATTTAAGGAAGCCCGTCCGATCTCCCAAAAGAAGAGGGACTTGGGCGACGAAAAACGACTCGCAGCGAAGGAGGAGGCCGGCAAGCTCCTGTCGGCCGGATTCATAAGGGAGGCCCGATACACGACATGGCTGGCCAACGTCGTCATGGTTACCAAGCCTAACGGTAACTGGAGGATGTGCGTCGACTACAGAAACATCAACAGCGCATGCCCGAAGGATACCTACCCCCTCCCGAACATTGACCGACTGGTGGATGGGGCGGCCGGCCACAAAATTATGAGCTTCCTGGACGCTTACTCTGGCTATAACCAGATAAGCATGCACCCGCGGGACAAGGAGAAGACGGCCTTCATGACGGCCGATGCCAACTACTACTACGAGGTCATGCCGTTCGGCCTCAAGAACGCCGGGGCAACCTACCAGCGCCTCATGGACAAAATTTTCAAGGGTCTAATAGGCCGGGCGGTAGAAGTCTATGTGGACGACATAGTCGTGAAGTCCGACTCGTTCGAGCAACATCTGAAGGATCTAGACGAGGTCTTCAAGGCCCTAAGGGGGGTCAACATGAAACTCAACCCCGAAAAATGTACTTTCGGGGTGGAGGGAGGAAAGTTCCTAGGCTTCATGCTCACCCACCGAGGGATAGAGGCCAACCCCGACAAATGCCAGGCCATACTCAGCATGAGAAGCCCGAACACCGTGAAGGAGGTACAACAACTCCTTGGGCGGCTGACCGCCCTCTCTCGATTTTTCCCCCGCCTGGCCGAGAGGACGAGGCCGATCGTTCAGTTGCTCCGTAAAGGCAAAAAATTCGTCTGGGACGACCAATGCGAGGAAATCTTCAAAAAATTCAAAGAGTTCCTCACATCTCCGGCCGTCATCCAGAAGCCGAGACCCGACGTCCCAATCCTCGTATATCTAGCAGTCTCGGAAGAAGCAGTCAGCGCTGCCCTAGTGCAGGAAGCCGAGGGCGAGGAGCGACCCATATACTTTGTCAGCCGAACCCTCCATTCGGCCGAGACCCGATATCAGATGATTGAGAAGGTGGCTCTCGCACTCGTCCTCACGGCAAGACGGATGCGCCCCTACTTCCAAAATCACTCCATAACTGTAAGAACCGACTACCCTATTTTCAAAATTTTATCTAAACCGGACCTTGCAGGGAGGATGATAGGATGGTCGGTCGAACTCTCCGAGTTCGACATACGTTATGAGCCGAGGGGCGCCATCAAGTCTCAATGCTTGGCCGACTTCTCGGCCGAGCTGACACCACTGCCCACCCTCTCGGACGGTTGGACTCTCTACGTGGACAGCTCATCAAATAAAACAGCCTGTGGAGCGGGAGTCGTCCTGGAAGGGCCGGGCGACCTCCTCCTGGAACAAGCCCTCCAGTTCGGATTTCGGGCGACCAACAATCAGGCCGAGTACGAGGCCTTGCTGGCCGGGCTGAACCTAGCTTACGACATGGGAGCGCGCGAGGTTACATGCAAAAGCGACTCCCAGGTTATGGTCGGCCAAGTCAACGGAGATTTCGAGGTTAAAGAGCCTTTGCTGCAGCGGTACTACCACGCGGCCAAAAACAGTATCGCCCGCTTCAACAAAGCGCCCTTGCAACACATACCGAGGGAGGACAACAAAAGGGCCGACATCCTGTCCAAGCTCTCGATCACCAAAAAGAAGAGCCACCAGAGGTCAGTCATACAAATATGGCTGAGACACCCTAGTGTGACGGAGGCCGAGGCCGAGTGTCTGGCTATCGAAGAAGAAGAGGCCGACGCCGAAAACTGGATGACACCCGTCATCCAATATCTAACGGTCGGCACATGCAAGGCCGGCCAAGAGAAGGCGATGAAGCAGCAATGCGCCCGGTACACCATGATTAACGAAGATTTGTATCGGAGAGGCTACTCGACCCCCCTGCTAAAATGCATCACCAACAAAAGGGCCGAGTACATCCTGGCCGAGATCCATGAAGGAATCTGCGGAAATCACGCCGGGACGAGGCCGATGGCCGCCAAAGTTTTGAGGGCCGGCTACTACTGGCCGACCATGCAAGGCGACTGTGCCGAATATGTGAAGAAATACGCCAAGTGCCAAGAGTTCGACCCCCTCCACCACACCAGGCCGGAAGAACTGCATAGCATCATCTCCCCATGGCCGTTCGCCATGTGGGGGATGGACATTATCGGGCCATTCTCCTCAGGGAAGGGGCAGACCAAATTCCTCCTGGTGGGAGTCGACTACTTCACCAAATGGATCGAGGCCGAGCCCCTCGCCTCCATCTCGGCGAAGAATGTACAAAACTTCGTATGGAGGAGCATAGTTTGCCGATTCGGCGTCCCACACACAATGGTAACTGACAATGGCCGACAGTTCATCGACCGAGGCCTACAATCCTTCTATGACGACCTGGGCATCAAGTCCGTCACAGCCTCGGTGGAACACCCACAAACCAATGGGCAGGCCGAGGCCGCCAACAAGGTCATACTCAACGAGCTGAAGAAGCGTCTGGGCAAAGCAAAGGGCCGATGGACCGAGGAGTTGATCGAGGTACTTTGGGCGTACAGGTGCACTCCCCAAACTACCACACAAGAAACGCCCTACAGCCTGACATACGGAACCGAGGCCATGATCCCGGTAGAGGTGGCCGAGCCCACCATACGACGGCAGATGTTCGATCTCACCCTAAACGAGGAAAGCCTAGCGGTCAACCTCGACCTGGTAAGTGAGCTTCGTGACAAAAGCAAGATTCGGGAGGCTGCCTGCAAAGCCCGGGCGTCCAGACGGTACAACACCAAAGTCCGGCCTAGAGGTTTCCAGAAGGGCGATCTTGTCTGGAGAATGCGCAGCGATGCAAGAAAAAACGAAGGGAAGTTCTCATCCAACTGGGAGGGGCCTTTCCGAGTCCGAGAAGTCGCACAAGGAGGGGCCTATCATCTAGAATGGCTTTCAGGAAAAATTGTACCGAGGACGTGGAATGCCACGCACCTCAAATTCTATTACAGCTAAAATCAATAAAATCACGCACTCTTTCCTCACCCAATCAGGGAGGTTTTAACGAGGCGTTTTCATCAAAAGTGTTGGAAATATTCTACCGAGAGTACCGGCCGACCGACTGCCCACTTGCTCGATTAACATCGCAAGTGCCGGCCTGCCGAACGCCCGCTCGCTCGATTAACATTGCGAGTGCCGGCCCACCGAACGGCCACTTGCTCGATTAACATCGCAAGTGCCGGCCCGCCGAACGCCCTCTCGCTCGATTAACATCGCGAGTGCCGGCCCACCGAACGCCCACTTGCTCGATTAACATCGCGAGTGCCGGCCCACCGACTGCCCACTTGCTCGATTAACATCGCAAGTGCCGGCCTGCCGAACGCCACTCGCTCGATTAACATCGCGAGTGCCGGCCCACCGAACGGCCACTTGCTCGATTAACATCGCGAGTGCCGGCCCACCGAACGCCCACTTGCTCGATTAACATCGCAAGTGCCGGCCCACCGAGCGCCCGCTTGCTCGATTAACATCGCGAGTGCCAGCCCACCGACTGCCCACTTGCTCGATTAACATCGCGAGTGCCGGCCCACCGAACGGCCACTTGCTCGATTAACATCGCGAGTGCCGGCCCACCGAACGCCCACTTGCTCGATTAACATCGCAAGTGCCGGCCTGCCGAACGCCCGCTCGCTCGATTAACATTGCGAGTGCCGGCCCACCGAACGGCCACTTGCTCGATTAACATCGCAAGTGCCGGCCCGCCGAACGCCCTCTCGCTCGATTAACATCGCGAGTGCCGGCCCACCGAACGCCCACTTGCTCGATTAACATCGCGAGTGCCGGCCCACCGACTGCCCACTTGCTCGATTAACATCGCAAGTGCCGGCCTGCCGAACGCCACTCGCTCGATTAACATCGCGAGTGCCGGCCCACCGAACGGCCACTTGCTCGATTAACATCGCGAGTGCCGGCCCACCGACTGCCCACTTGCTCGATTAACATCACAAGTGCCGGCCTGCCGAACGCCCTCTCGCTCGATTAACATCGCGAGTGCCGGCCTGCCGAACGCCCTCTCGCTCGATTAACATCGCGAGTGCCGGCCCACCGAACGCCCGCTTTCTCGATTAACATCGCAAGTGTCGGCCGACCTATCGCCCGCGTGCTCGAAACCAACATTCGCAGATATGGCCGATCGCCCACGTTTTACCTATCCAAATCCAACATTCATAGATAGTGGCCGAACGCCATATTTTACCTACTCGAATTTATGGCCGATCGCCCGTATATCATTCGCTCGAATTTATGGCCGATCGCCCGTATGTCATTCGCTCGAATTTATGGCTATTCAAACTTAATACTCGCAATCACTGGCCGACTGCCATGTTATGAATCCAAAACAATCGCAGTTCATGGCCGACCGCCCCAGGTCTTGCTCGCATACATTCGTAAGTTCTGGCCGATCGCCCGAACCAGTGGGAGATCGATTCGTTAACTTGTCAATTGTTTGATTCAAAATGATGAAGGAAGAAACTGAACGATATATTCATAAAAGCACTGGGCGATACATCAAAATACAAAATAAGAAGGCCACGCCCCGGCCTAGGAGGATGCTAAAAGAAAAAGGGGAAAGGCCACAACCCGGCCAAAGGTATAAACCTAATCCCGCACTTCAATGCACTCACCCTCGTCGGCTTCGGCCTCCCTACCCTGAACCTCGGCCTCCTCTCCTTCGGTCCCGGTCGGTTCAGCCCTTTGAGCAGTCAGAGCGGCCACCTCAACACTCGGCATAATCCGACCCTGATAAACCTCACAATCAAGGTCGAACTCCCCAGTAGCCGGTGGCCCTCCATATAGCACGTGCGCTTGACGCACGGCCCTTTCAAAACACTGCTTCAGTAACTCCTCGGTCTCGTCATAGTTCTCGTCGAGTTCAGCTTCGACTTTGGCCTTGGCAGTTTTAAGGGCAAGCACCTCAGCGGCCGACTCCGCGAGCTTCTCGTCGGCCCACTTCTTCAACTGGGCTACCTCAGCCGCCGCCCTCCTCCTCTCGGACTCCAGTTGACGCCTCGCCTCGCCGGCCTCACTTTGGGCCAACTCTTTCTCGGCCACCTCCTTGGCAATCTTGGTGGACAAGTCATCATTAGCGGCCAAAGATTGCTCCAAGGACTGAGCGGCCTCCGAGAGCTTGTGCTCCAACTGCGACACGGTCTCCACGTGTTGGTCTTGCGCCTGGAGACCGTGTTGGAAGAGTACGACCGAGCGGCAAACGAGCTCAAGGCCGCTCCTCATAAGCTCTGAAGGGGCGACGTCCCGAAGCGACTCCCGAGACTCATCGGGGAGCGCCACACGCACCCGCCGTGTGAATTGATGGTCGCGACCCAGGAGATCGAAGGGGGTCGGCCCAGACCTCGCCACGGCATCAGAAGAACTCGGGCGAGAGTGGGGAGAAGGTGGCACCGCCTCGGCCGCCTCTCGACGAGGAGGAGGAGGCGTCGGCATCGAGCCGGGCGACCTGACGGTAGTTGCAATGTTGCTACCCTCCCTCGGCCGCTTCTTGGACTTTTGGGAAGGACCGGCCTGCTCCCTGGCCGCCACTTCATGAACCGGAGGCATCACCTCCAAACTACGGCGACCCTTACGTGCGGCCGCTTTCTGTCGGTGCTTGTCAAGCACGCTAACAGCGTTAGGTCGTTCGTTCACCATGGTCTCTGCAAAAAAAAAAAAAAAAAAATACAAGTTAGAAAAGGCCGAACGATAGAAATCGACTGACCGACTGACTGGCTAAACGCAAAAATAAAGCCCATACCCCGAACGACCGCCCAACGCCCAGGCTTAGCGTAAGCCCCGATCAGCGTCCGACAGGGAAGCCTCCTCGGGAGGGCGTCAAAGAGCGCAAGAATTTCTAGCTCATCGGCACCCTCTGTCGGCCTCAGCCACTCTTTGAAGCCACAAGGCTCGCGAGTCCAGTAGAGAGGGAACCTCGATCCACCGAACTCGTCAAAAAAGATGGCCGTCGCCTCCGGCCGGATGATAACTTTAACAAAACGCTCCTTAAATCTCTTATAGGAGCCAGCAAATAGGTCGAACAAAACGCTACCCGTCCGCCCAACCAACGAATGCCACGAGGCCTTCTTAGCCGGATGAGAAGCATAGTAGCAAAGAAAGCAAGAGGGAGATGGATGGATGCGCATCACGTCGCACAACAAGCGAAAGGCCTGAAGGGACGCCCAGGTGTTCGGATGAACCTGGGTGGGCGCCACGTTAAGCGCCCGAAGAACGCCCATCGTGAACGTGTCAAAAGGCAAAGACACGCGCAAGTCAGAAAAAAAGCAGGTGTACATATAAAAGAAAGGGGGACCGTCGCCCGGTCTCCCCATGCATACTCTCTCCGTTGGTCCGCAAGGAACAACGTCGAAATAACTGGACAGTCCGCCCGGCTTTAATGCTGGATTCTTGGCGAAGAACCGAGCCACGCCCTCTGCGGTACTATAGGTGGAGGATTTCTCAACCACGTTGCGATCCACCCAGCTAAAGTCCATAAGCGGTATGGCCGAGGGAAGAGAGTCCGACCGGTCACACGCAACCGCCGGATCATCCTCCCTCACGACTTCTATCGGGGACGAAGTCTCGGCCAAGCCGGTGGTAGAAAAAGAAGAAGAAGAAGAATAAGAGGATGAAGACGAAGAGAAGGACTGGCCGATTGGGACAATAGAACGACCAACGGGACACACTGGACGGGCGGGGGGAGAAGATGTTCGACCAGATGAAGAAGATGTTGGCCGAGACCGGCTCGACATGACTAACCTTTTTCTGGGAAAGAAATGTAGGCGAAAGGTGACTCGGCTATCAGAGATGAGGGCGAGAGATCACTCGGCTACCAGTTCGCTCGCTCCAATAGAAAATACAAGAGTATGACACTGGTGGACCCCTATATATAGGGCCCATGGGCCTCGGAATTCGAAACGTCGTATCAATCTCAACAGATCTAACGGTTCACAAATTCCCCCGCCCAAAAAAAACCCCTCATCAATGCGCGTCACGTCGCGCCGCCTGAGGTCATGTCACGCCGCTTAGTCAAATCACACCTCGAAAAACGAAACGACCGCACGACCAAGGGAGCCCAACCGTCTCCCATCATCAAAGACTCATCGGACATATCTAACACATCTGTCCTTGAGCCTGGGGGGCAAGTGTACCGGTACTGGGCGAGGCCGGGACCCACCTGCCTGCCCGACTCCCAGTCAAGCCTGACCGAGAGACTGATAAGTCAATATCTTCAGAAATCTGGCCGAACGGCCGGCAGACCGAGACCTTCGTATACTTGGCCGACTGACGAATGGCCGAGACCTTTGTATACTTGGCCGACTGACGAATGGCCGAGACCTCCGTATACTTGGCCGACTGATGAATGGCCGAGACCTTCGTATACTTGGCCGACTGACGAATGGCCGAGACTTTGTATACTTGGCCGACTGACGAATGGCCGAGACCTTCGTATACTTGGCCGACTGATGAATGGCCGAGACCTTTGCATACTTGGCCGACTGACGAGTGGCCGAAACCTTTGGAGACTTAACTAAGATGGTCGAAGACCACACTTATTTGGCCGATGGCCTACCCTCACCATGAGAATGTGGCCGACGACCGAACCCTATTACGATTAACGCTCAAACCGAGATCAGTAAAGCTAATCCATCATCAAGAATTAGGTAATGCAACCCTAAGCGGTATCCACCTCGATAAACGGGCCCAACAAGGTAGGCCCATTAGAATAATATAAATAGCACCCATTCCAAGGAGTAAGGTATGTCATTATTACTGTTCACCTACCTGAGAGCTAACCACCCGCTTTACTGACTTGAGCGTCGGAGTGCCTTCGCAGGTACCCCCACCATCCGGTGTTCACCCGACGACCGAGCCCCGAGTGCCGAAAGATAAGCAGAAGGAAGAGAAGGATCCCAGTTCATCACTCAGCCACCTGCCCGACCGAAGGAAGGAGAAGAAGACTTCAACAGTTCTCTAGGTCCCATCTCCCTAGCAGGAACAATTAGCATACAATTTCTCCTTCCTAAGAGTTTCTAATACTTGTCTAACATGTGACTCATGATCTTCTAAAGACAAGCTATATATAAGAATATCATCAAAGTAAACCACAACAAACTTGCCAATGAATGCTCTTAATACATGATGCATGAGTCGCATGAAGGTACTAGGAGCATTAGTCAAGCCAAAAGGCATGACCAACCACTCATATAAACCAAATTTGGTCTTAAAAGCGGTTTTCCATTCATCACCATGTTTAATTCGAATTTGATTGTAACCACTCTTAAGATCAATTTTGGAAAATATTTTAGACCCATGTAATTCATCCAACAAGTCATCTAACCTAGGAATGGGATGCCTATATTTGATGGTAATGTTATTTATAGCGTGACAATCCGTACACATCCTCTATGTCCCATCTTTTTTTGGGACAAGTATGACAGGCATAGCACATGGGCTCATGCTATCTTGTACCCACCCCTTAGCTAATAAATCCTCAACTTGTTGTTGAATTTCTTTGGCCTCTTGGGGATTGGTCCTATATCCAGGGCGATTTGGTAAAGAAACCCCGGGCATGAAGTCTATTTGGTGTTCAATCCCTCTTAGAGGTGGTAAGCCTTTAGGAGGATCTTGAAACACATCTTCATATTCCTTTACCAAATTGTCCAAACATGTGGGACTATCCTTAGCCGACTCACTTTCAATAGGTCTAGGAATAGCTAAAAAAATAGGCCTTTGAGTAACTATTACCTTTTTAACTTGTTGGGTAGATATGAGAAGGCTTCTCTTGGAACTCTTTTTATCATTTTCTTTCTCTCTCTTTTCTCTCATTTTGACTTGGTCCTCATGCACTTCCTTTGGAGAGAGAGACTTAAGAATGACTTTGTGCCCATGGAAGTTAAAAGAAATTTTGTTGGTAAAGCCATCATGAAAAACTTTTCTATCAAATTGCCATGGCCTACCTAAAAGAATATGAGTAGCTTCCATTGGAACAACATCACACAAGACCTCATCTTTATATTTACTAATGGAAAATGTAATGAGGACTTGCTTGTTCACCACTAGCTCACCCACCTCACTTAACCATTGTAACTTGTAGGGCTTGGCATGAGAGATGGTAGGCAATCCAAGTTTGTCTACCATCTTGTGCTTGCCACATTAGCACAACTCCCCCCATCCACAATCAAAGAGCATACCCTATCATTAATAAGACACCTTGAATGAAAAATATTTTCTCTTTGAGTTTCATCAAAAGGTTTTAAAACTTGTCCAAGCATGCGTCTTATTACTAATAGGTCACCCTCATGTGGGCTCTCACTCTCACTCTCACTTGGGGATCTAGAAGGTGAGGAATGTCTAGAAGATTCAGACTCATGCTCACTACCATCTACCCCATCATGCATATACATAGTTCGCTTAGAAGGGCAATTAGAAGCAATATGTCCATAGCTTAAGCATTTAAAACACTTCTTACTAGACAATTTAGGTGGTGATTTAGGCCTAGAAGTGGAAGTGGAAGGCTTAGAATTGTTCATGAAAGCACGCAACTAATCCACCTTTTCTTTCTTGATATTTACAAGAGGTATTGACATCAAATGGTGTGATCAACTAGTCACAAATTGTGTCCCAAACTTGGCAACTGTGGTGTCAAAACAGTTTATTGATTAAAGGGGGAAAACGTGTAAACCAACTCAAGGAAACCCGTTATGCCGGGAGGACTCAACATAGGATAACGTCTCAGAGGTGCATAAGCTAACTCGCGTGACATAAATGTCTACATGTTCATTTAGATATGTAGTTCCATCATACTTGTCTAGGGCATGGTTCTTCCAATTAGCCGAGAGAGATGTTTCCATGATCCATTTTATGAAAGGGTGTCAACGTGATGACGCTTTAAAGAACATGTGAGTGGATTTTTGCGACTGATCATCCATTACTCCGTAGATGTAACTTCTTAGGTTATCAAAAGAGGAGGTTAGCTAAATCAGACTATCTCGCTTTGTTCGGGCATGGAGTTAAGTGACATTGTATTTTCTACCTCTAGCTTATGTTTCATACAAGCATTCTCAACTTTTAAGACGTCCCTTTCTTTAATGTTTTTCTCTCTCTTAAAGGTCTCCAGTTCCTTTTGGAACTCCATTAGCATTGCAACATGATTTACTTGGTTTTCCTTTGGGGTGAGTCTCTCATTGGTCATCATCCTTTGTGTGGTAACCATACGGTCTTTCATTAAAGTCTTTCTCAGTCACATGACAGGTGTGAAAATGTTCTTACCAGACTAAGATGAATTTTTTATGACCATGGGTTTCCTATAGGTTAATATTTATTTAAAAATTTCAATCATGATGGCTTCTCGGTCTCGGGGAACTCAGGAGTGGAGGTACCTACAAAGGTACTCTGACGCTCAACTTAAACAATATCTAGTAAAAAATGCATAATAAATATATATTTTAATTATGTGATTGTGCCATATTTATAGTATTTTATGATGAACTTTTCATTTGTGGACCTTGCTTAGGTCCAAGTTTTGCTAATCCAATTCTTAAATAAGTGGTCTAACTTTTTTAATGTTGTAACTTGAATTAACGATTTGGTTTTGTTTAAATATAAAGTTACTAGTTATTTTAATGAGGTGTTTTATAATTAGTTAGAAGGTGTATCAGTATGCGATCGATGTATTGTCACTTATAGGTGAGCAAGTGTATATTTAAGTATATTATGATTTGTCTAAAATGTCGAGTAGTCAAGTAACTTATATGTTTGTATGTTATGTTGTTCAATCATATTTGGTGTTTTGCTTTAGATACTAATATTGAATAGAATTCCACTCTAATTTAATACAAAATAATACTTTTATAGCATGATGCTATTATATATAAGTTTTACTCTAAATAAAAATAATTTTTTTTATTTATTTAATTAGTTCAATCTCAAATTTCGTTATATTCACAATAGGGTAGGATATGAATAACTTTTTCACTTTTAACTTAAAGATTTACCTTATATATAATATATTATGTGAATTACACTACATGCAATGTTTTTTAATAGATCTCCTACATGCAACTTCATATTGTAACTCTTATGATATGATATTTTAGAAAGTTAGTTCAATATATACTATACAAAGGTAACTCTCTAGGGATATTTTGAAAGCTTTGGTGTGAAGGCAAAGCAAAAAAATGGTGGCCAAATGCATAGTGCTGAATGATGAAATGCAAAATGCCAAAGAAATGATGTGAAATAAATATGAAATGGAAGTGGGTGTACCAAAGTCATAGGAGCCATGTGACTTCCATAAATGGTTGGACCTACTTATATGGATAATGTCCTTAAAAAATATAACAATATAGTTTTGTTAATTAATCTATCTTAATCATTTTACTATTGGTTCATTTGTTTACCATTTGTGATAGGGAAATCAATTGCTTAATCATTCATCAATCTAATCATTTAACTAAAATTATTTAATCATACCAAACAAAAGATGTTGAAATCCCTCTAGCTTTATGTTTTCAATTTATTTAAATCATAGTATAAAATCAAGTAGCTAATATCCCAATTCAAAGTCTAATTATTTTAACATTATTTAAATTTGATTTTTGGTGAAATCAATTATTAATTAGACTTTATTTATCTTCCTATTGTGATAAATTAATCCAAGACAAAAACTTCACAAACTATATTGAAATGTAACCATCATTTATAAACTTTGGTACTAAAATAGATTTCTTGCACTAAAACTTATTTTAATAAAATAATTTTGAAAATAAAATATTTTACCCATTAATTAATTTATTAAAATGTTCTTTAACTACAAATTAAAATTTTAAAATCAAATTGATATAAATTAAATTTATAAACTCTAGTTCAAACATATTTGCATGAAAATAAAATTAGGTTAGAATAGAGACAAGTAATAGATACCACCGAGTTCGTTATCTTCACGCTATTATTTTTACGAACTTTATCTACTCTAAACTAAGAAAAAAATGTTTTTAAAAAATAAAATATATTTACATTTATAGTTTGATTTTCAATCAATATATAGTGTATTTTTTTTACATTATCAACTAATTATGAGCCATCAACAAATTATAAATCATGTTTAATATTATTTTTAAATTACAAAGGAATGAAACTTATCATATAGAATAATTTCTGGTTAGATGGTAATATAAAATACACAAATATTACATATTTTTATTTTTTAATTATTGATTAAAAGTTTACCAATTATAATTATAATTATTTTTAAAATTTATTTAATATATAATTAGATCTGTTTTTTTATTCTATATTTAAAGTTAAGTTTTCAGTTATAGACACAACCCATTGTTCCAAAACGGTGCGGTTTGAAGGGACCCTTCTTCTCTTCGCTCTTCTTCTTCCTCGTAAGTTCTTCTCTATTCTCGTGTTAGGGTTCCAATTCCTCCTTACTTCTACATGTAATTTTGTCTTCCTCCTTTCCCTCTTAATTGTTAATATTTTGAAATTAGAAAGTAGAAGAGAAAAAGAAAATTCAGAGTTCGAATTTTGAGAAAGGAAATAAATAAATTGTGGATTTAATTTTGATTCACTTAGTGTGTGTTTTATGCGATTCATTGTGTATTGTCCACTTAGAAAAGGTTGAACACCTTCTGCACTGATTGAAATATGCCTAATTAAGGTTTACTTTTGTTGTGGATTAAATTAATATAAAATTTCTTATTCCTTGTGTTGATCAATGCAAAGGAAGGCACTTCAAATAACAACTATGGCTGTATATTTAAGTTGAATACTTCACAATAATTGAATACTGTCAGTTCAGTTGTACTTTACATTTTTCTTCTAATTCTTCTTTTAAACTTCAAATTCATTTTAAATAGGGTTGTTAGAGTGATTCGATATGTTCACAATTACTCATACTCATGTTTAGAACATTGATCATCTTTTGATTTATTATTACTCATGTATGTTATATAATGGTTGTGGTATATATTTTGATATTTTAAATTTGTCGTGTACCTCCATGTGTCTTATAATGTGTCAAGTTGTTTTCAAGCTTTGTAGGTCAATAGTTTAGAAATGTTCATTGGTTATATTTGGCTACTATAAATACTCAAGTTGTTTCTACCTTGTCGATAGTAATTTGCTAAAGACTAGAGGCTTATCTCAAGCCTCTAGTTTTTGAGAGGCTTGCTGATAGTTTGAGGCTAATTAGCATCATTAGGTTGCAATGAAACTGAAGCATTTTATTAGAACATATTTGGTTGGTGTGTGTAACCTTATTGGATTTATCACCAGTTTGGAGTTTATTGTATTCTACTATGTTGTCATTGATGAGTTTATATTTGTTCCTTTTGGAGTCTTTCTACTCTCTGATTTTTTGGTGTAGTTGTGGTGTCTGAGCATTTCTCTTGTTGATGTTTGTTCAGCTGAGTTAAAAGGTGGATTCCTTTGATCATTTGAAGGGCAGCAATACCCTTGATCAAATGATGGAGAGTGGACCTATTAATCAGCCTAAACCACAAAAACAAATGTGGTGTGAGAAAAAACAGGGTGCTGTTCATGAGGAAATCAAGAGAATGAACCGACTTCCTGCTAATAGTGCATATGGCACGCATCGTCTTAAGGTTCTTAATAAAATTTTGCAACTCATATCAGTTCAGGTAAACCATTTTTTGTTCAAAGCCTTAGGTTGTGTAGTCATATACTTAGTATTACTTTTAGTTTCATAAGCATGTATAAAATTTTGCAACTCATATCAGTTCAGGTAAACCAGTTTTTGTTCAAAGCCTTAGGTTGTGTAGTCATATACTTAGTATTACTTTTTAGTTTGATAAGCATGTATTTTAATTTTGGTCATAACAAGTGACTAATCGTATCATTCTTTTATGCTGTTATTATTTTAGAGAACCGTATCACAGGAGCAGGAGTTGGAGTTGCTTTTTGCCGGCCTTTCTCTGTAGAGTTATCATTGAAGCAGGTAGCTTCCGGGGAACCAATAGTAGGTTTATAACTATTTTGCAATGTTCTTTGGGCTTGTGCATATGAGTTGGAATCTAAATGCATGTTATTTTCCCTTTGGAAAAAAGAAATTTTGACAACCATCTATTACTTACACAACCATTGACCACTATCTATATTTAATAAAATATTAAATTATGATATTTAATTAAAATATAAATTAAATTATTTTATAAAAATAGTTGTAGGATAGTGATATATAAATATATGGTTGTCAACCTAACATAGCTCTTTGGATTTATATATTTTGTTCCTGACAGTCATAATTGCAGTTATTTTGTGTGTTTTTGTTTTTAAATTACATTAATGTAATTTGGGTGCTTTTTATGATTTTAAAACCAGCTGATCCTGGTGTCTTTTGTTTTTCATTCAGCCCCTCACAATTGTTGATCTTCATCTTGAAGGCCAAATGATAAAGAACAAGGCTTGTTTCCCTTTGTACGTATTTGCAGTTGACCATCAAATATGGTCAGAGTCAGTTAAGGCTTTACTGTTAACTTGGCTGTCTTTAAGCACCAATCTACTCTTCCTTAGCTACTGTGTTGATGTAATAGTAATACACGTCATGTTGCATGTGAAAACATTGCTGCCTTAGTTCCCTTTTTACCTTCGTGGTTCATTGATGCTGATCTTTCTTTCATGAATATGGATCATCTTTCTTTCATGATCTGGTCATGGATCTTCTAAGTCCGTTGTTGATAACTTCTGTAATGGCTCTGGAAATGACCTGAGAAAAACAAAATACTGAAGTAAAGTGCACAGTATATTGTCAATGTTATTTGAATTGCTCGAGTTATTATTACAAAATTATGGGGTGATGTTAGTATTATTCTGTTGTGTCGTTGAATGAAGACAAACACAATAGTTTTGTTTTGTTTTTTTTATAAGGCTACTGGTTATTAAATAATGACAAGCTCATTTGTTTTTATAAAATGTAGATTGCAAATAAAATTATCACTTTGATTGAATTTTTAGTTCTTGATGAACTGTTATTCGAAACATGGCAGAAACTATTTCAATGGTTCATTTAAAAATTAAAAAAACATGCATCTCTAATCCTTTATTTATTTTCAAGGGGTTTAAGTGGGAAGAACTATGATATATGGAGAAGTTAGAGAAAGTGTTAAAGCTAGTAGAATATAATGCCAAATTTATCCTTTTATATATTATCCTATTTCCACTAGTAGCTGTAGCCTTGTAGAAAATAATGGTGGCTTCAACAAAATTGTAATGGTATTGACCTAGTGAGAAATAATAGTGGTTAGAACAAAGATTAGTAGTTACAACAACAACAAAAGCTATAAAATAAATATTCTTTTTATAAAATAATGTTAGGAATAATTTTAAATATTTTTTAAGAGTATGTTTCAAAAATATTTTAAATTAGTTTCTTTGTTCACTGAAAAGATTGTTAGTTTTAAAAATATTTATCAAGAATTAATAAAAAATAACTATTCAAATTCTCAACTATAGAATATTTTCAAATTTGATTTGTTTCAAACGGTGTATGAAAATGTCACTTTCTCATCCTTTATCAAGACAATAAAAATAATATATGGTTTACTACTTTCTTTCCCTTAAACCAACAGTACCTCAATATTTTTTATAGTTTGATAACACCTCATATTTTCAAAAGACAATAAATTAATTTTTTTAAACCTCCAATATAATAAAAAATTCATTTAAGCTACAGTATCGTTTTATTTAATTTGCTTTTACTGTATTTCAATAATATTATTTTTGAATATTTTTCATTTAATTAATATTTATTTTAATAAATAATAATTGAGGAAAAACAATATCTTTAAAAAAAATGTACTAGTAACCTTATTTATGCTTAAATGACCAATAAAATTATTGCATACTATAACGATTAAATTCTGAACAATATTAATATATAATTATATAATACTAATTAAATTCTTTATAAGCATAACTTAATCTTATTTCATGTAGTTGAGCAAGAAAATATAAATTTTATTTTGCTTTCTACCAAGAAATATCTGATGTTATAAATTATATCTTAATTAAATAAAATTGAAAGCGCTTCCATCACAACACATAAACCACATACACCTTCGTAAATCCGAAGGAACATTATCGGAATCGAAAGCTACCGCCAGACGTCATGGCCACCGCCGTGATGGATATAGCCCGCCGCCATACGCTTGGCCAAATACTGGTGGATCTTGTCAAGTTCGCCGTGGGTTCTGCCATGGATGGCTCTCGCAAAATCATCCCAGGTCATTTCTTCTGCCTATTAAAACTTTTCTTTTCATTTCACTCTTATCACTAACTGTTTGTCTAACTCTTCATATAGAATCACATAAAAGGGATCGTTGCACTTTTTCTTTTCAACTGGAATCCATCGTTTAGTGTTTGATTTGGGATCAATTTTGGGAAAATAAATAAATTAATGAATAATAGTTTTTTTTAATCAAAAGCATTTTCACACTAACTATAGAAGGAAAAGATTTAATGACGTTCTGTAAAGGAATTGAATTATTTCTGTTACTATTCTGAGATTTTGATCAACTGAGTGCTCAACCGCGAATTACTAATTTTGAGAAATTTATTTTGTTTTATACTTGTATTTTATGTTTATATGCTCTTTCTTTTACCACTGTGCCTACTTCATGTTGTATTGGTGTTTTCAAAATCTGCATCTAAAAAATTTGGTGAATGGGAAAAAGGTATTATATTTTTAGCTAAAGAAAGAATGTTTAATCAAACACTCATTCCATCTGTGTACAGAATTGAAGTGAATGTACATGTGAAAAATGAGTAATTGAACATTTCTGTGGAGCAACTTCAAGTATCTTGCTCTATGTTTGATTATGCATTTGTCAGATAGTCTGGCATTACTATGTCACAAGATAGCCATTGACTTGTGACTTTATTAACTAGGATTTAGTTTTCTGATGTGAGGAGAGTGAAAAAGGATGGAGTAATGGTTGATATTGACTCTAATTTTGGAGGTTTTTTTATATGTGTACTTAATTTTATCACAATTTAACCATTGACATTAATAGATATAAGAGTATTTTATCATCTAAAGTGTACTTCTCATCTTGTAAGAATCTTATCCTTGCTAATCAACTGTCATCTTGGGGGAGTTATATTCAAGTCATTTGGGATTTCTCACATCCCCTTTGGTTTTAGAGATATCTAAGTCCCTTAGATATGCATTGAAGTGTTTGGTTTTCTGACGGTCACGTGTATGAAAATCCTTTTTGGAAGAGTCAAAACTCACATTGATGATTTCTACACTTAGAAAGATTTAGTTTTTAACTATTAGCTTGGGGATATACTCGTTGAAAACCAAGAAAACTTCACTCCTTATGCCTTTACTAAGAATTAGGATGAATTTACTACATTCAGTGAGCTCTTGAATTTGTTAGAATAAGAAGTGGTGAATTGTTTTCACAAGATTTTCGCAAAGTTTGAAGATAGAGTGAAAAGTTCTGAAAAATCAACCAATTGAATAGCTGTTCAACTCAATAAATTTTTTGTTTTAAGCTTATTTCCATAAAATCAACTTGTTGTTTTCATGAAACAACCGGTTGTTTATACCAGCAGAATATGAAATCAAGTTAAAACAATTTAGAAGAGTAGAGATAGAGAGATCACACAAGAAGTTTATACTGGTTCACTCTTAACCAAAAGCTACATCCAGTCCTTAGCTAACCACTAAGAATTCACTATGTAATCAAACCTAGATTACAAAACACATACCAAGAGTGATGATCTTGAACCCCTCAAGAACACACACCATTCCTTGGCCAAAACCACACTAAGAATGTTGATCTTGAATCCTTCAAGAACACACAACACTCCTTGGCCAAAATCACACTAAGAATGTTGATCTTGAACCCTTCAAGAACACGCAACACTCCTTGGCAACACCACACTTTTTAGAAACACTTTTTGAAACTGCCTTACACACAAATACATAAATACACTCTTCAAAGTAGGGAATAGAATACACTTGGGTATACAAAGCTTAAGTTCAGAAGATTACAAAACCCAATCCTATTCCACACACTTGAGATGATCCTAAGCTTTTGAATTCTTGAAAAATGTTTTAAGCAATCTCTCTTTCTTAGTCAGTTCAAAAGAATGTTTAAACAATTTTTATATAGCCTCAATCAAGTGGTCAAAGCTGTTAAATCAAAAACCAAAAGCAGTTGGAATCATTTAAAACACTTAGCAGAATTCTGTTATGGAAACAACCAGTTGTTTTCCAAATCAAGCGATTGAAATAATTTTTCTATTAAGGTTTTCATAAAAACAACCAGTTGATTTATCGAAACAACTGGTTGATTCTGTTTGACAGCAAAGACAAAACAAAACAAAGCTTTTCTAATCATTTAAAAAACCACTAAGTGTCAATAGGTTGATTCGACATTTCAACAAGTTGAAATTTCACAGCCTTTTAGAAAACCCATCTTTTTCAAAAAGATAAAGATTCAAATGAACTTGGATCATCTTAAGGAGTGAATTAACAAATTAAAAACGATTAGATAACACACACCCAGCAGCAAGGTCTTCAAGCTTTTCACACAGATTTGGAGACATCAAAGCATCTTGTTCAACAGAATTTACTATGATCCTTTTTATTTATTTTTATTGAAGAAAATATTTAATGTATATTTGGTTCTCAAAATTGCATTGGCTTTTAATTTCATGTTCTTCATTTAAGACCTGAAGGTTGAGAAAATTCTTGCAAGTTTTTCTTGTACTTGAGATATTCCTGCTACATTGACCATACACTATCAACTCAATTAATAATTAAGTTTCTCTTTAATGATATCGTATATTCTAAGTATGCGTTTTCTGAGTTCCATTTAACTCCTTGCCTGTAGAGTATATGTATTACAAAGATTATATTTACACATCCAAATGCTTACATTTTCTTACACTTATTTAGAAAACAGTAGAAAAAAATATGTTTCCCTTGTCTCCTTGTTATAAAATGTGGTAAAAAAATGTTAAATTAAAACTTTAGTTCCTTTACTTCGGTTTCGGTCTAGTCTTTGCATGAAAAAGATGTCCTTACTGACGTACATGTTTTATATGCAAATGTCATTACTGTATTTATACAGGTAGGAAGCAGGTTGATAAGATGGTACCAGAAGGATTGATAAACATACCCTTGCCAACCCCAGTAAATACCAAGAAACATCCTGATTTAAAGGTTGCAAATGACCTACATTTTGTGACAAAAATGGAAGAAGTTAAGGAAGACATGAATAACATAAAGCAGCAGTACAAAACATCAACCAAAGGTGTTGATCAGTCACAGCTTCCAAACAAATTGGATGATGGCTTGAAGGAAATCAATCTCGCTCAGGGCAATGGAAGGAGAATTTTCATCCGATCTCGTCTATAGAATGGAATTTACATAACTTACACCAGAGATTCTACATATCATTAAGATAGTTCAGCATAATATGTGCTTTGTTTTTCTTATCTCCCCTCTCACCATGCTAGATGGAAAGGGGATGATAGCTATCTGGCTTGAGGTTTAACCATTTGAGTCTGGGTACTGTCACCCATTGTGTATCGTATCAGTCACCACATGAGGTATACCAAATTTCCCAAGTCTATAACATGTCCTTCCCCATAGTATTAATATCATCATATAACAATGTCCTGTATGTAACTTGTTCTATAATATCTGTTTTTCAATGAACTTTCTACAATTTACTAACCCCACTTGCTTTTGTTATTTCATTGTATTGACAGAAAAGTTAAGGGACATAGTTATGTTTTTAAAAGTGGGCGAATTGGTTAGATTAGGAAATGTGAACTATGTATTTGTTACGAACATTACACTCTTGGTTTGGCTAACTATTGCCATATTAGGGTAACAACTGAGGAATCTTTTATTTAATTAAATATTTAACCAGCTGAACTAAATATGATCAAAACTTGAGGGTTTTGCAAGTTTAAATTGAATGAATTTGTGAAAACATTGGATGTACTAGGGGAATCAATGTTTTTTCCAAGCTGAACCAAAAATCTGGGTGTCTTCCAAATTTGAATGAAGAGTGAAGACATTCCGAAAACTGAGTTTTAGAAATCATGCATTATTAGTATGTGGTGATTTCCTTTCAATCCCCTAAGAAATTGTATCACTCAAATTTTGTTTCTTTCTTCCTCTCTAAAACAGTGATGAGGGCACTACATGAGTACTTTGGGTTACATGCACATATGTTATCATTTCTATAACTTCCCAAATTATAAGTAACCTAGTAAAGTAATTGACTAGGATTTGTCACCTTCTGTAATTGAAACCATTTCTTGTAGCAATTTTTCTTAGAAATTGTTATTTTAAATCTTTCCAGATTTCTGGTACATCAACCACCCATAATATGTTGTGCTAATTAGTGGAGAAACAAAATGAACCAACTGGCATGCTATTACAGCTCTTACAAACTATATAAAGTGATGGAAAATTCAACACAATAACACTAATATCTCAACAAGAGCAATAACCAGTGAATAATAATTTCCCCAACTTGCAAGAATCCGTGAGGAATAATAACAAATAATGGTAGCAACAAAAAAACACACTTTAAGAAGACACAAAATTTTTAACGTGGAAAACCTTCTCAATGTAAGAAGTAAAAACTACGAGCACAAGTCAATCAATCAAACTCCACTATGATTAAAGTTATGATTACAAGAGTGTCTCAAATTACAACACAAATTGTGCTCAATAACCAACCAAATAACAATACAACAAAGATGAAACGGAGAACAAGAAACCTGGAAAATTCACAAAACCGTACGCGGCCTATATGTCACTGTTACAGTGAATTTTGAACAATCCGAACGGTCCAATTGAAGCACCACGAGGTATGAACCTGCTAACAAAATTTCAGCCCGATCCAACGGTGGACGAAACAGCAGCAATCCGAAAGTTTTCGTCCTCACTAGAAACGCTGAGAACGCTGCTGCAGTGTGCGATGAATTTCTCTCTGTTCAAATAACTTCTGCAAGATCCGAATGGTCATATTGAATTCACTCGAAGTATGAACCTGCTAACAAAATTTCAGCTCGAGACAAAGCATCAGTGTCGGCCGGAAGTTGCTGAGCGAAACTTTCTCTCTCTTTTCTCTCACTCTCTGTATCCGCTGACTGCTGTCTGTCAGTTCGAAAAATAACTAAAGGTTAATATTGGATTAGGCTCCACATAGGAAGTGAGCCCAACCCAACAAATCTCCCTCCCAACTATGCGTAGATGATCGACAAATCGACAATCTCACAACAAGTTTCAAACTTGCTTCTCAGTAGCGTCTTAGTCATCATATCAGCACAATTATCATCTATATGAACTTTTGCCAACTCCAGTAACCTAGCTTTCAAAGCATCACGTATCCAATGATACCTCACATCAATATGCTTGGACCTAGAAGGAAAAGTTGAATTCTTACCAAGATGAATGACACTCTGACTATCACAAAATAACAAGTACTTGTCTTGAACAAAACTAAGCTCTTGTAGAAATTTCTTCACCCAAAGCAACTCCTCGCATGCTTCTGTAATGGCAATGAACTCTGTCTCAGTAGTGGACAACGCAACACACTTCTACAGTCTAGATTGCCATGCCACAACTCCCCCTGCAAATTTAATCACGTAGCCTGAGGTAGACCTTCTAAAATCTATGTCTCCACCCATATCAGAATCAACATAGCCCACAAGGATAGGCTTATCACCTCCAAAACAAATATTCAAACAAATAGTACCACGAAGATACCTTAAAATCCATTTCACAGAATTCCAATGCTCTCCACCTGGATTAGACAAAAATCTACTAACAGTACCAACAACATGTGCAATATATGGTCTTGTACACACCATTGCATACATTAAACTACCCACAACAGATGCATAAGGAACTCGTTGCATATCTGATTTTTCAATTTCATTAGAAGGACTTTGTTTTGCACTTAATTTAAAATGAGTAGCAAGAGGAGTTCTTACCGCCTTAGCATTTTCCATTTGGAACCTCTGTAGCACTCTTTTAACATAGTGCTCCTGTGACAACCAAAGCTGTTAGAAAGGATGACTTTAAACTAGAGGGGGGTTGAATTGTTTAAAGAGGATTTTCGCAAACTTTTAAGGCAAAAATGAAATTACTTCAAGAAACAAATGATAAGAAATTCAGTTTGCCAAAACACAAAGCAAAAACAACAGCACCAGAAAAACAATCGGTTGTTTCGCAGAAATGATCGATGGTTTATACCAGTTTGCAAATATTAAAACTGAATTTAAAGAGATTAAGGATAGAGAGAATGCACACAAATTTTTATACTGGTTCACTCTAAACCCAGAGCTATATCCAGTCTTCTCAGAAACCACTGAGGAATTCCACTAAGCAATCAAACCTAGATCACTTACACCACAACCAAGAAAGTGACCTTGATCCCCTCAAGACACACACTTCTCTTGGCCAACACACCAACACTAAGAATGCTGATCTTGATCCCCTTAAGAACACACAACACTTCTCAGCAAACACAAAGAAACTTGTTCAACAAAATACAAGGATTACACTTGTTACAGAAGCAAATATGAAATCAATACAAGCAAAAATCCTATCTCACACTCTTTGATCAATCTCAATCTCTAAGCAATCTCAACTCTTTTTAAAAACTCAAAAACTTGTGTTGTTGTAAAAACCCAAATCTATTTTACTGAATATATTCAAATATATTGTTTTTTATCAATCTCATCTTCAAGTGCTTTCACTCTCTTTTCCAGCCAGCTGTTAAGTTCTTTCAATTGGTTGTTTGAAAGCACCAATCGATTAACTTCATCGTGAGTTTCTTGAAAAGCTTCAAGCAATTCACTATAATTTTGTTCATTTAAAGAAGCACATGAACTTACCTCACTTGAGCTACAGGATTCATCATCATCTTCAACAATCAAGCAGATGTTTGCTTTCTCATATTCACTTGATGAGGAGCTTGATGATGATACCTCATTCTCATCCCAAGCTATGTAGGATCTCTTTGTCTTGCCCTTCTTTTCCTTGTAGCTAGGCTTTTGCTCCTTGCTTTTGTTTGCACAATCTGCCTTTATATGTCTTTGTTCACCACAACCAAAACAAGTATAGTTATTGGAATTAAAATCATTGGAATTCTTGTTTCCATACCTATCTTTGTTGTTGTCCTTGTTGCGGTTCCTCTTCAAGAATTTGCTAAACTTTCTTGACAGCAAGCTAAGGTTTTCCTCATCACTATCATCGTTGGATTCTTGTTTGCCTTTGTGCTTGGAAGCTTTTAAGGCTATGCTCCTTACGTGCTTGTCTTCGCTTTCTTGAACATTGAGTCGATTCATCTCTAACTCATGTTCCCTAAGCTTGCCAAACAAAGAAGCCATACTCAAGGATGTTAGATCTTTAGATTCGAAAATAGCAGTTACCTTAGGTTGTCATGCTCTATCAAGACATTTCAAGATCTTGATGTTTAGCTCTTCCTTTTCAAAGGTCTTGTCAAGACTCATGAGATGATTGATGATGTGCATGAGTCTTTTCTGCACTTCAACAATTGTTTCACCTTTGAGCATTCTGAACATCTCATACTCTTGGATTAGAGTATGCTTCCTAGCTCTCTTCACCTCATTTGTACCTTCATGAGTTACCTCCAAGGTGTCCCACATTTCTTTTGATGATTTGCATTGAGAGACCCTAAAAAACTCATCTGAATTTAAAGTAGAGGTTATTATATTTTTGGCAATGCAATCGAATTTGGCCTTCTTGCTTTCTGAATCAGTCCATTGAGACCAAGGCTTTTCAATGACAGATCCATCTTTTTCAAACTTTGGGATAAAAGGACCAGTTTCAATTGCATCCCAAATTCCTCTGTCAAGTGATTTCATAAATATTTTCATTCTCACTTTCCAAAATTGGTAGTTCAAACCACAAAACAGAGGTGGTCTGTTGATTGAAGGACCTTCCCCAAAAGGTAGTCTATCAGCCATCAAAAACAGTTTTTAGGATCACACTTGAATAAATTTCAAACCAAGCTCTTGATGCCAATTGTTAGAAAGGATGACTTTAAACTAGAGGGGGGGGGGTGAATTGTTTAAAGAGAATTTTCGCAAACTTTTAAGGCAAGAATGAAATTACTCAAGAAACAAATGATAAGAAATTCAGTTTGCCAAAACACAAAGCAAAAACAACAGCACCAGAAAAACAATCAGTTGTTTCGCAGAAACAATCGGTTGTTTATACCAGTTTGCAAATATTAAAACTGAATTTAAAAAGATTAAGGATAGAGAGAATGCACACATATGTTTATACTGGTTCACTCTAAACCCAGAGCTACATCCAGTCTTCTCAGAAACCACTGAGGAATTCCACTAAGCAATCAAACCTATATCACTTACACCACAACCAAGAAAGTGACATTGATCCCCTCAAGACACACACTTCTCTTGGCCAACACACCAACACTAAGAATGTTGATCTTGATCCCCTCAAGAACACACAACACTTCTCAGCAAACACACAAAGTTTCTTTCAACAGATACTAGGATTACACTTGTTACAGAATGAAATCTGAAATCAATACAAGAGAAAATCCTATCTCACACTCTTTGATCAAGCACAATCTCTAAGCAATCTCAACTCTTTCAAAATCAGTAAGTTGTGAAAAACCCAAATCTGTTTTTCTATTTGTAAAACAAAGTTGTTGTTTGTTATCAAATCTTAACAAACTATTAATTGCATTTAAAGTTTGGTCAAAACATTAAAAACTGGAGCATAAACAGTTAAAAAATCATTTAATGCTTAGTCAAAGCACGAAATAGTTTTTCTGTTATGGTACTAAAATAAACAATCAGTTGTTTTCACGAATCAATTGATTGTTTAGGTTTTGACAGCAAGTCAACCATAAAAACAATGTTCAACCTTTTCTAAAAACACCTAAGTATAAAACAATCGATTGTTTCGACAAAACAATCGGTTGTTTTTCACTTAGTTTGAAAAACACTTTTCTTTTAAAAAGATTGAGAATGCCTTTGCTTTGGATTCAATCAAGAGTGGATTACAAAACTCAATCTACCCTAGATCCTATCTAAGACAGCTCAGCAACAGCAAACACAACCTAGCCCTCAACATCCTTCAAAGGGTTTGGATTCTTCAAAGCTTGAACACCACTTGGTTCAACAAAAGCGTCTTCTCTTTCCTATCATGCATGATTCTTATACCAAGAATTTGCTTAAAAGCTCCAATGTCTTTCAGAGCAAATGACTCACTCAATTGCTTCTTCAACCTGTTGATCATGGAAATATCTTTCCCAACAATAAGCATGTCGTCAACATACAACAACAGGATAATGAAATCATTATTAGCAAATATTTTAACAAAGACACAATGATCAGAAGTAGTCTTCTTATACCATGCTCACACATAACAAACTCAAACTTCTTGTACCATTGACGCGGAGCATGCTTCAAGCCATATAGACTTTTCCCCAGCCTACACACATGATCTTCCTTGCCTTCAACAAGAAAACCATCAGGTTGCTTCATGTAAATCTCTTCCTCCAAATCACCATGAAGGAAAGCAATTTTAACATCCATTTGCTCTACCTCTAAATCAAGAGTAGCAGCCAAACTCAGCACAATTCTAATGGATGACATCTTCACCACAGGAGAAAAAATCTCATTGAAACCAATGCCTTTTCTCTGTTTAAAGCCTTTCACCACCAATCTGGCTTTATACCTCGGAGGTGTAAAATTGCTTTCTTGCTTTACTCTATAAATCCACCTGTTTTCCAGAGCCTTCTTGCCTTTTGGAAATTTCACCAAGTCAAAAGTGTGATTATCATACAAAGACTTTATTTCATCTTGCATTGCATCCAACCACTTTTTCTTTTCTTCACTTTCTATGGTCTCAAGATAACACTCAGGTTCTCCTTCATCTGTCAAGGTAACATAGTCATTAGAAGGATACTTGGTAGATGGTTCCCTCTGCCTATTAGACCTCTGAATTTGAACTTGAGGTGGTTCAGGAGCATCACCAAGATCTTCATCTTGTGACATCCCATGTTCCTCTTCAACATCATCAATAGGAACATCAAAATCATCTCCAAGTTGCTGATCATCAACATCATCATGTTGCTCATCATTTTGAACATTATTCTCAATAGTATCCAGATCACGTAGAGACATTTGAACTGGATCAACATTAGAAATCTATTATCTATCTTAGATGTCGTCTTCTCTATCTTGTCAATATCTTCAATGGTTTGATCTTCCATGAAATTTACATCACGACTTCTATTTGACTTCCTCTCAACAGGATCAAAGAACTTGTAGCCAAATTCATCTTGACCATAACCAATAAAAATGCACTGACTTGTCTTCGCATCCAACTTGGATCTCTCATCCTTTGGAACATGCTTTACAGCTGAAGACTCACAAATGATCATACCTGACATTCTTGCTAAACCAAATCTTGCCTGGCACCTTACCATTCAAAGCAAATGCAGGACTTAAATTAATAACATGCACCGCAGTGTACAATGCCTCACCCAAAAAATGCTTAGGCAACTTTGCTTCAGAAAGCATACACCTAACTCTTTCGATCAATGTTTTGTTCATCCTTTTGCCCAAACCATTCAGTTGAGGAGTTTTAGGAGGAGTCTTTTTATGTTTAATATAGTATTGCTTGCAATAAACATCAAACAGTCCATAATACTCATCACCATTGTCAGTACGAATGCATTTAAGCTTCTTGCGTGACTGTCTCTCAACCAAAACATGAAATTCTTTGAATTTCTCTAGAACTTGGTCCTTTGTCTTCAAAGCATAAACCCAAAGCTTCCTGGAACAATCATCAATAAAGGTAACAAAATAAAGTGCACCAGTAAATGACTTTACCTTCAATGGGCCACAAACATCAGAATGCACCAATTCAAGCAACTCTGACTTCTTTGAGGGAGGATGCTTCTTGAAGGATACTCTGGTCTGCTTACTAGCCATGCAATGATAACATTTCTCCAACTCTGCACTCTTCAATCCCGGAAGCACATCCAATTTAGCTAAACAATTCAGCCCCTTCTCACTGATATGACTAAGCCTTCGGTGCTACAAAGAAGCATCCATATCCATGGCGTTAACACTGTCTTTAGCAACCAATGCTTTTGTCCAATATAGTTTACTAATTCTCTCCCCTTTGGCCACAATTAGATTACCTCTAGAGAGTTTCCACTTTCCTGAACCAAAGTGATTTTCATAACCACTATCATCAAGCATCTGCACAAAGATCAAATTAAAGCGGATATCTGGAGCATGTTTGTCTCCTCTAAGCAAAACCTGCATTTTCATATTGGTTTGCAAGCAAACATCACCAATACCAATTACCTTAGACACACCATCATTACCCATCTTCAACACTCCAAAATCACCAGAAGTGTAAGATGTGAAGAACTCCTTCCTTGGTGTAACATACAATGTAGCACCACTGTCAATTATCCACATGCTCTCATCTGATACAAGATTAATTGAATCATGGTCACGGAGAATAATAAGATCATCATCACAAATAGCAGTAGTAACACGATCATCATTGTCATGATGTTTCTCCTTCTGCTTCCCTTTCTTATCCTTGTTCTCCTTTTTCCAAAGAAAATATTTTCTCTGAATATGCCCTGTTTTGTGACAATAACGACACTCCACATTTTTGTATCTAGACTTGAACTTACTTCTACTGTTCTGTTTACTTCCTTTCGGTTCCTTTTTTTGACTTCTCCCTCTATATTCAGTGACAAGTACCTCAGAATGAGATGAAGTACCATGAGCCTTCCTTCTCATCTCCTCATTAAGAACACTACTCTTAACATTTTTCAAGGAGACAACACCATCAGGAGATGAGTTTGTAATTGAAACCCGAAATGTTTCCCAAGAGTCTGGTAGAGTATTCAGTAGCCATAATCCCAACACTTCATCATCAAATTTGATGCCCATTTGTGACAATTGATCTCAGAGCCCTTGAAAGTCATTTAAGTGATCTGAAATAGAAATTCCCTCCTTGTACCTCAAATTCATCAAGGAATTCAACAAATATAGTTTATTGTTTCCTATACTAGAAGCATACAAAGTCTCAATCTTCTTCCACAATGATTTTGCATCTTCCTCATTAGCAATGTGATTATAAACATTGTCTTCAACATACTGACGAATAAAACCACAAACCTGCTGATGCTCAAAATTCTATTCTTTATTAGTCTTGTCTTTTGTCTTTTGGTTTTTCAGTAGCAAACACAGAAAGATGCAATTTCTTCACAAATAACATATCTTCATTTTTCCATTCCATAAGTGATAGTTAGTGCCGTTCAAACAGACCATCTTATTTTTATTTGCCTCCATCATTCAAGCAGTCAAATAGCTCCAACCAAGGAGTTCTGATACCACTCTGATGGGAAATTCAACACAATAAAACTAATATTTCAACAAGAGCAGTAAGCAGCGGATAATAATTTCCCCAATTTGCAAGAATCTGTGAGGAGCAATAACAAATAATGGCAGCAACAAAAAAACACACTTCAGGAAGACACACAAATTTTAACGTGGAAAACTTTCTCAATGTAAGAAGTAAAAACCTTCTCAATGAAAAACCTTCTCAATTTTAGCGTCAGTGTCGACCGGAAGTTGCTGAGCAAAATTTTCTCTCTCATTAATCTTTTCTCTCTTTTTTTCTCTCACTCTTTGTATCTGCTGACTACTGTCTGTCAGTTCAAAAAAAACCCTAAAGGTTAATATTGGATTGGGCCTCCACATAGGAAGTGAGCTCAAGCCAACATAAAAGACGTGATTTGATGTAGGTATTTGAATTGAGCAGTCAACAAAGTTATATTTGTTCTTCGCACTCAATGCAATCTTTGTAGAACGACTCCATGAATTGTTGTTGGATGAATCAAGTATCAAAGTAACCAAAACTGTTAAATTTTATCCGAGATGAAGATAATAAAGATTATGAACATGGAGAGATTGATTTTTTTTGCTGTTGGATCCTTTTTTTGTTGTTGTTCACTCATAATCGAAAAAGAAAAGAGAAGAGAGTGATAAAACTAATAGCAAAGTGGAGGAACCAACGTGTCCAATAGAACATTTTAAAGTAAAACCTTTGATACCATCATATATTTGGCACCAGCCATCGAAAGAAAATAAAGAAAGAAAGCAGAAAGAGAACCAAGAAAGCAAGAAGATAAAAGAGAAGTCAATTCTATGTATTATTTTTTTCACTTAACTTGTTAAACTTGTTTCTATTTATAAATATATACAAGTTTGTTGTGATAACAAACTATTACCAACTAGGATTCTAACCCACAACTATGATTATGTTAAACCTAACATAAATATACTAAGAGGATATTTTGTTCTTATATGAGGAAATTTGTAGTTTTCTTTTATGATATTTTAATCTTCAATAAGTGTGAAGGGAATGCATGAAGCATCTTCAAGTGGTACTACAACTGTTGATAGATCATAAGCCTTTTGCAAACATAAAAAAATTGTAGTCTCGGGCAAAAAAAGTTATATTACTTGGGTCATACTGTTTTAGCACAGTGGCCAGTGACCAAAAAATGTTTTGGCCTATCCCTAAAGATATAAAGGGATATTAAGGGAATTTCTTAGGTTTTATTCGTTGTTATAGAAGGTTTGTAAGAAACAATGACAGGATTTCCAGACCTATAACTCAACTTTTGAAGAATGATACTTTAAGGAAAACTCTTCCTTTATCTTCATATATTTCTTGTATTCCTATAAACATAAAAATTATCATTTTGTCCCTCATTTTCTTCTTTTTAGATTACACAATGCGAAAGTTAAAAATGTTTCTCCCATTGTGCAATCCAGAAAAACTTCTAGATTGAACAATCTGGAAGTTACTTTTTACTTATGAATTACACAATCTAGAAATCATTTTTTTTCTTAAAAGAAGTTTCTAGATTGTATAGTCCAAAATAACTTCCATCATCTAAGTTGTCTTCTTCAAAAGTACAATGTCGAGAAGAAAACCACCGCCAACATCGAGGTCATTGCAAACAAGTCACTGTCTCGACTTCCGATAAAGGAACCACGAGCAACGAGTGTTACCTCATCCAACACTCACCCATTTTTCAACAAAGATCACATGGCTTTTAGATTGCACAATCCAAAAGTTATTTTTGGTTTCTACATTGCACAATTTTGTGTAAGGGGAAAAATAAGCGTACACAATTTGTTATTAATATAAATAATAATCATGATAACATAAATAGTAATCATAAATATTACAAGAGGGTCGATCAATAGCTTTTCTCACTCAAGCACTATTAGACAAGTATTAAATTTCTAAATGATGAACTGTTATGGGCATGGTAGTCAAAATCGCAACATCACGATGGTGTGACAACACTTACAATGTCGTGACGACGTGTAACATGGTGGCTGAAAGCGAGGTGTGGTGTGGCAACTTCACGGATGTGGTGTGGCAGCAACCAAAAATGCAGTCCCAAATTCCCATCACTAAAATGACTTCTATACCCGTGACAATGACTTCCAAAAATGCTCCAGGAAATAGGAGTAATATTGCTTGTAAGCATTGTATCTTAGTTGCATGGAGGGAATACTAGAAAATTTCAATGCAAATACTGTCAAAAGGTATTAACAGGGGGAGTTTATCGACTAAAGCACCACTTGAATGATACTCAAAGGATGTTTGAGCATGCAAGGATGCTTCTGATGAAATTAAAAAGGAGATGTGGGAATTTGTTGTTTGTTTGTAACAAAAATTAAATAAGAAATAAAGCCTTAGTATGGATGATGAGGAAATGACAAAAGCTAGTGAGAAAAGAAAAAACTGTGAGGATGAGTCCACTCAGTCAAGCAACAACTCCAATGACAAAAATATTTTTAAGAAAAGACAAACTACTATCAACAAATGTTAAAGAAAGGTCTTAGAGAGGAGGCATGTCAAGCAATTGCCAGGTTCTTTTATAACAATGCTATACCTTTCAATGTGGCAAAGAGTGAAGAATTCACTGTTATGTTTGATTTGGTTTCAAGACATGGTCTTGGATTTAAACCTTTATCCTATCATGAGATTAGAGTCAAATATTTGAAGGAGGAAGTTACAAATACATCACTTTCTCTACAATCACATAAGGATGAATGGAAGAAAATGGGTTGTACGATTATGATTGATGGTTGGACTGATAAGAAAAGAAGGAAAATAATAAACTTCTTGGTGAACAGTCCAAAGGAAACTTATTTCTAAGATCCATAGATGCATATGCTATATCTAAAAACAAATGAGAAAGTTTTTGAGATGATGGATAACATTGTTGAAGAGGTGGGGGAAGATAATGTCATGTCTTGTGATTGATAATGCAACAAACTACAAAGCTGCTGGTCAAATGTTCATGACAACGAATTAACCCAAACACAATGAAAGCATAAATGTGTTTAGAAGTAGCATCAACGTATCTGCATTTTATTCAAAAAGACTTTGGCATTTCTGGCACATATGTTTACTTATTGTCTCACGGACAAGTGAGGATCAACACTGATAGAAAGTAAATACATTGAAGTTCTTAATACTCAGTAATCCTTGTCCTGGAATTACTTTGACTTTTTATCTGAAGCTGCACTACTTTTGTTATAAGCCTTGTATGGTGCAGCTGTGTATGCATATTGCTGATATATAGAGAAGAAAACCATTTCAATACAAACCAAAATGTTTTGATAGCCTTCTTCAATGCGTTCCACGGCTAACCAGGAGTAACGGGATCGGATTATTCCCAATGTTGCGAGGAGATCAAGCACAATTCCCTGCATAATTGAATGAAGTTAGCAGTTAATCTAATATATCATCTGCTTTAAATCAACACAATCTTGTATATCTAACAAAAAGATGCCTTATTTCCAGGATTGTACCTATGTAGAGTTCAGAAACCTGGATAAGTTAAACGTTTTTCTAAGTCCTCAATTTACATAGGGTGTGTTTGGAAGAAATTATTTACTGTTTATTTGGATTTATTTATAACAACTTGTGTTTGGAAAAGGAACTTATGAAAACAGCTTATGCTAAGTGGTATAAGCTGTTTTCAGCTTAATTCAAATAAACTCTTTAGGATAGTTCATGAAATTGACTTACAACTTCCATGAAAACAATTGAACTTTATTTCCTCTTTGATTGGAAAAAATATTTATAAGTGTGCTTCTACTAATGAGCACTTTAATTTATTTACCCAAACTAAGAGTTGTGTGTAGCGACTGAATACTAGCAGTGATGATAAATTTGAAATTCCAAACCACAATAAAGCATTTCATCTTTAAAAGAGATGAATTTTTTATAGCACAATCTAAATACTACAGAAGCAAAATCTTATATAATTGTTTATCCATCATGGTTCAAAGGATCAAGCTAAAGTATAGCAACATACCTGCCAAAAGCAGAAAAAGACAATCCCTTTTATGCACAAAAACTTGGCAAGTGGCTTATGAGGTTCCAACTCTTTAGAAAACACGTGGTAGAAAACAACAAGAGAATACAGTGCAAGTGACACTGAAATGTTTAAGATGATTGTGTTTGCCCAGCTGACCCAATTGGGATAAATATCAAAATACTGCAGTGTTATCATCAAGATTGAGCACACTGGACGTATCACAACAAATTGCCAAGTCCAGTTTTTGAGAAGCTTCAGTGTCTGATGGTCCAAACGAGTAGTGTGAGGCTGCAGATTGTGGCCATGATGAGTTAAAGTTCATATTTATAAGTAGAAATGTTCAGGGAAGTAAGCATCACAATGTTTAATGTAATTAAATGATGAATAAGTGTTGCTGATGATTCTTATTTCTAAGCATCTTATGAAGAACATGCAACTTTATGCACAAAATCCCCTCAGGACTACGTAACTAGATCCCTCCTTCACTTGGCAATAACAAGAATGAAATGACTAGGCTTTTTTTTCAAAGTGAGGGCTTAGTATGGAGAAAATGTATACTAACCTGTAGGTTTACAATACCCTATCAGTTTAGACTTTTTTTTTATGAAATAAAAAGAAAAGAAAACAGGCAGGCTATTTAACTTTTAATATACTACAAATAATTTTTTACTAAAACAAATTTATTGTTGTTCTGTTGAATCCTTATGTCACTTTACAGTCATCATATGTGTGTACACAAAACAAGGTTGTTGCCACTGAAAGGGAAACATCAAATACAGTGTAAGTGGTCTCAGAGTAAGTTGTGACTTTAAGAATGCGATATCTCAAAGTAACAGAGGAGAAATAATAAAAATAATAAAACTGATATGATAGAAATATGATATTGATTCATCTATTAACTCTTGCTGGCTCTGCTGCCCTTGTTGTAATATCATTAAAAGGGTGTGATTCAGAGTTAGGAGTGGATCCATGAGCATGATCTGCAATCTCACTCTACTCTACTGAAAGACATTCAAACCCATCAAAAAACGCATAACATGATCGTGCTGCCTATATGATATAGCATTTCTCGTAGCTAACAGGTTGTTGGGCACACACACCGAGGAATTGATCTATAATGCTCCAACTCTTCCCACATTGATTTCAACTCATTAAAATATTCTGTGATTGTCAACGTACCATGCCTGAAATTGTACAGCTCTTGCTGAATTTCTATTGGATGTTGCAGATTCCATGTTAACTAGAAATATAACCAAATTATAATATGTAAATGGACATAAACCTCATCTTACAAAACAGTTTTGTACAGTTGAGCTAGGCCTAAATCCACTTTCTAATAATATCTTTTAGTATCAATACAGACTCATTATTTATCGCAATGGGAAGGACGAACAACACCAGTAATGGATAATACTAACGAATAAAGCACTCCTTTTTCATTGTGCATGGCCCACAAGGCCATACATCTACTACTCCAAAAACTTCATTTGTGTGATGCATCGTTTCAGCAAACATAATTATGCGGAACACATGCATATAAGTTTGCAAAAAAGGGGATGAGTATCAACCACCTGAAAAAGTGTCATTGGAAATGAATGGTGAATCTCTCTTCCCTTGATCTCATCCGGCACTATGTTCTTACTCAAGGAAATGTTCAAATAACTGTACATCAAGCTCAAAAACTTAGCAATCACCTGTTGGCAGCACATTGAGTAAGTTGTGAACTACTGAATTATAATACATTAAATTACTTAAACGAAATAAATTTAAATAGATGTAGTGTAGGATGAAAGAACTAGTAAGGGTTGGCCATAAGACCATAATAAAAATTATCGGTACAAATCTTACCAGAGCCTCATAACACTCTTTAATGGAGTCCAAGAATGTGAAAAATGCTTCACTTCCAAAGAAATTTATCAAACCAACATAGGAGTCTACAGCATACAATGGGGCCATAAGGATTATAATTACTATGGCCTTTTGCTCCTTTGGTTTCTTCCAGTTCAAAACATGTTGTGCGAGTAGCTTCATAGCAAAGTGCACTGTTATCATGACGCACAAAGTTGATCCATACAACACGATCTGTGCAGGATGCATTTTACTGTCTCTGATGATGAGCTTTAATGGACTTTACTGAACCTGCAGAAGTATGACTAAGGTGGTCAAGGGAACCCATCTGAAGATAAAATTATCATGAAAGGTATCTCATAGGACTCTAATGCAATGCATAACCAGTTTTAATAAAGGCTTATTGATGGTTAACACTTAATGTCAACAAAATAATCAGTTACCATAATGATAGTTGACAATGAATAAGGATATTAATTCTGCAAGTTTGGAGTAAGCTTTTCACGATGGTGAGTCAATTGATCATTTGTTACTTCTATAAACATTGACTATTCATTTTCCACTTATGCAAAAAGAAAAAGTAAGAGTGAGGATTACTTGACAAGATGTAGCATTTCTTCAACCTGATTCTAGTTCTAGTTAATTTAATTTTCTTCTATTTTAAAATTAATCCTGGCAATCTGGTATGCACACCTTTAGTCAATTTAGACAGGTAATATTGTTGACTTGTTAAAATATGAATACAATGCCAATGGACATAAGATCTATAATAGGAGCTTCATTCAAATTTGAGAAGGCTGGAGACGAATCAATTGATTTGATTTCTAGATACACATGTTCGTATGAGATGGGAAGAAACAAAGACAAATGTTTCGTTGTCCATTTTACCAGAATTTTTTATGATCACCAAGGTATAATAATAGTTCTTAAGAGTCACATATTTTAAAGTGCATCCCTTTTTCTATATATTAATAAATTTGTATCCCTTCTATATTTTGTCAACAACAGTATAAAGGCATTCAAATCACTTTCTTATACCTGATTATACACCATCTTATTAAAAAACGATCTTGCTTTCTGTTGGATCCATCATGGTTTTAAATTGTGGCTGCTGTAATGGCTGCAGCAAATTATGGCAATTGCAGCCACAGTTGCGATTTGCAAGATCACAAAAACTGCAATATTGCAACACCAAAACCTTGGATCCATTTGAATTTGACGCGCAAATTTCAATTTCAACAGCTATAGAACTAGTCTGGTGCTAATCAAAACCAGCAAAAACTTGTTGCATCATGTCAACCAATTACCTTCAACATGAAACTCCCACACTTCCATTCTTTTCCACTGAAGTTCTGCCTTACTCTTATTATATTCCCCTATCCATCTCTCAAGACTGATTAAACCCCAAAATTGTCTTTTATACCGCTCTGATTCTTTTCATGACCAGGCTTTACTTTGTCTATATAAAATGAATCACATGACAACAAAAGTAGAATTCTTGCATCCAACTCAAAATCACAAGATAGAGGTAAAAATCTAAGTTGTGATCCAGAGCAATCAGGCACTGCAATGTTGGACTGTCCCAACTGAACCACACCTTAGATGAGACATGGCAAACTAGCTTCCTCTTTTAGACTCGATGGTTGGGGTTTGTGGACTGTCCTGATTGATCCTTGCCTAGCTCCTCTTGAACTTATGGATTTCTCTCAATCACTAAACTACCGATATTTTTTTTGCTCAAACAAGTCCCCATGCCTACCCACAAAAATCACGAGACTAATTCTGCAAGGAAATAGAGTATCAATCAATGAACAACTTCTCTTCCTATTGAGCTCTATTTGCATATCTAAGGGCCCAAGCTTGATCACTCATTTAGTACCACATTTACTACATAAACAGCCTCATTAATCCCCGTTATTCTGTTCTGTTATGGAATCAATCACCCAAACCATTCCATCAATAATCACGCTCTTAATCCAATAATCAATTTCCTAAACCCCTTCATTTATTGCCAAAAACCCTAAACCCCTTTTAAATAAACACATCTTCTAGAGCACAGAACACACCTTGACCCTTAGAGACCCGAAATGCATTCCCCTGACATCTCAACAAAAGCATAAGAGAAAGAAAAGAAAAAACTGACTTCCAGTAGCTAGTGTGACTGACTATAACACCACAAACACTAAATCTTAAATGTTCTTCAGTCCTGCAACCTAAACCAAAAGTGAAGCCCAGAATCTAGATTTACAGAGATTCCGAATGAATAAATGCACTCAACAAAAAACATTTATACATCTCAAAGAAGTAAAAACATTAGATAGAAGTGAATAAGCCATATGATAAACCAGAACAAAAATATAATCACACAAATCATGGAACAAGTTTGGAAATACAAGTAGCAATGGCGGTGTTACCAAGGTTCTAAACTTTGATTTGCCTTCTTCTTTGGTGATTTGTGTAATTGAAATTGTGTTTTGAGAGTAATAAACACTGGAATTAAATTCTTGCCGTACCGTAGTTGGGAGGGTTGGATAGATTAAATTGGTGATGAAGAAATGATGCACTATAGTCAAAGTCTGATAAAAAACTTTCTAGAATTTATGAAAAGTACAACAATAATGCATACAATAAACACTCTTATCATATATTATTAAATATATAAGTTGCATGATATATAGAAGATTTGTCGACATTTTGATTCAAATCTATGTTTGAATGTACAATAAAATACTTTCCATAAATCGTCACAATTCAGACATTGCACGTTTCTTCCTGATATTACACCTGCTTTATTTTACACCAGAAGAAAAGATACACGGCGTTTTATTGCATTTAAAAAAGGAAAAGAAAAATGAAAATGAAAAATATTAAATATTAAATAGAAAATGAGAATTTATTATTATTATTATTTTTAAATTGGATTTTGCATACAGAAAAATATTTGTTCCGTGTCGTTACAATATAATAATAATAATTATTATTATTTTATTTATATTTTTTAATTATATTCGTGTTATTTTAATTTTTTTTTTCATGTTTTCATTTATTTTAAAGATATAATTGGTTTTTTTTAAGATGATATATTTTTAATTAATTTTTCTAATTTAGGTTTATATTGATTATGTGTAATTTAGGTTTATGTTGTCGTGTAATTTAAAAGATCAAAACAAAATTGAAATAAATTATGACAAATTTAAAATTAAGTAGAAAATATTATTAAATAGACATCGCTAAAATTATGTACTAAATGATATAGTCAAATTATTTTATGGGAGTTTGTCCCACAAATTTGTTCTCTAGTTTGTCATTTGGATTTTTGTTTTGATTTTTACTAGGTAGGTATGTGACACAAAAAACCAAAAATAAAGAGGTTGAACTTTTCTTTCCATGTCAATGATTATATCCACCATTGTTCATCTTTCTCGTCATCAATTGTATCATCATGCATTCATTAATGTAAGTTGATAATGTTAAAAACGAAAAATATAGTAGAAGAGATGGTTAAATTGTGATTTAATTATTTTTTTTTTTAATTATTTGAAAGATGGTATTCAAATAATGTTCTAATTTATTAGGTTAGACACAACAAACTAACTTTACTGAAGTTTGTAATATTTATGATTGATAATAGTTTATGATTCTTGTGTTTGATAGATTATATCTGATGCAAGTTAAACATAAACTGATTTGTTGAAAAGTTAGATTTAGAGAGATAACTTTTTCACAAATATCTTTTAACATATTTTTTCCGATAAGATACATAATGTGTATCTTAGGCACCAGTATGGTCAAAAGAATATATTTGAATGATTATTTTATTTTTGGTTATTTTAGTCTAACTATACTGGTAGGGTTCGCATACCATGACTCAGTTCCTGGTCCAAGCCGATCGAAACCACAAACCATTACGTATAATCAGCGATCAAACACTGGATAATGCATTCCTAAGCATGACCTAACTCCCTAATCCGACCCAATAAGAAAGGACACATGCTAATAATATAAATAGGCATAGATTCCAAGAATCAGGTACGTCATTACACAATATTGATAGCACCGAGTGTCGAATACGAAATTCTCACTTGAGCGTTGGAGTGCCTTTTACAGGTAGCAGCATCCGAGCTTAGAGTTCACGAAGACCAAGAGGGAGAGTAACGAAGGAAGATTGAGGAGCTCGTTCTCAGAGGAAGGGAGGAAATGCAGACCGACCGACCAAGGAGTAGCCTGAATCGTTCTCTTGGTTCCAACCCTGTTCGAGAACAATTGCACCCATCGTGGGGTCGAGAGAGTTAGCGTGAAGAGGAAAGTAGATGGTGTGAACCAAAAGCATGATGAACGAGAGGATGTCCGATGCTGAGCAGATGACACTCTTGATATTTCTGCAGAAAGAGATGGCTGAGATGAAGAGAAGGAACGAGGAGACTAAGCGGAAGAATGAGAACGAGATTCTAACTCTCTGAAAGGAGAATGAAGAGATGAAGAGGAAGTTCGTGGAGGGGGTCCATCTTCCGAACCGACCAACCTTGTTGGGAGGTCCTTCACCACCCTCGTCAGTCTTAGGACTGTTAAGGAGCTTAAGGATAAGATCCATACCCAAGAGGTTGACGAAGAATCTTATCTGAATAGGTCAGTCCCCACGACCCATACTCTGGACTTGACCCGCCGGCACCCATTCACTGACTCCATAATTGGAGTACCGCTACCAGATAAGTGGAAAGCTTTAATAGGGATCGTTATGATGGCACAACCAACCCCGACGAGCACATGGACGTGTACACCACACACACGAGCTTGTACACTTCGGAAGACGCAATTCTGTGCCGAGTCTTTCTACGTCACTGAAAGGAGGAGCTTTGAGCTGGTTTATGAAGGTTCTTCCAAACTCTGTTGACAGCTTCGAGACACTGGTATCTAAGTTTAAGACACGGTTCACTACCGATCGACCACACCATCTGACCTCCATCGCCCTAGTCAACATTCGTCAAGAGAAAGGAGAATCTATAAGGAAGCTCACTGATAGGTTTGGAAAGGTAGCCACGAGCATCCAGAATCTGAGCCAGGACGTGGCCATTCATCAAATGATCACGACCTTACTATCAGGACCTTTCGCTGACAACTTGTGCATGCAGCCAGCTGCAAACTTGGAGGAGATAAGGCGGAGGGTCGCTAAGTTCATGCAGTTGGAGAAGCTAAAAGAGTTCAGGAATCAGGCTCGTGCCAAAGCAAGTGGAGGTAAGGGAAAAGAAGAGTGTCACAACCAACGAACTGCTGGTCGAGGAGATAGGTGCAAAGATAATCGGGGACACCGATTCACAAGATATACCCCTTAAGCGCCGACAAGGGAGAGATTTTGGACAAGGCTTTTAGTGCCGAGCTAATTCCACCACCGAGGAGGGTTGTAAGCCCTAAGTACGCCGACCGAACTCGTAAATGTCGGTATCATAGAAACAGTGGACACACCACTTGGAGTGTCAGACACTAAAGGATAAGATCGAGAAACATATCCAAGACAGGCATCTCCGTCGGTTTGTACAAGGGGGCCGAAGTGCGAAACGATCCCCATGGAAGGAAGAGCCGATGAGACGGAGAGACTACACCCCTCTGAGAGCGCAAAAGGATGACCGCCAATCTGAGCGTTGGCCTAGAAGGGAGGACCCTTCGAGAAGGGAGTTCGGTGGACATCCTCTACTAGAAGACGTTCAAAGAGATGAGGATAGTCAAGGAGGAGATGAAGCCATATGATGATCATGTGGTCGGCTTCTCGGGTGAGAAAGTGGGCACCATAGGGTATATCGAACTCTATACCACCTTCGACAAGGGAGAGGCAAGCAAGATCATCAAAATCTGATACTTAGTAATAGACACCAACAACTCTTACAACATTCTGCTGGGACGATTGTCCATCAATAGGTTGAGGGCGATCGTTTCCACACCTCATCTGGCCATGAAGTTCCCATCGGTGTCGGAAGACATTCTCACGATGCACGTGGATAAGAAAATGGCATGAGAATGTTACTCAAAGAGCCTAAGGGTAGAGCCTACATGGCAGGACGCCTATGGCGACCGATCCCCTAAACTTAAATCCTCTTGAGGATGAAGGTCCCCTCGAGGAGGGGCTCAACCGATGCCCAAAGAGTACACAATCCCTTTAGTCAACCTAGAGCCCCGAACGGTTGAGTCGAGGCTCGAGGCCAAAGAAAAATTACGTCAAGTTCCTCTCTTTGATGAGGAACACAACAATTACGTAGGCACAACAATAGTAGTGGCCGAGGCCGAGTTGATACATCGGGTGTTGAAGAAGAACGTTGATCTCTTCGCCTTGACAACATCATATATGTCGGGGGTGATACCAGATATCATTACCCACAAGCTCTTGGCCTACAAGGAGGCGATTCCGATAGCTAAGAAGAAGCGCAAGCTTAGCGAGGAAAAGAGATTGGCAGCAAAGGAAAAGGGTGAGAAACTTTTGTTAGTCGGGTTCATACGGGAGGCCTGATACTCCAATTTGTTGGCCAATGTAGTCATCGTCACCAAGGATAATGACAAGTGGAGGATGTGTGTAGACTACACAAATCTTAACAAGGCGTGTCCAAAAGACTCGTACCCCCTCCCTAATATCGATCGACTGGTAGATGGCGCAGCCGGCCACAAAATCCTCAACTTCCTGGACGCATACTTTGGCTACAACCAGATAAGCATACATCCGAGGGATAAGGAGAAAATTGTCTTCATGACGGACGATGCAAATTACTAGTACGAAGTAATGTCATTCGGCCTGAAAAACACTGGAGCAACCTACCAACGACTCATGGACAAGGTCTTTAAAAGACTGATTGATCAGAATGTGGAGGTTTACGTGGACGACATAGTGGTGAAGTCAGACTTGTGCGACCAATACATCAAGGACTTGGAGGAAGTCTTTGAGGCTTTGAGGAGGGCAAATATGAGGCTCAATCCCGAGAAATGCGCATTCAGAGTGGAGGGAGGCAAGTTTTTGGGTTTCATGTAGACCCATCGGGGAATTGAGGCTAACCTAGATAAATCCTGAGTGATAACTGACATGAGAAGCCCCCAAAACGTGAAGGAAGTGCAACAACTTATCGAGCGTCTTACCACCCTCTCAAGATTTGTCCCTCGGTTGGCTGAGCAAACACAACCGATGGTACAACTACTTTGGAAAGCAGCAAAGTTCAGCTGGGATGAGAAATGTGAAGAAATATTCCAGCAGCTAAATGAGTTCCTATTCGCACCGGCAGTGATTCAGAAGCCTAGATCCGACCAACCAATAATTGTCTACCTATCGGTCATGGAGGAGGCGGTGTGTGCAGTGCTCGTGCAAGAGGTGGAGACGGAAGAGCGCCTTGTGTACTTTGTCAGCTGGACGCTTCATGCGATCGGAACAAGATGCTAGATGATAGAAAAGGTAGCACTCGCCTTAGTCTTGACAGGCAGGCAGATGCGACCATACTTTCAAAATCACACTATTATGGTAAGGACAGACTATTCGATCTTCAAAATTTTGTTCAAACCAGATCTTCCAGGACGCATGATAGGGTGGTCGGTAGAACTCTTGGAATTCAACATCCGATACGAGCCGAGAAGGGTAATAAAGTCCTAGTACTTAGCCGATTTCTTGGTCGAGCTAACCCCTCAATAAGACCTTTCATATGGGTGGACTGTGTATGCTCATGGGTAGTCTAACAAAACGACATGCAGAGTCGGGGTCGTGCTCGAGGGTATGGGCGACCTCATCCTTGAGCAGGCTCTCAATTTTGAGTTCAAGGCCACCAACAACTAGGCCGAGTACGAGGTCATCCTAGTCGGACTAAACCTGGCCTACGACATGAGAGCTCGTGAGGTAACTTGCAAAAGCAACTCCCAGTTGGTGGTCGGTCAGATAAAGGGGGAGTTTGAAGTGAAAATGTTGTTGCTGCAAAGATATTACCATACAGTCTCCAACCTCATTTCCCTGTTTACAAGGATGACGGTGGATCACATCCGTAGAGAGGAGAATACGAGGGTTGACGCGCTGTCTCAGCTCGTTACAATAAAGAAGAAGGGCCACCACAGATCTGTGGTGCAGATCTGCCTAAAACATCCCAGTGTGGGGGAGGCCGAATGCTTGGCCATTACAGGGGACGATACTTAGATGACCTCGATCATCAAATACTTAGAGCTTGACATATGCAAGCTGGAGGAGGAGAAGAAGATGAGACAACAGTGTGTGAGGTACACCATGATTGGCCAGGACCTCTACCAAAGAGGATACTCCAGGCCACTATTAAAGTTTATCACTAAAGAGTAGGCAGAGTATGTCCTCAAGAAATCCATGAAAGAGCATGTGGAAACCACTCGGGCGGAAGGACGATGGCCACTAAGGTGCTCAGGGTCGGCTACTATTGGCCGACCGTCCAAAACGATTGCGCAAAATATGTGAAGAAATGCGCCAAATATCAGGAGTATGACCCTTTGTTCCACCTCAAGTCCGAGGCGCTCCACAACATGGTGTCCCCATAGTCGTTTGCCATTTGGGGAATGGACATCATTGGTCCCTTCAGCCTAGGCAAGGGACAAACTCGATCGAGCACCCCAAGACTAACGGGCAACCCGATGTGGCGAATAAGGTCATCCTTAAAAAAAAAAAATATGAAGGTCAATACGAAGGTCCGACCGAGAAGCTTTCCGCAGGGAGACCTCGTCTGGACAATGCGAAGTGAAGTGAGGAAGACGGATATCAATTAGTATTAGACAAAAAAAATATAATTAACTCTATTCTTCATAGACATACTTGGGATTTTTGATCTCAGGTAAGATCTCTTACCTTCCATCCATCTTTGTCCAGCCAGCTCATAAATGTTAGACCAACCAATCTCAGGGCTGACACAACATTATTGGTAAAGGAAAAGAAAACTCCAGCGACCAAGCACTCTCGCCTCAAAAACCGAAGACCAAATATTCAATAGGGAAGGCCCCTTTCGTATTTGAGATGTTGCAACCGGAGGGGCATACCACCTAGAGTGGTTCTTGGGAAAAATTGTACCGAGGACGTGGAATGCCACACACCTTAAATTTTATTACAGTTAAAGATTAATAAAATCATGCACTCTTTCCTTGCTCGACTGTTTTCTCCCTGAGGAGGGTTTTCGGTCGGGAAGGTTTTAATGAGGCATTTCTCTTCAATCATGTGAATTAGCATATGAAATCATGCACTTTACAACACTCGATTTGGTGAAGGATAACCTTAACTGGTGTTCTTGTCGGTTTACCTTCGGGTTGACTAGATGGGCAAGCTCCACTTCTAATTTGCCTTTTCTTGGTGCACTGAAACAACGCTCTGTTGAGACAGAGAGGGCTCTACATATTGATCACACTCCGACGATCAAGTCAGTGAGAACATACAAAATAATAATCAATTTCAGGCTCTAGTACTCAGAAACAGCATACCTTTATCGGGATCTCAAGCCCCTTTTATAGTTATTCCTCTAACAGCTTTCACTCACGAGAATATAATCTCTACTAAAAGCATAAAATAATAACATAAAGTCACCTGCTCACATGCACCTTTCATGTTTGGGTGCTAACAATAGGAAAATATTTTGTCCACGGGCACCTTTAGTCACTATGCTAACAACATAAGAGAATCTCGTGCACCTTTATTCTCGGGTGCTTTCCACTTATTTAACATCTTTATATATTTAACTAACAGTTTTATGCATATATTTATTTAACTGACAACTTTGTGTATATTCACATATACTCTTTTCTAACAACTTAATATATATCAACATATATATTTAACTAACAACTTTATATTAATATATGACCAAACTTATTGTTTTCTCTATTTTAATTATTCTCCATCAGATTTACCAACAAAGTTGGGTCGAGCCGAGTTGACCATACCCACACCGAGGCACCGAGCACACAACACTCCTGTCCAGTACAACTGGTATACCCTATCGGCACCAACAAGACTTGGTTCGATCAAGGACGTAACATTAACCATTATACCCTGTCGACACCTATAAGACTCGTTTCGGTAAAGGACATAACCTTAACCGATATACCCTGTTGACACCTACAAGACTCGGTTCGGTCAAGGATGTAACCTTAACTGGTATACCCTATCGACACTTACAAGACCCGGTTCGGTAAAGGACGTAACCTTAACTAGTATACCCTGCCGACACCTACAAGACTCGATTCGGACAAGGATGAAACCTTAACCGGTATACCCTCCCAACACCTAAAGACTCGGTTCGGTCAAGGATGCAACCTTAATTGGTATAACCTCCCGACACCTAAAAGACTTGGTTCAAACAACCACGCTCAACTTGATCAGTTATACTGTTCGACACTCAACAAATTAACCAAGATAAACCTTATTTACAATTGTTCCGACCGATTGACAATTAAAATTAATTATAACTTGTATTATGTTAAAACAGGGATAAGAAAGGAACGAATGATATATTAATTTGTAAAAGAAGGAGGAGGCCACACCCCGGTCCCAGAGAAACAAAAAGAGGCCACACCCCGGTCCCAGAGAAACAAAAAGAGGCCACACCTCGACCCCGAGGAAAAAAAGCAATAAAGACAAAGCCTAATGATCTTCGTCTTCATTCTTACGTGCAACCATTGACATCGATGCCCAAAATTCGTCTGCCTCAGAGAAGTTCACCAGACCTTCATACATGTGTTGAATTATCACTTAAATTATATGTAGGGATATCGTGTGCGGAAGCGTGATAATCTCAACCAAAGATTATGAAAAATTAAAGTAACAAGTAAAGTGAGAATGATACCATAAATTTTTAGGTGGAAAACCCTTTTAAATAGAGGTAAAAAACCACCGACGAGAGAGCCAAAACTTCCACTATAATGATATTGGGAGTACAATGAATTCCTCTCAGACTAATGATAAATAGCCCCAAAACAAATTCTCTCTATATGGGTTAAACACTTACACCCAAGAGTAGAAATAGAGAGTATAGGAAAAAGAGAGAGGAAACAAGTGTGTGTTGTTGTTTGTTGTTTTTTACATTACTTGAAGGAAACCACTATATATAGTGGTTCTAGGAGACAACAATAATAAATACAATTAATGGTAATTAACCTCCCTTTGATTGCAATTGATTGTGACAATTAACCTCCCATTGATTGCAATTGATTGTGGCAATTAACCTCCCAATTATGACAAGAAAACGGAAAGGTGAGTCATAACCCACAAATCTCCACCTTCACTTGCCTTTGACGGGAACACTCTCTCGCCATGAAGCCTTGATTAAGTATGGATAATACCAGCTAAGTTCAGGCAATGATCGAACTTAGCCGGTGGAAGTGGCTTGGTTAACATGTCTGCAGGATTTTCGGCCGTATGAATTTTTTCAACAATTATATCTCCCGTATCAACAATGTCTCGGATAAAATGGTGTTTAATTTCAATGTGTTTGGTCCTTGAGTGATACTTATTGTTCTTGGTTAAGTGAACAACACTCTGACTATCACAAAATATAACAAGAACATCTTGTTGAAAACCAAGTTCACTTACCAAGCCTCGAAGCCACATAGCCTCTTTCATACCTTCTGTAGCAGCAATATATTTTGCTTCAGTGGTGGACCGCTATGGCTTGAAGTGAAGAATACCAACTGATAGCAGACCCACATAGGGTAAAAATGTAGGCTGAAAGTGACCTTCTCCGATTTAAATCACCACCATAGTCAACATCAACATAGCCAACTGCTCCTCTGGGATCGACTCTATGTTGATCAAATACCAAACCAAGATTTGAAGAACCTTTCAGATAACGAAGTATCCATTTAACGGCTTCCCAGTGTGCCTTGCCTGGATTATGCATGAACCTGCTAACAGCATAAGCTAAATCAGGTCTAGTACATACCATAACATACATGAGACTTCCAATTGCATTTGAATACGGGACATGTGACATGCGTCTTTTGTCCTCGTCTGATTTTTGACACTGATCTGATGACAACTTGAAGTGGGCGGCAATTGGAGTATTAACAGCTTTGCAATCTCGCATTCCAAGTTTGTCAAGCATCTTAAAAACATACTTCTTTTGTGATAGAAAAAGTTTTCCAGCTTGACGATCTCTGTTGATCTCCATTCCCAAAATTTTCTTGGCAGGACCTAAGTCCTTCATATCAAATTCACTACTAAGCTAAGCCTTTAACTTGTTAACTAAAAATTTATCTCTTGCAGCAATCAACATGTCATCAACATATAACAACAAGTATATAAATGACCCATCAGATGTCTTTTGAAAATAGACACAATTATCATAGCTACTTCTGGAGTAGCCATGTCCAACCATGAAAGAATCAAACCTCTTATACCATTGTCTTGGTGATTGCTTCAAGCTGTAGAGAGATTTCTTCAAACGAGGTCCTCCTTTCCAGGAACAACGAACCCCTTAGGCTGCTGGATGTAAATCTCTTCCTCAAGATTACCATGAAGAAAAGAAGTTTTCACATCTAACTGTTCCAGCTCCAAATCATACAAGGCAGCTAAAGAAAGTAATATACGTATTGAAGTATGACGAACAATAGGAGAAAATACTTCATTAAAGTCAATACCTTTCTCTTGATCAAAACCTCTTACAACAAATCTTGCTTTATTCCTTGTACTCTCAACACCATGGATCCTTTCTTTTCTCTTAAAGATCCACTTGCAACTAATGACTCGTTTTCTGGTAACTTCACCAATTCCCATGTTTCATTTTTTAGAAGACTCTCAACTTCTTCTTGCATACCAGCAATCCACTTTGTTGAGTCATCACTAGAGATAGCTTCAGAGTAATTCTTGGGTTCACCTTCTTCACCCATCTCTTGTGCAATAGTTAAAGCATAAGCAATGTTGGCAGATTCTGCAATTAATCTTTGAGTCGGTTTTCTTGGTCTCTGTTGTGGAAGTTCTTGAGCCATAGACCACGGCTGTGGTAACCCTCGTCGTTTAGGTGGACATTGCTCATGTGGACTCAAATGTTCATTTGTACCATCAATAACAGTGACTTGATCATGTTGAGTACTAGAGGAATTGAGAACGTTTTCCTCATGAGCGGGTGTTTTAATCTCAAACTCCACCTTCTCTCGAGCATCTTCCTGGTCACCTGTATCAATTGAGGAAATGACAGTATCTTTTACAGAAGAGAGCATAACATTTTCATTAAAGGTCACATTCCGACTGTGAATTATTTTGTGAGATTCTGGGTCATATAAACGATAGCCTTTAATCCCTAAGCCATAACCCAAGAAAATGCACTTCTTAATACGAGGTTCTAATTTTCCCTCGTTTACATGAGAATAAGCAGGGCAACCAAATATTTTAAGATTAGAATAATCAACAGGGTTACCTGACCAAACTTCTTCTGGAATGTTGCAATCAATTGATCTGTTAGGAAAGCGATTTATCAGATAACATGCTGTTGAAGCCGCTTTAGCCCAAAAAGATTTGCTCAAACCAGAATGGGAGAGCATGCAACGAACTCTCTCCAAGATAGTTCTATTCATTCTTTCTGCAACCTCGTTCTATTGTGGAGTACTTGGGATGGTGAGGTGTCTAGAAATGCCTTCTTTCTTGCTGAAGTCATTGAATTCATTCGAACAGAACTCAAGGCCATTGTTTGTCCTTAGCCCCTTTATCTTCTTGCCAGTCTGATTTTCAATCAATAATTTCCACACTTTAAAAGTGGAAAATGTTTCATTTTTATGTTTGAGAAAATACACCCACAGTTTTCGTGAGAAATCATCAATAATTGTCATCATATAACGACATTTACCTCTGGAGGGAACTTTTGACAGACCCCAAAGATCCGAATGAATATAATCCAAAGTACCTTTGGTTATGTGTATGGCTTTAGTAAAACTAACCTTTTTCTGCTTACCAAAAATGCAATGTTCACAGAAATCAACCTTTCCAGTACAATGGTTACCAAAGTGACCCTTCTTCTTGAGGATTAGAATTTCCTTCTCACTCATGTGGCATAATCTCATATGCCACAACTTGGTGTTATCTTTGTTGGGTGAGGCAACAGTTGCAGAACCTGTAACAGTTGAACCCTGCAGCATATACAAACTATCACATCGAATTGCCTTTAGTAACACAAGAGCTCCTTTAGACACTTTTAAAACTCCACCTTCAGCTGAGTATCTACACCCATGAGATTCAAGGGTGCCTAAGGAAATGAGATTCCGTTTCAACTCAGGGACATATCTGACACTTGTTAAAGTTCTAACAATTCCATCATGTGTCTTGATTTTGATTGTTCCTTCACCAACAACTTTGCATTGAGCATCGTTTCCCATCAAAACAAGACCATTATAAACTGGTTCATATGTGGTAAACCAATCTCTATTGTGAGACATGTGAAAAGTACAACCAAAATCAAGAATCCAATCATTTTTAGACCTTTGTTAAGTGTTGGAAGCTACAAAACAATCCCCATTAGATTCAGTTTCAACAATACTAGCTTCGGAAAATTTTCTTGGTTGTTTACCATTTCCCTTATCTTCTCTATCTTGATTATTTTTCAATTTATAGCATTCAGAGATCTCGTGTCCCTTTTTCTTGCAATAACGACAATATTTGGAGTTCTTGCCTCTAGATTTTGACCTAGATTTATACTTATTGTTCCTACCTTTCTCTTGGTTTCTCCCTCTAACTACTAATCCTTCACCAGAACTTTCAAAATGAATTTGAATATCAAATTTTTCTTTGGCTAGTAAATTAGTCTTAACATCATCAAAGCTTAAGGTAAGAAAATTACCGTATAACATAATTTCTTTGAATTGTCGATGCGAGGGTGGTAGAGAAACAATAAGTAGAACGACTTTATCGTCATCATCAATTTTAACATCCAAATTTTCCAAATCAATTATGATAGAATTAAATTCATCAAGGTGAGATTGGATGGGAGTACCTTCGGACATTCAGAGTGTAAAGAGTCGCTCCTTTAACCGGAGTTTGTTTGCAAGACTTTGGGTCATGTATAAAGACTCCAATTTACTCCATATGCCTGGTGTAGTTTTCTCGTTGATGACCTCACGCAACACCTCACGGGACAAGCATAACTGGATTGTAGACAATGCCTTTTCATCCATTTCATCCCACTGCTCCTCTGTCATAGTGGTTGGTCTCATCATTTTACCAATCAAAACTTTCTTTAAACCATTCTGGGTGAGAACAGCTAGCAACTGGACTCGCCAGATAGCAAAGCTGATTTTACCATCAAATTTCTCAATATCCAATTTCGACATTATTGAACAACAAATCCTGGTTGAATTATCGAAAAAGCTCTGATACCAATTTGTAGGGATATCGTGTGCGGAAGCGTGATAATTTCAACCAAAGATTATGAAAAATTAAAGTAACAAGTAAAGTGAGAATGATACCAGAAATTTTTAGGTGAAAAACCCCTTTAAATAGAGGTAAAAAACCACCGACGAGAGAGCCAAAACTTCCACTATAATGGTACTGGGAGTACAATGAATTCCTCTCAGACTAATGATAAATAGCCCCAAAACAAATTCTCTCTATATGGATTAAACACTTACACCGAAGAGCAAAAATAAAGAGTATAGGAAGAATAGAGAGGAAGCAAGTGTGTGTTGCTGTTTGTTGTTTTTTACATTACAATTAATGGTAATTAACCTCCCTTTGATTGCAATTGATTGTGACAATTAACCTCTCATTGATTGCAATTGATTGTGGCAATTAAATTCCCAATTATGACAAGAAAACGGAAAGGTGAGTCATAACCCACATTATATTTATTATTGAAGAAAGATATTCTTTTTGCCATTTGAGTACCCAATATATGTACTTATCAAATTGTATATATTTATTTTTAATAATGTATAGTCATATGCCACTATTAATTATACAATTTTTTTAATAAATCGTGTATCACTATCAAGCTTTAACAATCCAAATAGGTTTACACTCAATTTCAACAAAAATATTTATAAATGAAATATTATTTTTATTATGTAAGATATATCTTACCATATCTTTTTCAAGGAAAAGTAAAAGTATTATGAAAACTGATCAAATTCAAACCGTCTTGTCATAAATTAGAATGGATCATATTTTAAACCAAATATGAGAAATTACGAAAGAATTAAGAAAACCAAAGTAATTGGATTATATATTTTTTCTCTCAAAAATCAATCGAATTCAATTCATAGACACTTTTAATTTGTATAATTAGCGAGTAAATACATTAAAAGGAAAAAAAATAAATGAAACTGTAACACATTAATTTCTCAAAAGAAAAGAGTTAATTTAAATGGAATGGAACTTCAATAATTATTTCAGGACAAAATTTACATAGCAAAATATGAAAAATGAAGGTTGAATTACTAAAGATTAAACATAGAAATATGAGAAATTACTACTATTGCGTTGAACTTCTACAACTCTTGACAAGATTATAATGATCACACAAGTACAAACTACAAAGTAACAAAATCTTATCCCCACAAGCTTTCTTCAAACAGAAGGAAGATACAGTGTGATAAACTAGTTAAACACTAGCTAGAAATTCTACCATTGAGGCTATAAATAAATTTTAATTAGGTTCCTGAAGTGTGTGATTGTATTTGTACTAATCTGAATCATGCCATCCTCTGAATGTTGCATACTGAAATTTTGTATAACTTAGTGACTGAAAATTGCATTCTATCATAGAGATTTCAAAACTTCTCCTAGGACTAGTCCCCATTGAGTCCAATGGGTGCCACCCTGCATTTAGAAAATCAAATTAAAACCCAAATGAGAATGTAAGAGCAAATCCTGCATTTAGAAAATCAAATTAAAACCTCAAATGAGAAAGTAAGAGCAAATCATAGGTAGTATTGAATGATACAAATGACCATACCTGGCAAAATACAGCAAAAGGCTCTCTAAGAGGTCCATCACATGAAAGCTCACTTGTACTACCATCAATGAAGGTTCCATCAGCAAAGATCACCTGAGATTGATAGAAGACTTGTTACTGATGACTAGGAGAGCAAAGTAAACATCCTAAAAGGTTCAAAACTGACAAAAGACAATAGATTTGGTAGTAGATTGTGGAGATAAATCTGAGCAGACCTCTGATGCATATCCAGCAGTGGTGCCTGCAATTGGTTTGGTATATGAACCTACTGGAGAGCTTCTCTGAACCGCCTCACAGAATGCAAGGAGACGCTGGCGGTTTCCTAGCTGGACGGCCTATTGGCATTGAAGATGAACTTTATTTTTCATCTGAATAGTTATGATATTTCTTGAAGATAAATCGATCAAAAAGTACTTATAGAAGAATAAAATGAAAAGGTGAATGAATCTAACTTCTTCCAAAAGTTATCAACTTACACAACACAATGCTTTTAGAAGTTCCTTCATTTAACTTTTCCAGAAGTTAAGGAATATAAGTTGATATTAACTTACCAGAGGCTGGACTCATTTACACTGTCATTTTTCTATCCTATAAGTACTTATTGAAAAGTTTGTTCAAATAGGACCTAACTAGTTGTCTAATTCATCCACAGCTTTTCTACAAGCAACACCATTTTGCTAGTAATGTAGACATTTTATCTATAAAGAAAAGAGAAGATTCAGTAAGAAAACCTGAACCGTATCAGAACGGGGCACTCGGGGGAGTGGCTGCACTTTATACCCTTTAGATGCCAAAACTTCAGCAATCAGGAAGGAACCCTTATATAGGTTAAAGAATTGTCTCACTACAAGACATGCACAAGAAAAGCACAATCTACTGATGAAAATGAAGAATTCAGTACCTTGATTGCTTCCCCAACCATTTGTGGTGAAAGAAATAATCCCTGGAAAAAGGCTCGCATGATATCACCAGGAGTTGAGCCACAATCCATGCCAAGTCCCGGAGCAGAAAGACGAGCTGCAGCCGCTTCAACCCATTTTTGCTTCCCAGCAACATATCCACCACATGGTGCAATCGTTCCACCTGGATTCTTGATCAAACTGCCTGCAATCAAATCTGCACCCTGCTAGCAATGTACAGTATAAATATGCAATACTACACACAAGACAAGACAATGGCATAATCACATACCACCATGGGAGGTTCAATGCTTTCAACAAATTCACCATAGCAATTGTCCACCATGACTGAGCAGCTGGGATTTTGGCCCTGTACATGTATATTTGAGGGAATTTCAGAGAGCAAAATGCCTTAAGTATAAAAGTTATAGCCTTACAGAACAATAGCACAGACAAATAAACTGCTAAGGTACCCCTAGAATGAAACCTAACCTTGATTATTTTTATTGCTCTTCCTATGTCATTAACACTCAAACTCCGGCGCCATGAATAACCACATGACCGTTGTATGAGTGCACATTTTGTTTTGGGTTTGACAGCACTCATTAGTAAATTCCAATCAAGTCCACCATCCTCAGCAAGCTGAAGGAAAATATCCAAGAAGAGTCTCAGAAAGCAGACTAGTGAATTACAGCCAGAAAAAGTACTACTAAGTAGTGTCATACTGGAACTTCTCGGTACTTCACTCCGAAATCTTGGAGAGAACCCAGTCCACCAGAGTCCCTTTTCCCAATTACTTCCTCTAGTGTGTCGTAGGGAGCTCCAGCAACTGCCAAAAGCTGCCAGCTATATTAGTCTAAACCTTATTCCAATTACAAATACAAGTATTCTACAGAAAAATATTCTACAACTATATAGGGGTAACTTCTAGCAAAAATGAATAGCAGAGAATGTGAAAAACAATGTTACCTCATCTCCAGGCCTCAGGAGAGCAAATAAAGCACATGTGATAGCATGAGTACCTGAGAAGAACTGTTGATAGATGAGAATATTATAAATCATATATTGTCAACTTTGGCAAAAACTAAGAAAGGTGGGATAGAGCACAAGTGGTGAGTGTGTTTCTAGAATTTGAACTCATGATATCTAAAGCGTATAAGGCAATAGCCTTACTGTTATGCCAAGGCTCATCTTCAGTAAGAACTAATAAGTAATGTAAAAAGGAACAAAATGGAAAACTAAGAACCTGTGAACGAACAATAGCTGACTCAGCCCCAACAATTTCTGCAAAAGCCTGGTCAAGAGCCGCACGACCCCCAGCTTCATCATGACCATAACCAGTGCAACCACCAAAGTGCTGTAGCAAATTGAAGAATATGCATAGCAACCAATTTGAATTCCCAAACACAGATAATAACTAATTCTTCAGAAATTATAATGAAAAAGTTTGATAGCCTGATTGTATAACTACCAAGGCTCACAGGTAGAATAGTAATTTACATCCAATCCAATAAAGACAGTGACCAACCATGGTACAGACATGTGAGCTCCTAACAATCAAATTTAGGACAGAGTGCTGAAAAACAGAAGTAAACTAATGAGAAGATGACTTTGCAGATAAACCTTTCACTTTCACAGAACTTTTTTTTATCCTTTTTAGGGGAAGGAGAGTTCTTCTCCTAGTTCTTTGCTACATATCAGTTACAGTGTACAGGACTGCAATTTTTCTGCATCTTCGGGGATTACTGTTCAATAATTTTGACTGAACTGAAAGGTCTAATGCAATCATTCCAATGGCTTAAAAGGCATCTCTAGCAACAACACTAAAAACAGTTAACAATAAGTTTTGTTAGCATCAAAACCATGATGGGCATCATATCAAATCAAATAATTATTAATCCAAGAATATTATAGCATACTTGCAAACAGGTTATCTAAATCAAAGGGCAAGCTTACATGAGATCCAACTCGAGCATTCTGAAAAGCTCTAAGGACACGGGTGGTATTGCACGCAACCAAATTATCCACACCCCTAAACTCTAAATGTAAGGCATCTACCGCTTTCACAACCTGCACTACAAGAAAAGGAAACCATTTACCATTACTGTTCTTTACCAATCCACAAGCATTTTCAGCATGTGAATCAGACACCACTTCAAAATCAGAATTTTTACTCAAAAAATAAATTTGACTCTGCTCATAGAGAACCAAACGATAATCTCTAAAATTCAGGGGAAAGAACAGAATATATATTTTGAGGAATGAAAAGGAATTCAAATCATATGCCACGTGCCCTTTCCATTTAAAAGAAACAAGAATACAAATTCAAAGGTGCATTTCAACTGAAACATTCTCCTCCTACATTCTCACAGACAAATGAAAATCACAATTCTCCAGAACCAGTTTTTATTCATTTCCTTCACATCTTCAACTCATAAAGTAAACACCAAAACCAAATTCTGAACTGCAATGAAAAAAAGGTATTCAACCAAAACAGACCGTAATTTGATTTTCTACTTCCTACAAAGGCCAACAACACAATTCCTATATCTCAAACTAACAGGAAAAAAACTTTATAATCTTTTTAATCACCCAAAAGAAAAAAAGGTATTCTTTTTCCTGTTTTTATGATTCCTAATGCTTCCCAAGCAACCCTACGATGCAGAATGGTTCTGGGTTTCAAAAAGGTCTAACTTTTTTAACAATTATGAATGCTTTAGAAGTAACAAAAATGGCAGAGAGAGAAAATAGGGATGGGGTTGGCAGCACATACCTCCGGCACAAAGGGGTTGATAACATTGAGAGGAATGGAGAGAGGAGAGATAGCCATTGGAGTGCAAGCTCGAATAGGATAAGCAGATACAGCCTGCTTATGGGAACATTATTCCGTGGCACATTCTTCAACTTCATAAGTCACGGTTTAAAAACTAAAGAAAAATTATTGAAAATCATTATTATTACTCTGCAATATTCTCTTCTTCTTTTATGATATCTGTTAAATTTAATATTTATACTAATTTGTTAATTTACTAATGTAGATTATCATTTCTTATTATTAATGTATACTATTTATAATCTAAATGAAAATAATACAAAGAAGTAATATTACCAAATTGTGTTAAAAAGAAAAGAAAATATTTTTAATGTGTGCAGTTTTAGAAAAGAAAATGATTTCCTCATACTGTAGTTAGAATTTGCTACCAACCTCCTTCTAACACAATGAACATGTATACTCTAACTCAAATGTCTATTTATCATGTATGATTTGCACTTTAAGCTACCAGGAATATGTTTATATAAAATCCTTCGAAGAAGATCAAGAGAGTAGAGAAAGTATTATATAGAAATACTTTTTAAATCCCTCATGCCTCTACAACAAAGCTTTAGAAAGAGATTTCGGTGAAGAGATTTCGGTGGTGACAGGAGAGTATGTGCCATATCTTTGGATTTGAAGAAGTCTTTAGAAGAACACCAAGAGTGTTCATCGAGCTATGTAGGAGAGAAAGTTTATCTATTGTATATGTTGAAAGACATAAGCCCTTCCTGAAAAGCAAATAAAATTATTTAAACTAAGAAAGAGAGTTTAAATATTGTACTTGTTGAGAGACGCCATCCTCCCTAGTAATCAAACTCAAGTATTAGTTGATCGTTAAAATCTTCAATCTTCCTACCTTAGTTGTTAGTGATTGTTTAACAAACAATACTTGTTAAGCCAAAAGTATCTTGGTAAATAATACTTGTTGAACCAGAAGTGACTTGGTGACTTGCGAAAAAATACTCATTGATGGGGTTAGCCAAGAGTGATTACGATCTAAAAGAATACTCATTGAGTCAGGAGCGACTTGGAAAAGAATACTCCTTGATGGGGTCAACCAAAAGTGGTTGCAATCCAAAAGAATACTCGTTGAGTCAGGAGTTGCTTGAGAGAAAATACTCATTGATGGGGATAGCCAAGAGTGGCTTTGAGTCGAAAGAATACTCAATTAAGTCAGGAATGACTTTTGTCAAGAATACTCAGTTAAGTCAGGAGTGACTTGTGTCAAGAATAATCAAGGGAATAACTTGGAGTGCTTATAAGCCCAAAAATACTTGAAATATACTTCACAACATTAGTCTATGTAGTGGAACTCAATATGTTAATTAAGAACTATATGTTGATTGAGATCTATATGTAGTTTGTTATGAATGACAAACCAATATAAATTGTTGTGTATATTTTTATCTTCCTTAATCTATCTACATCATATGTTATTATTGATTATATCAATTGAATAAGGAGATTTATTTTGAAGACACAAATTAGAAAATTAACTTTTATTCAATTATAACACTTGAGACTTTAACCTGCATCCGTCACGATTTATCAAACGAAAGAATTACCATATGATTATTTGTTGAAATCAATAAGAAAATACCATAAACAAATGATTTAGTGAAGTTAGTGTAGTAAAAATAGGCTTTAAAACATACAAAATTGATTTTCCGAGGCGTGAGTAATCACTGTTCGTAAGGACTTATCCGCGGTGTATTGCGCAAGTTCCCCAGGATACAACAGGAACTTCCCGGTAATTTTCGAGGATCAGAACTAGCAAGTTACTCTTAAAAGAGTAATACCCAAATAGAACCCAATATAAAATTAAAATAAAATAAAGTAAATGAGGAGAGAGAAAGTGGAAAAGATGAGAGATGCTTTTCTGAATAAGGGGAACCCTTGTTTATATAGAAAAAATGTAACAGCCCCAAACGGCCACAACCCAAATTCCAGCAGTCATTACGACACCACTCCAGGTTCCAGCTGCACAACTTCTTCAACCTCCGAAAATCTAGCAATGTGGAGGCGCGCAACTTCCAAGTCGTGCGACACAATCCAAGGTGGGGAGGGCAACGTTTTGCTTTTCAAACTTGGAGTTCGCTTCACTCTGCTTCCGAGATTTCCTCCAACAGAAGCATCGAAAGATTAGGGTTTATGCTCATCTCTGTTTTTCGATTTTTTATTTTACAAAATTGATTATGTTTACAACTGATGTGAATGTAACTACAAGAACACATGATTCTTGACATTCTTAGGAGCAACTTGAGCTGGATTTGAAAGGCACTTTACTTTAGAATTGGATCAATGTTCTAATTCAAGAACTCACCAAAACTTAGCACCAACCAAGACTCATATGGAAGTCCATGTATTGCCAAATGGAATCAAAACACAAGGAATGAAGAACAAGAATTAAAAACTGGACAGAATTGAAAAGCTAGCTACTGAACCGAAAAAGAAACAAAGAACAAAGCTGGAAAAGTAAATGTAAACAGTAGAAAAATGAAGGAAAACACTAGGAATTAAAACTACCGAATGGAAAATTGAAGAAAAGGAAGAAGAACACTTATAGGAAGATGCTTGCTGGATTTTGAGAATTGGAAGAAGCCATTCACGCCACTTGGAACCTTGAACCAAGATAAGTGATGGAGTGCCACCACTTGAAGCTCACCATAGCTCACAAGATAAGGCAAAGAAGAAGAAGACTCAAAACTCACAATTTCTCTCCAAATTTGAGTATAGTCTCTCTACTATAAAATTCCAATCTGAATTGTGAAGGACCTAAGCCCTCCTTTTATAGGAGTAAGGGCTGGTCATTTACATAGCTTATTCCCTAAGCTACCCAAAAAACTCCTAAGATCACACCCCCCTTACTAAGCTCACTCCCCAAGCTTCTAGAATTTGCTAAACTAAAGCCTAAAGATGCTTTTACAAAAGAGGTGTCTCATGTTTCCCTCTAAGCACCTTTCTAAACATTATTCTATATTATTTACAATTTAAAAGAAACTATAAAGAGAGATATTTAATATGAAGCCTATTATTTGAGAGTTTGTAGACTTCTTTATCTTTAGGCTTGATCTTCTCTTTGACTTCTTTTAATTTGTGAGAAGACTAGAAGGAAGAACTTCAAATGTGTAGGTGAAAATCCTCTTCCTTCATTAATAAAATCCTCTCCTAGTGGATATCCATCAACAACAATCCCCCACATTTTGTAAAAGATAAAACATAGAGATAAAGAAGGAAAAATAATATTATGGGTTCATCTAAGATGTAATGCATCAGAGCTGGTATAACAAGCTATATGAACCAGTCTTAGATTGATGAACTTAACACATAGTGTAGTTGGTATAGCAAGCTATATGAACCAAGACACTTAGTATGTGTTAGAGGTTTATCAATCATAATACACCCCCACATTACTTGTTGTTATCGTTGTGTTGCGCTACTAGGCCATGCGCGTGCCCGATATTCATGAGTGTTGTAGAGATCTTGCCAAGATCTCATGCAAGCGGCCCCACTTGACACTCATATTGGTGATTTCATCAAGCGTATGCTGCAAATCATACACCACCCATAAGGGATATGAAAATCATTAAAAACTTTGTAAATCGTTAAAACTCTTTTACCTCAAAATTTTAACCACAAGGTTTATCCTCTCGATAATGCAGTATCTAGCACTTTCACACACACCATAGGAATGGAAAAAATTGATTTTGAATCATTATTAGTGCTAGCAGAACTAACAAGTGACTTGTTTTTACCCATATGAACCTTATTCATGGGATCTCCAATCACAAAGGTTGGGTTTCCATCACTTGTTTGTTTGCAAGTGGCTTAAGTCCCATTCCCCCCGATGTTTCTAAAATCATTTTTCTCCCTAGGGGTTTTGTCAGAGGATCTTTCAGATTCCGTTCTGACTTGACATAGTCAATAGAAATCATTCCACTCTTTAACAGTTGTTTCACCAAATTATGTTTCAATTGTATATGTCTATTCTTTCCATTGTAGCTTTTATTTTTAGTTATAGCTAGTGCCGATTGGCAATCACAATGCATTGATATAGATGGGGTTGGTTTCATTCCTAACAGAATGTTTGCTAAGAAGGTTTTCAACCACTCAGCTTCACTATCAGCCATTTCTCGAACAACAAACTCAGATTCCATAGTTGATCTTGCAATAATAGTTTGCCTGATTGACCTTCATGTAATTGCACCACCCCCAAGTGTAAATACATAACCACTAGTGGACTTTGTCTCATTTGAATCAGAGATCCAGTTAGCATCGCTGTACTCTTCTAGCACAGCGGGAAATCCATTATATTCAATGGCATAATCCATTGTACCTCTCATGTATTTCATGAGTCTTGTAAGTGCATCCCAATGATCCTGACTAGGACATTGAGTGTATCTACTCAATCTACCTACTGCATAAGCAATATTTGGTCTAAAAAAGCTCATTAAATGCAATAAGCTCCCAATTATCTGGGCATACTGAGTTTGAGAAATAGATTCTCCTCTGTTCTTCTTTAATTTAGAGTTAGCATCATAAAGGGTGCTTACTGACTTAAAGTCATAGTAACCAAACTTTTTAAGAAGTTTCTCAGTGTATTTTTCTTGGGATAGTAATATACTATTTCCCTTCCTTATGATTTTAACTCCTAGAATTATACTTGCTTCACCCATGTCTTTCATCTCAAACTTAGATCCAAGAAACAATTTTGTTCTAAAAACTATATCATTGCATGTACCAAAAATTGGCATGTCATCCACATACAAACATATAATGACATATTCACCATTTTTCAGATCTAGAATTCACACATTTATCAGCATCATTGGTAGAAAAACCTTCACAAAGTAAAACATTATCAAGTTTTTCATGCCATTGTTTTGGTGCTTGTTTCAAACCATACAAAGAATTTAAAATTTTGCATACTTTATCCTTTCGACCTGGAACTACACATCCTTCAGGTTGAGTCATATAAATTTCCTCTTCTAATTCACCATTCAAAAAAGTTGTTTTAACATCCATTTGATGAATTACTAACTTATGGATAGATGTTAAGGCTAGCAACACACAGATAGAGGAAATCCTAGTAACAGGGGCAAAAGTATCAAAGTAATCTATGTTATGTTTTTGAGTAAAACCTTTAACAACTAATCTTGCCTTATATTTCTCTATGGATCCATCAGGATGGTACTTCTTCTTAAAGATCCACATACAACCAATGGGTTTTGCTCCTTTAAGCAGATCTACTAAGGTCCACATATTATTTTTCTTAATTGATTCAAGCTCAATTTTAATGGCCTTATCCCAATGTTTAGCATCAGGAGCACTAGTAGCTTCTAAAAAACTTATTGGATCATTCTCAACTACATAAGTATAAAAGTCATCTCCAAAAGATGTTTCCTTTTTATGTCTTTTACTTCTCCTAACATCCTCACTCAAGGAATCACTAGCACTATCTATAGGTTTTTCATATGTACCACTACTCTTTAGAGGAAAGATGTGTTCAAAGAACTTAGCGTTTTTCGTTTCTACTATAGTGTTACGTTCAATTATATCACTATTAAGAACTAAAAACCTATAGGTAGCACTATGTTCTGCATATCCTAAGAACATACAATCAGATGTTTTAGAGTTTATTTTCCTTTTCTTAGGATCAGGTAACATCACTTTAGCTAAACACCCCCACACTCTTAGGTATTTCAGATTAGGTTGATAACCTTTCCACAACTCATAGGGTGTTTTACCAGTTTTCCTATGTGGTATCCTATTTTGTAAAACACACGCAGTAAGCAGAGATTCACCCCATAAATTATCAGGAACATTAGAACTAATAAGCATGGCAATCATCATTTCTTTAAGAGTCCTATTTTTCCTTTCAGCTACTCCATTAGACTCAGGTGAATACGGTGGGGTTACTTCATGAATAATACCTTCTTTTGCACAATAATCATTAAATAAAACATATTCACCACCTCTATTTGATCTAATTTTTTTAATTTTCTTATTCAGTTGATTTTCTACTTTCGCTTTATAAGTTAAAAACATGTCAAAAGCTTCATCCCTATGTTTAATTAAATACACTTTAGTGTATCTAGAAAAATCATCTATAAAAGTTACAAAATAATTTTTACCACCTCTAGACATGGTTTGTTTTAAATCAGCAAGGTCAGTATGAATTAAACCAAGGAGTTCAGTTTGATGTTGTACAGAGTGACATGTTTTCTTCGTTATTTTAGATTCTACGCATACATCACATTTACTATTTTGTTTGTCATGCATGTTGATTAATCCTAGTCGTTGCAATTTCATAACATACGAAGAATTCACATGTCCTAATCTAGCATGCCAGATATCATACGAGTCAACAATATAAGCAGAAGATTTAGATTCATTCATAATTTCAGAAATGTTCAATACAAAAAGGCCTTAATCACAATATCCCTTACCCACAAAAAACATTGTTTTTTGTCATAACAATCTTGTTAGATTCAAATGACACTTTAACCCCAACTTTGATTAGCAATGTCACATAGATCAAATTAACTCTAATTGATGGCACATGTAGCACATCACTCAAAGCCAAAGTTTTACCAGATGTGAGCTTCAGAAGAGCTTTTCCTTTACCTAGGACAGGAGTTGTCCTGGAGTCACCGAGATAAACTTGTTCTTCTCCATCTCCCACACTTGTGTAGGAGGTAAACACATTTCTATTTGCACAGATACGTATGGTAGCCCCAGAGTCTACCACCCATTTGCTCACATTTGTCACAAGATTTACTTGTGAAACGACTGCCACAATAGTATCTTCCCTTTCGGCTAGATTTGCCTTAAGAGGATAGTCGTTTTTGGCCTATGTCTGCACTGAGGTGCATGATGACCTGCTTTCCAATCAATTACCCTTTTTCTTGAAAGTGGGGTTAGTTCCACTGGGACGAGAGAATTTATTATATTTCTTTTTATGATCAAATTTTTTCTCATACCTTTTTGGAGCTGGTTTGTCTTCTACCATGTTTGCTTTGACAGATAGAGTTTTGGCCTTTGCAGCAGCGCACTCCTTCCTGTTTGTGTCTTCAATGATGATGTGGATGATCAAGTCTGATAGTGACATCTGTTTGTATTTGTGCTTCAGTTGTTGTTTGTAATCCGTCCAAGATCGCGAAAGCTTTTCGATCAAAAGTTCGGACACAAATTCATCCGGCAAGGTTATGCTTTCAGCTTTGATATCTTCAATTATCTTGTGATATTCATTTATCTGGATTTTGATGTCTTTGCCTTCGATCATCTCCCAGCGGTAGTAGTTTGCAATTACGAACCTTTGTCTGACGATGTCTTCGGCAATATATTTGAAGATAAGTGAATGCCAAATATCTTTTGTATTCTTATAAGAAGCATGGACATCGAACAGATCGTTAGATAACACACTGAGTAAGGTGTGACGACATACTTTATTTGCATGGATCCAATCATCAACTTGTTTCGTAGCTGTGGTTGAGTTAGGTTTGGAAGTTGTAAGTGCAAGAACAACTCCGTACATGTCCAATAGGGTGGACACGCGTTCTTGCCAACGTCGGAAATTCTGACCAGTGAAGACTTCAATTTTTGATACATCCAGGAATGGTTTCGCAAAAATGGTTTGTGTTGCAGAAACAACATTTGACATTCCCGGAGCAGTTTTGTTCTTGTTGTTCGTATTTTCAGCCATAAGTCCTTACGATTGTAGTAAAAATAGGCTTTAAAACGAGCAAAATTGATTTTACGAGGCATGAGTAATCACTGTCTGTAAGGACTTATCTGCGGTGTATTCCGCAAGTCCCCCAGGATACAACAGGACTTCCCGGTAATTTCCGAGGATCAGAACTAGCAAGTTACTCTTAAAAGAGTAATACCCAAATAGACCCCAATATAAAAATAAAATAAAATAAAGTAAATGAGGAGAGAGAAAGTGGAAAAGATGAAAGGAGAAATAAGAAGTTTCACGGTGGTGGGTAAAGAAGTTGAAGAAGGTGAAATGAGAGATGTTTTTCTGAATGAGGGGAACCCTTGTTTATATAGGAAAAAATGTAACAGCCCCAAACAGCCACAACCCACGTTCCAGCAGTCATTACGACACCACTCCAGGTTCCAGCTGCACAATTTCTTCAACCTTCGAAAATATTGCAATGTGGAGGCGCGCAACTTCAAAGTCGTGCGACACGATCCAAGGTGGGGAGGGCAACATTTTGCTTTTTAAACTTGGAGTTCGCTTCACTCTGCTTCCAAGATTTCCTCCAACAGAAGCATCGAAAAATTAGGGTTTATGCTCATCTCTATTTTTCGGTTTTTTATTTTGCAAAACTGATTCTGTTTACAACAGTTAGTTGGTTCATAAATGATGCATCAGATGAAAGGGTTCTAGTCTGATCCATAGATAAATTCAATCATTGTTTGAGTACATTCTATTACAATTGAGGTCACGCCGAGATGATGAAAAAACTTTGAAAAAAATAGAGGAGTCACCACCATATTATTAAGGAAAATTGTGGAAAAACACATTAAAGGATATGATCTATAAATTTGGATTTTGAGTCTGGTAGTTAAGTACGTGTAGGAAAGGTGTTAGCACCCTGCAACACTCATCCTAAGACTATACCTTTACTTAAATATGCAAAATGAATGTGGTTTTTTAAAATATTTATTTTCACCAATAGAAATGAAACAGAAATGCATGTAAAAAAACAAAGAAAATATTTTGAAGTTTTTTTTTTATTTGGGTTCGACAATGATTGACCTTGTTCCTACGTATTTTTATTTACAATGAAAGTATTATTTCACCTACTGACTCAACAATATCCTCTTTTTTATGATGACACAAACTATAAGTCAAATAAACAACCATACAACAATATCAGAATATATATATCAATATGCGCAAGCGATATCAAATAATTTCTCTTATTTCAAAGAAGATTATTATGGGTTAAAACAATTTATTAAAAAAATAAACAAAAGCAAGCCTTTTATTATCTTCCCCCTTTTTGTCAACATTAAAAAGAATTATTTGAAAGAAATTATCACTGATGTGGAGGTTGGGAAGGTTGTTTAGAACGACGACAAGAAAGAATAGGCACAATCTCAAGGACTGATTTATTTGTAGTAAAAATGAGAGAGCAAGGTTATTCATCCTTTCAGAGAACCTAGCTTTTAGGAGATGTATCTGAATTAGATCATCTTCCCTAAACCTACGACGACACTCTTCTGTATCAGTAAGAACTTGTTTTGTAACGCGTCTCTCAATGAATAAGGCTCTACTGATCATCTCTTAGGTTTTTGCCATAATTTTCTCTTCAAGAAGAAGATCATGGTTTGGCTTAGGAGAAGGAAGGATTTAGTCAGGTGTCAATCTGGCCTCTGCTACCCACTCTACAAAATTGTAAGGTGCAATTGGATATGGCTAGTATTTTCTCAAAGATGATTTGACCTAGGTTTTGAGGATAGATGGCAGTGTAAGAATTTCTATGTTCAGTTGAATTTGAATAGGAGAGGTTTAAAACTAGTAATATGGAATTGTAGCTCAGATATAAACCCTAAAAGGAGATAATATTCTTTAGAAAATCTTGTTTAAAAAATATTTTTATTCAACATAATCATATCAAGCTCTTGAATAGACTCGCAAAAGTTTCCAAAAATATTCTAAGCACTGTGAGTTTGGAAAAAGCCATTCTTCCATAGGAATCATGTTTAAAAGGTTTCATAATTTTGAAAAACACTTTTCTATAAGACATTTTAAGAAAATATCCACAATTGTTCCTCAATAGGAATTTACTGCAGATCAACAATTACTTTTTGAACATAATCTATAAAAATTTATGTTTCATTTCAATCTGTTTGACTCTAAAATACAAAATAGGGTTTTTCAATTTGATCATCAAGGTGCTGAAACCTTGCTTGAGTAGTCTCAAAGTATGCCCTCTGTTCTATAGTCATGACATCAAGGCGATACAGAACTTGCCTTTCAAACATGGACAATGGTTCTCCTCGGTATTCTGGAGTTTGATAGGCAACAATGGCATTCTGATGAGTTGCAGCAACTTCTTCATGCACAGATTGGGGAGCAGGTGAGTCTCCTCTGACTTTTACAGATGGAGAACGTATCCTTTGATTTCTAGCATGTTCAACAGATTGTTCTGCCGCTTGAACTGTGTCATCCTCCATGGGAACAACTTCATCCTCATCCTCATTATTGAGGTTTGAGGCTCCATGTTTTGCTTGAGGGTTCTTGCCTTTGAGAACCACCCAATTGTCCTCTACTTTGTGAAATCCCATCTTTGTGAGAGTTTAATTGTCAATCTCACTTACAGCCTTGATGGGGTCGTTTCTCTCATTTGAAGCATCAACACCAAAGAAATCAATCAATTTTGAAACAAGTATAGAATAAGGAAAGCGATAATCAGCCAACCTTTTGGATTTCAGCATGTGTTCATTGATAATGAAAACCCAGTTTACCTTAATTTGGTTCATGATGCAATATAGAATGATTAAATTCTCTTCATGTAAAACAACATGATTTGTACCTCTTGAGATGAGTTGCCATGATATAATGTAGGCAACAAGACGTGGTGTAAGGTTCAAATGACCTGCATGGAACCTGCTTATGTTCTGGGTAGGGTTCCTCATACAGCTCTTGTAATATTGCGGTTTATTAAATTCTTGAATCCCACTGGTGTTTTCTTTTCCTACTTTCAGTCCAGCATACTTGATTCCAGCCATAAAATCCCAAACATCACTTGTGATCTTCATTTTGATCCCTTTCACATAAGAGACAATGTTCTTTCCATCCAAGGTTAGATTAGTGTAAAACACCTTAACTAAATCAGGATATACATTACCCGTTAATTCCAACAGCTTTTTCAGTTTCTGGTGTTTCAACACAGCCCTTGTTTCTGCCATTTTTTCTGATTTCAGCCAGTTGAAATCCAGCACCTTGGGTATGTTAATCTGCTTTCTGCTTGTCTCGTGGATGTAGGCATTGATTCCTTCTTCATTTCCAGCGAACCAACCTTCTAGCACACCTTGAAAGGTGCTTTGCTTGCCCTTATTTTTCTGTTTCTGTCTTGAAGAAGAAGCCATGGTTGAACCAGAATTTTCTCTTGTTTCAAATGCTGAGAACCGAAAATAAGTAGCCAATGTGGGTAGCAGATTTTCACACAGATTTATATTGAGAAATGAATAGGTTGATATGACAGTTATGAATGGATATGCATGAAGATTTTATGCTCTGAAATTGTGCAGAGAATCTTTGAAAATATGCAGCAAATATTTAGGGTCATGATGCACACAATTCATACCTTTATTGAGCACCCAAACCATCAAATCGGTTACATAACCATGACCAAAACGGTCAAAGGTACAGAGGTTAATGCCCATTAAGTCAATCAAGCAGTCAAAGAACATAATTTCTCTTTCCTAGTCATCAATGCATATCAGTACAAAAAATAAACACATTCAATTACGAATAAACATATTTAATTTTTCACTGCTAGGCACAATTGACATTTATAATACCCAATTCATTAAGCAGAAAATTATACCTATCTTTAGCCAATGGTTTTGTGAACAAATCAGCAAGCTGTAAATCTATATCAATGAATTTAATATCACAAGTTCCATTTGAAATGTGTTCCCTTAGGAAATGATGCCTAATTTCAATGTGTTTGTTTCTTGAATGCATGACAGGATTTTTGGTTAAGTTGATTGCACTTGTGTTATCACACAACAGAGGTATATGGTTAAGTAAGATACCAAAATCATTCAATTGTTGTCTTAGCCATATGGTTTGAGCACAGCAACTCCCTGCTGCAATGTATTCTGCTTCAGCCGTGGAGAGAGCTACACAAGTCTGCTTTTTGCATTGCCATGAGATCAAGCTTGATCCAAGCAAGTGACAGGTTCCACTGGTGCTCTTCCTATCAATTTTGCAACCTGCAAAATCTGAATCAGAATATCCAGTTAAGCTTAATGAGATGTTACCTGGATACCACAAGCCAACTTCTTTAGTTCCTTGCAAATACTTGAAAATCCTTTTGACAACATTGTAGTGTGATCCTTTAGGAGCAGATTGAAACCAAGCACGCATGCACACTACAAACATTATGCCAGGCCTGCTGGCAGTGAGATACAGTAGTGGTCCTATAAGTCCTATGTATTTGGTTACATCAACAATAATTCCAGCTTCATCATGATCCAAGTGACAGCTAGTTGAGAAGGGTGTGCTGATTGGTTTGTACTTGTCCATTTCAAATTTCTTCAGCAGATCCTTGCAGTACTTAGCTTGATTCAAGAAAATGCCATCCTTGAGTTGTTTGACCTGCAAGCCTAGAAAATAGTTCAACTCATCCATCATTGACATTTCAAACTCGTTCTTCATGATTTCCACAAAAGTTTCACACAATTCTTCATTGTTTGATCCAAAAATGATATCATCCACATATACTTGTTTTAGAATTGAGTCATCCCCTTTCTTCTTGATGAACAAGGTCTTATCTAATGTGCCTCTGTCATAGCCTTGTGAGGTGAGAAAATCACTTAGCCTCTCATAACATTGCCTAGGAGCTTGCTTGAGCCCATAGAGAGCCTTTTTGAGTTTGAACACGTATTTTGGATGCTGATGGTCTTCAAAACCTGGTGGTTGTGAAACAAATACCTCTTCATTTATATAACCATTCAAGAATGCACTCTTCACATCCATTTGAAATAGCTTGAACCCTTTGATGCAGGAGAAGGCAAGTAACAATCTGACAGCTTCTAGTCGTGCCACTGGTGTATATGTCTCATCATAGTCTATTCTTTCTTCTTGATTGTACCCTTTAGCCACTAGCCTAACCTTATTTCTGGTAATCACCCCGTGCTCATCCATTTTGTTTCTGAATACCCATTTTGTTCCAATTATATTCATCTCAGGTATTCTAGGAACAAGAGTCCAGACCTCATTAAGAGCAAATTGATTCAGTTCATCTTGCATGGCTAAATTCCAGTTGCTGTCCTTGAGAGCTTCATTCAGATTCTTAGGTTCCACTTGAGATACAAAAGCCATTGCTTCACAGATGTTGTTCAAGGATTTCCTAGTTGATACTTCTTTCTCAATGTTCCCAATGACATTATCAAGGGTTAGGTCTCTAGGGGTTTTGCACTCTTTTGGAAAACCTGCAGGCACAGTAGATTCTTGCATAGCATGTGTATCAGCAATATCAAAATGAAGCGATTCCTTTTGATTTAAAACAAATTTAAATTCATTAATGTCAAGATCATCAGCAACAGTTTTAGATATTCTATGATCAGTTTCATAAAAAACAACATGCATTGATTCTTCTACTATGAGCAACCTTTTATTGAAGACTCTATATGCATGCATGACCATTCAAAGCATAACCAATGTGCACACCTTCATCAGATTTAACATCAAACTTACCAAGATTTTCTTTGCCATTATTCAATACAAAGCATTTACACCCAAAAACTTTAAGGTGACTCACACTAGGTTTTCTGCCCTTATACAATTCATATGGAGTTTTCTTAAGAATTGGTCTAATTAAGGTTCTATTTAACACATAAGCTGCAGTATAGACTGCATCTGCCCAAAAATACTTAGGGAGCTTAGATTCATTTAACATGGTTCTAGCTAGTTCCTCTAATGATCTGTTTTTCCTTTCAACCACACCATTTTGTTGGGGTGTCTTAGGGGCTGAAAAGATATGTGCTATCCCATGCTTCTCATAGAACCTCTCAAATCTAGCATTCTGAAACTCTCCCCCATGATCACTTCGAATTGATTTAATGCAGCAGCCATTTTCATTTTGCAGAACCTTTGCCAATTTCTTAAAAGCAATGTAAGCATCATTTTTATGTGCAAGAAACAAAGTCCATGTAAATCTAGAGTAATCATCCACAACAACTAAAGCATACAAATTTCCAGCCAAGCTAGCAACTTTAGATGGTCCAAATAAGTCCATATGTAACACATCCAATGGATTTTTTGTAGAGACAATATCTTTTAACTTGAAAGAGGATTTGATTTGTTTACCTTTCACACAAGCATCACAAAGCCTGTTATCCTGAAACTTAATGTTAGGTAAACCAGAAACTAAATCTTTAGATTTCAATTTATTTAAGTGATTAGTGTGTATGTGAGCTAACCTCCTGTGCCACAACCAAGACTCATCACTTCTAGACATCAAACAATCATTTGAAGAGTTAGTTTCCATGATATTCAAAAGATATATGTTACCAGTAAACAACACTTTACCAGATGAATCACTTGAGATTGTGCAGCCATTTGACTTAAAATTCACCTTGTATCCTTTGTCACAAAGCTGACTTATGCTGAGAAGGCTATGCTTGAGTCCTTCTACATAAAGCACATTCTCAATAGTGGTTGAGTTCCCTGTTCCAACAGTGCCTCTGCCCAAAATCCTTCCTTTGTTATTATCACCATAGGTTACATGTCCTTCTGCTTTGAGCTTCAAGCTAGTGAATTTTGTAAGATCTCCAGTCATATGCTTGGAGTAGCCACTGTCCAAGTACCACAGATTAAAACCTTCTCTTTGGTCGCCATTTTGCTAAATTCTTAGAAACAAGATGCTTTCTAGCAATACAAGACCTAGAGATATGACCAGATTTCATACAGTAAAAACAGGTTACATGAGATGCCTTTTTGCCATTGTTAAAAGCTGAAAAACCTGATTTTGCTGGAACAAAAACACTTGAAAGCTTTTTGACATTGGTTACATTTCCAGAGGTATAACCAAGTCCATTTTTATTGAAAACAACATTCTGTGAGCCAAGAAGAGACTCAAGGTTCTCTCTTCCCTTGGTGAAATTGGAAAGGGTTTTTAGCAAATACTCCACTTGTTTTTCCAATTTTTTTGCAGTTTTCACAAGTTTTAATAGAGGCATGCAAGCATGTTAGTTCAAGGCTTACCAAATCTGCTTTGGCCTTATGCAATTCTTCCTCAAGTGTTTTTACTTTAGGTGCAAGCACATTATTTACCTTTTGCAACTTATTGCATATTACAGCTAGCCTATTTGCTTCATCATGTGTTTCCTTGAAAGAAGCAAGCAATTGATCATAGTTATCAGAATCCACAGAAAATTCACTTACTAAATTAGAGATTGACTCCTCATCCTTCATCATGAAGCACATATTGTTTTCCTCATTCTCAGTTGAAGAGTTGCTGGTTGAAGATATTTCATTTTCTTCCCATGAGATGTAAGCTCTTCTTCCCTTGCTCCTTTCAACTCTTTTGCTGGCACATTTATCCTTTGCTTGATTGTTTGGACAATCCGTTTTGATGTGCCCTGTTTTGCCACAACCAAAGCAAGTATAGTTAGAGGAATTTGAATCATTGGGTTTAGGATACCTTCTTTTCTGCTGGTTCCTATCTCTTCTTTTCTTCTTCAGGAATTTGTTGAATCTTTTTGTAACAAGACTGATTGTTTCATCATCTTCAGCATCTTCTTTTTCCTCCTTGATCTCATTCTATTCACTTGCTTTCAGTGCAAGACCTTTGGGTTTTCTCTCTGTTGTTTCCTGCTCTTTGAGTCTCTTGAGCTCTAGCTCAGCTCCATTAGCTTTCCAAAGAGTGCAGCAGTTCCCAGCTTTGACAGATCACGACTTTCAGATATGGCAGTCACCTTTGGTTGCCAGCTTCTGTCGAGGCACTTCAATATCTTTATGTTGAGTTCCTCTCTGTCAAATTCTTTTCCCAAACCAGTAAGGTGATTCACAATATGAGTGAACCTTTTCTGCACATCAGCAATGCTCTCCTCGGGTTGCATTTTAAACAATTCAGATTCTTGGATGAGAGAATGTTTCTCGCAGAATCAGTGTTTATCACAGTTTACAGAAAAAAAATTGATTTATTTGGAAATGAACAGATTTATTTTGGCACTGTTTGTGTTTGAAAAACGTTTATACAGTCAAGTTAATCACAAGATTATGCCGATCGATTTTCCAGATATACACACACACTGATATAATGAAGAAAAACAGTGAATCATAAAACAACAAGCTTCAATTTTAAGCAAGTGATTAAGGTTCAATTAGTAGCTTGACAATTACTTGAGTAACCTATCACAATCAATATGTTCCAGTGGCTTTTAACAGATTTTATATGTTCTTATCAAAATCAAACAGCTTTTCCAGAAATTAAGAACAATATGAAAAAAGCCCAGAAAGAACATATTTATTATTAATTGAACAGATTTATTTCATGACAGTTTAACAGATAAGCCGAAATTTAAGTGCAGAGATTAAGGGAGAATGAACACAAGGCAATTATACTGGTTCACTCAACTGAGCTACATCCAGTCTTCACCTAAACCAAGGTGAAATTCACTAAATCACAATTCAAACAAACACAAATCCTACTGTTCTTGAACCCCACAAGAACTTAGGTACACTTGCTGAAAAACCCTATTTCAGCACACACACTCTTCAAGAAACCCTATCAAGAAGAGTGTACAACCAAACTTTTACAAGAATAGAAATGTGAAACTACTACACCTGATTGAGGATGCAGAAATCTGCCTTAAACCAGTAGAACAGATTGCTAAAACAGTAGCAGCACCTCTCACCAAGCTTTTGGAATCAAACAAGAAGAAGAACTTTTTGATTTTCGAAATCTTTCAAGAACATATGCTAATTCTTTGTAAATCCCTAATTCTCTTATGCAAAACTTGTTTTCTCAATTGTATGATCGATGATTAAACTTAGAAATAAGTTTTCATTTTACAGAAAACCAACTTATAACAGATTTTTGAAAAACAGTTAAAGCTGTTATGAAATGAACAGATTGAAAATAAAATGAACAGATTTATTTTCAAAAAGAAGTTAGAGAATTTGTTATGAGAGGAGACTTAGTCAGCCATTCTGGTGCAGGGACAAATTTAAAACCGTTTGAGGTAGACTTGGCACCAGAGTAAAAAAAGAATCTATTCATTTACAGATGAACAAATTTATTTTTCAAAACAAAAACAGAAAAAGCTTAACTATTTAAAACACAATCGTTTTGAAAGGTAGAAGACTTAGTCAAAATACTTGATACATAAAATCTAATTTTCACAAGACTTAGCCAAGGCATCAATTTAAAAATGAATTTGTTTATTTAGAAAAGAACAGATTTATTTTTATGCAGTAAACGTGTTTTTTGTAAAACATGTGAAAAACAGTTTTCTAAATTTTGTGCTTGCTCTTATCACATGGTTAGTGGTTAAGAGGTGAGTTACTCAGCAAAAAGCCTACTCTTAAACAACCTCTAAACACTACCTAAGACATTCTTAAAGCAAATGTAAAAATACATGAAATGTACATAAAAGTCTTCATCAAACACATGTCTTGAAGGGGCAGCAACCATCTTCAACACTTTTTTGGTGTTGTGAGGGTTCTAAAGGGAGTGTAATGGGCTCATTGGAGGTTAGACAAATGATAATTCTAACGGTAGCTTGAAATGTGGTGTGTGAATCTAAGTGGTGGCCTTTTTGTTTTTATGTGGTGACCTATGAAGAACTTTATGCATTGTCATGTAACCTTCCAACTTAATCTTCGAATGTGATTTTTTGTGCTGTCTTTGAGAACTAAGTTGTTTTGTTATGTGCTTTGTGAGAGGTTTTTTGTTATTTGCTCTTTGACTTATTGTGTGAGGTTTGTTGTGACTTATTGTGTTCTCTATTTTGTTTTTGATTAAATGAATCGTTTTTTAAGGTTTAGAGAATGGAAAGTTCATTGTCCAAGATTTTTTTTCTCCCGTGCAAAAGCTGAATTGAAGGTACTGTTTTTATATTGTGTTCATAATAGTTGAATATTTTGTGAAGTGACATTGTTGAATAAATAAAGATGGTATTATTTTATTTTATGAGTTTGCAGGTACGAGTTAGGCACAATGTGCAGACTCAATATATTGTTGATGTCAACCATAAACTTATCATCTTTTAACGAGAAAGGATTCAACAAACTCCATTCAAGTAGATGGTTGAAGTGGACAAAGTATTATACATTTCTAACAGCCTTCTGAGAGAGCTACTAAGTAGATGGGCATCAAATAACAGTATATTTAGGATTCAAAAAAGTTTACTTCATTTTTCAGTTGTTGATGTATGTTTTGTATTAGGATGGGGAGGGAGGTGAAATTGGAGAATGACGGGGGAGGTTTGGTGAATAGGTTGTTTGATGATGGGGAAAAAATTAAATTAGAAACAATTGTAAAAATGTTGTGGGACAAGAATTTGAATAGAAAGAAAAGTGTAGATGATTTTGGTAGGTTATACATATTGCTTGGGTTATGTGTTTTTTTTATGTTCCTAGGACTTCTAGGACATTTAAATGTTTTCCTTTTAAATTGTTAGACAATTTACATGCGTTAGATTTATATAATTGTGGTGCAATGTATAATGTATTAGCTACAAGTTTGAGGAGGGCATCTGAAGTGTACTATCAAGAGAAGAATGCCCGTGAAATATATTTGACAGGTTGTGTTGCCATGTTACAGGTTAGTGAAAATTTGTACAATTATGATTTTGTAATGAATTGGTCATTTTGATTAAATGTTAATTACTTGTGTATTATTTTTTGGAAATAGGTGTGGGCAGTTCACCATGTGGGTGTTGGTGACCATGTCGATTGTATTGGTTTTTCACGATTTTTGCACTAACCATATGTAAATAATCGTGGAAGAAGGTTACATAAACTGTTTTTATCTGCTGAGGTATTTTTTGGATTGGTTAAGTTTTTGGTGCATACTTTTGCAATAATTTTTTAGTAATTTTAAATTATTGTTTTTTTCATATTGTATGGGATTGACCAGTCACCGCTGAAGAGGAAGGTATAAAAATTGTTAAAGAAGCCTTAGCAGATTCAGATGAGGGAGTTGGGGAATCTAGTGATGGTACAAGTGAGTGGGAGAACTTACTTGACCAACATAAAGTTTGTGAGAAGAAAGTTGCAAATAACCAAAATAGAATTGTTGATTTGGATAAACAACTTAAAGAGGTCTGACAACTGCTTCATAAAGAAAAGCAGTGGTCACTTGGATTTGTGCATGTGGACCCAACCTAAACTCTGCTAGTGCAACCTGTGTCGGTCCAAGCTCATCTAGTTTGGATATTTTGAAGATGTATAAAAAAATTTTGCCTTTAAGTTTAACATAAAACGGTAAGTAACTATACTTAATGTGCAACATAAGTAATTTTAGTTATTACTTGATTTGTTGTTATTGCATGATTGATGAGTTGATGTTAAATGTTGTTGTAGTGTTATTGTGGACATACAAAATAATATTTTGACAAAGCTGGATTTGCAATCATTAAGGCTGCGGTCAAAAGTTGACAACATGGTAAAAATTTTCATATTGCTGTGTTTGTTGTATGTACTTATATTATTTACTTAGTTATGTTGAATGTGGTTGTAGGTTATGTTATTTGTAACCGGTTGTTAAATCTGAATCAAATTGTGAAATTTAGAGTGCTGAATCAGTTTTCATTCAATCCGCTTTTTGCGGTTAGTGTGCATTTAAATTTCTTGTTATTTGTTTTAAGTTTTTGGTAATAGTAATAATAAGAGTTGGTTGTTACAAACTCGTGTAATTGAGGAGATCAACATGAATGAGGGACAAATTTCATGGTCCAGTTCTGATTATCATACCAGGGAATATCGTATTGTGATTTTGTAAGTTAATATTGGCGATGTTTTGTGCAAATTTTGTTGGTGTTGTTTAGAATGTTGATGTTGACTGTCGATTTAAATTTTGCATTGTTTTGTAGATCTTTGTGCCAACCGTGTTCAATGACCATTGGTGGTTGTACACATTCAATTTTCGGACGAGGCAATTGCATGTGTTGGACTCCATTGGTCATGGAATTGAAGGTCGATAGAAGATTGATAAAGCAATGGTAAATAATTGCATGTTCTTTAATAGTTAATGAATTCATTTGGTTTGAATTTGTTTGTCATTCTTGTTAAATTGCATCTTGTAGGTTAATCGACTCCATCACCTTTTTTAAATTCTTGACGACTTCTTAGGAAAGAGTGGTCCTCAAATTTCATTGATAAAACAAAAGATTCCATTACAACCAAATAGGTTAGTATTGAAAGTAATAGTGTTATTTATTTTGATTTTATATGTATTTTAATTGGTTTGGACTTAATATTTTGAATTTTTGTTTAGAGTTAAAAATTTATTTGTTCTATGCAGTTATGACTATGACATTTTAGTTGTCAAATATATCGAGTTGTGGGATGGTTCACAACAATTGGATGGGAAAACCTTTCCCAATTACACCACAGTAATAACTATTTTCATGAGTTTACACCTTTAATTTAGAATTTGGTAATTGGAAACTGATTCCATGATATATTATTCAGAAGGACCTCCTAAGCTTTCGTCAAGAAATGCTTTTTTCTTGGGTGTTGGATGAGCGTAATGTTGAACGAGAAACCGTCTTGACAAATTTGGATAATGATGACATATTTTTCTTGTAATTGTACATTTTCGTTCTTATTTACAAAAATGTTACTTATTATGAGTACACGTGGACAATATATATACATTTGTTTGATGAATGAAAGTAATTTGAGTTTGATTTAAGTTATTTAATTCATGTATATTTAAATGGGATGCAAGAAATTTCTTTTTTGTGTAAGCAAGTATGCACTATACATAGTGTAGTATTGTTATATATCATATTTTGGGCACAAATGTGTCATTGGATGCCACAAATGTAAAATTGTATGTTAATAAATTCACCGATATTGAGTGTTTTTTTTAGTGAAAACATTTATTGGTAGTGTTGGACATACAGGTAAATGGTTACCTTAGTTTCTATAAGTGGTGACCCATGCCAACTTTTGTACAGCAGGGTCATGTGTTTCATTTTGGTTATTTGATTCATGAGTTCGAAGTGCATGATGTGTGTGAAGGCACCTAGGTGGAGGGTATGAATGTGAATTGGGTGGGTGAATCCATGTAGTGGTGGTCATAGGAGACCTTGTAGTGTAAGTAGTGACCTATGTGTTAATAAGTGGTGACCCATGACAATGTTTGTGCATGGTCATGTTTTTTATGTTGGTTATTGGGATTCACCACTTGGAAGTGAATGATGTGTGTGAAGGGACCTAGGTGGAGGGTATGAACGTGAATTGGGTGGGTGAACCCACGTAGTGGTGGTCATAAGAAACCTTGTAATGTAAGTGGTGACCTATGAGTTCATAAGTGGTGACCCATGACATAGTTTCTGCATGGTCATGCCAATGTGTTGTGGATTTAGCGAGATTGGGACACTTGCAATAAAGTCAACTTGTAAAAGTCTCTAGCTGTATTTCGGTTCATGAATGACTGGACAGTGATATTCATTGGTTTCACACAATAATAATAATGAAATTATTAGTAATAATAATATGAAAGAGATTATTTTTAATATTAATTACGATAATATTAGTAATAATAAATGTAATCTTAATAATAATAATATTAATATTAATTATAATAATATTAATAATAATTAATATAATAATAATAATAATTGTAATATTAATAATAATTACAATAATGGGATTTTGACCATGATGGTTTTTTTTTGCTTTTTACCAAAATGGGGTCTGTTTAAAAAAAATTACAAATTTAGGCAAGTCGTGTCAATTCGACACGACTTCATATGCACAAATCGTCTCAATTAGACACGACTCTGCCATGTCATATTGAAGTTGTGCCAACTTGGCACAACTTCTGCTCTGTCATACTGAAGTTGTGCCAACTTGGCACAACTTCTGCTCTGTCATACTGAAGTTGTGCCAACTTGGCATGACTTCTGTCATATCATACTGAAGTCGTGCCAAGTTGGCACGACTTCTGCCACGTCATATTTTTTTAAAAAAATTTTATTCTTTATATATTGGGTAGTAAGTTATGTAATGTTAAAAATTAATTTGATACATAATTTTCTAAGAGTGTTAGTTTTAAGGAACAAAAAATTGGATAATCGTGTATGCATCATGTTTGGATAATCAGCTTATTCAAACTTTGAGCCATTAACTCCTGATGACATTGCCGCCTTGGCACGACTTCAGTATGTCAAATTGGAACGATTTGTGCATATGAAGTCGTGCCAAATTGGTACAACTTGTCTAAATTTGTAATTTTTTTTTAAACGGACCCCATTTTAGTAAAAAGCAAAAAAAATAACCCCATCATGATCAAAAACATATTACTAATAATATATTTATTATAAATAATAATTACAATAATATGAATAATATTTGCAATGATATTAATAATAATAATTTATATATTAATAATAATTACAAAAATATTAAACATAAATATTTTATTTTTAATCATAATTACGATAATATTAAGAATCATAATTTTAATATTAATAATTAATATAATGTTAATAGTAATAAATATAATATTAATGATAATTAAAATAAAATTAATAATAATAAATATAATAATTAATGATAATTAAACTAAGATTAATAATAATAATTGAAATATTAATGATAATTACAATAGATTTAAGTATAGTAATTTTAATATTAATAATAATTACAATAGCATTAATAATAACTACTAATATTAATATTATTATTAATAATACTAATATTAATATTATTATTAATAATAATATTATTAATATTATTGTAATTATTTATTGCTATTATAATTCTATTTGTGTGCATAATTATTGTTTATTATAACAAGGCTTGTGAGATGATTATTTTGTTTTAAGACATAGGGAAGAGAATAATATTATTTTATATTCACATACCACAATTCAAGCTACTCTTTCACTATTGAATTTCCTAACCTTCAATGAGTTCACTAGACTGTCATCTCAACCCTCACAACTTCAAAAAAACCACATGCAAACATTCACTTGTAGGGTTACATGACAATGCATAAAGTTCTTCACAGGTCACCAATTAAAAACAAAGGCGTCACCAGTTACATTCAGATACCACAATTCAAGCTACTCTTCCACTATTTAATGTCCTAACATGGAATGAGTTCACTAGACTCCCATCTGAACCCTAAAAACACCAAAAAAATCACATGCAAACATTCACTTGTAGGGTTACATGACAATGCATAAAGTTCTTCACAGGTCACCAATTAAAAATGAAGTGGTCACCACTTACATTCACATACCACATTTCAAGGTACTCTTGCAGTATTCAATTTCCTAAAGTATTGAGAAGTTATGCATAAAGTATTCACAACTTGACCACGACGCATTGCAATTACTATCATCACATCCACTCAACTCAGTTTTACACACAATAGAATTGACCATATTGACTACAAAGTTCAACAAAACCATCTGAACAAAGAGTACTACACAAGAATACAATCAAGTCACCAAATTTAACTGCAAAGCTTACAAAGTCAATAAACAATGCTCAATGAATCACAAAATAAATCCACTCATACAATCCGAGTTTCCACAATAAATAAGTCCTCAACAAAAATATTTGTTACGACAATTTCATAAGAAAATAAATTCTACAATAGCACATAAATTACAATCGTATCAATAATGTCAATAAACCATAAACCCACTAACTTAAAACCAGAAAAACCTAAAAACATATCAATTGACCAACTTCTTAAGCATAACTTTTTAGGTTTTTTCCTTTCCTCTTTGAATATGTTCTCCAAGGTGTTCTCAAAACAGTAGTCTTGAAACATTTTCTGGGTTCACGGTTCATTTTAGAAAACATGTTGACTTCTTCATTTGGTCGGTCTTCATTTCCATGTAAGTCTTTCTCTTCATGTACATCTTCATCACTACTTTCTGGCTTTTTGAAGTATGTACAATCCACTGAAAGAGGTTCAACTTCAACTATTTCGGAACGAGTATCGTAAGGAACAAAATCTCTGCTTGCAACTAACTCAAGTATGTCCTTCACCTCTTTCTCCATACTCGTGATTAATACCTCCTGCTCCTCACATTTGCGCATTAGTTCAACAACTATCACCATCATTGTACAAACTTTATCCTTTGTTGCTTTCTTCTTCCTAATTCCACAACCAAATTGGTGAAAAGCTTCTTGAAAAAAATTCATTGTGAAATTCTTCATTCAAAACACATAACTCAACAACAACCTGTTCATTGACATATATAATTCCAAACTTAATTATCTACATTTCGAACAACATTAATGTAATACAAATTCAATAAAAACGACATACCATATTCTTACACAGACCACGTCGAAGTTCATGGTCACCAACTCTAACATCCATCCAATGCATGATACTGGAATATTTATTTCCACTTATAGGTACATGACGCTTATAAGAGAACAAATGCTCCATCGCCCATATCTGAAGAATGAATAAAAAAACCCTTTTATTACGAAGTCAAAGACATGCACAATTATTACAAACACTTAGCAATAACAAAAATGTTTCATATTACCTGCAACAGGTAAACACAACCATTCATATGGATAGACGACATATTTTCTTGGGTCATCCAAAATCTCATACACTAATCCCCCCGAATTATACGTACCTAGTTTGTCTAAATCATTAACAATGTGAAACATTCCATCATGAACTAAACCCATTCTAGTAGGCAAAAAAAACTTCGACAATCCTAACAGGATGTACAACTTACAAAAGTCCTCTAAAATATCGTTGTCACGTTTCAAAATTTCAGAATAAATAATTTCCACAGTTACATCGCCTTCTTAAAAAAAACTCCTAATGCGAGATATAATTATAGTTTTCCTTAAATAAATTTTTGTACCAACTACTCTTAGACCTATACCTAAACACACATCTAACAAACTAAACGACACAAATTGACAGTGAATTTCAAAACGATGTTTCCTCTCCACCCAAGCATTACATAACTTACTTAAAAGTCCACGACTCAATTTTATCTTCTCACGCACAAACATAAGCCATCCAAATGGGGTGGACTGTATAATAGACTTTTGTCCCAAACTTAAGTTGTTGTTCACAAGACCCAAACACTTTGACTTGCAATTATGCCTAAACACCTGTATATCAAATCAAATACAAATACACTTTAATATATAAAATGGTCAAAAAATAAATATACCATCATGTCTACTTTAAAAAAAAATCATCATTTCAATCAAACATTAGCTTGAGGCTTAGGATGACGATCAATCGTAACAACGTCCTCATCTGAACATCCGCTACTTGACATTATATCCTGAACACGTAATTACTCAATCAATTGAAAACCATGAACACCACAATTCAATTCTACAAAAACCAAAATAAATACTGCCCCAGCAAAATACATGCAAGAAAATAATAAAAAGCATACAAATTTTAACTATGCAAAAACGTGGTGGCAGGTCACCACCTATTCCCACATAGGTCACCCCTTGCCCATCTCAGCCCTCATAAAACCAAAATATCAGTGCATAAATACCTACACATACCACATTTGAAGCTACCCTTACAATAATCAATTCTCTAACTTTCAACCAGCTCACTGCACTCCCTTTTCAACCCTCACAACACCAAAACAGGACATGCAAACATAACACTGGTAAGACAACATGACAGTGCAAAAAGTGCTCCATAGGTCACTACATAAAAAAAAAGCGGTCATCACTTACCTACACATACCACATTTGAAACTACCCTTACAATAATCAATTGGCTAACCTTCAATCACTTCACTGGACTCTCTTTTCAACCCTCACAACACCAAAACAGGATATGCAAACATAACACTGGTAAGACAACATGACAGTGCAAAAAGTGCTTAGTAGGTCACCACATAAAAAAGAAAGGGTCACCACTTCCCCATGTCAGTGTCACTAATTCAGTACATTAGCATTCACAATAAATTCTATCACGAGTAACTCAATCCCAAACCTTTTGGACACACAAAAACTTCAAAACCAGTCCCAAAATCGCAGAGTACAAAACAATGAAATCCAAATCCATTCAAACTTCAAAACTCAAAAACCACAACACCAAACAAACAAACGAAATTACACTACACTCAACGCTAAAAAACTAAAATCAAAGCAATAACAAAAGAATCAAACAAATAACCCTGTACCAAACGAACCAAAATACATACCTCAATCAAAATCACACTCTTAAACAAAAACCCTAAACCCCTCAAGATGACAACGCACCTCTCCTATGCTTCCTTCTCCCTTAAAAAACTGCCACAATCGAAAACGTCCTAATCGAAAACCCTAATCCCTCAAAATCGCACCTCTTCGTTCACAACCAAGAACCCTCAAACATAAATGGTCTACCTTCACAATCCACAACCCTCAAACGAAATGTTCTTCCTTCGAAATCGAGAATCCTCCTACCTTTCAAACTCACATTTCAAACAATTTTCATTCGCAGATCCCATTTCAGAAATGCACATTTCAAATGCAAATTTTTTATAAAATTTCCACACACAATTTATTTAATATTAAAATCATCATGTCAAAATGTTGTATTTTGAAGCAACTGAAATCAAGTTGTCAAAATATCAATGCCCATTTATAAAGTACGAAACCTTTTACCAATTTTCAACAATCGTTCATTGTTAATAGTTTTGATCTTTCAGTATCTATTAGTGATTAGATTGTGATCTTTATTTTATAAAATCGTATATATATATATTAATTAGTAAATGCGAAAGTGATAAATAATAATTGCATTCACTTCTAAATTTGTCATTATAGATCTATAGTAATCTTGTTGTTTATGTATTCTATATCAAGAGGCATTTCTTCCTGCACCTCCTTCTCTTCACACTCTTATTAGTCAGACCAAAAGATAATTTTATATTTAAAAAATATATTTTAAATTCCACAATTTAGAATGTTTTTTTTTATTTACATATTCTAGATGGTAGAATTAAAAAAAGTATATCTATTTTAGATTCAACAAACTAAAATGTTTTTCTTTTAAATTACATCTTAGATTATAAAATTCAAAAAATATTTATTGTGAATTCTATAATCCATAATATTTTTTCAAAATTTACACATAGGAAATGGACAAAGATGCCCAATGATAAGATTGCAAATGTGGATTATTTTTACTCATATTTATGCATACATACTACAAATATAAATTCTCTATGAACTTTTATAAATAGAAAGCAAAGAGAAATTCAATTTTTCTAAGAATTAAAATCAACCACCCGACTTCAAAATACATAAATTAATTTTATTTATAAAAATTGACTAATGCATTTTATTTTATTTTTTTTCTTTTCTTTAAGTAACTTATAGATAACTTTATTTTTTTTATATAAAGTTTTCGTGTTAGGCATCACTATGCAACTTGACATCTCAGCTAAGCTGACACCTCAAGTAACAACAATCATCTGCCATCACATGAAAAAAAAATATTATTAAAAAAAAGAAAAAAGAAAGAAAATACAAAAATATGGGGGGACTAGACCAAAACCCATATGTTAACACAAACGATACATAGGTAGATTATACCTATTCATAAAGAATTCTAAGAACAGACTAGCTGGGAGTCTATTATACCAATGAAAAGATTCTCTATGAATAAATCCTAAATTAGCCAACTTATCAGCACACGCATTCCCTTCACGAAAAATATGAGTTAGCCTAAACCTGATTGTCCCACAAAAATTAAGACAAGTATTCCATCGATTCTGAAGCATCCACGGAACATTAGTCCTAGCAGTAAACGCAGCACAAACCAAGGCAGAGTCACATTCAAGCCAGACATTAGTAAGTCCCATTTTTTGAGCTTCCTCCATAGCATGTATAACTCCATAAAACTCAGCAACCAAAGCAGTTTGAACTTTAAGAAAAGCTGAAAAAGCACCAAGAAATTCTCCCATACTCCCACGAAAAATACCTCCACAAGTAGCAAGACCAGGATACCCCCTAGCAGCCCCATCAGTATTAATTTTGACCCAACCTGGTGAAAGAAATTCCCATCTAATAGGAAGAGGACGAAAAACTTTACCACTACGAGTCTTAATACCGAAAAACTTAATCACGTTGAAGTCCAACATATCATTCTTCATTGAAGCTTTAGACGAATTTCCCACTAAACAAGTTAAATCTTTAATTAGCGAAATAGCCTTAGAAACCCCAATCTTATCCTGAAATCTAGAATAATTCCTCATTTGCCATATCATCCATATAGAAAAGGTTATCACCGAAAGCTTAATCAATTTAACCAAAGGACTACCATCACTCTTAATAAAAGAAAGTAGACCATCCTTATTAGAGAAATGAGAAGTAAGAAAAATTTGTCGTACCCAACTCCAAATATGCAATGCGTTAGAACAATCAAAAAATAGATGTTGAATAGATTCCTCTTGCTTTTCACAAAGCGAACACATAGAACATATATGCAAACCCTTATTCTGAATATGTTGATCTGTAGGAAGTCGCCCATGAAAATTTTTCCAGAGTACTAGAGTTTTGGAAGGCGGAATAGATGAAGATCAAATGAATTTACCCCAACCACCTGGAACTTCTGGTTCCAAGAAAAAAATCCTAGCCAATTTAAGAGTGAAACGACCAGACTCATTTAGAATCCAATTAGGAATATCCTGTTCCTCTCTAATCATGATATGATTAAAAAAAAGAGGCATCTGCTGTAAAGAGAAGGGAATATTCCAATCACAACTTGTCCAAAATTGAGAGACTGTATCCGGAATGCTAACACCATCAGATAACCCTGCAATATTTGTTAAAGAAGTAGTAGAACACCATTTATCATTCCAGAAATTAATAAAAGAACCTGTACCAACAGTCCAATAAGTATAGTCAAGAATGGTAGAATAAAATTGCTTAATTCCAGGCCAGAGAGAGGAAGATCTATAAACCGTTCGAAATTCATATTTTGATTTAAGAACCCTGGCTTTCAAGAGTAAAGACCAAGGTTTGTCGCTATAAGCAAAGTTCCAAGCAAGCTTAAGAAGATATGCATTATTTTCATGATGAAGATTAATGATATTCAAGCCTCCATCCTCAAGAGGTGAACAAATTTTCCCCCAATTAACGGTAGCAATACCTTTTTTCAGAATATCACCAGTCCAAATAAAATTCCGACACCACTGCTCAACTTGCTTAATAAGTGAAACAGACCACTTATACATATTAAAGCTATAAGCTAGAGATCCAGTAATCACTGTATTGACCAGCTGAATTCGACCAATCATGCTAAGAGATTTACCTTTCCAAGATGCTAGCTTCAATTTAATTTTATCAGCCAAAGGTTGAAGAAACGACACTTTGGAGCACCAACAAAGATAGGCACTCCTAAATAATGGAAAGGCAAACAACCATGACTACAGGAAAGAATATTTTGAATTTTGGTGACAAATCTTGGAGAATTATCCATGGTGAAGAAACTACTTTTAGAGTTATTAATATATTGACCAGAAAAATCACCATATGTTTTAAGAAAAGAACTCAAATTTCTAAGAGACTTAATATCCCCCCTACAAAAAATAAATATGTCATCAGCATACAAAATATGAGAGGGAGTGAGATAACCGTGCGGACTGGCCATATTGAAAATCTTCTTATCATTCACAAGCTTAGAGAGACCTCTACTAAGAACTTCCTCTGCAAGACAGAAAAGTAAAGGAGACAATGGATCACCTTGTCTTACCCCTCGACTGCAAGGAAAAAAACCCACCAAACTACCACTTATTCTTATAGAAAGTATAGCTGAACGGAGAATTGTACTAATCCAACCGACAAATGAGGGGTGAAAACCAAAGCGTTTTAAAACTAATAATAAGAACTTCCAACTTAGAGTGTCAAAAGCTTTATGAATATCAACTTTGTAAGCCATATTACCTCCTCTAACCTTTTTAGAAAGCAGGTTAATAGCTTCAGAAGCAATACCAATGCAATCCTGAATCTGCCTACCTTGCATAAATCCATATTGATTAGGAGAAATGATTCTAGCAGCCACAAGTGCAAGCCTATCCGCCAGTATCTTGGAAATAATCTTAAACTTGAAATTAGCAACAACAATTGGCCTGTAATCTTTAATGGAATCAGCACCCTGAACCTTTGGAATAAGAGATACCACATTACTGTTCATTCCAGGGAGAACTCAGTTTTGTTTAAAAAACTGTTGAACAGCATTGCAAACATCTGTCCCAATAATTTCCCAGCAAGAATGATAGAAAACACCACCAAAACCATCAGGACCAGGAGCACTATTACCGTTAAGATTAAAAACAACATTTTTAATTTCAGAAAAATCTGGACACTTAATCAACATCATATTCTCCTCAGAGGAAACCATCGCAGGAATATAAGTACCAATAAAATCTTCCATATTATCAGTATCCAGAACATTAGAAATAGACTCAGCATAAAGATTTTTTATAAAAGTCCAAAATATGATCCTCAATGATTTTAGGATCCTCCGTAACCTCATTATCAATCCGTAGACGATGAATCCCACTAGAATTATATCTCCTTTTGACCACCGCATTGAAAAAAGAAGTATTTCGATCTCCATCCTTGAACCATAACATCCTAGCCCTTTCTTTCCAAAACAAATATTGACAGTGAAGAGCATGATCAAGCTCCTCCTTAGCAATCTTTTCTTGACAGAGAAGTCCATCACTATCAGACAAACTAGCAGTCTCTAAGCTTTTTTGAATACCAAGAAGGATGCCCTGCTTAAGAAGAACTCCATTATGAACATTACCAAAAGAATTTTTATTCCAGTCTCGAAGCTCAAGTTTCAACCTTTTTAACTTATGTTGCAAGATAAACATAGGACAACCAACAACCTGATTAGCCCAAGAATCATGAATAAGCTTTAGACACGAAGTGTCCTGAAACCACATCGAAAAGAAACGAAAATTGCTAACCTTCCGCAAAGAATTACTAGCAAGACTAGCAAGAATAGGGGAATGATCAGAACAATTTTTAACAAGAACCTGATAAGAACAAGATTCCCATTCATCCAGACACACTCCATTACATAAAGCCCTATCTAGTCTTCTGTGAATTCTATGCAACCCTTTCCTTCCGTTACACCAAGTATAACAAGATCCAGTAAAAGGCATACAAGAAAGATCATTAGTATTAATCCAGTCCAGGAATTCATTACAAGAAACCTGATTAGGAGCCACCCCCTCTTTACAGTCATCCGCCGAGAGCATAGCATTAAAATCTTCCAGAATACACCAAGGCCCTGTGAAGAAACTAAGATCCCTCCATAAAAATCGTCTAGACAAGTATGTGTTAGCACCATAAACACCTGCAAAGCTAAAACTTTTATCCTGCAGACGACAAGTTACAGAGATAAATTGATCATTAACCAAGAAATTTTGGACAAGATTAGGAACCGACAAACACCAAAGCTTAGCAACTTTATTAACAATAGGAGACGTAGCCACCAAATGCATATTAACAGATTTGAAAAGGACGTCGAAAGCATTAGTGTACGGCATCATGGGTTCAGCAAGAAAAACCAGGAGAGGTTTATGTAGGTTAAGTAAACTAAGCAACATCTCCACAGTTTTGTGGTTCCCCAATCCTCTGACATTCCAAAAAAATGAAGAGACCTTCATTGCGACGTTGTAGAGAGAACTGCCTTAGCAGTTTTCCTGGATTTACCAGTCCCCTTAGGTGGTCTCCCTGGTTTTCTTTTAGTGCGAACTGTTTCCTCCCCATTATCACTGTCATCCTCCTCCATGTCATTAGAGTCAGCCCAAAATTTTGAAACAACCTGATTTTCAATATGATCATAATTAATTCCAACAATGGTAGGGGGAATAGTTGACGCTCCAATATGAGAATCAACTCCCACATCTGTAGTTTCCAAACCATCAAGAGAAGAAAAGTGATTTTGAAGGACCAACGATATTGCTTTAACATCCCCAAGATATTTAGCCTTCCGAGGGGAGGTATGAGGCGACTGAGATGGTACAGTCACAATAGCAGTGACCTTCACATTAGGAACTGGTGCATTAGTATCCGCATGTGATTTAACCCTCCGAGGAGAGGTAGTACGCAACGGAGATGGTACAATCACAGGAACAGATACCTCCACATGATGATCATCAATAAAAGTTGTTGAATTTGACTCTGAGTCCTTAGCTTGCATAACAACAATTGAATCCAAAGTGGGAGTGGACAACCCCTGCTTGGGTGAGGACCTATCATGATCTGAAGCATCCTCAAGAGGAGGCATATCTGCAAAATCATCCTCCCCTCCACCAGTTTCATCAACTTTCAACTTATCAATGAGGCCTTCCACGAGTTTTGTCTCCGGATCTTTTTCCCTATATTCTTTACGTTGTTTAGGAATCACGGTCCTCCCTTGGTCCCTTTCATCAGAAGATGCCTTCTAAGAAGGTTTATGTTGAGGCCCAAGAACACGACCCTGGTCATGGATTGCCCGACATTGAGCAAGCTCGTGCCCAATCATCTTACAATGAGAGCAAAAAGGAGGGAGCCATTCATATTCCACACCAGCTACAAAAGCAAAGTCTGGACGTTCAACCAAAAGTTGATCGGAGAGAGGGGACAGAAGATCAATATCCACCAACACTCTAGCAAACATACCCCTATTCTTTCTCATAGTATGCTCATCCAAAGACAAAGGAGTACCAAGGCCTCTAACGATGGAATATATTGTATTTGGTTTCCAATACTCCAAAGGCAAATGGTAGATTCTAACCCATGTCTGAGCTTTGGTATTCTTCATGGTAGCTGGGACAAAGTCTTTTGTCCAGGCAAACAATCTCAATAAACCAGGAGATAACTTCAGTGAACCCATCCCGAGGGCCCATCGCATGTCTTCTATAGAAGCGAACTCAAACTCATAGAAACCTTTCCAAGAGGAATTGTTTTCCATGGTCCAAGAGCTTTCCACACCGGCTGCAACTTTTTAGTTAAATCCAGGTGTGTAAGAGGTTTATCCCCCTTAGATAGAATAATCCGACCATGGAGATGAGTTTTGCAATCCTCAAGACCAGCCAAGTAATCTGCCTCATCAATCCAGACAACAAACATGTCACCTTTAATACAAGGAGTAGGTAGCTGGGACAAAGGAATGTCACATGTATTTCCCAAAGCCTGAGCAAAAGTCTTCCTTTGACCGGATATAGAATATATTTTTTTATCAGGACATACTTCCCGATCCATCAAACAAGCCCATGGTATGAGAAAACCCGCAGAACCCTCCGTCATTTTAGAAGGCTAATAAGTTGCCGCGAAGAACTCCGCGCCGCACCTCCAGCTATTCCGCTGGTGAAGTGAGGCAATTTGGCTTTGAAAGCAAACCAAAAACCCAATTCTGACGAACCAGAGCCACGCCAATCTAGAACCCTCTCCCCTTTCGACCACAACATGCGGCGGCCAGCACGTGAGCAAGGTGCTGGAAGGTTCTCCAGGAGCCAAAGCGTGGCGTCCTCGTCGGTCAGGTCCTAGGTTAGCGACGAGGATTACACGGAGCTCGTGAGAGCCGCGTCAGCGAGAACGACGTTGGCGAATCGAATCCACGTCTCGATAGTGTTGCCGAAATCTAGCAGCGTCGGGATGGCGAGAATCGACGAGGATAAAGCGGTGGAGGCGGAAGGAGGTTTCGCCGCCGATCTGTATCCGAGGAGTAGAAGCTACGCTGTGGCGAGGAGCAAACCTTCCAAAGCTTAGGCATTGGCAGCCGCTCCCCTCTTCCTGGGTGCAGCCTCAGTACCCTCTCTGAAGCCGCTCTTGAATCTGCGAGGTACGTGACGCAAGTACCTCATCCTTCCAGTTCCAGTGGTCTTTCTCCTAATGGCCTTCACGCTCCAGTTATATTTTCTAATATAACTGTAGATAACTTTATTTAAACAAAGTCACAGTTACTTTTTTAATCCATACATTTAAAAAGAGATCATTTTTTATCCTCAACTAGGACACAAAATCCATCACTTTTATAGATTTTAAAGACCAAAAACATAAACAAAACTAAATAGAAAGCTAAACTTTATGAAACAAAATATATTTTAACCTTCTTTGTTCCATTTAGTCAAATAATAACCTGACTTATATTAAACATAACCACTTTTTTCTTCTTTTGAAAGCCACATTTCTCATCTTAAAACTCTTTGAACAATCCAAACGTGAAAAAAGAAGTTCTAAAAGTAACTCCCTCACATTCTTCTTCCAGCTAGTAGTATTACACATTGGAGGTATGAAGGAGGGATTTTTACCATTTCAATTTCATAAAATAATTATCGAAATAGGTAAAATTTCAAAAAATTATTAAAATAAGTAAGTCATGACTAGGTAATATGACTTCAATTAGTCTATCACGTTAACACATCTTCAATGTAATCAAATTTTAACTAAAATCATATCACCTTTACACGACTTATCTATTTTAGTATTTTTTTTAAAAAAAATTATCCATTTTGGTAATTAATAAGTGAAATTGTAATCTTTAGTAAAAGAATCGTATGAAGCAATTATACTAAAAAACAAAGCTTTCATGAATGTATGGAACCAATGAAGGAGTAAAAGAAGGAATTAGTATATTATACAAGTACAAGTTAGGCACAAAGGCCCTCCAGAAAAAAAAATTACAAAAAAAATAACAACAGTGATGTCCGGTGGGGTGTGGTATAGGTAAGCACTACTTATACATGAACACAAATTTGAATACATGATACACTTGGGGGAATAGTACCCCTCTGTTTACAAATTCTGCACACCCCTTTTGGACTGCCAATACCTCTCTGTCAACAAGTTTCATCTAATTTTCCTGTGATTACATAACTGATCGATGACTGAAGACTTGTCTTCTAAAATTGAATCATCTCACTAGTCAAGCCTTCAAAAATCCTCTCTATCTCTAGCAGCAAATCAATGATCTACGAAAGTCTATTATATACAGACTTTGCACCCCAGAAGCAGAAAAGAAAAGTCAAGATAATTCCAAGCAATTCTTTTGTAAGGGTGTCTCTACAGCACAAGGTTTCAGTTGAAGACAAGATGCAAAAACCATCCTTTTTAAGATATATGATGTTTAACAAGTAATTAAGCGGTTCCTCCCACGGCCTTTTCGAGAATACGCAATGTTAGCTACTAATGTATTACCTGCTGAAAACAAGGCACTTGGTCCCATGAGCTTCAAGCCAAGGCTTTTGACCAAAAATGATAGCCTGCTTTCATCCCCTCCCTCAACTAGTTGTAGCTGCTGCGCTTGTTCACGGGATAGTACAGTGTACAGCTGCAATGGCCACTTAGTTGAATTCTGGTAGCTGTTTAACAGCTCCTCATAACTCTGTTCGGTGTCACCAAAAGTTACTTGAAGAAGCCCCATTGAAGGCAGGCTCTCTGATGAAGAATAAAAAATGAAAGCAAATTTCCCACATTCAAAATCAGGCTTCTTAAATAATTCAAGGAGTATATCATGGTTTGGTCCAATATTCTTAGGCATATATTTCTTAGTATTGTTTTGCAGACGTGAAAATCTGTATATGCGTGAAGCTTCCCTTAAGCCACTCAAGAAAGCACCATGCATAGTTGCAGGATACTGCCTGCTTGTAGCCTCACCAGCGAAGAACAGTCTGGTTCCCACGCTTTCGGCTAGTATATCATAATCGTCACCAGATGAATGCACACTAACATGAGAGTAGGAACCATAAGAAAGGGGATCGCTTCCCCATCTCGTACAAATTGACTGAATTGGATCAGGTACAATAATGCCTTTAGGATGAAATATCCCTGCAGAACAAGGAACATTTGAAACAAGGCATATGAGGTAGCAATTAAGAATATCCATAGTATTCAAAATGGGAAAAATACATGACAGCATGAGAAGGAGAATAGATATAAAGACTATTTCAAGAACAAGGACTTCAATATTATAAAGGTAGCATTTGACACGAATAGAACATAAAGAAAAAAAAATGGAATGGGACATTATTGTTCCATTTAATGTGTTTAGTACCTACAAAACCAATAGTTGAAAGAAATAGATTAAATATATTTCTGAGATGTATTTACAAATGTGATTACACTGTCAATTTATAGACGGTTTACAACCTAATTAAGGAAAGAAATAATAGGTAAAGAAAACAAGAAATAATAGGTAATTAAAGCTATACAAATCAAATCACTAAAAGATATCAAATTTGTCCTAATAAATAGAAAATGAAATCTGCACTTAATTATGAAATAATTATCTCCTAATTATGCAACACTCTCCCTCAGATTGGTGAATGTATATCTATCATTCCCAACTTGCAAGTAAGATCTTTGAACTGTTTTGCGGGAAGTCCCTTAGTAAACATATCTGCCAATTTAAAGTCTTGAAGGGATGTACTCGGTGACTATAACACCATTATCCAACTTCTTCTTAGTGAAATGTCGGTCTATCTCTACGTGCTTTGTTTGGTCATGTTGAACTGGATTGTGTGCAATACTGATGGCAGACTTATTATCACACATCAAACCCAAAGGAGCTTCATATTTTATTTTGAGATCATCGAGTATGATCTTCATCCATAATAGTTCACAAACCCCTTGAGCCATGACTCTAAATTCTGCTTTTGCACTTGATCTTGCTACTACATTTTGTTTCAACTCTAGGAATATCATCAACTCACCATTCATGACTTGCTTCTTGCTAGATATTATGAGATATTGTTAGATATCTCTATCTAAGTAATGGACTTAGTCCATATTTTTTGTATGTTTCTTTTTTCTATATAAGCATAACCCTATGTGTTTAATATACACAAGGGATCTATCCTATTCTTCTTACTTTATTTTAATATGGTATCTGGAGCATAGGGTTAGGGTTCAATTTTTTTGTGAACCCACTGTTCACCGGTATTTTCCAGTCACCGCTCCACCGCCTCCACGACGTTGGAGTTGCCGCCATCATCGCCAATTGGCAGGTGACTGAATCTCTCCTTATCATCTATGGCTTCTTCCATTGCCACTATGTCTGATCTGTCTATTTATACAAATTATGTCAATGTTCATCTCTGCATTGACAAATTGGATGGAACCAATTATGACACTTGGGCCTCGGATATTAAATTATGACATAAGAGTCAAGGTTATGTTGATCATCTTACCCGCATGTTGTTGAAAATGAGGTTTCCCATTGGTTGAAAATTGATGTTCAATTATGCATTATTATCAAATTTACCATTAACTCATCTTTAAAACAATTTTTTAGTACCTATGAGACATGTTCAGAAGTTTGGGAACAAGGAAAAATTATTATACACGAATGATACTCAACGTCTTTATGGTGTGTCAAAATCTCCTCATAGTTGTTGCTCCCAAACGTCTTGATGGTGCAATGGCGAAATATTTGGGTAAACTTCATAATGGGCGTGAATATCTTTCTCATTCTTTTAAAACTTTTATGGTTTCTCATGGTATTCTTCATCAAACTTCATGTGTTTATACACCTCAACAAAATGGGACAACTGAACACAAGAATAAACATCTTGTTGAAATAACTCGTATTATTTTAATCCATAGTGATGTTCATCAGCGTTTTTTGGGTGATGTTGTTCTTAGTGCATGTTATCTCATTAATCACATGTTATCTTTAGTTTTAGATGAAAAATTCCTCATTCTCTTTTATTTCCACATGAACCTCTCCACCCACCCCTTACCTCCCAAAGTTTTTGGGTCCACATGCTTTGTTCATAATTTTAATCATAGTCTTGATAAATTATCTCCTAGGTTGCACAAATGTGTCTTTTTAGGGTTCACTAGATCACGAAAATGATATAAATGTTTCTCACATTCTCTTAACCGTTATTTTATTTCAGCAGATGTCACCTTCAGTAAGTCTTCCCTTTACTTTTAAATCTTCTCCTTCTCCTTATGTGTCTTCATCTAATCAAGTTAATATTCTTATTGTTTGTGATCCTCTTGTTCTGCCTAGTGCACCTAAAGATTCACCACCTCCACTATAGTCATCATCAGACTTCCCATTGTCCATTGACTCTCTTCTAGTGCCAACACCTCCACCCCCTCCGACTTCGACAGTTGAACCTAATCTTCCCATTGCCATCCGTAAAGGTATATGTTCAACCCATAATCCCTTTCCACATTATACTACTTTGAGTTACCATAGACTATCTCTACTTTTTTATACCTGTCTTTTATCTATTTCTTTTGTATCCATTCCAAAATCTGTAGGTAATAACTTAGTCATCCTGGTTGGCGTCAGGCCATGCTTGATGAAATGAATACGCTATAGAATAATGGAAATTGGAAACTTGTTCCTTTACCTTCTAGGAAATTTGTTGTTGGTTGCAAGTGGATTTTTGCTATCAAAATTGATCTTGATGGCACATTGGTCGTCTCAAAGCTTGCCTTGTGGGTAAGGGTTATACCTAAATTTTTGGTTTAGACTATGGTGATACTTTTTCTCCTGTGGCAAAGATGACTTATGTTCGCTTCCTCATAGCCATGACTGCCATGGTAGTCAAAATCGCGAGTTGCATCGTAAGATCGTACGATTTTATGATATATACTCATGGTGCCGATCTGCGATCACCAGAATAATACGATTCCGGCGGATCGCGCGGGATCGGCGTTGCAAATCGCAACTCACGTGGGATCGTCGAGTTTCGCGATGCTGGAAATCGCCACATGCAGCGCTTGTTACATGGTTGCGGTGGCGCGACAACATTTACAGTGTCGCGACGGCGAGTGGCACAGTGGCTGTGGTGTGGCAGCAGTAGATGGAGTAGTTGATATTAGGGTTTTTGTTTAAGATGGAGGAGGCTGCAGTAGTAGCATATGGGCTCAATAAGATAAAAAGCCCAAATAAGTGAAAAGAATCCACTTACTGCACAGTGAAAGAAACTACTTACTGCACAGTGAAAGAAACTACTTACTGCAAATTTAATTTTTTACTGAAATGTTACAAATTCTCCAACAAAATTAATTTTTTTAATCCAGTGCAGTCATGAATCCTGCTCTCCTCCCCCCTTCCCTTTCAACTTCCTCATTGCAGTCACGACTCCTACTATTCTCTCCCCTTTCCTTACACCTAATTATGTATTCTTTTATATATTATGAGACTCAATTATGAATTTCATAAAATTTGTAGGATCTTACGATCCGTGTTACGATTTCCGATTTACAATCATGTTTATCTATCCGATCCTAAGTAAGATCTCGATTTTGACTACCTTGATGGCTGCTCTTCAACGATGGTCTCTTTAGCAACTGGATGTCAAAAATGTCTTTCTTAATGGGGATTTGCAAAAAGAAATTTATATAGAGTAACCTCCCGATTTTGTTGCTTAGGGGAAGTCTTCTGGATTGGTATGTCATCTGCACAAATCCTTATATGGCCTCAAGTAGTATCCTAGGGCTTGGTTTGGAAAATTTAACAATGTTGTTCAACAGTTTGGTATGACTCACAGTCAAGAAGATCATTTCGTTTTTTACCATCACTCGAGTGTTCGGTGTATCTATCTCGTAGTATATGTTGATGACATTGTTCTTATAGGCAATGATCACCATGTCATCTCACAAGTAAAACAACACCTTTGTCAACACTATCCGACCAAAGATCTTGGTAAACTCAGATAGATATTTCTTGGAGATTGAGATAGCACAATCCAATATCGGTATTAGAATCATTTAGAGTCTATCCTAATGAGAGTTAGTTGGGCTTATCAGGCCACCCGTTATCGGACCGCTATCAGACCACTCATAAATATATAGTCCCATGCACGAATTGTCAGTCTCAGCATGAGGGGGTGTTAACGAGGAGAGGAAATTTGGGCGAAGAAATAAATGAAAACGGGAAATGTTATCAGAAATATAAACAGAAGCACTTGAATAAAAAAACCCATGGAACATAACTCTCCACTAATTGAGAAATATAGGTTATTGAGACACTCTCCAAAGATGTCGTAATTCCTCATCAGAAAATGTTAGCTTAAATTTAGATATATGTGTAGCCTTGTCAGGAAAGTCATGCAAAGAATAACAAGTTTCTTAAGTATGTCTCATCCTTTTACAATATGAACATTAGGGAGTACCACTTCTACCACCACTTCCTTTTTTCCTCGGTAAACACCATTATTGAAGATTCAACAAGATCTAACAAAACTCACTGATTTTCAGTGTTGGAGCACGAAGAAGACATGTCATATGGTTTTCCATTGAAGGAACTTCTTGACCTATTAAAATTTGAATCCATAGCACTCAAGACCAACACCATGCACAACTTATCAAGTTTCTTCCCTTTATCAAACAAAATATGCTTCCAAACACACTTTTAAGGCTTGGGCTTGAGCAAAAAAAGAAACCATGTCATTATCAAATTGCTTGAAAGATGTCAACTTTCTAGCTAAATCATATAATTGTTGAATATCATTCCCAAATATTTTGAACCTTCCTACAGAAGGAATTGCAGGTTTTGAAGGTCTTTAAGGTTCTAAAATGTTGCTCTACAAATTTCCACAAGAAGGCATAGTTGGAAATCAAGATTTTTCCATTACTCTTGACTATTTGATAGCACTTCAGTTATAATTTTTTCTAAATGATCGCAATATCCTTGACCAAGGAACCATAGTACCCTAGAAGCTGACCAAGATATATATAGTTTTTGCCATTGAGTTTCTTTAAAATTATGATTGGAGTTCGAAAACCGAAAAAATAGGGCCAAAATGACCTTGTTGCTAGAACAATAAGAAACCTAAACTCAAAGGACAAGGAGAACTCAAACCTATGTCGCACAAACACATACACGACACTCACATTGGGATACTTATGGTCTCCAAAATCTAAGACATGATGACACAAATAAATATATACATATACATATTTACATTGAACATTATTATGAATTATTTAAATAAACAATCAAGATTTATATATTCAAAAGTATCGACAAAAACGTTAGTCAAATATAACAATTCAAAGATATTGTTACTCAAATACAAAAGTGAATTTAATTTGTCCATTCAAAGTCATAAAGTAAACAAATCTAACTCATTTATGACATTTCACTCCCTTCTTGACCATCATCTTCATCATTGAAAAAGGATACTCTAGTTAAGATTCATCTAAAGACAAATTAACAACTTCAAAGAATTCTACAATATATAAAGATATGATATGTGGATAAATAAAATTGTTCTTCATAATACATATATAATCTAAATATTCCTTATTACATAGAATTCACTTCTTATTTCTATAATTATAAAGCAAACTTACATAATAAGTTTGAGTTTCTAACTTTTAAAAAAATTCACAGTGCCTAGCCTCATTAGCATTGTGTCGGAGGAGTGTTAGAGGCTCAAAAAATGTTTTTAATCTAGTACTTCAGAAAAGTGTATGATATGTAACATATGTGTCCACACGTGTCGGGCACAAGGACATGTAATCGAAAAGGCGTATCTGAGCTTCATAGACTTGGACCCACTTTCCAAGCAGGGAAAAAAAAGTTGAGGTCATTGCTAACTTTGGGGCCAACTTAAAAGAGTCATGCTAGACAAGGCAGACAAACTTGAGGTTTGATAGAGAAACCATAGGAAAAGGGGTTAGCATTGAAAGCAAGTGGGGACAAAACTAAATTAAAAAATACAAGGTTCTACATCACTTGATGAGATGTACAGCTATGTGTTTGTTGGAGGAGAAGATGACAATGGTCAACAGCGAGTGAGGGACAAAGAGTAGGATTGACCCACTCTAATACCAACTTGAGAGTGAAAATAGAAAAAATGCTTAAGAGATAGATCATCTCTTAACCAATTCATATAATATGGATCCTTTCATCAAAGATACTCGCAACCTACACATAGGTGACAGATAAATAGATAAGTTAACCTAATCTAACAAGCTAGCATATTAAAATTAGTTAAACAATTCTAACAAATTGGTAATACAAAACTGATAAGATAACCTATTCTAACAAGATAACTATTCAAACAAGTTAAACAATTCAGACAAGAAAAAAGAGAGAGAAAGGGACGAGCAAGTGGGTTATACCAGCATGCTATATAGTGAATGGGAAAATAGAACAACAAATGAGAAGCAACAAGAAGGGAAAAATATATTAACAATGAGGGTTCTCACAAACTACTATGTGCTGGCCAGAAAACAAAGATGATAGGTAGAAAATGTATGTGAGGACACGTAGAGGAGATAGAGGGTTGTGCAAGAGGCAATCTCTTCAGGATTCAGGAAAGAAAAAAAGACTATGTTATTCCTCTATAGAAAACCCCTGCTACATTCAAACCCCCCTAAAATACAGTTCCACAATGTTAAAACTTATAATTTAAGAGCATTTTCATGTTGATTGCTATGTTTAGACCAATATGTGCACAAGCAGCAATCTTGTCTACGGTAGTGGTCAACGACCATGACACCATAACCCTACACTATAATCTTCAAATAGCAGCATCATGCCACTATAGCATGCTATTTTCAATCAAAGTAAGATCCCATGAATATAAAAGTATAAATTCCACAAAGTATGAGAATATAATTAACTAATACATACATGTAATAATACCATTACAAGTTAAGCAATAATTTAGATATTTATTTAGTAGTAGTAGTAGTATTAAATCTCAATCTATTTATTTGGCAATACTATATAAAGATAAAAAAGATATCCAAATTAAAGACTAAATGGAAAGGTTTAATTCCAAATGAACACAACCCAAATGAACACCATTTCACATTCCCAAAACAAAATAAATAAATAACATATTCAGTCGTGTTATCATGCATGAGGATCTGCAAGTAAGTTGCAGTAATCAAAAGACTCAAATAGATGAAGCCATCAAAAGGGTGTCTTAGAGGTTGTGGCAGCCAAATGTCCTAAACAAAGAGAAAGCTTCATGGTGCTGAGCGAAAAGAACACCTAGATATGAAAGCTTCAAAGTTTGATGGTGTTACATGAAGAGAGTATGAATTTGTGGCAAAAAAATATCTGCAAGGAATGGATTTTTTCAATTCCACATGGCAGAGTCTTGCCAATGGCCGACGCCATAACCGATTATTGATAACACTGTATGACATATATCAATTATATATGTATAAAAAATGGCATACAGATAAAAATAAAATGCATGACAAATTGACAATAACTCAAAGTTTAATTCGTCAGATACTCGCCATAGATGTCAGGCAAATGAAGAATGCAATCTGCAACCGCAATGCTATAGTGGCCGCTATTCAATATCCAAGTAGTTTGGTAACGCAATAGTTATTAAGGCTATTTAACAACTCTGTTTTTATAATTAAAACAATATTTATGAAGCTATTCTATCCTATTTTATATAGTTCCACTCTTTTTAATAGAACCATGTTATATCACTCTTTTAAGCCCATGCTCAGTTTTACTATATTTTTAAGACAGAAAATATATGTTAAGTTTCATCCTGTTCAAATATGCCTACAAAACACTTCCCTAATTGGATAAATAAATACAATAATAATACAGGCATTCAAGTATCTATTAACATTCATCAAATAAATGTGATACCTTTTAAAACAGTCAAAACGCGATGGAGCAAAATGGAAGGATTTGTGGATTCAAAGGCTTGGGCGGCTTCACCAGCCACCAGCGCAACAAGCGCGGGGCCTCCGGAAACTGTGTGGTAACAGTAGAATAGGAAAAACTCCCCACGTTGATGACTATATTCATTGAGACATCCAAATGTGTCTTGATCTTCCCCCCAAAATACATGAGGAAAAACCATAGCAACTTTGTTCAGCAGCCCAAACCCCATCCTCTCAATTGCTGCCAGTTTCCTTTCAGGTAATTCAGGTTCAAAACTGATGGCCTTCTTTTTCAGAACTCCAAGAGGCACAGTGCATAAGGCAATATCTGCTTGAAAGACTTGGTCCCCAGCAATGACCTCAACACCCTCGTTCCCATATCTGATAGTATTCACAGTCTTTCCATAAAAAATAGGAACTCCTTCACATAGAGCTTTTATCAATCTCGTATTCCCTCCAGCAAGAAAGCAGTGATCACCACTCATCTCATACGGATCATCCTGATCCCAATAGGCAGCCGAAAGATTTGAAAGGCACCCAGCATTTGCGTATTCCAAATTTGCAAGATGCCAATCAAGCAACTGCCTCTCATCAGTACTTCTGGTCACGCTATACAATTTCCTAAGAGTCTCCAATACCGAACCAAGTGAGGTATCACTTGCAAACCCACCCATAATTTGCCTCAGCTCCATAACCTTGTCAAGCAACCTATTAAATACAAATTCAACGCTTGCATCCATTTCTGTATCAACCGGTGCCCCATTTGGCTTATATAAAGGGCAATTATCTCTGACTTTATGAAGTGGTATAGAAAGTTGTCGAGCCAGAACTCCCAAAGGGTTAGCATGAATGCCAGTGATAATGCTCCCACCAACATCAATGGCAGAAAATTTTCCCTCACGCCCTACCTTCTGAGTATAAACTCGCCCACCAGGCCGATTTCTGCCTTCCAAAACCACCACCTTGTAACCGAACGACAACAGCTGCCTCGCTGCTGCCAACCCTGCCAGGCCAGCTCCAATAACAACAGCAGTCCCCTCATTTGACTCGGGCAATTGAGAAGTAAATGCAGGTGAAACCCCAAAATTTATGTAGCCATTATACAAAAGGAAATCGTATGCAGAATTAATCAAATGCTCATACTCATTGCTCACAGTTTCCCTAATCATCCCTTTACTCAACCACAACCTCACATTCCCCCTCCTCCACAGAGCCAATATATGATTCCTTATCACTATGTAATCATTCTGCTCCTTCCCACCCAACTGCCTCACAACCCCAGCCCTAACCTCCTCCTCAAGCAAAGCATCAATAGGGAAACCAAGCGACATCGCAATCATAGCCTCAGTCTCAGTCTCCTTCTCCAAATCCTCTTTGGTCCTACTCCTCTTCTTCAAGCCACCCCCCAATTGCTTCTCAAACAACTCATCCATCAGATCCTCATCATAGCTCCTCAAATTCACTTTCCTCCTCAGCGAACGCTTCGAAACCGATCCGTTCGAAGCCGGGGATTCCATTATTATGATAGGAGTTCACAAAAATCACCAGAAACCCAAACCCAATAATGTGCCTATCCTTCTATTCAACTGTTTTCACAACTGCATGGAACAGCAAACTACGCTAGATTTGTGCAAAAGGGTATGCACAATTCACCAGTACCAATCAACGCCAAACAAAACAATCCTATCCCAATTATTTCCACTCTTCTTTCTGGAAGAACCTTCGTAACAGTTTTACATCATTCCTCTGCGCAGCAAAAAGGAAAAGCTTTACATCACTGTGCAAGTGTTTGAAACCACTGAGAAACATAACAAAACCAAGAATGCAAAAGGGAAGAAAAAGATAGAAAAAGGGCATACAGTGATTGGGCGTAAAAGCTCTTCTATGGAGTCGCCTGCAACAGTGAGAAGGGCACCATTGTAAAGGGAGCAAAGAAATGATATAACTGTTTGTTATTAAAAAGGATAGAATATATATTACTTTTTTATTGGGACTATTGGGCTATTGTAACACACAATACAAAAGAAATTACTTTTTGTACCCTATGTTTTCATCCTTTTAAGATCTTACCATTTTAGAATGCGAAAATATATCTCGAATCTTGAATTTCAGTAATAGTAGAATATATTTTTAGATTTTGTAATGTACCTACTTTTCCAAAATGAATTCAACATAAATTCAAATTATGAATACATATTAGCATAAATAAAAGTTCAACCATAAATTCAACTTAGTTTCTATAATAATTTTCGGATATTTGAATTATTTAAGTAAATGTATTTTAATTGATTATCCTGGATAAATATTTTCATATAAAAGTTTTAAAATATCCATGATAAATAAAAAATATTTAAATAGTATAAAGTTATTTTTAATTATAAAAGTTTTATAAATTTGTTAAAAAAAATAATTTAAAAGAATGCAAATTAAAAGGAATATATGGTTGAAATAATTGATAGAAACTTTTTTGAGCTAATTACAAGATTATCAAGGTAAACCAACTTCTAAAATTAAAAATAAAAAATATTTAAAGCATTTAACTGGAGAGATTTGTAAATTTATAACGCATTTCGGTGTGAAAAAAAATGTAGGATTAAAAAATTAAAAATTAAATGAATTAATAATTGTGATGCAGTGAACATTAAAAAAATATTTAAAGCATTTAATTGAATAAATTTTTTAACGCGTTTTGGTGTGAAAAAATGGTAGGATTAAAAATTTACAAATTCGTATTATTAAATGAAATGAAAATTGTGATGCAGTGCACAATTAATTCTTTTTTTTTTCTTTTATGAGTAGTACAGTTTATTTAAGTAGCTGAAGGCATTTATTGTGAAATTTAATATTTTAGTTGATTGTGATTTAATTTAAATTCTGCAGATAAATTAAGCGATTTATAGTTCAGATTATTTTGTATGGATCACAGTTCTTAACAATTTGATCGGAGAGGAACTTTAGTTAAAATTAGAAAATACTGGTTAAATAAAAATTATAATTATATAAATGACATTAAATTGTTTAGAGAGATTTAATAAAAGTTAAAATATAAATTCTTCCATTATTTATATTAAAAAAAACTAAATAATCTTACCATTTCACACCACTACATTTTGTATATTTGGAAACATTTATTTACCAACATTTAAAATTTTACTAATTTATCTAAATTGTATTATTTTGCAACATTTTACTCATTTATTTAAGTTATATTTTTTATCGTCTATACCATTTTTATAAAGGAAATATATAACTTCCTTTAATGTTATTTTTTAATTAAAAAATTTCTTTTAATAAATAAAAAATAATTAATTATTTAATAAAATATTTAATTGAAGAATTTCTCTTTATCTTAAAAATAATTAAATAATTTCTCTTTTAAAAATAACTACCACATAACATTTTTAACAGCATTCTTACAAAATTATATATTTTGTATATTATATTATTTTAATATTTTTAATATCACTTTTGTAAAATTATATATGTATTAAATTTTAATGTAATAAAAAGTAAGTACACATATGAAAGGGCTTGTCACTAGTTTCTAATAACAAATGTTACTACTTTAGTGATAAAAAAGATATTTCTAGTTTTAGTTAATTTTTTATATTTATCATTTTTATAAATTTTTTTTATAAGTCATGTAATTAGTATATCTTAGAAAAAAAGTTCAACATTCATTGTTTGGATTAAGTGTTGAAAATAATTAAGTATAAAACATGGTCATACTTCGTCTCTAAAACGATAGTATTCATTTAACAATAGATCATGGAAGATACTTGTCGGTCAGACGATACAATACTATATTGTTTTTTTACGTTTAATAAAGCATGGATTTACTGAGATGATTTGTGTTAAGGCAATTCAGTCTTAAACTATTTAATAGTAAAAACTTTCAAGCATGTTTTGATGATAACAAAAATCTATAATGATAAGAACAGTGTAAACAAAAAACAAAACAATATAATGCATCAGACGCATAAAAAATAAGCATTGAAGCATCAGAAATGGACATATCATATGAGTTACATCTAAGGGCTTATCAAGTTGACAGACGATATCTATAACAAAACTCAATGGACTAAGCGTCATACTTTAGTGTTAGACGAACGCACAAATGCCCAAAGCTAAATGCGTAAAAAATATTTGGATGCGCTATACGATAATATGAGAAGAACATTTAAAGCATGAGCATTACATAGGGCAAACGATGATCAAATGAACGTGGCAGACGATGATTATGTGTTGGGCGATTAAATGTCAGGGAAGTTTCCAAACTTAATCATTTCACTTTATATGTGCTTAAATGTTTATCAAATGTTTTCTGAACTCGTTTTGACTAAGCTAAATCATATAAATTATATTTGCATCAAAGCGCAACTTTTAAGTAAGATCTAAAAGGTTTTCAAATGAACTTCATCGAATATATCATGTGACTAAATTGTCTAAATATTGAAAAAATTCTTTGAAACACACTGAGCAAAATTAATTTGTCTTGAATGTTAGATGAAGAATATTTTGTACAAACACATGTGTGCTTAATTAGATATTCCAAATCTATGTTTGAAAAAGACTTCAAAAAAACAGAGCACACACGTGTCCTATTCATTTAATGTTTTTTTGAAATACATTTTATGGAATTTATTCAAGAAAAGTTGTGATTATATTTGTTCTTAGTAAACTTGAATATAGTGAATTGAATTAATATCTAAGAACGGAAAGTATTGATGGTACATTTGCTCTCACATATTGAAAATATTAATAATCACAAAGGTTTCAAAATATGATTTTAGGAACCATAAAGACGTAAAGGAGAATGTGCACAAGTTTTCTTATAGAGCATCCAACGGGCTTAATGAAGTTATTGCAGAGCATTCAAAGTTGTTGCAAATAACGAAGAGAAAGAGAATTTCTAAGAAATACAATTAAAAGAATTCAAATAAGAAAAATCATTAAAGACACAAGCCAAAACCTTTCTTGATCAATGTCAAATGCAACAGAGCTCAAGTGGAGATCGAGATTCAAAGCAAATCCAAGATTACATCCAATGTTCAAATTTACAACAAAGTTAGAAATAACTTAAGAGAACATTCTGGCAAATTACAGATGGCAGAGATGCATAGTTGATGACAAAGTCAAGAAAATTGTTGAATGATCGAAATCAATTACCGAAAAATGTGGTCACTATTAGTGACAAAATCAGTGACTGAAAAATGTGGTCACTATCCGTGACCAAATTAGTGACAAAAAGTTATTTTTATGATTTAATGACCAATATAACAACATTTTTAGTCATATAAAATATGTCAAAAAATCAGTCACCAAATCAGTCATAAAAGCAGTTACAAAATTGGTGACTTTACTAAGAATTTATTTCCAAAAAATTTATGTATACTTTTCTCTTCCAATTTCCACGCTAATATTAGCATTGTTGAATAGTACTAATATTAATAAAATTAATATTTATTACAATAATAATGATAATATTAATAATTATAATAATAAGTTTAATAATACTAAATATATTAATAATAATTATAGTTGTTATCGTCAGTTGTCTTGCTCGTCTATTGACTCTAGTGACAAACTCTAGCTCCGTCTGTCTCTTTAGGAATCTGTTCTATCTCTTGTTGCTATGGAACGTAGCTCCGTTGAAACAAAGGGGACCCTACCTGTTGATTTCACTCTGACGATCAAGTCAGTAAAGGGCTTACTAGAATTTAAGAAGTATTCAGTTTTAGTCTTGAAAACAACGTACCTTAATCTGGGGTCTCAAGCCCCTTTTATAGCCTACCTCTTATAACAACTTTCTATCACGAGAATCTAATCTCAACTAAAAGCACACTCAACAGGAGAAACAAATTCTGTTTAGGAGAAAATATTTACTTAACCTAGACCCCACATGCACTAAGCGTACCCCTAGATCCACAAATACCTTTTATTAACAACGTTATATTTATGTATAAAAGGTTACCTCAATTATACCAAAAATGAGTGTATTGTCCAAACTGAACTCAATCACATGGCCCATTATACTGGTCCAACAACCGAGCTGACCTGCCTGGGCCATACATCAAGATCTGAGCTCTGAGCGCTCTGGTCTAGTACAATAGCAATAATAATATTAATAATAATTATAGTAATATTAATAACAATATTAATAACAAATAATACTAATAATAATACTAATAATAATATTAATAACTATAATAAAAGTAATAATAATATTAATATTAATAAAATTAATAATAATTATAATAATAAAAATAATATTAATATCAATAATAATAATAATAATAATAGTAATATTATTAATATTAATATCAACATTAATAATATTAATAAATATAATAATAATAATAATGTTAGCATTAATAATATTAATAAATATAATAATAATAATAATATCAATAATATTAATATTAATAGTATTAATAATAATTAAAATAATATTAATAGTAACATTAATGATATTGTTATTATTATACTATTATTATTATTATTATTAATAATAATAATAATAATAATAATAATAATAATAATAATAATAATAATAATAATAATAATAATAATAGTTTCATTACTCAATGGACCTACGATCAACTCCTTCCTCCGTTAAAGCGTTAATATTAACTTTAATAGTTTTAATAATGATAAAATTATAATAATATTTTTTAAATAAAATTAGTGATCGATTTTGGTTATTTAATGAGTGATTTTTCAGTATTTTTTTTTTTTAAATAACAATTATTTCCATAATCAATGTCCAAGGCAATTATAGTGAAGCAATTGTGATAGAGATATGATTGAAGAATCAGTCACATACATTAAAGGGTTAATGTTCATATCAGAGAGGAAACAATTCAAATTTTTTCATATACTTAAAGACGTAGAGAATATAATCAAAGCAAAAGTTGCCATATTCAGCATCTGACATGAAAAAGAAAATGAACAATGCACGAAAATGACGGATACCCAAAGATTACAATATTAATGAATCAACGTTCACATTGGGACTGAAAGAAGAAACTGTACTAGACAGGAGTGCTCGGGACCTTGGTCCAAGCACTTTTGTATGGTCAGCTCAGTTTTTAGGCCAACTTGGGCCCAAAGGGTGGGCCATGAGCTCAGCCCAAGCGCTGGTAAGACAACTCAAAAAGATAGTTAAAATAAAAGAAATATTTTGTTTGTTTATAACACATACGCTAATTAAAATGCAAATAAAAGCTGTTGAGAATAATGTTGTTAGCACCTGAGAATAATGATGCACGTGTAAACAAAATATTTTCCTATTGTTAGCACCCGAATATAAGAGGTGCACGTTGACAGGTGGTTTTTCTTTCATGATTATATGCTTTGTGTTGAGATTGTGGTCTCATTAGTAGAAGCTATTGAAGGGAAATCTATAAAAGGGGCTTGAGACCCCGGTAAAGGAACGTTGTTTCTGAATACTTAAGACTGCAAATGAATACTTATTTTGTATGCTCTCATTGACTTGATCGTCGGAGTGTGATCAATAGGTAGAGACCCCTCTGTCCTAGCGGAGCGTTGTTCCAGTGCATCAAGAGGAGACATACCAAAAGCGAAGCTCTCCATCCAGTCCAACTGAGGTCAACCGGCGAGAACATTTGGCACCCACCGTGGGGTCCGATAAAGCTTGATCCCATCCGTATTCGTGATTGATCCTTCTGACGTGATGAGAAACACAAGGCAAGGCCCGCAAGGATCTGAAGGAAGTGATGCCCCCGTTTTACAACAACTCATGGATTCCATGAAGGCCCTCCAAGAGGTGAATGAGGTGCACAGATGAGAGCAAAAATGGATTCAAGAAGAAGGTCGTCTTACCTGACAACAAATAACCAATTTACACACAGGGCACCTACTCGGATCATCTTATCGGGACAATTCGTTTTACCTAACAACAGGTAATCAATTTACACGCAGGGCGCCTACTCGGGTCATCTTACTAAGACAGGTCATCTTACCTAACAACAGAAAATCAATTTACACACAAGGCACCTACTAAGTCAGGGGCTAACTGCAAATTGACTAAGGTCTCCCAAAACATCACGTTAGCCAAGCTCCCCTGGTCGATCAAAATTTTGTGTACCTTTCTTCCCACGGTGATAACAGATATGACCACTGGATCATCCTCGTGCGAAACCACATCTTCCAAGTCAGAGCTCACAAAGAAGAGATCGGGTTCTGATGGATGGTCAGGTCTGCTCGCCTCCAGGTACATCACTACCTGCGCATATCGCTTACGCTTGGAAGTAGAGCTCCTTCCTCCAGAAAATCCTCTCGAGATGGTGTTCATCTCTCCATGGATTGGTATCTCATGTCCTTGGTCCCTGAGGCCAACTGCTCCCTTTTTCTTTTCATGATCAGCCTCAAGGTACTCCTTCAACCCTCGTCGGTCACACTGCTGTAGAGTCTTACTTCTCTCGTCGGTCTTGCGCAATTCCTCATTGGCTACACAAGAAAACTCTATCTCTGCCATATGGAAAAACACATTAAATGGTGAAGATGATGCATATTAAGGAATTGAAACTCATGAAAGGAAACAAATGTAATGGAGGAAACCGAAATGGAAAAAGGAAGCAAAAGCAAGAACACAATTATAAAGAACAAAGGCGTAATGGAACAATGGAAGAAGAGATGAAGGAAAGAATGCTTATGGTGATGGACAAAAGAAGAACACACCACTTGGAGTGTGGATTCTCCAAGATAAGTGTGGAGGGCCGCCACTTGAAGAGCTCTCAACTCTCACAAGATAAGACCTAAGTTAAGAGAACATAAGCCTCACACAATTTGTGCAAAGTTTTACTTTTTATATCAAAATTCAACTTGAGGATACATGGAGTAAGGAACCCATTCCTATTTATAGGAATGGGTGCCTTGGAAAACAAGATAAGCAAGGGTATGATTATAAAAGAGTGATGGGTGGTTTTTAGGGTTTGACTAAGTCAAAACCGCACCTTAGGCTTGTTCTTCTAGAAGCTAAGTCAACTTTCCTAAACCTAGATGCCTTGTCTTGAAAAAGTGGGCTTGGAACAAGCCCATTTCACCAAGAACACTCCCTTTTATGCTATATGAACCTACTATAGCCTATCTTGCTATTTGGACCCCTAAAGTGAGCCTAAATTATTTACAACATGTTTTATTTTTAAGAAGACCAGAAGAAAAAACATTTGGTGTTCTGGTCTATGCCAAGTTCTTCCTCTGGTGAGGTTCGTTAGATCTTTGATGGAGTCTTCACTTGATTGTTGTGATGACTGCTTATAATGTGAATGGTCTCTTGAGTCCTTGGTCATCTTCTTGTCTACTTGGATTGTATCACCTCTCTTGCTCGGATCTAGCTTCTTGCTGGATTTGTTTATACTCTTGTCTATACTATTCATTGGCTTCCTAGAGAGCCCTCATGATCTCCATGAGTTGCTGTAAAAAGGGGGCGTCACTTCCTTCGAATCCCAACGGTCCATGTTTAGTGTTCCTTTTCACGTTACAAGGCTTTAAACACGAATGTGGGTGAGATCAGGTTTTATCGGGCCCCACGATGGGCGCCAAATGTTCTCGTCGATTGACTCTAGTGAGAAGCTCCACTTCTAATCTATCTCCTCTGGAATCTGTTCTACATCTTCTTGCTGCATTGGAACGTGGCTTTGTTGGGACAGATGAGGCTCTACCTGTTGATCACACTCCGACGATCAAGTCAGCAAGAACTTATTAAAATAAGATAAATATTCGGTTTCAGTCTAGTATTCAGAAACATCGTACCTTTACCGGGGGGACTCAAGCCCCTTTTATAACTACTTTTGTAACAACTTTCGCTCATGAGAATCTTATCTCTACTGAAAGCATAAAATAATAACAGAAAAACCACCTGCTAACGGGGCACCACTTATCTTCAGGTGCTAACAACAGGAAAATATTATGTTTATGTGTGCACCCTTACTCACGGTGCTTCTCTTATTTAACAACTTTATCCTTTCAACCAACAACTGTATGCATATATTTACGTAAATTAATAACCACACACACTTATCTTTTACATTAAAAAATATATTATACTAATAACAAATTTAAACAATAATAATTATATCTTTCATCTTCAGAATAATATGATAACAAATTTAAATAATAACAATTATATCTTTCATTTTAACTACCTTTTATGGGTTGACTAACATCTGGGCCGAGCTCACGACCCACCTCTTAGACCCAAACACCGAGCTTACCTCCCCCAAGTATTTGGACCGAGGTCTTGAGCATTCCTGTTCAAGACAAATTTTTAAAAAAAATATCAAGTAAAAAACTTTATAAATATTATTTTGAATTTATAAAATAATTACAAGTATAAAAAATATTTTAATTTTTGAAAATACTATTTTACAAATACTTTAGATATAATATTTAATTTTTTCTAAAAAATGAAGTAAAAAAGTTGATAAATATTATTGTGAATTTATAAAATAGTTATAAGTATAAAGAATATTATTTGGAATTTATAAATTAATTATAAGTATAAAAATACTACTGTACATATAATATTTTTTTGAAATGAAGTAAAAAGAACTTAAAATAAAAAACTTAGAAGTGAAGAAAGTACAATTTAAACTCTACAATAATTTTACGCTAAGATCTTATAAATTAATTATATACTTTAATTTTTTATTTTACAAACTATTATTTTTTTTTAAATATGGTTATTTAGACCTAATAGTTAAACTTATATGACTGTGAAGGTTTTGTGACCAGGGATAACGATAACCATTAATCTATGTATTTCAACATTGTGGAGATGTCTAGCACAATGACATAAATCCCGATGTTATGGGTGTTGATTTCACACTAATTTCACAAATACAAGAGTAAATAAATTTGCAAACGCAAGTAGCAGCAATGCCAATCCTTTGCATGATTGGATGTGTTACGTGTGTCAACGAAGACACATAGTGCTATGCCGGAGTTGGTTCCACAAAAGGAGCGTCGTCAACAAGAATTGACGTCGTACTTGGTCCATAATGAAAGATATCGTTGTTGAACATGAGAGCTTTGATGTGTCAAATCCATATGAAGCCTGAAGCTGTGTTGCTTTTTGGTTTGGGTTTATATTAGGTTGTTTAGAATCTTTGTTAAGATCAGTTTTAATTCCTACACAAAGCTTGATCAATCAGTTTTAAAAGAAACAAAGTGTTTTTCCAAGCAAAGGAAAAACAACCGGTTGAATCATCGGGATAATCAGTTGTTTGTCACATAGTTGGCTTGAGGTTTTTTGAAACTAATTTTTGAATTAGTTATGCAACTGCTAGACTCATTCAACCGGTTAAATTGTGGTTTCAATCGGTTAAATATGTGTTTTCATAATAGTTTTTTGAAAACTTATTTTAACCGATTCAGTGATTAAAACTGCAATAAACAACTACATTTCAGAGTTATAAATATAGTCTCTCTTTCAAAGCAAAATATACATTCAAATACAACAAGTATTGATACATGGATTGCGGGAAGGGTATTGCTCCAGAGTCATCTGCAGGTATCCATGAACACAAAAAATGGACTACCGACATGGATTTCCGATTGCTGAATGCCATGATTGATGAGGCATCTATGGGTAATCGCATTAACGGTAGTGGGACGACCTTGGGTTACACAAACATCGTTAAATCCCTACATCAAAGTGGATTGGTAGAGATTACAAAAAATCATGTGAAGAACAGGTAGAAAAGCCTTAAGGACAGATGCCATGAGATCCATGATCTATTTAGTGGACTAAGTCGTTTCGCTTGGAATCAAAGCTAAAATATTTTTTAGGCTGATGATGAAGTGTGGGATGCGTTGATAAAGGTAACGTATTCAACCTGATGTTGACTTATCGTATATATTAAACAGTAATTATGAATATCAATGTATTTTTTTCATTAATGAACAGGAAAAACCCACAACTACAAAGTGGCGCATAAACCCATCAAGCACTACAACTTGATGGAAGACTTATGGAGGCTTGATCATGCTAGCAGCCACGGTGGGAGAACAACACTACAGTCATCAACTTAAACTTAATCTCATCATTTTAATGTAGACCATAACGATCACAATATGGAGTACATCCTAAAGGAGCCGGATATTGATGCGACCCAATGTGAAACTCCTCGCTCAGCTAGTCCTAATGTCGATTCATACAGTCCTGACCCTAATCTGAGACCCCCATTGATGCCACCTCAGTCATCCCAACCATCAGGTAGTACTTCTTCTTCTAGGGGATGAAAAAGAAAAGCCCCCATGGTAGACGTCATTGATATGCAATTGGAAAGGCTTAATACAAGGTTTGAAGGATTAACTAATATCCTTGAGAGGGGTAGCGATCAGTCACATAGGTTATGTCATATTGCTGAGTGACAAGCCATTCTGAGGTTATCGTTTTGTCATCAGAGCGAGTGACTAATGCTACAGAAGAAAACCTACAATATAACAGATGCCATGTTGTTGCAGAAAAAGAACGAAACTCCATATTTCGTGAACATAGACGCACACTCCGCCGTACATCGACTTTTTAGTACTCTGAATCTTATATTTGGGAAATGTTTGTGGAGATGAACATACAGGATAAAGATCTGTTGGAAAACTGTTATGACTTCCTGTGTGGTCATTCTAATGAGGTGAAACAACTCTTTGTTGGCCTACCTCTCGAACGACGAATGAGAAAGTTTGTGAAGATAATGACTATGAATTCCTAAACTATGTAAAAATTTGGTTGTCTTTTATTATGCATATGTGTTTTTCTTTTCGGATTTGTAATCTTAATTATGATACAAATTCTATGCACATTTATAATATTTGTTATGCATGGACTTTATCCATAAATTTTGCTTTAAATTATAATTTATTGCATTAATATTTATTTTATTAATATTTTTTGCTTTATCAAATTTTAGCTCCAACACATTATCGAAAATAATATGCTCCAACACACTAACAAAAATAATCTTTTAATTACATACAACTATAATTAAAAAATAATTTTTAATTGCATACAACTATAATTAAAAAATAAATAAATCACAATTACAACTTTTTTCTAAACAAAGTTTCTGACAATCATAGACATGGTATGAAAATTTTACATCATTTATATTTTTCTGAAGTTATCTCTAATAAAATACTGAAAATAATATTTCAATTACCAAAAATAATATTTTAATTCAAACAATTATAATTCACAAATAATCAATCAAATTATTTTTTCAACAATTTTTAAATATAAGGACAAATATATAAACTTACATTTTTATCAATTAAAAAAAATCAATTTTAATCACACCATCACTTGTAAACTTTCATCAACTTTTCTTAAACTTTTCATTTTATTTATTTTAATTTAAACACTCTAACTTTTTTGTATTTTTTCTTGAAATCATCTCAAAATCACTTTCTCAATTCCTCTCTCTAATTCAAATAAAACATAAAAGAGGACTTTGCTAAAAAAAAACATTCATAGATGACCACCACGTTGATTAGACTAATGGTGATACTTAAACAAAGTATATTGTTCACGACTTTTATTACTTTTTATTTATAATAATAATATATAATATAACAAATTCATAATAATATGAAGTAATGTACCAAATCTTTTTTCCAAACTTTTCATGACTTCACTCTAGTAAGTTTAAAGAGCTGCAGATATCACTATTTTTACAATAAAACAAACCTTCAAAAATTAAAACATGTATCTCTCTTTCTTTTCCTAGTCATTGAAACCTAACAAAATACACATTTATTTATTCAATAATATTCACAAATTATATTTATGCATTTATTTTTTCACTTGTGTTTATTCCACTCTTGCTCCATCTCGGTATACTTATTTTAAATAACTGTTCCACAATCATCATGCGCTGTTACAACATGTTTTATCCACTTTCCTAAAATGGTAAAGAAGTCACATCCTTACTAAACACAATTTCAATACAAAAATAAGATAACTAAAGTCTTATTTGTCATATATAATTTCATTTTTTTTAATATAAAACTATCTTTTCCAGTACATCACTTTCCTTTAATATAAAAATTAATTTAAGAGTAATGATACTTTGACAAGAGTATTTAACCTGTGATTGATGATATGAAGAAAGAGTATTTGTTTAATAAAAAAAATTGAATTTAAAAAAAAATGAAATTGTAAACTAATATAAGTTGTCCAAATATCATTTCTCTTATAAAAAATGTTAACATCTTGTTGGATTTTAAGGTAAATTTTTTTAAAAAAAGTCGATAACTTATTTTTTTTTATCAGCAAAGAATTAAAATAAATTAAAGATGATATTTCAGGGATATCTCAACCCTTATACAAACACCAACAGCTAGTCTAAAAAGCATGATAAAAACAAAAACTAAAAAAAAAACCTGCATAATAACTAGCCAAGCCTAAGCTTTTATCCAAAACTTGGGCACAAATCAAACATAAAAGTGTAGAGACCAAAGTCCACTTCCTCAGCGTAGCAGAGTCGATAACTGTTAGTCTTAAAACAAAACAAATATTTGATTGATCAACTAAGATGATATATTAAAGCTAGAAAGCTATGTATATGTACAGGAATGAACAAAGTTGTACGAGAATGAACAAAGTTGTTCTAAAAAACAGGAAATAAATATGGTAACAAACCAACCAGTGGTTAAAACAGAATAATTAAATCCCTAAAAATATGGAGACTTATTCAATAACAGAAAAAGCTAACTTGCAGGATGTTAAACAGATTATTCTAACACTCCTCCTTGTTTAAATGCTGCAAACTCCCAGTTTAGCTGTGAAATCTTCGAACTTGCTGACTGGAAGAGGCTTGGTAAAGACATCTGCAATTTGATTCTCAGATTTGCAATAACAAAGAATTATGTCACCGTTTTTCTGGACTTCTCGAACAAAGAAAAGCTTGATGTTGAAATGCTTTGTCTTTCCATGAAAGACTGGATTATTTGAGATTGCAATTGCAGCTTGATTATCAACATGTATTTCAGTGCTTTGCTTTTGTTCCAGATTTAGATCAAAGAGAATCTTTCTTAACCATAAGGCCTGATTAACAACAACTGTTGCAGCAATAAATTCTGCTTCAGTAGTGGATTGAGCAACAGTTTCTTGTTTCTTTGAGCTCCAAGAGAACATGCCTGATCCAAGGGAGAAACAGTAACCAGATGTGCTCTTCATGTCATCAATTGATCCACCCCAGTCACTGTCAGAGAAACCACCAATCAGCTTCATTTCTTTTAGCTTCAAAAACTTCACACCAAAATTCCAAGTTCCTTTGATGTATCTGATAACTCTTTTTGCAGCTATCATATGTGTTTCGTTTGGACAATGCATGAACCTTGAAAGAATACTCACAACATTTAGGATGTCAGGTCTGGTTGCTGTTAAGTACATCAGACAACCTATCAAACTTCTAAACTCAGATTCATTAACCTTGTCAGAACCATCATCTTTGATTAGCTTCTCCTTTTGATTCATGGGAGTGTTCACAGTTTTGCAATTTTCCATAAGAAATTTCTTGAGTATCTCCTTTGCATATTTTCTTTGACTTAAGAAAACTTCATCTTGATTCTGTTTGATCTCAATGCCAAGAAAGTATGACATAAGACCAAGATCTGTCATTTCGAAGACCTTTTTCATTTCCAGTTTGAACCAATTGATTTCTTCAACATTGCTTCCTGTAACTAACATGTCATCCACATAAAGAGAAATGACCAAAATATTTGTACCTTGATGTTTGACATACAATGTGAGTTCAGATTGGCTTTTATGAAAGCCAAGGTGCACCAGATGATCATCAACCTTACTGTACCAGGCTCGTGGAGCCTGCTTTAATCCATATAAAGCCTTTTTCAGAAAGTAGACTTTATTTTCATTGCCCTCATTCACAAAGCCTTCAGGTTGTTCAACAAAAATTTCTTCTTGTAAATCTCCATTTAAGAATGCAGATTTAACATCCAAATGGTATACTTTCCAGCTCCTTTGAGCAGCAAGAGCAAGCAACAATCTTACAGTGTCAAGCCGGGCAACAGGTGCAAATGTCTCTGAATAATCAACACCAAAAACTTGTGCATATCCTTTCACAACAAGTCTTGCTTTGAATTTGTTGATAGAACCATCAAGACTTAGCTTGGTTCTGAAAACCCATCTTACTCCAATTATTTTTCTCAATCATAGAAAGCTCCTCCTGCATTGCAGCCATCCAGTGTTGACTGTTTTTTGCATCATGAAATCCTGCAGGCTCACAAACAGCTACATTGCACCTTTGATAGATGTCAGACAACAGTCTTGTTCCTCTGACAGGTGCATCATCAACTGCAGCATCATCTTCAGATTCTTTAGTCATGCTCTCAAGGGTTGAACTGTTTGGAGCATTTGGACTTTGATTCACCTTAGTTGAACTTTCCCAATCCCATTGCTCATTTTCAACAAAATGAACATCTCTGCTTACAATCACACGACCAGTTTGTGGCTGAAATTTTTTGTAAGCTTTGGATACAGTGCTATATCCAACAAAGATGCCTGCTTATGCTTTTTTTTATCAAGCTTATCACGCTTGACCTGTGGAATATATGTGAAGCAAAGACAACCAAATATTTTAAGAAATTTCAAAGAAGGTTTGTAGCCATACCAAGCTTCATATGGTGTTAGATCTTTCAAGGCTTTTGTAGAAATTCGATTTTGTAGGAATACAGCAGTGTTTGCTGCCTCCCCCCAAAATTCTTTTGGAAGATTCTTTTCATGGTGCATACACCTTGTCATCTCCATAATGAATCTGTTCTTCCTTTCACTAACACCATTCTGTTGAGGAGTATATGGTGTTGTTAATTGATGTTGAATTCCAGCTTCTTCACAAAATTTGTTGAAAGCATCAGAGGTGTATTCTTTGCCATTGTCAGACCTTATAATCTGAATTGAGCATCCACTTTCATTTTCAACTCTGGTTTTGAATTTCCAGAATATATTGGGAACCTCTGACTTTTGTTTCAACATGAAAATCCAGCACATTCTTGTTAGATCATCAATAAAAATAATGTAGTAGAGGTTACCATTTAATGAAGGTGTTCTCTGAGGACCACACAAATCAGTGTGCACCAACTGCAGCTATTTTGAAGCTCTCCAAGCTTGTTTAGGGAAAGGTTGCCTGTGTTGCTTCCCAAAATTGCAGGCATGACAAGGAGGAATATTATCATCAATGTCTGCAAGTCCTTCAACCAGCTTCTTTGATTGCATCTGAAACAATCCTTGATGATGAAAGTGCCCAAGTCTTTTGTGTCAAATCTCAGTGGCACTAGCTCTGGACTTGAAGGCCATTTGTTCTTTCTCCATTGGATTTAAAGCAAAGCTTTTTCCTTTCATTTTGACATTGAACAAGTCTTTGCCACTAGCATCTCTAATCAAGCACTGTTTATTCTCAAACAACACTTTATAGCCTTTATCAAGTAGCTGGCCAACACTTAAGAGATTTTGATCAATTTTAGGTACAAATAAAACATCTGAAACAAATTTTGTACCTTCATAGCTTGCTATTGCTACTGTGCCTTTTCCCTTGACTTCCAAGAGTTTACCATTTCCAATTCTCACTCTCTTAACTTCAGTGTTTTTTAATTCTTCGAAAAGCTCCTTGTCATATGTCATATGATTTGTGCACCCACTGTCAATCAACCAGCTCTCACTTGATTCTCTACTTAAGAAACAAGTGACCACGAACAATTGATCTTCTTCTTGACCAACAACCTGTGCATCTACTTCTTGCACTTGACCTTTGACTTTGCAGATCACAGCTTCATGTCCAAGTTGATTGCATTTGGAGCATTTGGCATCGGGTCTTCTCCAACACTTGTATGGTGGATGACCTTTCTTCTCACAGTGGCGGCAAGGTGGGTAGGATTTTTTGGAACCTCCTTCCTTTTTGAAGTTTTTCTTCTTTTTGTACCAGTTGTTGTCTTGATGCTTGACAGGTAAAGCTCCTTCAATCACCCCTTCTTGCCTCATAGACCTTCTTTGCTCTTGTGCTTGTAAAGCATTCAAGAGCTCTGTAAGAGAGATTTTTGACAGGTCTTTGGTGTTCTCCAGAGTAGTAATGGTGGCTTCAAACTTCTCAGGAACAGTGACCAGCAGCTTTTCAACAATCCTAGAGTCAATAAACACAGAACCAAGTAATCTCACCTTATTGGCAATGCTGAGAAGTCTGTCAGAGTACTCCTTCACTGACTCGGATTCCTTCATCTTCTGCAACTCGAAATCCCGAATTAAATTCAGAACTTTCATTCCACGAATCCTCTCATCTCCTGCAAATTCATCCTTGAGGTAATCCCAAATTTCCTTTGCTGTTTTGAGGGACATTATTCGTGTGAAGATCATTTGAGATACAACTGCAAATAGACAAGCTTTTGCCTTTGATTTTCTGGTTTTTTTCTCCTTCTGTGCTTTGATTTGTGCAACAGTAGGATTTGTTGGAAGTGGAGGAACTTCGTAATCCTCTTCTACTGCTTCCCAAAGATCCAAAGCCTCCAGATAAGTCTCCATACGAATTGCCCACATTTGATAATTTTCTCCATCGAAGACTGGTGGTGCAATAGCTGAAAAACTTGATTCTCCTTCCATTTTGACCTCACGGATCCCTTAAGAAAAGTGCTCTTAGATACCAATTTGTTAGTCTTAAAACAAAACAAATATTTGATTGATCAACTAAGATGATATATTAAAGCTAGAAAGCTATGTATTTGTACAAGAACGAACAAAGTTGTACGAGAATGAACAAAGTTGTTCTAAAAAACAGGAAATAAATATGGTAACAAACCAACCAGTGGTTAAAACAGAATAATTAAATCCCTAAAAATATGGAGACTTATTCAATAACAGAAAAAGCTAACTTGCAGGATGTTAAACACACCTAAACCCTAAATCCTAAAATTTTTAAAAAAGTCGATAACTTATTTTTTTTTTATCAGCAAAGAATTAAAATAAATGAAAGATGATATTTCAGAGATATCTCAATCCTGATACAAACACCAACCGCTAGTCTAAAAAGCATGATAAAAACAAAAACTAAAAAAAACCCTGCATAATAACTAACCAAGCCTAAGCTTTTATCCAAAACTTGGGCACAAATCAAACATAAAAGTGTAGAGACCAAAGTCCACTTCTTTTATGCAAAACTTGGGCACAAATCAAACATAAAAGTGTAGAGACCAAAGTCCACTTCCTCAGCGTAGCAGAGTCGATAACTTGTACTTTAATTTTATCAGATCTATCAGTTCTGATAATTTTGGGATAAAATTACTCAAAAAAACTACACTACTACTAATATATATATATATATATATATATATATATAAATTTATTTGACACTTTTCATACTTTCATTTTATAAACTCTTTTATTAATAAAACATTATATTTCATTTTCGAGTTAACGTGATGCCAACTAAAGTGTCTATATATATATACAAACGACCTTCCTTGTACAGAATCGACATTGAGAAGAGACATGAGAAAGGAATTGAGCGAGAAAACCGAGGTGAGTGTAGGGTTGGAAGCCCTGTGGCAAGGGTTGTCAAAGGATTTGGAAGAGACAATTGTGAAGGTTATCCCAAATATTGTGAAAGATGCGAAAGTGGTGGAAGGTGATGGAGGGATAGGAACAATCTTTCTCTTCACTTTTTTCCCTGGTGAGATTTTTCTTTCAAGCTTTTCTTTAATCATAAAAATTTCATGCATTATTCAACTGTGGCACTCAAACTCTTTGTAGGTGTGACCCCAGTGAGTTACCAGAAGGAGAAGATGACAGAGCTTGATGAAAATTGTCATGAAATTGTGTTGGAAGTGGTTGAGGGAGGGTATCTGGAGCAAGGTTTTTCATACTATAAAATAAGTTTTCAACTATCTGCAATGGGAGAGGACAAGACTTTGGTGAAGGTGAAGATCTCTTTTGAGTGTGAGTCGGAGACAGAAGAAAGTGCTAAACCAGTGAAGACAGCGGAGTCTGCTTTGTTCTTTCTGCGATGCCTAGAATCATATTTGTTGAATGATGCTTCAACATGATGATCAATGTTATGTTATGCTTTCTACTATTTCAATGTTTTCTGTAACCAAAATAAACTTTGTTGGCTCTTTTCTTACTAGAATCACAGTTCATGATGCCACAAACCTTGATTTATTAGTGGATGGTTATGCATGACAGTTTTACATGAATAAGAAACTATAGAAAATGGTGGAAGAAAAATAAGCATATAAACATGGGAAGAAGAGTTGAAATATATACAAGTGAAAGTACTACTTTATCAATAAAATACATCTATCCAATAGAAAATGTGGTTGGTCACCAACTAGAAGTCTAATATACATGTTTCCTTATATTAGAGACAAATGAAAAATACTCATTTCCGTCTTAAGTAAATTGTGTATACAAACTTTTCCTACCATATTCAAAATCTCAATCCCACTATATTGATTTACATGTAATTGGTGCTGTTTTTTTTACATGTTATAACCTTATATTTTTTTATAAGTATTTATGAACACAATATTAATAAATATGAAAATATAAATTGATTGTTAGTTAATATTCCTTAAATTATAAGTAGATTACATCACTAATTAATGGTCAAAATAAACTATTTTTTATAAAACATGTCTTAAATTCTTAAAATAACATATTAGTTCTAACTGAACCAACAATACACATAAATTAGGATATTAATAGCATGATAGATAATTAAATTACTTAAAAGATATAATATTGTTGGAGAAGTTATTTCATTGATATAACTCATTGATATTATTAGCATATTTTATATTATAAAATAAGTTATTACTGAACATGAGAATGTAGAAAAAGAAAGGAAAGTTGAGACATATAAATATCCACTTAAAATATAAAATTTTAAGAGATGGCTGGTGGAACTTTTGCTACTTTAGAAAATGGAAGACAATACGAAAGTAAGATAACAATGTATGTGTTGGTGACATGTTTTGTAGCAGCCATGGACGGTTTACTCTCACTAGTACAAAATATGAAAACAACGACCCCTTATTTAGTGCGGCTTTGCGCTTAAACGCATTTGTAAAAAATGCGGTGGCATTTTTGTAATTAAATTGATTTACAAATGCGGTTCTATGGTAAGACCGCATTTGTAATTCAATTCGAATAATTTACAAATGCGGTCTTTACTATGACCGCATTTGTAAATCATTTTAATTGATTTACAAATGCGGTCTTACCCTAGAACCGCATTTGTAAATCAATTTTACCCTAAAAATTGAAGCGCGCCACTAGTTTTCACTTTCACTTTCGTCTTCTCCGCTCTTCGTTTCAACGTTTCGTCTTCTGTTTCAGCTCTCCCTTTGCATTGTAAGTTTCAGCTTCTCCGCTCTTCCGCTCCAACGTTTGTTTTCGTTTTCGTTTTTGTCATTGTCATTATTCACTTCCTTGGCATTGTCATTTCGTTTCCTAACTCGTTTTTGTCATATAGGTGGTTACTGTTCTATTGGGTTCGCCGGTTTTTTCAGCTCCGCCACTGCCACTGTCATAGTCGAAAACTTCCGCCACCGCTGCGCCTTCGTCTTCGTCTTCGTCCTCGTCTTCGTTTTGTGCCTCTCCGATCACCGCCTGCGCCACTCCGATCACCATCAACCTAAAGGTTGGTGTTGTATTTAATTTATATTTAATATTTTGAATTTATATTTAATATTTTAAATTTATATTTAATATTTTAAATTTATATTTAATATTTTGAATTGTTATTTTTCTGTATTATAATATATATTTAATTAATAACTAATACAACTTGGAATTTATAACTAATAACTAATAATTTATATATTTGTGTGTATTTTGAATTTTTGTATTATATAATTTCTATTTTCTTAAATTTATATTATATATTTAGTTAGTTGTTAATTACATTTTAATAAAAGTTTTATGTTATGTTAGTTATTGTTACTTTTAGAATAGAAATATCGTGTTTGGATTGAGTCCGGGGGTGTTCGACCCTCGGCAAATGTGTGAGATTGAATAGAATACTAATTATTAGAAAATCCTAACTATATTCCAGAATATATAATGGATCGAAGTTGGATTAATGCTGTTCGTATAAGTGATGAGTACGAAAGGGGAGTAGAGGAATTTATACAATTTGTGCAGCGTAACGCGATTATTAGTGGTCATGATGGAGCAAAGATCAGGTGTCCGTGCGTTAACTGTTTGAATGGAAGGATACTGGATGTGAATATCATGAGGGAACACCTGCTGTGTGATGGGTTTCTTCGATCTTATACAACTTGGACATGGCATGGTGAATTATTAAATTTACCACGTGTTTCCGTAACTGAGGAATATGTGGGTTCTACCATGGATGAAACAGTACACGATGATGGAGATGATGATCGATTGGAGGACATGATTCGTGATGTGGGAGCTGAGTGTTTTGCAAAAGCGCATGGATATGAAAGTATGTCAAAAGATGCAGAAACTCCTTTGTATCCTGGATCAACTAACTTCACACGGTTGTCGGCGGTGTTAAGATTGATGAATTTGAAGGCAATAAACGGATGGACTGATAAAAGCTTCACGGAATTGCTCCAGCTGTTGAAGGATATGCTTCCAGAGGGAAATAGTCTACCTAATCGTAATTACGAGGCCAAAAAGATTCTTTGTCCAATGGGTATGGAGTACAAAAAGATACATGCATGTCCTAATGATTGTATATTATACCGGAAAGATTTTGAATTGTTGAAAAGTTGTCCGAGGTGTGGTTTATCACGTTATAAGTTGAAATAAAAAGATGATGATTCTATTGATGACATGGAAAAGCATGGACCCCCAATGAAGGTTATGTGGTATCTTCCCATCATTCCAAGGATGAAGCATTTGTTTGCAAACCCAGACGATGCTAAGAATCTTAGATGGCATGCAGATGAGAGGAAATGCGATGGCATGTACCGACATCCAGCTGATTCTATTCAATGGAAGAAATTTGATGATGACTTTCCAGAATTTGGTAAAGAATCAAGAAATATCCGACTTGGTTTAGTTACAGACGGAATGAATCCGTTTGGTAATATGAGTACAAATCACAGTTCATGGCCTGTATTACTAGTTATTTACAACTTACCTCCTGGATTGTGCATGAAGCGAAAATACATGATGTTGTCTATGATGATATCCGGTCCGAAACAACCAGGGAATGATATTGATGTTTATCTAAGTCCCCTAATTGAAGATTTGAAGTTAATGTGGGACCAGGGTGTCGAAGTATTTGACGGATTTGCTAATGAAACTTTCAAGCTTCATGCCATGTTATTTTGCACCATCAATGACTTTCCGGCATATGGTAACTTATCAGGTTATAGTGTTAAGGGTCACAAAGCGTGTCCAATATGCGAAGAAGACACTGCTTCTCAACAATTGAAACATGGAAGGAAAACAGTATATCTTCGGCATCGGAGGTTTCTTAGAAGTCATCATCCTTACCGGAGGTTGAAAAAAGCCTTTAATGGACACCAAGAGGGTAGTGGTCCACCAACTCCATTAACCGGTGTTGAGGTTTACCAAAAGGTAAATAACATAGACCACACCTTTGGTAAGTCCAAAAAAAAGTCATCCGTGACAAATATTTGGAAGAAGAAATCAATCTTCTTTGATCTTCCGTACTGGTCGAGGTTAGAAGTCAGACATTGTATAGATGTAATGCATGTTGAGAAGAATGTGTGTGATAGCTTAATTGGTACACTTCTTAACATTAACGGGAAGACGAAGGATGGTCTAAATGCTCGTTTAGATTTGATTGAGATGAACATACGCGGCGAGTTGGCACCCATAGAAATGGGTAAGCGTACATATTTGCCCCCAGCCTGTTACACAATGTCAAAAGATGAAAAAATTAGTTTTTGTCAATGTCTAAAGGGTGTGAAAGTGCCACAAGGACATTCCTCAAATGTGAAGAGCCTAGTGTCAATGCAAGATTTGAAGTTAATTGGGTTGAAGTCTCATGATTGTCACATCTTGATGCAACAGTTGTTGCCGGTAGCTATCCGTGGGATCTTACCAAAAAATGTTAGACACACCATAACCCGTTTGTGCTCATTCTTCTCTTCCATCTGTTGTAAAGTCATTGATCCCTCAAAACTAGATGAACTTCAAAATGAAATTGTTGTTATCTTGTGTGAATTGGAAATGTTTTTTCCTCCGTCTTTTTTTGACATCATGGTTCATCTAGTGGTGCATCTGGTAAGAGAGGTTAGATTGTGTGGACCAGTGTACTTAAGATGGATGTATCCTGTTGAGCGGTATATGAAAATTTTGAAAGGTTATGTGAAAAATCATTATCGTCCAGAGGCTTCAATGATTGAAAGGTACATAGCTGAAGAAAGTATTGAATTTTGTTCAGAGTACATGACAAAAGCAAATCCAATAGGTGTTCCAGCTAATTCATGGCACCACAGGCGTTCTACAACTAAATGTTTACGTGGTGTGAATATTGTAAGCAAATCTCGATCAGAAGTCTTGCAAGCACATTTGTACATATTGAATAACACAGATGAAGTTGTACCTTACATAGAAGCTCATAAAGTCATTGTGAAGGCAAATAACCCAAGACAAGCAGAGAAATGGGTCTTGATGGAACATAATAGAACTTTCATGCCTTGGTTTAAAGATGAGGTGTTCAAGGATTCAACGGCATCAGAGACCTTAACTTGGTTGGCTGCTGGATTGAAGTTTGATGTCATCTCATGTACAGCGTACGAAGTGAATAATTGTATATTTTACACGAAGTCCATGGATGAAAAGAGTACAATTCAAAATTCTGGTGTTACTCTTGAAGCCGAGTCAATGCAGTTTTTGACTTCGAAAGATACAAATCCAGTACTTGGATCAATGGCATACTATGGGTTTATAGAAGAGATATGGGAGATTGACTACACTAAGTTTTTCGTTCCAGTTTTCAAGTGTAAATGGGTTGACAATAAAAGTGGGGTTAAAATTGATGAATCAGGATTCACACTAGTGGACTTTCGAAAGATAGGGTATCGAGATGAGCCATTTATAATGGTTCAACAAGCATCTCAGGTTTTCTACGTGAAAGATCCTACGTCAGAACATTGGTATGTCGTTTTACACGGGAAAAAACAAGGGGAAGCCATAGATGATATTGAATATGGCGAAACTCGTTCATTCACACCAATGATAACTAATAAAGATGACGATGTACTTGATGATGTACATGCAACCCGTAAAGACCACAGTGAAGGAATTTACATATAAACATTCAACCCATATGCAACATGTAAATAAACATTTAGAATTTTTTGTATTATTTTTATATGATTTTAATTCGATTCACATTAACTAATGTTTGTTACCTAATTTTTTTAACAGAGACATGGATGACGACCAGACTCCAAACAGACCTCGATCTGGACGAGGCAATAGAGGACCTACTAGATTGAAGCGTCTTGCATTGAGACGTGCTGCTGGTGAGAAGACACATGTTGATATTGACGTCAACACTGGAGTGGCTTTTGGTCCTAAGGCAGATGAGTTTATGAGCTATCTTGGAGTTGTTTCTCGTGAGAGGCTCTCCATTTTGATTAATTCATGGGATGAGGTTTCAGAGGTTGATCGGAACATGCTATGGGAGGATGTTCTGGTAAGCTTTACATTATTATTGTTATCATATAATGCTTTTTAATATTGATTAATTAATTTTAATTTGATGATGTTATTTTCCAGGCAAACTTTGACATTCCTGATGTGGAACCGCTTCGATCAAAGATATTATCCAATATCGCACTTAAATTTTGTACCTTTAAGTCAAGACTGACTTCGAGAAACATTTTTGGCGACCTTAAAGACGAAAATCCATGTTTAAAGTACCAACATATTGATGAAGAGACATGGCGTCTTTTTAGAGAAAGCCGTGAAAATGAGGCTTGGATGGTAAGTGAAGTAACTTTTTTGATTATATAACATTAATAAGTTTATCTTATTTACTTCAGTTTGTTTATTTCAATTATGACAGGATCGTCGGAAGAAAGCTCAAGAGATAGCTTTGAAGAATCTTACCCCGCACGTTATGTCTCGTTCGGGGTATAGAAAACTTGAGCAAACACTGATGGTGGAAAAGGAGAAATCTCAACAGGGGTCACTTCTCCTCCATCACCACCTTTTCGCCATGTAAAATGGAAGAGGGCCCGAATTAAGAAGTCGGGTGCACCAAGTTCTGAGCAATCCGGGGTTATAATCGAAAAAATTGTAAGTTATTTTTGTTATTTTCAATTTTTTTAAAGCATTAATTATATTAATGATTGAAAATATGGTTTTTGTGTACTCTTGCAGGATTCCTTGGAATCCGATGGTAAATTTGTTGCTGAAGGTCGTCACGATATCCTGGTTGAAGCAATTGGACGACCTGAACACTCTGGTCGTGTTCGTGCCGCTGGACAAGGGGTCGGAATTAAACTTTATTTTGGAGTTTCAGAACGACAGCCATCCTCCTCCTCCAAGAAGGAAACTCAAATGAAGAGTAAGTTACGTGAAGAAATAATGGAGGAGATGAGAAAGGAGACTGATTTGATGTGGCTGGAGATGAAAAAGGAGAATGATCGAATGCGACAAGAGTTTCTATCGCAACAAGTTTGTGCTGAGCCGATTGAACCCCTTGTTAGTCCCACTCCCAAGAGCACAAAGGGGAGTTGTGCGGCTCCTCCAACATCAGGGGATGATATCAATGGGCAGACAGAGGATTGTGAGCTACTGGTAGTGGGCGGCAAACTTCCTCGGGTGGTGGCACTTGGAAAAGTCTATACAAACGCCACCACCTTACATAACGTTCCTCTGTCCCCTGATGTGGCGAAGGTAACAGTTGAAAAAGTACGATTTCCTGATGCTCGTGTTCCACTACCTTCAGATGAGGTAACCACTGTGGCCGATGCATTTCAGACATTCGTTGCCTGGCCCAGAGAGCTCATTCGATCTATGCCCGAACCTCATGTAATAATTTCGTTTCATTATATTATTTTTTATTTATATTTATATATTACATATAATTTAATACAAATGTTGTTTATCTTGTAGAAACCTTTTCAGCCACCAAGTCCGAAAAAGAAGCGTGAGGTTCCAGTTGACGATCCTATGGCTTCCCTACGTCTCATTGCTAGTCAGATTGGCAATGATCCTTTTCCAGTTCCGTGGGATAATACATTTTTTCAAATCAACACTGAACTGCCACTGATGATTTACAACACAGATTTATCAGAATTTATATCTGGGAAACAGGAGCTCAATATAAGTATAATTCAATTTTTTATGATGTAAGTATCTTTACCTATTATTCAATTTACTTTATGTTAAATCATTATTGATTATGCTTTAACTAAAAACTTGTAGGTTTTTGCATAGAGTCTGTATCACTGAGGGGAAAGAAAATATGTATGGATTCGTAGATCCTACATATACTAATCCCGTTGGACCAAACTCAACTGAGACTCAAGCATACATCACTAACATCCTGGAAAAAGAGGGAAAACAAATTTATTTATGCCCTTATTTTAATGAGTAAGTTTAATTATATGTCATCAATTATTATTATTTCATGTTTTAAATATTTACTAACTCTTTTCAATGATCATATAGGCATCATTGGCAGTTACTTGTCTTATCAATGGTTGATAAGACTGCTGTGTGGTTCTGTTCCCTACACAAGAAGATGCCCACAAAATTTAAGGATATCATTGATACGTAAGTATAGTATAAACTTAACTTTGTATGTTACTAATTAACCATCTACTAACGAGGTTTTTTGTATTAACCAGTTCATGGCGTGGATATAACATCCTAAAAGGTCGATCCAGTTCAAATAATTTGAACTACATAAGAGTAAAGGTTTGTAATTTTTTTCTTTCTCTATTATCATTGTTTATCAATATACTAACATATTACTTTTTATTGAATTATAGTGTAATAAACAACCAGGAAGCTATGAGTGTGGCTATTACATTATGCAATGGATGATTACCATTATAAGACTAGGTGTTAAAACTGGTTGGAAAGAGGTATATGTTAAATCATTTTTATAATTCTTGAACATATATATATCTAGAAACTAATTTATGTCAACTTTGCAATGCAGTTATTCACAGAAGAAACACCATTGAGTGAGGAAGGCATTTCATATGTTAGAGATTCTTGGTCCACATATTTCATTAATTTTTATAACTCTAGCATAGGTAAACAATAGTGGTTTTATTATATGTAATTTGATCACTTGTAAATGTACATTTTGATGATTTCAATTGATCACTACATTTCTGTATTTGTCTGGCTGGGTTTGATCATTATGCAGGTTATTTAAATATATGGTTTCTGCACAAAACAGAGTGTATTTTAAAAAAAAAATCACTATTTACAAATGCGGTCATTTACCAAGACCGCATTTGTAAATAGTGAATTCGCATTTACAAATGCGGTCTTGGTAAATGACCGCATTTGTAAATAGTGATTTATGAATGCGGTCTTTACCAAGACCGCATTCATAAATCCTAAACCCCAAACCCACTCCCTAATTCAGAATAATATACAAATGCGGTTACCTAAAATGACCGCATTTGTAAATGTGATTTATGAATGCGGTCATAGGACCGCATTTGTAAATTCCAGATTTACGAATACGTGCTGATCAAATGCGGTTCTATGACCGCATTTGTAAATTGAAAATAGCCGCATTTGTTTTACATATCTGCACTAGTGTCTTTGGTTATGATCTTGGAATTACGGGAGGAGTCACTTCTATGGAACCATTCTTGATAAAATTCTTTCCAAGTGTTTACAGACAAATGAAAGATGAGTCCAACCATGAGAGTCAATATTGCAAATTCAACAACCAGATCCTTACTTTATTTACCTCTTCTTTATATCTTGCTGCATTAGTAGCTTCTTTCTTTGCTTCCACCACCTCAAGAATGATGGGACGCAAGACCTCAATGTTGGCAGGTGGTTTATTTTTCCTTCTTGGTGCATTGATTAATGGTTTTGCAATCAATATTCAAATGTGTTGGGTTTAATAGTGCCAAAGTTCAAGAGGGGGGGTGAATTGACCTATTAAAACTTTCTCACAAAAACAGTGTTTAACACAGTTTACAGAAAATAAATTGCTTTATGAGAAAATGAACAGATTTATTTCAGCACTGTTTTTGTTTGAAAAGCGTTTATACAGCAAGGTTAATCACAAGATTATGCAGATAGATTTTCCAGATGCACACACATTGATATTAGATTTGAAAAACAGTGAAACACAAAACAACAAACTTCAATTTCAAGCAAATGATTAAGGTTCGATTGATAGCATGCCAATTAATTGAGTAACCTTTACAATCAACCTGTTCCAGTGACTTTTAACAAATTATAAGTGTTCTTCTTGAAAGACACAGTTTTCCAGAAATTAAGAACAATGAATCACAGAACAACAAGCTTCAATTTTAAGCAATTGTTTAAGGTTCAATTAATAGCTTTGACAATTTCTTGAGCAACCTATCACAATCAATCTGTTCCAGTAGCTTTTAACAAATTTTATATGTTCTTATCTGACTCAAACAACTTTTCCTGAAATTAAGAACAGGATGAAACGAGCCCAGAAAAAAACAGATTTATTAATGAATGAACAGATTTATTTCTTTGCTGTTTTATCAATTATGCAGAAACTTAATTGCAGAGATTGAGAGAGAATGAACACATGTCAGTTATACTGGTTCACTCAACTGAGCTACATCCAGTCTTCACCTAAAACCAAGGTGAAATTCACTAAATCACAATACAAACAAACACAATTCCCACTGTTCTTGAAACCTACAAGAACTTAGGTACTCTTGCTGAAAAAACCTATTTAAGCTGACACACACTCTTCAAGAAAACCTATCAAGAAGAGTGTTCAACCAAACTATTACAAGAAATGAGAAGTGAAACGACTACACCTGATTGAGGATACAAAGATCTGCCTTAAACCAGTAGGCAAGATTTCTAGAACAGTAGCAACACCTCACACCAAGCTTTTGGAACCAAACCAAGAACAAGCACTTTGTGATTTTCGAAATCTTTGAAGAACAAATGCTAATCCTTTGTAAACTCTTAATTCTCTGCTGTAAAACTTGTTTTTACAAATGTATGAACGATGTTTAAACTCAGAAACAAGTTTTCATTTTATAGAAAACCAACTTATAACAGAATTTTAAAAAAACAGTTAAAGCTGTTATAAAATGAACAGATTGAAAATAAAATGAACAGATTTATTTTCAAAAGCAGTTAGAGAATTTGTTAAGTGAGGAGACTTAGTCAACCATTCTGGTGCAGAGATAAAACTGAAAAACGCTTAAGCTAGATATGGCACCAGAGAGAAAAAGAATGTATTCATTTACAGATGAACAGATTTATTTTTCAAAACGAAAACAGAAAAGCTTAACTATTTGAAACACAGTCGTTTTGAAAGATAGAAGACTTAGTCAAAATACATGATGCACAAAATCTAATTTTCACAAGACTTAGACAAGGCATCAGTGTAAAAATGAATCTGTTTATTTAGAAAAGAACAGATTTATTTTTATGCAGTAAACGTGGTTTTTGTAAAACATGTGAAAAACAGTTTAAGAAAACTTATGCTTGTTCTTATCACATGGCCAGTGGTTATGAGGTGAGTTACTCAACAAAAAGCCCACTCTTAGACAACCTCTAAGCACTACCTAAGACACACTTAAAGCAAAGCAAAATACACATGAAATGTACATAAAAGTCTTCATCAAACACAATCTTGAAGGGGCAACAACCATCTTCAACAATCTCCCCTGTTTGATGGAGACAAATCCCCATAGCTAACCTCATAGCTTTGTTGCTTTAAGCACCTGCACTGCACCAGATTTTAAACCAGAAAAAAACAGCAACATTGCATAGCATGAGAAATGGTTTTAAGGTGCAGAATTAACTCCCTGTTTCTGCTAGCTTCACCTCGCATGGTGAGCTATTTTTCAGCTATTTTTCTCCCCCTTTGGATTCATCAAACAGCATAGAAGCATAGGGAAAAAAATATAAAACAGAAACCATAACCATAATAGTCCAGAAAGAAAACCATATTGTTCAGCATTACAGACATTTGAAAGCTGATAAAGAAAGCATTAAAAACAGATGACTACTGATCCTTGTAGTAAAGCTCTGCAAGTTGTGCCTGAACCCCTTCAATCTGATCATTAAGGTGTTGAAACCTTGCATGAGTAGTCTCAAAGTATGCCCTTTGTTCTGCAGACATTACATCAAGACGATACAACACTTGCCTTTCAAACATAGACATTGGTTCTCCTCGGTATTTTGGAGCTTGATAGGCAACTATGGCATTTGCAGCAACTTCCTCATGCACAGACTGGGTAGCAGGTGAGTCATCATCCATAGGAACAGCTTCATCTTCATCCTCATTGTGGAGGTTTGATGCCTCATGTTCTGCTTGAGGGTCCTTCCCTTTGAGAACCACCCACTTGTCCTCAATTTTGTGAAAACCCATTTTGGTGAGAGTTGAAGTATCAATCTCACTTACAACCTTGATAGGGTCGTTTCTCTCATTTGTAACATCAATACCAAAGTAATCAATCAATTTGGAAACAATTATAGCATAGGGAAATCGGTAATCAGCCAACCTTTTTGATTTGAGCATGTGTTCATTGATAATGAAAACCCAGTTTACCTTAATCTGGTTCATGATGCAATATAGGAGAATTAGATCCTCTTCATGTAAGACAGCATGGTTTGTTCCTCTTGGAATAAGTTGCCATGCTATGATGTAGGCAACTAGGCGTGGAGTGAGGTTCAAGTGCCCTGCATGGAACCTGTTTATACTCTCTGTAGGATTCCTCATGCAGCTTTTATAGTATTGCAGCTTGTTGAATTCTTGGATTCCACTGGTGTTTCCCTTTCCTACTTTTAGTCCAGCATACTTTATTCCAGCCACAGAATTCCACACCTCACTTGTGATCTTCATCTTGGTCCCTTTCACATAAGAGACATCATTCTTTCCATCCAATGTGAGGTTAGTGTAAAACACCTTAACCAAGTCAGGATATACATTACCCGTTAATTCCAGCAGCTTTTTCAGTTTCTGGTGCTTCAACACAGCCCTTGTTTCTTCCAGTTTTTCAGATTTCAGCCAGTTGAAGTCCAGCACCTTGGGTATATTAATCTGCTTTCTGCTTGTTTCGTGGATGTAGGCATTGTTTGCTTCTTCATTTCCAGCGAACCAACCTTCTAGCACACCTTGAAAGGTGGTTTGCTTGCCCTTATTTTTCTGTTTCTTTGAAGAAGAAGCCATGGTTGAACCAGAATTTTTCTCTTGTTTCAAATGGTGAGAACAGAAAATGGGTAGCCAATGTGGGTAGCAGATATTCACACAGGTTTATATAGAAATGAATGGGTTGATATGGCAGTTATGAGTGGATATGCATGAAGATTTTATGCTCTGAATTTATGCAGAGAATCTTTGAAAATATGCAGCAAATATTTAGGGTCACGATGCACACAATTCATACCTTTATTGAGCACCCAAACCATCAAATCGGTTACATAACCATGACCAAAACCGTCAAAGGTACATAGGTTAATGCTCACTAGGTCAGTCAAGCAGTCAAAAATCACAATTTCTCTTTCCTAGTCATAAATGCGTATCAGTACAAAAAATAAACACATTCAATTAGGAATAAACAGATTTAATTTTTCACTGCTAGGCACAATTGACATTTATAATACCCAATTCATTAAGCAGAAAATTAAACCTATCTTTGGCTAATGGTTTTGTGAACAAATCAGCAAGTTGTAAATCAGTACCAATGAACTTAATATCACATGTTCCATTAGATATGTGTTCCCTTAGAAAATGATGCCTAATTTCAATGTGTTTGGTTCTTGAATGCATGACAGGATTTTTGGTTAAGTTGATTGCACTTGTATTATCACACAGCAGAGGTATATGGTTAAGTAAGATACCAAAATCATTCAATTGCTGTCTTAGCCATATGGTTTGAGCACAGCAACTCCCTACTGCAATGTATTCTGCTTCAGCAGTGGAGAGAGCTACACAAGCCTGCTTTTTGCATTGCCATGAGATCAAGCTTGATCCTAGCAAATGACAGGTTCCACTTGTGCTCTTCCTATCAATTTTGCAACCTGCAAAATCTGAATCAGAATATCCAGTTAAACTTAATGAAATATTACCTGGATACCACAAGCCAACTTCTTTAGTTCCTTGCAAATACTTCAAAATCCTTTTGACAGCATTGTAGTGTGATTCTTTAGGAGCAGATTGAAATCTTGCACACATGCACACTGCAAACATTATATCTGGCCTGCTGGCAGTGAGATACAGTAGTGATCCTATGAGTCCTCTGTATTTGGTTTCATCAACAGAAATTCCAGCTTCATCATGATCCAAATGACAGCTTGTTAAGAAGGGTGTGCTGATTGGTTTACACTTGTCCATTTCAAATTTCTTCAGCAGATCCTTGCAGTACTTAGCTTGATTCAAGAAAATGCCATCCTTGAGTTGTTTGACCTGCAAGCCTAGAAAATAGTTCAACTCATCCATCATTGACATTTCAAACTCGTTCTTCATGATTTCCACAAAAGTTTCACACAATTCTTCATTGTTTGATCCAAAAATGATATCATCCACATATACTTGTTTTAGAATTGAGTCATCCCCTTTCTTCTTGATGAACAAGGTCTTATCTAATGTGCCTCTGTCATAGCCTTGTGAGGTGAGAAAATCACTTAGCCTCTCATAACATTGCCTAGGAGCTTGCTTGAGCCCATAGAGAGCCTTTTTGAGTTTGAACACGTATTCTGGATGCTGATGGTCTTCAAAACCTGGTGGTTGTGAAACAAATACCTCTTCATTTATATAACCATTCAAGAATGCACTCTTCACATCCATTTGAAATAGCTTGAACCCTTTGATGCAGGAGAAGGCAAGTAACAATCTGACAGCTTCTAGTCGTGCCACTGGTGTATATGTCTCATCATAGTCTATTCATTCTTCTTGATTGTACCCTTTAGCCACTAGCCTAACCTTATTTCTGGTAATCACCCCGTGCTCATCCATTTTGTTTCTGAATACCCATTTTGTTCCAATTATATTCATCTCAGGTATTCTAGGAACAAGAGTCCAGACCTCATTAAGAGCAAATTGATTCAGTTCATCTTGCATGGCTAAATTCCAGTTGCTGTCCTTGAGAGCTTCATTCAGATTCTTAGGTTCCACTTGAGATACAAAAGCCATTGCTTCACAGATGTTGTTCAAGGATTTCCTAGTTGATACTTCTTTCTCAATGTTCCCAATGACATTATCAAGGGTTAAATCTCTTGGGGTTTTCCACTCTTTTGGCAAACCTGCAGCTGCAGTACATTCTTGTATAGCATGTGTATCAACAGTATCAAAATGAATCGATTCATTTTGATTTAAAACAGATTTAAATTCATTAATGTCAAGGTCATCAACAACAGTTTTAGATATGCTATGATCAGTTTCATAAAATACAACATGCATTGATTCTTCTACTATAAGCAACCTTTTATTGAAGACTCTATATGCATGACCATTCAAAGCATAACCAATGTGCACACCTTCATCAGATTTAACATCAAACTTACCAAGATTTTCTTTGCCATTATTCAATACAAAACATTTACACCCAAATACTCTAAGGTGGCTCACACTAGGTTTTCTGCCCTTATACAATTCATATGGGGTTTTCTTAAGAATAGGTCTTATTAAGGTCCTATTTAACACATAAGCTGCAGTATAAACTGCATCAGCCCAAAAATACTTAGGAAGCTTAGATTCATTTAACATAGTTCTAGCTAGTTCCTCTAATCATCTATTTTTCCTTTCAACTACTCCATTTTGTTAGGGTGTCCTAGGGGCTGAAAAGGTATGTGCTATCCCATGCTTCTCACATAACCTCTCAAACTTAGCATTTTGAAACTCTCCCCCATGATCACTTCGAATTGATTTTATGCAGCAACCATTTTCATTTTGCAGAATCTTTGCTAATTTCTTAAAGGCAGTGTAAGCATCATGTTTATGTGCAAGAAATAAAGTCCATGTAAATCTAGAGTAATCATCCACAACAACTAAAGCATACAAATTTCCAGCCAAGCTAGCAACTCTAGATGGTCCAAATAAATCCATGTGCAGTACATCCAAAGGCTTTTTTGTAGAGACAATATCCTTTAACTTGAAAGAGGATTTGATTTGTTTACCTTTCACACAAGCATCACAAAGCCTGTTGTCCTAAAATTTAATGTTAGGCAAACCAGAAACTAAATCTTTATATTTCAATTTATTCAAGTGATTTGTGTGTATGTGAGCTAACCTCCTGTGCCACAGCCAAGACTCATCACTTCTGGACAGCAAGCACTCATTTGAAGAGTTAGTTTCCATGATATTCAACAGATAAATGTTATTCACTCTCTTACCAGTAAACAGTACCTTACTAGATGAATTACTTGAGATTATGCAGCCTTTTGACTCAAAATTCACTTTGTATCCTTTGTCACAAAGCTGACTTATGCCGAGAAGACTATGCTTGAGTCCTTCTACATAGAGCACATTCTCAATGGTTGTTGAGTTCCCTGTTCCAACAGTGCCTCTGCCCAAAATCCTCCCTCGGTTATTATCACCATAGGTTACATGTCCTTCTGCTTTGAGCTTCAAGCTAGTAAACTTTGTAAGATCTCCAGTCATATGCTTGGAACAACCATTGTCCAAGTACCACTGATTTTTCTTGCTGCCAATCTGCAAAACAGAATAAAAATGATACAAATGGTACCCTTTTCAGTATAGGGTCCAACACAGATTAAAACCTTCTCTTTGGTAGCCATTTTGCTAAGTTCTTAGGCACAAGATGCTTTCTAGCAATGCAAGACCTAAAGGTATGACCAGATTTCATGCAGTAAAAACAGGTTACATGAGATGCCTTTTTGCCACTGTTAAAAGGTGAAAAAAACTGATTTTGCTGGAACAAAAAAACTTGAAAGCTTTTTGACATTGGTTACATTTCCAGGGGTATAACCAAGACCATTCTTATTGAAAACAACATTCTGTGATCCAAGGAGAGACTCAAGGTTTTCTCTTCCCTTGGTGAAATTGGAAAGGGTTTTCAGCAAATATTCCACTTGTTTTTCCAATTTTTTGCAGTTTTCACAGGTTTTAATAGAGGCATGCAAGCATGTTAGTTCAAGGCTTACCAAATCTGTTTTGGCTTTATGAAATTCTTCCTCAAGTGTTTTTACTTTAGGTGCAAGCACATTATTTACCTTTTGCAGCTTATTGCATATTACAGCTAGCCTATTTGCTTCATCATGAGTTTCCTTGAAAGCAGCAAGCAATTGATCATAGTTATCTGAATCCACAGAGAAATCACTTACTGAATCAGAGATTGACTCCTCATCCTTCATCATGAAGCACAAATTGTTTTCCTCATCTTCTGTTGAAGAGCAGCTGGTTGAAGATACTTCATTTTCCTCCCATGAGATGTAAGCTCTTCTTCCCTTGTTCCTTTCAAATTTCTTGCTGACAGATTTGTCCTTTGTTTGATTGTCTGGACAATCTGTTTTGATATGCCCTGTTTTGCCACAGCCAAAGCAAGTATATTTAGAGGAATTTGAATCATTGGGTTTAGGATACCTTCTTTTCTGCTGGTTCCTATTTCTGCTTTTCTTCCTCAGGAATTTGCTGAATCTTTTTGTAAGAAGGCTGATTGTGTCATCATCTTCAGCATCTTCTTTTTCCTCCTTGATCTCATCCAGTTCAGTTGCTTTCAGTGCAAGACCTTTGGGTTTTCTCTCTGTTGTTTCCTGCTCTTTGAGTCTTTTGAGCTCTAGCTCATGCTCCCTTAGCTTTCCAAACAGTGCAGAAGTTCCCAGCTTTGACAGATCACGGCTTTCAGATATGGCAGTCACCTTTGGTTGCCAGCTTCTGTCGAGGCACTTCAATATCTTTATGTTGAGTTCCTCTCTGTCAAATTTTTTTCCCAAACCAGTGAGGTGATTCACAATATGGGTGAACCTTTTCTGCACATCAGCAATGCTCTCCTCGGGTTGCATTCTGAACAGTTCATATTCTTGGATGAGAGCATGTTTTCTTGACCTCTTCACATCTTCAGTACCCTCATGAGTGACTTCTAAGACTTCCTACATCTCCTTAGCTGACTTACATTGGGATATCCTGAAGAACTCATCCATTGTCAATGCAGAGGTTATGATGTTCTTGGCCACATGATCATGTTGAGCCTTCCTTCTTTCGGTCTCATTCCATTCTGATCTTGACTTTACCACTTCTTCATCCTTGACAACCTGCATTGGCACATAAGGTACATTGACCACAGCTTCCCAAATTAATGCATCAATAGATTCCATGAAAATTCTCATTCTAACTTTCCAAAATGCATAATTCATTCCATTGAACATAGGTGGTCTATTAACAGCAGATCCTTCAGCAAAAAGCACATTAAACTCAGACATTATTACAAACAAACTTGATTAAAATACAAGTCCTAGCTCTTAATACCAATTGTTGGGTTTAATAGTGCCAAAGTTCAAGAGGGGGGGTGAATTGACCTATTAAAACTTTCTCGTAGAAACAGTGTTTAACACAGTTTACAGAAAATAAATCGATTTATGTGAAAATGAACAGATTTATTTCAGACCTGTTTTTGTTTGAAAAGCGTTTATACAGCAAGGTTAATTACAAGATTATGCAGATAGATTTTCCAGATGCACACACATTGATATTAGATTTGAAAAACAGTGAAACACAAAACAACAAACTTCAATTTCAAGCAAATGATTAAGGTTCGATTGATAGCATGCCAATTAATTGAGTAACCTTTACAATCAACCTGTTCCAGTGACTTTTAACAAATTATAAGTGTTCTTCTTGAAAGACACAGTTTTCCAGAAATTAAGAACAATGAATCACAGAACAACAAGCTTCAATTTTAAGCAATTGTTTAAGGTTCAATTAATAGCTTTGACAATTTCTTGAGCAACCTATCACAATCAATCTGTTCCAGTAGCTTTTAACAAATTTTATATGTTCTTATCTGACTCAAACAACTTTTCCTGAAATTAAGAACAGGATGAAACGAGCCCAGAAAAAAACAGATTTATTAATGAGTGAACAGATTTATTTCTTTGCTGTTTTATCAATTATGCAGAAACTTAATTGCAGAGATTGAGAGAGAATGAACACATGGCAGTTATACTGGTTCACTCAACTGAGCTACATCCAGTCTTCACCTAAAACCAAGGTGAAATTCACTAAATCACAATACAAACAAACACAATTCCCACTGTTCTTGAAACCTACAAGAACTTAGGTACTCTTGCTGAAAAAACCTATTTAAGCTGACACACACTCTTCAAGAAAACCTATCAAGAAGGGTGTTCAACCAAACTATTACAAGAAATGAGAAGTGAAACGACTACACCTGATTGAGGATACAAAGATCTGCCTTAAACCAGTAGGCAAGATTGCTAGAACCGTAACAGCACCTCACACCAAGCTTTTGGAACCAAACCAAGAACAAGCACTTTGTGATTTTCGAAATCTTTGAAGAACAAATGCTAATCCTTTGTAAACTCTTAATTCTCTGCTATAAAACTTATTTTTACAAATGTATGAACGATGTTTAAACTCAGAAACAAGTTTTCATTTTATAGAAAACCAACTTATAACAGAATTTTAAAAAAACTGTTAAAGCTGTTATAAAATGAACAAATTGAAAATAAAATGAACAAATTTATTTTCAAAAGCAGTTAGAGAATTTGTTCAGTGAGGAGACTTAGTCAACCATTCTGGTGCGGAGATAAAACTGAAAAACGCTTAAGCTAGATATGGCACCAGAGACAAAAAGAATCTATTCATTTACAGATGAACAGATTTATTTTTCAAAACGAAAACAGAAAAGCTTAACTATTTGAAACACAGTCGTTTTGAAAGATAGAAGACTTAGTCAAAATACATGATGCACAAAATCTAATTTTCACAAGACTTAGCCAAGGCATCAGTGTAAAAATGAATCTGTTTATTTAGAAAAGAACAGATTTATTTTTATGCAGTAAACATGTTTTTTGTAAAACATGTGAAAAACAGTTTAAGAAAACTTATGCTTGTTCTTATCACATGGCCAGTGGTTATGAGGTGAGTTACTCAACAAAAAGCCCACTCTTAGACAACCTCTAAGCACTACCTAAGACACACTTAAAGCAAAGCAAAATACACATGAAATGTACATAAAAGTCTTCATCAAACACAATCTTGAAGGGGCAGCAACCATCTTCAACAAAATGTTCATCATAGGTCCATAATTGAAAGAGGTAAGAAAGAAGCAGCTAAGAAAATGTTGCAAAAGATTCGTGGTATGGATAATGTTGACGAGGAGTTTCAAGCCCTTGTTGATGCCACTGAAATAGCCAAAGATGTGGAACACCCATGGAAGAACATTACACAACCAAAATATAGACCTCAACTCACATTTTGCTCTATCATTCCATTTTTCCAACAATTCACCGACATCAATGTGATAATGTTTTATGCACCTGTACTATTTAAAACTTTAGGATTTGGTAACGATACTTCCCTTATGTCTTCTGTTATCACTGAAGGTGTTAACGTGGTTGCCACTTTTGTTTCTATTTTCTCAGTGGATAAGTTTGGAAGAAGGATATTGTTCCTCGAAGGTGGCATTCAAATGCTTATTTATCAGGTAAAAACCTTATCTTAATCGATAAACAATGTATGTTATTTTAATATTTAAGAATAACATTTTTATGTCTTAAGTCATTTGTTAACATGAACAAATAATTTGAAGGCCATAAAAATTGTTTGTAGCTTGCTGTTGGAGTCATGATTGCTTTGAAGTTTGGAGTGAGTGGTGAAGGACATTTCAGTAATGGAGAAGCTACTGTTCTCTTATTTTTTATATGTGCATATGTTGCAGCATATGCATGGTCATGGGGTCCACTAGGGTGGTTGGTTCCGAGTGAAATATGTTCTCTTGAGGTTCGATCTGCAGGTTAAGGCACCAATGTTGCTGTAAACATGTTATTTACCTTTGTTATTGCTCAAGTTTTCCTAACCATGCTTTGTCACTTGAAGTTTGGTATTTTCTTTTTCTTTGCTGGATTTGTGCTCATCATGACCATTTTTGTCGCCTTGTTCCTGCCCGAGACAAGAAATGTTGGGATTGAAGAAATGAATAAAGTTTGGAAGTCACACTGGTTTTGAGGTAAGTTCATTCCGGATGATGTAGTCATAAATGCACATCCTCATATGGCCGCAGCTTGAATTGACCAAGAACGCATTTAATCTTACAAATAAAATTTGTCTCATTTTCCAAATAATTCATTGTAATTAAGTAATTCCTATGGTTTGTAACAATTATATTTATTCATAATTTGTACCAAATCCATCAAAGAGTTATTTATTATATATTTAGATATATTCTCTTAAAACATTGCTTGGATTTTGCTCGATTATTGTATTAAAATCTACATTACTCATCAATTATTCTGACATAAGCGTATTTCAACCTTGACCTAACTACATGTCCAATACAGTGCGCACTTTTACCATAGTTTTGTGCAAAAGGTTTTGTTACCGAGGAAGATATGTACGTTCAACTATCAAGGATGTTGCATGAAGAAGAGAAGAACAATTAATGTTTCATGAAGTGCATGTAATGCTTCTTAACGTTCAAACTTGATAGAAGATAGAAGAAGAATATAGTCAAATGAGTTCAAAGCTACTAAAAATTATAAAAGAGATTGCAACGACAACACTCTTCAAGCCTATATAAAGACATGTTTCAAAGAGAAGAAGAGAAAAGAGTCATTACTTGCAAGTGCTAAAACTCTACTAAATTTCTTTACATCCTTAAAATCTTTGTAAGAACTCATTTTGTGTTTAACCATTAGCAAACTAGAAGAAAACATATATAGATCATGGAATTAACTCTTATCAAGACAACATAGCAGGTTGTATGCTTTTGGGAATGGATTAAAATCCTTTCCTCAATAATCGAGTCATTAGCTATTGAGGACATTGTCGCCAATCAAAGTTTCCCACTAGCAAAAAGGTATATTTTTATACTCCAAATTACCTAATACAAATCAACTTTAGTGTCCAACTTTAATACATTTTTTGTTTATACAAGGTGGTCTCATGCACCATGAAAAAGGTACCACCCACCTACGAATATAGTTAGTTTGATACGAAAGACATTAAATGATTTAAGAATAGTCAAAATTCCAAAACCAAAATTCAAGAAATAAACATGTTCACGCTAGTTAACCTCGGTCGGACTAGATGGTGAGCTCCGCTTGATTTGTCTTCAATGGATGCTCTGAGATGTTGTTGATTTGTGACAGAAGGGGGCTCTATCTATTGATCACACTCCGACGATCAAGTCAGTGAGAGCATTCAAACTATAAAATTTGTTTCAGTCTAAAGTATTCAGAAAGAGCGTACCTTTACCCGGGGTCTTAAACCCCTTTTATAGACATTCCTTCAACAATTTTCATCAAGCAGAATATTATTTCAACCACAAGAATATAATCTTAACAATATAAGTCAACAATAAGAACATTTTGTTAATGTGCATCTTTATCTTCGAGTGCCATGTCATTCCAACAACTTTTATTTGTTTTAAAAATATATATATGCTTTAACTAATTCAGTTATTCCTTCTTTAATTATCTTTTTCGTATAGACTACCAAACATTTTGGTCGACCTCGCAACATGTCGTTGGGCCCATACTTGCACCAGGCTGAGATAAGTATAACTTATCTAATCGAGCTTACTACACTTGAGTGCTTGGGCCGAAGAGCCGAGCACGTCCAACCAGTACGAAACACATATTAGAATATATGAGTAGTTTATTGTATCTTAGTTTATGTTTCCATGTGATGTGAGTTGATTTTAGATTGCACATTTTAAAGGTTTCTCTTTTGTTTAGATTTTGGATTTTAGCAATTTAAAGGTGAGAACCCTAAGAAGATCCTCACTGGACACGAACTTAACCAAGTGGTTAAGTAAGTGTGAAGGTTCACTTCTCAAGGGCAAAGAGAAAAACACAATAATATGGTGACAATGATGCAAAGGTGCAGAATTGAAGAGAATATAAAAGAGGAAACAAAACAAGACTAAAATGATAAAGAAGACCGAATGGAAGGTACATTAAAGATCATGAAATGGAAATGGATAATGGCACAAATAAAGATGGAAAAAGATAAGGGATCAAAAGAACTTATGGATTAGAAAGAGAATTCACGCCACTTAGAGCATAAGGATTCCAAGATGAGTGATGCAAGAGTCGCCACCTGAGATGTCACTCACTCAAGATAAGACCCAAAGTCGCCACTTAGGATACTACCCACTCAAGATAAGACTCAGAGAAAAAGGAGTACTGAGACTCTCAACTCACTCAAGCAGTGTTTCTTTACTTAAAATTTCAATGTGTCAATACATGGAGGAAGACACCCTTTATATAGGAATGAGTGACTTGGAGGGCAAGATGAGTGAGGGTAGAAAAGAATGGGGAAAAAGGGATACCTAGGATGTTAACCATGGTCAAAACCATCCCTTAGGCATAGCTTCTAGAAGCTAGGGCTACATTCTAACCCTAATGGACTAGACACAAGCTAAAATGATAAATACACCCCCTATTATGCTAAATGAACCTACTCTAGCATATTCTTATTATTTGGACCCCCAAAGTGAGCCCAAATTATTTACAACATGTTTTTATTTTGAAGAAGACCTGAAGAAAGAACAATTGATGTTTTGGTGTATGCCCCGTTCTTCTTCTGGTAATGTTTGTCGAATCTTTGGTGGGGCCTTGACTTGATTGCAGAGATGACTGCTCACTGTGTGAATTGTGTCTTGAGTCCTTGGTCATTTGTTTGTCTTCTTGGATTATATTATGCCCTCCAAGTTGGAGAGAATTCGACCTCAAATTTAGAACTCCTGCAGATAACATAGTTAGTTTGTTCACATATAAGATATTGCGAATTGTGGTATGTGAAGTAAACTGATGTTCCAAAAGCGTGGGGAGTTCAAAAGAGGAAGTTCTAGATACAAGCCAAGTTGGGAAAGAATATTTGGGGATGAAAGAACTTTTTGATGAAAATCCTCTTAGAAGGTGAGAACCTTTAGGAAGGGTTTGAATTTCATCCCAAAACTTCAATGTCCCAGATGTCAAGTATTTAGATTTATTGGGTAATGAAAAAGAGAAGGAAGAAGAACACCTTAGAGGTGCAGTTCGGCACGGGTCAACATGATTGTTTTTGCAATGTAAGGTGATATATTGTGACCCGATTTATCTATTTTTTTCGTTGTCTTTTTCATTTTCTCTTTTGTTTTTCATTTTTATTTGGTCCTCATGAACTTCTTTGGGAGAAAGGGGTTTTAAGATAAACTTGTGCCCTTGGAAGTTAAAAGACATTTTGTTGGTCAAACCATCATGTAGAACTCGTCTATCATATTGCCTAGGCCTTCCCAAAAGAATATGTGTTGCTTCCATTGGCACAACATCGCATAAAACCTCATCTTGATACTTTCCTATATCAAAAGTTATGAGGACTTGTTTATTTACCATGATTTCTCCTTCGTCACTAAGCCACTGAAGTTTATAGGGCTTTGTATGAGAGATAACAGGTAATCCAAGCTTCTCCACTACTCTTGTACTTGCCACATTAGCATAACTACCCCTGTCTATTATCATGGGACATAACTTGTTGTTTATAAGGCAGTAGGTGTGGAAAATATTTTCTCATTGTGTGTCATCTAAATGTTTTGGAATTGTTCCCAACATTCACCTTATCACCAATAAGTCACATTCACAAGAAAATTCACATTCATTTTCACTAGGGGATTTTGAAGGGGAAGGGGAGTTATATCGAGAAGATTGATCACTATGGTCACTTATGACTATCTCCCCCTTAACCATCATGGTTCGTTTTATTGGACAATTGGAAACTATGTGCCGAAAACCTAAGCATTTAAAACATTTAGTACTTGAGGTTTTGGTTGGCGATTTTGTCCTAGAAGGAGAAGGATGTTCTTTTTTGTGGACTGGATTCTAGAAGAGTTGGAAGGATTATCTTGTTTTGAAAATTAATTTTTACCCTTCCAAGTTGAGTTATAGAAGCCATCATTATGAGTATTTTTGAAAGATGTTTTCTTTAAAAGTTGTGATTCAACCTTGGGGTCACATTCTCCGCTAAAGCTAGGTAATTTTACAAACGTAAAAGAAGGTTGTGGTGGTTGGTGTTGATGACGCCTCTCTTCAAAGTGATGCACTCTCCAATATTAGTCGTATTCTTGACTCCCATAGTGCTTGTAGTTTCTAGTAGCTCTACGCGACTCCCATCTCCTTTCTCGAGTTTGTCTCACTTGAGCCTCTTCTAATCTTTGCAACCTTTTCGCTAGTTGCCTTATTTCCTCGTTGTTGTGGGCCATTCGTCTTCTAGCATCCGCAAGCTCTCCCAAAAGATGTGCCTTTTGAGGTGATTGCAGCTTTGAAGATTCACCTGAAGACAAATTAGCCATAATTTTACACAAGGAAACAAACAATTAGTGAAAAATTACAAGTTAAACTCTCACTCTCATGTATCACTCAAGAAAGATTCGCACTCAAAAGGGTTTACACTTGCAGCAACACCTCAAGTGAAAGATGACAAAGCTCTTACACTTGCTCACCAACGTACCCCCAAAAAACACTTAAAAAACAAAGAAAGACAAGCAAGAAAAGATAAGTTCTTTTTGTCCTAGATTGACGGATTCAAGTTTTCAGTTGATTTTGTGCATGTAGATGAGATTCACTTTTCAATTTTCAAAAAAAGATAAGATACTGGATTCAAGCTATATGAACGCTTGGAATTAAATCAACCGTTACTCTAACAACTTCTAATTTGGTTTTAGTTCTTCACAATTAAAATAAAAATAAGCAAAAAGATGAAAGACTCCTAAAACACTAAGAACATCATACGCAAGCAAAAGCGATAAGAGAAAAAAAAATTGACAGAAAATGTAATTCACAAAGCGGAATTTAAAGTGCTTAATGAATAAAAATACGAAAATTGTAAATGACAGGAATTTAGAGGCGAAATTTAAATTGCTTGAATATAAAAGCGAGAATTTAAAATGTGCAGAAATATAAAGGCAGAATATCTACTCAGCAATATAAGCACAAGTTGAACCATGCTTTGATACCACATGATGTGAGTTGATTTTAGATTGCACATTTTAAAGGTTTCACTTTTGTTTAGATTTTGGATTTTAGCAATTTAAAGGTGAGAACCCTAATAAGATCTCCACTGGACACGAACTTAACCAAGTGGTTAAGTAAGTGTGAAAGTTCACTTCACAAGGGCAAAGAGAAAAATACAATAATATGGTGACAATGATAAAAAAGTGCGGAATTGAAGAGAACATAAAAAAGGAAACGAAACAAGTCTAAAATGATTAAGAATGACCGAATGGAAGGTACATTAAAAAACATGAAATGGAAATGGATAATGGTGCAAATAAAGAAGGAAAAAATGAAGGGATGAAAAGAACTTATGGATTAGAAAGGGGAATTCACGCCACTTGGAGCAAAGGGACTCCAAGATGCGTGGCGCAAGAGCCGCCACTTGAGATGTCACTCACTCAAGATAAGACCCAGAGTCGCCACTTAGGATACTACCCACCTAAGATAAGACCCAGATAAAAAGAGTACTCAGACTCTCAATTCACTCAAGCAGAGTTTCTTTACTTAAAATTTCAATGTGTCAATACATGGAGGAAGGATCCCTTTATATAGGAAGGAGTGATTTGGAGGGCAAGATGAGTGAGGGGTAGAAAAGGAAGGGGAGAGGGGTTGCCTACGGTGTTAACCTTGGTCAAAACCATCCCTTAAGCATAGTTTCTAGAAGCTAGGGCTACATTCTAACCCTAATGGACTAGGCACAAGCTAAAACGATAAATACACCCTCCTATTATGCTAAATGAACCTACTCTAGCCTATTATACTATTTGGAACCCCAATGTGAGCCCAAATTATTTACAACATGTTTTTATTTTTAAGAAGACTAGAAGAAAGAACAGTTGATGTTCTGGTGTATGTCGTGTTCTTCTTCGGATAAGGTTTGTCGGATCTTTGGTGGGGTCTTGACTTGTTTGCTGAGATGATTGCTCACTGTGTGAATTGTCTCTTGAGTCCTTGGTCATTTTTTTGTGTTCTTGGACTATATCACCTTGGATGGGAGTTTCATGTGTTTGATCCAAGGCTATAGCTTCTTCTTTTGGTTCCTCATGGTTGGTCTCGAGATATTCCTTCAAGAAACCCTCTTTGACTAAACTAGTCAGTTGGTAACTTAGGGCTATGCATCATTCGATGCTATGCCCAAATGCCATGTGAAAATCGCACCAAGCATCTCTACATGATCCCAATAATCGATTTGTCTTTTGGGGAAATTTTAGCTTATCTGCCACCCCTGGCATGCTTAACAGCTTTTTATAGTATACTCAGAATCTAGGTCTAATCATCGTCTCCTCACTGGCCTTTGTCTTAGATTCATCCTTCTTTGAGACATACGAGACATACCTCATATCCGTTCTCTTCTCGGTGGATGCTTCATTGCTCCTGATGGAACGATCTTGACTATTTTCCTTGTGACTGGGCTTCTTTGACAAGAGTTGCCATTTTTCCTGAGCACGACCTCTTCAGCCTCGATATGGAGGGTAACTCATTCACGCACCTCTGATAACGTCTCTGTCGGATTCCTAATTAGTGAATCGCTGAACGAGCTTGTTGTCATCCCTTGTACGAAAGTGACGACCACCATCTTTTCATCTTGAGTTCAAAGTCTTATTGAGATTGCACAAAATCTATTCAAGTAAGCGACTGCCCTTCATTGTGTCTGACATTGAATAGATCACACAATCGTGGAGGGTTGACCTTATTGGCCGAGAACTACTCTTTAAACATTTTAGATAATTTAGGGAAAGAGGTTATGTGTCCATCTAGGATCCCCTTAAACCATTGCAGAGTTTTCCCTGTGAATTTTCCCATGAGCATCTTACATCGAATTGCATCAGACCCCCCATAGATGATCATTTGAGCCCTGAACGCCTTTAGATGACTTTCAAGATCTTCTACACCAAAGAAAAAGACAGTCTTGGGTGTTATGTAATGGGGTGGCACAGGCTCGTCCATGATTTGCTGAGAGAACGACTTGGGGTCATCCCTTGATGACAAATTTGGGGAACGTTCCCAGGCGGGACGTCGACATTGTCGGTGCAAGCTCCTCCGCAATTCCTCATTGGTCTTGTGCAACTCCTCATTGATTTGTGCATGCTCTTCCATAGTTATTTGGCAGGCCTCAATCTCTGCCAAAAGGTGAGCCTGAAGGCGCTCTTGGTCAGCTCGGGCTTCTACTTGTAGTCATTCTTACTATGCCTTGGCTTCTTCTCGAATTCGTTCATGCTCTCGTCGAATTGTTCAGCCCTCATGCCTCGATGATTTGTTGCAAGGCGGGGGCCTCGCTTCCTTCATATTCCAACGGTTCTTGCCTCGTTCTTCTCATCTCGTAGGATGCTCAATCGCAAATGTGGGTGGGATGAAGTTTTATTAGGCCCCACGGTGGGCGCCAAATGTTCTTGCTAGTTGACCTCGATCGGACTAGATGGTGAGCTCCGCTTCATTTGTCTTCAATGGATGTTATGAGATGTTAGTGCTTTGTGATAGAAAGGGGCTCTACCTGTTGATCACACTCCGACGATCAAGTCAGTGAGAACATTCAAACTATAAAATTTGTTTCAGTCTAAAGTATTAAAAAAAATGTACCTTTACTCGGGGTCTTAAACCCCTTTTATAGACATTCCTTCAATAATTTTCATCAAGCAGAATATTATTTCAACAACATTAATATAATATTAACACTATAAGTCAACAATAAGAACATTCTGTTAACGTGAACAATTCAAGTGCAATGCCATGTCCCTAACAACTTTTATTTTTATTTAAAATATATATATATATATATATATATATATATATATATATATGATTTAACTAATTCAGTTATTCCTTCTTTAATTATCTTTTTCGTATAGACTACCAAACATCTGGGCTGACCTCGCAACGTGTCGTTGGGCCCATACCTGCACCAGGTCGAGCTGAATATAACTTATCTAATCGAGCTTACTACACTTTAGTGCTTGGGCAGAAGACCCGAGCACGTCCAGCCAGTACGAAACATATATTAGAATATATGAGTAGTTTATTGTATCTTAGTTTATGTTTCCATTTTGATAGGAAAGAAAAAGTAAATTTCAAATTGTAATAGTTTATGTAGTAGTATAATTGTATTGTTGGAGACTCAATTATATTAGTTACTCTTTAACTAACTAAGTAATTGTATTGTTGGAAAATAATAAAATATTTTGGTAATAGATTATTCTTGTAGCAAATTTTAGAATAAGAGAACTTCATAATTCTATCTTCATCGCATAATTCTCTATTCCCTTCCGTAACTCTTCAATAGTGAGAAATTCTTAAAATTATTGTAACACCCATGTCAATTTGAATTGGAATCACTTGTCGAGGTTGTCAACATTTTAACTCCTAAGGATAGTGTTATGATAGGACTCAAGTATTAACCAAGTCCCATATAGAGTACTACGAGTTGTTGAGTAGAGTATTTAAGTATTTGATTCTTCCCCATCAACAGGTGGCTTTTCAAGACGGTTTTCCAACTTCTTGGTACTTAACAATAACTCCTTAATTGCATTAATTCTAATGAAGGACCATGATAACCACCTAAACCTTTTATAGAAAAATCTCCTTCTGAAGCGTTGTAAAAATTGTATAGAGTAGATAGTTTTTAATTTCAGTCATTAAATTTTGTATAGGAATTTTGGGTCTTCTATTTGGGCCATTTTAATGTAGGATTGTAGTACTCTGGAGAGGTCAAGAGGGGGTGCCTACATGGCACACACAAGGCGCCACAAAAGCTTCCAAGATGGTGCCTTCCATTTCCCTTCCTTCCTTCTTTACAAATGACTTTTCCTCTTCTTCTTGGAACATATCAGGTGCCTCCTTCCTTGTCTTCTTCTCTCCCTTGTGCCATATGTCAAATTGTTAATGGAGAGATTTTGTTGACATGGATTGCCACATGGAAATCCACCAATGGAGAGTTTTTGAGGTGCCACATATCACTCCATGAATGGAGAGTTTTTGATAGTTCTAATAGTCACTTTAGAGACTTCTAGCTTTATAAATAGAGAACTTTTCTTGTGTAGTTCTTAGACTTGAATTGTGTAATGAATTTTTGACTGTTTGCTTTTAAAATTTCTCTCAAGTCTCTCTTTTCTCTTACTCTCACTCTTTAGTGTAGAAGCCTTAGAGATAGCTAGAAGGTTGGCTAACTTCCTTCATAACACCATTCTTCTACAACACCCATTCTTCCAAACCCATTTTGTCATGCATTTTTTTATCCTATATCTCATTGTATGTCTTCGCCATTCAACAAAATCATTCCAAACCGGAGAACTGTAGAAGGAGCCAAGGAGAACTCCATTAGTTGATAGTCATTTCTTCAACAAAAATAAAAAAGAGAATAGTTATTTGGTTGTTCTTTGTGTTCTTTTTGGCTGAACCATCCCCATTATGTCTCTTGAGTTTTGTTTCAATTTATACCATTTATTTTTGTGTTTCCAATGTTTAATCTTGATGTTTTTAATTTTAATCGGTTAAAATCTTTGCTAATTCATTCATTGAACCGAATAATCAAACCCATTTTAGTGTTCTTGTGTTCTTAATGTTGTACTATTTTGTTATTGCTGTTTTGGTCTTTTATATCATTTTAATTGTTGGGTTTTTGTGTTCTTTTGATTTAAAAATCTGATTTGGTTTTGTTTTGTCATATTTCTCCTTTTAATTGTTCAAATTCATTGGATTTTATAGGTTTCTTTTCGTTTCCAGTTTTCTGTGTAGATGTTCTGGATTGAAAAAATTATTGTGACCAAAATACGTATCCAAATAAAGTAAAATTTTATATTTGGGTTCTTCAATATGTTCTTGATTTTGGGTTATAAAGGCCCATCCTAATTTGAAAAAAAATGATAAATCTCAAAAGCTAGGACGTTTAGTGCTAAAAATAGAGGTTGAACGAGAACATTTTGCTCTCGGTTTTTGAATTTTTAAAAATAACTTTGTGATCTGTTTGAGTTGAAATCTTGGGATCATGATTATTCATATGTTAGTTGTATCCTATTAGAATTTTAGAGCAAAACTATATCTAGAACATTTTACATAAATCTGGGACACTTTCTTGCCAAATGTTGATCTAGTCCTTTTGTTGTTCCATCCATTTTTCTTGTGCTTTAATTTTTGCTTGTAATCTTTTGGAATTTATTTTTTGTATTATCGTAATATAAATCTGAGTTTTGAGTATAGTCTTTTCAAAAATTAGCTTTTCTTGATTGTGTTTCTTGGAATTCTTAGAGAAAAGTGTAATACACAATATGAAAAAGTTGAACCAAAATTTCAGCTAGCTATTGTTTTTTATGCTTGCTTGTGACTATTAGCGTATTATTAAGATGAGAGTCCAAAGAGGAGCTGAATAGTTTGGATGCAAAGCACATCAAGAGTCATCCGAAAAGTTCAAGAAAAAGTGTTAAAATTTGAGTTGGTGTATACTAGGAAACATTTGAAGTTTATTTTTCTTTGATTTATTTTTCTAGTCTTTCAAGTGTTTGAAAAAGTTCTTCTTGGGCAATTCCATTGAACAATTTCTTAATAATTTCATATTAGTCTAGAAGTGTGTAATTGTCTGATAATTAGCAAGGAATATACGTCTTTCTACTAAACAGGATGTATTGAATTCATAAATCATTAGATACTTTTTATCATTTGCATTTCTATTAGGAAACACCTAGTTTACCTCACTTTCATTTACTTTGCTTTACTATTTCAATTTTGTTATTGTTTAATAGGTCTCCATGGTATTAGGAGAGTTTCCTTTCTTAGTATATTTTAAACCTTTCTTTGGTTTAATAGGTTCATTTGCATCTTCACCAACACACAATTAGTAGTTTTTGAAAATTGTTTTGGAAGTTACTTGAAGGGCCTTTTGTGAAGACTGTTTAAGGAACACTCTGGCTAGCAAAGGCATGGTACTTAACTAGTCTTAATGACTTACCTGTCTTTCCTGGGAGTCTACTTGGAGCTAGTCTCTCTTTAGAATCTTTAGGTGACTACCACAAAAAAATATTAGCTTTTGTAAATTTCATTTCCTTTATGAAAATGTATAAACATATTTGTGAAAACCTTTCATTAATCTTGTTGGGCTTTAAAATCTTTTTGTAAAAATATTTGAGTATTCTTTGAGTCCACCATGAGTAATCATTTGTATATGACAAAAGATTCCAAGGTTAGTAGGCGTAAAAAGCTTAAAATGGAAATGCAAGATACTAGGAGAGAAATCTCTAATCTCAAAAATATGTTTGTTCAATTTTTGGAAAACCAAGATAAACCTACGAGCAAACAAGGGAAAGGGTATGATAAAAATAAAGAATCGTATAGGAAACCCTATTCTCCATATTTCCAAGTAAAAAGGTTTTCCATGAGCACCACAATATATATAATTACCCCAGTTTAGATTATTCTTGTTGAAGAGGGAGGGTTACCCATCCAAGTGAAACTCTAGGGTCTCACAAAATAAAGAAAATAAAGAGAAATATAGAAATAAGTATAGGGAAGAGTTTAGTAGAGAGAAAGAAAATTTCTCTAGGGCTAGTCAGCTCTCTAAAAAATAAGTATAGGGAACAAGTTTAATATAGTATGTTTCAAACTCTCATGATCATTGAAATGGATACTGCATTTTTGAGTATCCAAAAGAAGTTTTTTTTTAAAAAAGAACATGATGATGAAAGTTTGAATAATACTTGTTCTCGCCGGTTGACCCCGACTTGACTAGATGGGCAAACTCTGTTTCTAGTCTGTCTCCTCCTGGTGCACTAGAACAACGCTCCGTTGAAATAGAGGGGGCTCTACCTATTGATCACACTTCGACGACTAAGTCAGTAAGAGCATACAAAATAATAATCAATTTTAATCTCTAGTACTCAGAAACAACATACATTTACTGGGGGTCTCAAGCCCTTTTTATAATTATCTCTAACAGCTTTCTCTAACGAGAATATAATCTCAACTGAAAGCATAACAAAAACAATATTTTGCCTATAGGCACATTTACTCAGATGTTAACAGCAGAAAAAAAAATCTCGTGCACCCTTATTCTCGAGTGCTCACCATATATTCAATGTAACAACTTTATGCGTATATTTATTTAACTAACAACTCTGTATGTATGCACATATATTCTATTCAAACAGCTTAATACATATCGACATATATATTTAACTAACAACTTTATATTAACATGTGATCAAATTTATTATTTTCCCTATTTTAATTATTTTCCACCAGGTTTACCGATGAAACTGGGTCGGGCTCATGATCCGCTCTTTGGGCCCAACAACCGAGCTAACCATACCCACGCCCTTGGACCGAGGTCCCGAGCACATGAGTACTCTGTCTAGTACACAAGACCCCATGCTCGAGCCAAGCTTGACTAGGCAAAGAGGCTTTCTAGTGCTTTGGTGGCTGACACGATGGTTTCCCCAGAAGGTAGGTGAGGCACGATACACGAAGCGTTTCTGAGGTAACGTCTCACTACACTTTACGCAAAGCGTACACGTGGCATCCTTATCAACAGTGGGAAAGTGTTACCACTTAGCATTCCCATACTAGTATAAGCCAACATTTGAAAACGTATTCTCATTTAACTGTTTCATTTCTCTTAAACCTCTAAAATCCTTTCAGACTTCTAAACTTCTTCTCCACGCTTCCACTTCCTCACTCCAGAAACTCTCGCGCACTCGAGATTTTCCGTAGCAAAGAAACTCCGTCCTCTTACTCACTTATCGTAATAAGTATTTTCTCTTTACCTTTCTCCATCATCGAGCATTCATCTTTCCGATTATACTGCCTGAGCTCATCATCGAGCATTCATATTATTATCATATTGCTTGAGTTGGGATTCTCTCTGTATTTATCATTTTCTGTCGATGATTGTTGCTTACTTGCTGATTGCATTGTATGACTTTAGAATGTGCCCTTGTTTTACTCTTAAATTGCTCATACTGCTTGGTTTGAACAATGCTTGTGTTTGTTTTGTGTTTGTGCTTGTTCTAGATATAATCTGCAATGGATTACAAAACCTTGTACCCTTGGGCACCCCAAAACCTTTTAGATGAAACCTCCTCCTATATCTCCCGTGAAAATGTTGTAGCTTTAAGAAAAAAATGGTTGTCATTTTGGTAAAGAACATGATAGATTTATAAGAATAATTCAGTGTAAGGAGGATGAGCCAGTATGTTGTGATGAATCCCTAGACCCCGATGGTCTATTATGTTATTTTTATGTAACCGTTTTCAAAAAGGTCCTTTTGCGCCTCCCTTTATCTATTTTTGAAAAAGAGTTGTTAACTGAGCTCAATATAACTCCTGTCGAGCTACACCCGAATAGGTGGAATTCATTCGTGCTTTCACCATTCTTTGTTCTTAGCTCGGCCTTTCGCCAATTGTGGAAGTTTTTCTTTATTTCTTTGAGGCCAAACACTTTGGTCGCAAAATGTGGGTATCCTTAAACGGTGTCTCCGGAAGAGCTTTGCTCGCCCTCTTCCAGTCTTCTTATAAAAACTTTAAAGGTAAATTCCTTAAAATTCGAGCCATCAAAGGAGATCCAATCCTTTTGGATGAGTTTCCTTTGTATTGGACCAAAGAACCTCGATTCCAGAGTGCTCGACACCTAGAAGACCTGCCCCCACCAGATCAGAAGATCTGCAAATTCCTAATGAACTTGAAGGTTGTCTTCGACACCGGTTTCCTTCTTAGCAAAAAGTTCACTCCTGGCGCTTTAAAGGTTTATACTGGTACTCCTCATTCCCTACCCATGGTGTGACTTATTTAACTATGGTTATTAACCATCTCTTGTTTTCTTTGCAGGAAGGATGCTGTCCAAGATCAATAAGAAATAGCTAGAATAGATGCCTAAGAGGATGAGGGCAGCTGCCAAGATGCCCAAGGATTCCTTAACTTAAAAACTAAAAGCTCCCGCCACCGCTACCCAAACCCCAACTAATGAAGAGGACAAGGAAACTACCTCGGGGTTTGTCTTCATAAGAAAAAGGAAGGCAATTGCTGCCTTTACTGAGCACTCTCACTTGGATGGGCGAGCTCCCTCTCACCATGCTGCTCCTTCCGAAGGCCAAACTCCGCCCCGCGATATGATGATCATCCAAGAAGGCAAAGCAGAGAGCTCCAAGGGGAAGAGCCTGTGGAATCCAAGCCTTAACGTTCCCACATACCTTGAGAAGGCCCTTCTGCCCAATGAAGATAGGGAAAGGCTCATGGCTTATGATGAAAACCATTTGGTTCGTGAAGCCATAAAGCAATTTGGACAAGCCTTCGCCACAAGTTGCTTGCCTCTAACAAGAAAGAAAAATCGGAGGGTGGCGGAGGAGTTGAAGGCTCAAGAGAATGTTGAGCTTCGCAAGGAAGTGGAATGCTTACAAAATGAGCTCAAGCATTCCAAAGGCTTGTAACAAGAAAATGAGCGACTTTTAGCCGACAAGGCTAAGGAGGCAACAAAGCAAACCCAAGAGGTTGCACGTCTAACTGAAGAAAGGGCAAGCTCTTGTTGAAGTCGATAAACTTAAAGGAGAGCTAGCCCGAAAAGATGAAGATTTTGCCAATGAAACTGAGGCATTCAAGTTAGACGCTGTCTAATCCTACCTTGTGGGATTTGAGGCAGCCATTGAACAAGTGTCAGGACTCCACCCCGAGATTGACTACTCCCAACTCGACCCGGGTAAAACCGTGGTCGATGGTCAATTAAGGGATGAATAATTTGAACATTGAATGATCTGTACATGTTAACTTTCCTGATCATTTGAACGCCTTTATGTTTATCTGCTATTTACTCGTTATCCTTCGATTGATTTATCATATATAGCTACTTTACAATCTTTGTAAATGCATGCCACAATTTTAACACAGTAAACTTCAACTAGCTTAAGTTACTTATGATATAGCAAACCTCGACTAGCTTAAGTATAGCTACCATTGTTAGAATTTAACACTTAAGCTAACTCATTTCTATGTCTTGAGTAATAAAGATACAAGAATCCGGTTTAGGCAAATCTAGCATGACAAACAAAAAAAATTCTCATTTAACAAAGAATTAACCTTTTGATGAACAACACACCTACAACCACGAGAAGCCTATGCTCAATCTCAACGTGCATAGATGTATTTCACCAACTTGGCCAAGGGCCATATATATTGATATCGTCAAGCTTTGGTTTGCAGAGCGCCTACCTGGATAGTTGCACCTTTCTGAGCTTGATCGTCTTACTCTGTGCCAAGAATGGTTCATTCATCTCTTAGGGTGCCTAAACTCGGGTACTCACTTGGGCTCCGAGTTAACCCCAATTATCGTAAGCGTAGGCAGACAATTCCACTACGCATCATTTAATCATTTCACAGAGCGCCTGAACTCGGGCGATCGTGCTCTCACCGAGTTAGCCCGACTTACCATGCACTTAAACAACTTAGTTACAACACTTACTTGCAAAGCGCCTAGACTCGAGTGATCATTCTTACACCAAGTTAGGTCGTCTTACCTTGCTTCGAGTCAAACAACTTAGCCACTAGTATCATGGTATTCTTACAATGAAGTTTTGGAATCAAGGAGAGCTCTCTTAAATTTCCACTGGTATCATGGTATCTGACCCATATACCAAACTGAAGGGAGTCTCCTTTGTTGTTGATTAAGGAGTGGTGTGGTAAGCCCACATAATTTTGGAAAATTCTACTGACCAGGTCCCCTTTGCTTTTTCTAACATCCTCTTCAATCCTCTCAACAAAACTTTGTTAGCTTATTTAACCTACAATTGTAGTAAATAAGGCTTTAGGACACGAACAATGTTGATTTCTTGAGGCGTGGGTAATCACTGTTTGTAAGGACTTATCTGCAGTGTATTGCGCAAGTTTCCCAAGATACAACAAGAACTTATCCAATAATCTGAGGATATCAGAACCAACAAGTAAATATTGAAGAGTAAAAACAGAAATGCCGTTGAAAAGTTTGCCGGAAAAGGAGGAAGACAATCCTTTGATCTAGGTGGCGCCAAACCTAGACCATCTTGAAACTGCAAAGAAAATTGTCCAACTTCCATTTCTTTTTTGGGTGCACAAAACTCTCCCCTGATCTGAAACCGAACAGGCATGTTCACTGTGTAATCTCAACAACTCTTACTTAATTTCCACAACACTCTATTTTAATATCTTTGGCGATATCTGAAGGGTTCCAACAATCTGTGGTTATATAAGAAGATAATCATATGCTACAAAGAAACGGCCGAAATGGATCATGCAAGAGATTTACGGAACTTCCAAACATCACAATTTGTAATTATATCAATTTATCACATTCATCCTTCCGTAATTAATTCATCTAGTATGATCAACATGTTCTTACGAATTGATAAAGCGAAAACAGGAAAATGGTGACTAATTTTATCAATCAAAGACACACTTTAAACAAAGTTTACTTTATACAGTACAAGAACCTTATTTTAATTTAAAAAAAAAAGATTTGACCTATGGATGGTTATTTGATCGATGACTTTAATTTCTGAAAGGAGATGGATTTTTAAGGTGTGATCTGGTGTTCCCTTCTCAGAAATAAAGAAGGGCAATGGTAAATCTCCACTTTCTCCAAACTTTTGAGGTTCAGGCTCGTAGGAAGACACGTCAACTTGGAACAGTCACCAATAACCAATTCACGAAGCAAGCCAAAGTTCCCGAAGCAGTCAGGCAAGGATTCCACGTTCGGAAGATCCCGCAGTATTAAACTCCGAAGCAAGGGAAGGTCTCCAAAGCAGTCAGGCAAGGATTTGAGGTTCGGAAGATGAAGTAACGATAAACTCCGAAGCAAGGGAAGGTTCGCAAAGCACCCAGACAAGGTTTCGACGTTAGGAAGATCCCATAATCTCAACGACTGCAAGGAAGTCATACGTTGTAAAGGCTCATGCAAATGTTCCACCTCTTTGCATCGGTAAACCAACAAATCCTCAAGGCATTCAAAACCTGATGACACATTGAATTTACGACACCCCACAATTGCTAATTCCTTGAGGGAACAAGAACTTGACAGCCACAGTGGAAATTTTGCACCTTTGTATCCTTGCAATGTCAAACTTTGGAGTTGTTGGGTATCAGGTTGAAGGGCTCCAAGAATCTCCTCAACGTTTTCTTGTAATTCCGATTCTTCATTTTCATCCCATGACAAGTACAACTTCTTCAGTTCCTTATTTGACAACTTGGCTTCTTTGGCATCTCTTACACTTTTCACCTTCTCCAGATGCTTTATCTGAAGATATCCTTTCAGCTTTAGTGACCCTAGTTCTGCTAAATGGAACCTTCTTTCCCTACCAACCAAATACGTGCTTAGTTTCTTTAGGCAACTTAACTTCCCTAAATGAGGAGGCAAGCTTGATAGGTTGTAGCAATCCTTCAAAGAGAGTTGTTCTAGAGCTTTTAAGCCTGTTAATCTGTTAGGCAACTCTTTGAGACGATAGCAATAATCTAGTTTCAGTATATGCAAATTCCATAGTTTTCCTAATGATTCTGGAAGAGTTTTGAAGTTACCCTGTGAGAGATTTAAGTATCTTAGATGTTTTAAATCACAAATTGAATTTGATACTTCTTTAACCGCTGTGCACCATAGCACACGCAAAGAGTAGCATTTGAATACAACAGGATAAAGTTGGCCAATGTAGGTTCTCAAAGATTTGACTTGATGCAACTGCATTGAATTAATGGATTCCTCGGATACATCCCACGCAGCCCTATGATCTTGGACATGGTGGATTTTGTCAGACAAGGTAGTTACATCACTGTCATATGTAATGCAACAAACATCTTCTGCAAGAAATTGTGCAAGATCGTGAACAAGATCATGCATCTTGAAACTTTTAACTTTGCCAACTTCATCTGTCTCGATATCTTGGAAAAATGATCTACAGTATAATTCATTCCACATAGAATCACCAGTATCTTCATCATCTACCGTTTCACTAGATGGAATGAATCCATTAGCCATCCAATGTTCAATTAAATCTTGCTTACTTATTGTCTCACCTTTGCGAAACCTTGCACAATATGCAAAACATTGTCTGAGTTTCATTGGTAAGTCTAGGTAACTTAATCTCAAGACAGGTATTACAGAGTTTTTTTCATGTTGTGCTAAACTCCACAGGTTGCTTTCCTTAACAGAGAGCCACTCTTTTTCCTCTCTTTTGAAACTTAACATACCTCCCATTGCTTTCACTGCAAGAGGCACTCCCCTACATTTCCTTACTATCTCCTTCCCTGTTGACACAAGCCCTACCTGTTCTACCTCGTTTTGTCCAAAGGCACGATGTTTAAAAATTTCCCAACAATCATTATCAGATAGCACTGGTAATTCATGAGGAGGCACTGTTCCCATGCTAGCGGCAACTGTCTTTGGGAGGCGTGTAGTTACCAAGATAAAAGAACCCTTTGCATCATCACAAGACAATAATACATATTTCAGCTGTGACCAACTCTCTGGTTCGTCAATCCACACGTCATCCAAAACAAGCAAATATCTTTTTCTTCGAAGCAGATCTCGTAGTCTTACTTGTAGAGGTTCTAGATCCATATCCTCACAGGGATGCCTAGATGCTGCTTCAATGATAGCCTTTATCACTCTCTTCAATCTGAAATCTTCTGAAACACGGACCCAAATTCTTAACTCAAAGTAGTTGACTATCCTCTCATCCTTGAAGATAAGCTGGGCAAGTGTTGTTTTTCCAAGTCCACCTTCACCTACAATTGTATAGACTGATGCATTCTCAGAATGAGAATCATAACCAGTCAAAAAGTCTACAATTTTGTCTCTATCTCCTTCTCTCCCGTAGACTTTTGATTCAGTGACGAATAACGTTTTTTGACGCCATTCAGTTACTCCACTCTCTCTCCGAGGAACCATCTCTATCTCAGTCAAGTGAAACTTAGTACTTTCTTCAGCAATTGCTTCCAATCTCTCACTAATTTTTTTCATTTTCTTAGCATTTTTGCAGCGAAAAGCAACATTCTTGGGATGAAAAGAGGATAAGCAAGAGCTTTGTACCTTGTTTGATGGACCACACTTGACTCCTTGACCCTCCAATCTCAATGATTCAGAGGCAAACTCATCCAAGATGTCATCGAGGACGTGAGCTGCATCTTTTAGCTTTCCCAGCCAATCTTTTACAGGTCTATTAGAGAGCTGTTTCTGCTCAGCATCCTCAAGAGTACCCCTGATTGTAGTAAGCAAACTGGCAAGCCTTTTCGTGTCTTGATTGAAACCCAAGCATAGTTCCAGCTCGAGTGAGTTCAAATTCTCAAGCACAGTTTCAAGGATAGCCCCAGCCATGTTGCAACTCTGAAAGATGGAGATTGAAGAGGGGGGGCTGTATGAAGCAAGAGGGAAGAAGATTAACAAAGAACAAGTTTTATTTGCACTTAACATGTGGTTGCCTACCAAAAAATCATTGTAAGCAAGCCAAGGTTTCTCAAACAGTAAGGCAGGAATCATTTAATGCAACAATCTCGGAATAGTTTAAAGCAGTTGCATGCACAAGTCACCAGGATTCCCTTAACCACTGATGACATTTCAGTCTTCTATAGATGAGATTTGGAGTGTACACAAAGCCTTTCCTTTTTCTCCTTATGTTTCTGAGATTATAGAACTAGACTTATTATCTGCTACATTAATTTTCATCAGCTTTTTCTTTATTCCTTTTCCCAAAGGGCTTCTATTTGAGATTCCTACACCACAAGAGCTATTGGGTTGGGTGGAAAATAAACAGAAAATAATTTTTTTATTCAAATATTCAATACACGTTAATACAAGACTTGCACAACATTGAAATACAGGAAAGATTTAACAACTTTTAAGACATTAATTTTAGAAGGTTACAGACTTTCACCTCAAGTAGGCATATTAAGTTTTTGAATGAGATTTTTCATTTCTTGCAAACGATTCCCAAGCCATAAGAAAACTTGGAGCAATCAAGGGTGCCCATTAACTCTGCACTCACTTCAGTGGCCTCAATGTGATGGGAAGTAGGTGGTGAGAAGACACAAGAAGCACAGTTTGGAGAAAGCAAGGAGGTAGTCCTGTATTTGTCCTCTCCTCCAACAACAGGCATTGCCACACCAACCTTTGCAGGGTTCTCAAAATCTTCCCTGTAAGTCCTCCCAAGCACACCATCCACCTTAGGGGACAACCCGAAGAATCTGAATTGAACTTCCAAGTGGGCAAAGCAATCATCCTGAGGCACTTGGTAGTTGTGAACTGCATCATCTTCTTTGGTCACTGGCACCACATTCACCAAAATTTCAGCAACATCCTCTAGCGTGACTATGACACTGTTCCTGGCAGCTACTCTCTCCACTTTCACATCTTTTTGTGGAGAGTGCCAAGTGGAGAGAGGGCCCTGAGGGAGAAGTAGACGGTTTCCATTGTATGTGAATTTGAGATGGTCAACATCTTCATTCCATTGGGATGTTTTGGGAGCTTCAAGTGATAAGGTTTTGGAGTTGAAAAGGACTCCAAGGGCTTGAATCCATGTGTAGTCTCTGGCTCTACCTGCTGGCCTGTGTCCAATGAAGCGAGCATTGATTTGAAGGGAGGAGTCAGAGACTAAGGCGAAGTGTTCATTGGTCTTTCCGTGGAAGTAGAACACTCTCCCATCCCCACCAATGAAACGAGGGTCATAGCAACCTGATCCTGGTGCATTGCAGTTTGGTTTGCGACCTTCAAATCACAAAAACCAATTTTATCAAGCATGTTATAATGTATCTTCTAACTCAATTCTAGTTGAAATAAGTAGCAAAGAGAAATTGTTTGAAGGGTAGAAAGAGGAAGAATGAAAGGATGGTTTGTCTTACTTCTGCATACAGCCCTGCATATGGGTTTGTCACAATCAATTTGACAAACCTTAGCCTTAGGATCTGTTGATTCACTGCTGGGGCACTCATTTGGACATCTAATGTATTTTCCATAGCATCTAGTTCCTTTGGTGCTACATTGCCTGTAATAATATGCATTGGCCTGCAGACTCAAACATGACACAAACAATAACACAGCAATTATGATGGAACTGCCTTTAGTGATCTCCATACTTAAACCTCTTAGTTGATGAAATATGAGAAAGAAACAAGAGAGTTAGAGCCAATTTATAGATGCAACATCCACCATGTTGCTTGCTTATTGTGAAGGTGGCTTTTGCAAACTTGCAGCCTAATCTATTGCTGGATCAAATTTAAAGCACGAACATGGGTTTGGATGATTGAATAAAGAATCATCAAAGGGATTCACATAATTGTTGTCTTCTTATAGAAGGGTATATGAATTTCAAGGTGTTAACTCATTCCTTCAACTGCAAAATTGGTGTATGAACTCCTCATCAATGCACCTGCCAAGCTTATGGGAGAGGTAAGGGTGAAGTAATATATTAATTATAAATTTAGGATGTTTTCGTGTACAACTTAATTGCAATTTTAGTTCCGACATTTTATGAATTTTGTATTTTTTAAGTTTAGTTTCTTAATTTTTAATTATTCATAATTTTGATCCTGAATTTTTATTTATAAAATTGTGATCATTTAATGTTTAATTATTTATAAATTTTTATTTGATGTTCAGTTTAGTCATCCGTAATTTTTATTATTTTGGATATAGTAAAAATGAAAATTGTAAACAATATTGGTATAAGACTTAGGGTATATGACACACTACAAATAGAAGGAATACATTATAGTTATGGTCTTTTCATCACGTAATTTTAAAATAAAAACTAAATAAATAATTAAAAATTGAGAAACTAAAATTACATAAAATAAATTAAGGAATTAAAATAATAAACAATAAGAGACACAAAAGTGAAAGCAAAATAAAAACGAAACTTACGCAGTTCCTTGACAAAAGAAAGGATGAAGAAAACATAATTTTACCGTCCATAAGGTATATGTTTATATTTTTTTTCTAAGCGCACAATTTATTTATTTATTTATCATAAACACTGCGTTTCCATTAAGCATAAAAGAAAGTCTCAACTTTTACTTTTTCATATTTACTTAACTTAATTCTGCAAAAATGCATGTATGATGTATCTTCATGCACGTTAAACATCCAAGCAAAACTGCAGTTATATGAAAAGGATGTATACAAATGCACTCAAAATACTAAATCAGATCTAAAGAAAGAAATATATACTAAATTATTTTTTTGATTAGATATTATTTATGGTAACAAATACATCTTTTACTTTTAACAAATGATTATCCTTTTATAGTTTTATTTTAATTGATAAGTCGATTATTTCATAACAATTATATAGGAGAAATATTAATGTTAAAAAAAGTAAAAAGTTCACGTTTCAAAATTACAAAAGTTTGATGTTGAGTATAACTTCATAATGTTTATTATTCTGTTATATTATTTTTTTATTATTTTTATATAAATAAATAATTTTATGTGTGTATTTTATACAAGGATTTGTCTTATTTCTCTTTTTTTTTTTAAATTTTAATATGGCATGAGAGTTAGGTTAATATCATTGCCTTTCAGTGGACCCACTATTCATTGTTTTTTATTTTATTACCGTTGTTGTTTTACACGGAAAAAAAATAAGGGGAGGTTATAAATGATATTGAAAATGGTAACCCCGTTCATTCACACCAATGACTATTAATGAAGATGACGATGTAGTTGATGATGTATATGCAACCCGTAAACACCACAGTGAAGGAATTTACATATGAGCACTCAACCCACTATGGTAATAAATTTAGAAATTTTTTTATAATACGCATTTACAATTTTATGTATTTATTTTATATGATTTTCTTTCGATGCAAATTAATTAATGTTTGTTACCTAATTTTTTAACACAGATATGACTGACGATTAGACTCCAATCAGACCCTGATCCGGACGAGGCAACAAAGGACCTACTAGATTGAAACATCTCTCATTGAGACGTGTTGTTGGTCAAAAGACACCAGTTGACATTAACGTCAACACTGGAGTGGCTTATGGTCCTAATGCTGAGAAGTTTAGCAGCTATCTTGGAGTTGTTTCTCGTGAGAGACTCTCCATTTTGATTAATTCATAGGATGATGTGTCAAAGGTTGATCGGAACATGCTTTGGGAGGATGTTCAGGTAAGCTTTACATTATTATCGTTATCATATAATGCTTTTTAATATTCATTGATAAATTTTAATTTGATATTATTTTGCAGGAAAATTTTGAAATCCCTAATGTGGAACCGCTACGATCAAAGATCATATCCAATATCGAAATTAAATTTCGTCACTACACCGACGACGAAATATATTTTTTGCAAGTATAAAGGCGAAAGTTCTTGTTTAAAGTACAAACGTATTGATGAAGCGACATGACATCTTTTTGTTCAAAGCCGTGATTGTAAAGCGTGTAAGTAAGTGAAGTTACTTAACTGTTTTTATTTATATAACATTAATAACTTAATATTATTTAATTCACTTTCTTTATTTCATTTATGACAGGATCGTCGCAAGAAAGCTCAAGACATAGCATTAAAGAATGTTACCCCACACGTACTGTCTCGTTTGGGGTATCAAAAGCTTGAGTAATCACTGATGGTGGAAAAGGAGCAATCCAAACAGGAGACTGGGTATGACATTGATACAGGGGTCACTTCTCTTCCATCACCACCTTTGATCCATGTAAAATGGAAGCCCGAATTAAAAAGTCGGGTGCATTTAGTTATGAGCAATCAAAGAGAGTCTGAGAAAAAAATTTGTAAGTTATTTTTATCTTGTTTTGCATTTATTTTAAAACATTAATTATATTAAAAACTTATATGATTTTGGTCTCTTTCAGGATTCCTTGGTTGAGCAAAGCTCCCAAAGTCATTTTGTACCTGAAGGTCGCCGTGATATCTTGGTTGAAGGAATTGGACGACCTGAGCATTGTGGTCGTGTTCGTGCAGCTGGAAAAGGGGTTGGAATTAAACTATATTTTGGAGTTGCACCATAACACTCATCCTCCTCCCTCGCAACAGAGACCAAAGCAGAAATGATGAGTAAGATACGTCAAGAATTAATGGAGGAAATGAGAAAGGAAGCTGAACGAATGCAGCTAGAGTTGCGACACGAGTTTCTAACACAACAAGTTTGTGTTGAGCCGGCTGAGGCACTTGTTAGTCCCGCTCCCAAGAGCACCAAGGGGAGTTGTGCAGCTCCTACAACATCAGGGAGGATATCATTGGCCAGACAAGCCAATGTGAGCTACTTGTAGAGGGTGACATGCTTCCTCAAGTGGTGGCCATTGGAAAAGTCTATCAAGAGGCCCAAACACCTGATGTGGCAAAGGTAACACTGGAAAGAGTACAAGTAAATGATGTTTGTGTTCCACTACCTTCAGATGAGGTAACAACTGTGGTTAATGCATTTCAGACATTCGTAGCTTGGCCCAGACACCTCATTCGAATTATACTAGAACCTCCGGTAATAATTTCATTTCATTATATTAATTTATATTTATATATTACATCTAATTTAATACAAATGTTCTTTATTTTATAGAAACCTTATCGGAAACCAAGTCCGAAAAGGAAGCAGGAGGTTCTGATTGATGACCCTATAACTTCCTTAGTTGCAACTGTTAGAGAGATTGGTCATAACCCTATGGACATTCCATGGGATGATACATTTTTTTGAAATAAACACTAACATTCCATTATACACATACATGTCAAATTTGTTAGAATTTGTAGCTGGAGATCTGAAGCTCAATATAAATATAATTCAATTTTTTATGATGTAAGTGTCTTTACCTATATTTCAATTTACTTTATGTTAAATTATTATTGATTATGCTTTAACTAATAACTTGTAGGTTTTTGCAACGATTTTCTATCAATGAAGGGAATGAAGATGTGTATGGATTCTTAGATCCCTCATATACTAACCCCACTAGAACAAAGAAAAGTCAAACCCAATCATACATCACTAACACCCAGGAAAAAGAGGGAAAACAAATTTATTTATGCCTTTATATTAATAAGTAAGTTTAATTATAAGTCGTCAATTATTACTATTTCATGTTTTTAATATTTACTAACTCTTTTCATGGATGATATAGGGGTCATTGACAGTTACTTGTCTTATCCACAGTTGATAAGACTGTTGTGCGGTTTTGTTCCCTACACAAGAAGTCATCCACACATCTGAAGAATATGATTGATAAGTAAGTACAATATAAACTTAACTTCGTATGTTACTAATTAAACATCTACTAACGTGGTTTTTTGTATTAATTAGTTCATGACATTGATATAACATCCTAAAAGGTTGATCCAATTTAAATTTTCAAATTCTGAAGTGGATGACACTAAAGGTTTGCAATTTTTGTCTTTCTCTTTTCATTGTTTATCAATATTGACTTTTATTTTTTATTGAATTATAGTGTAATAGACAACCAGGAAGGTATGAGTGTGACTATTACGTTATGCAATGGATGGTTATCATTGTAAGACTAGGCCTTAAAAGTGATTGGGATCAGGTAACATGATGGTAAATTATTTTTATAATTCTTTAACATATATGTATCTTAACACTAATTTATGTGAACCTTATTTTGTAATGCAGTTTTTCACAAATGAGCAACCAATGTCTTTGGTTGCCATAGAATATGTTAGACATTCTTGGTCCACATATTTCCTAAGTTTTTATAACTATAGGATAGTTAATCAATAGTGTAGGAATTAGATAGATAGATAGGAATATAGGAAAAGATATTATTAATGTTTGTAATACATTTTTATCAATATATATAATTTGATTCTCTGAATTTTTGTATTTGTCTGGTTGGGTTATAATTGAGCAGATCAATTTAGATAGGAATTAGCATTAAACACAATGTACTAAAAACAATAACCATTTACAAGGGCAACTATTTACCATAGCTACCCTCTTATATGCAGTGCAAAGATTTATAAGGGCGGCTATGGTAAATAGCAGCCTTCTTATATGCTTTAGAATGATTTATAAAAGGGAGATGTAAAAGGGTGGCTTTTACCATAACCGCCCTCTTTGTTTGAATGCGTACAACTTATAAGGACGGCTTTTACCATAGTCTCCAGCCGCCTTCTTCTCTTTTGGACATAAGACTACACGTACATCAAAGGCGACTAGAAAGTCAGCATTTTACAATGAAAATAGTCGCCCTCTTTAAACCTTTTTATACCAGTGGTTGTTTATTTATAGATAGCAATAATAACATAATACCATAACAAAATGACAAAAACTATGGGCTAAGCCCGTTACATTTAACACTCTCCTTCAAGCTTGTGCATATAAATCGTATGTACCAAACTTGTTACAAATATAATCAATTTTATGTACTTATATATTTAGGGAAAATATTTGTTAACTAATCATTTGAATTAACAAACTCAGTGTTGATGTCTCCAAATACAATCTTTTCTCTAATGAAATGACAAACAATCTCAATGTGTTTGGTTCTTTCATGAAAGACAAGATTTGAGTTAATATGAAGAGCAATTTAATTATCACATATGAGTGTGGTTTGAGTGACCACTCCGAATTGAAATTCTTTAAGTAAGTTTTTAAGTCAAATTAGTTAGTTCACAAGTAGTTAAGGCCATAAGTCCATATTCTGCTTCAACACTAGATCTTGCCACATTATTTTGTTTCATGCTTTTCCAAGAAATCAAATTGTAACCAATAAATACACAATATTTAGAAGTGGGTCTTCTTTCAAAAAGAGATCATGTCCAATTAGCATATAAATAATATACAACTCTCGTATAATTATTATGACCATATAACAAGACTTTTCCAAGAGAACCTTTAATGTACTTCAATATACGAAGGATTGCATTCCAATGATCAACACGCGGTGAATTAGTGAATTGCTCACCACACTAACTGCAAATGAAATATTAGGATGAGTAATGGTGAGATAGTTCAATTTTCCAACTAATCTTCTATACTTCTCAGGATCTGTAAAATGGTTCAAATTCCTAAATTAGGGGTTGAATTATAGTTATATTATAAATAAAAATCCATGAATGTCTATCTTTTAATATGAAATATTACTGAAATATGGCACTTATCTATAATCGATGGTAGATGAAAGCAATATAATAGGGATAGGGATTATGAGTAGAACGTATGCCTTTACAAAGGGCAATGGAAAGATCAGGTTCAACCATTGTAGTCAGAAGAAGCAAAGGAGATGACATTAGAAAAGAGCCATCCGGTGGAGGAGGGGAATCTTTAGATACACTAGACATAACAAGAGGATCCCAAACAACATGAATATTAACTTGATTAGATGAAGACATAGGAGGAGAAGAAGACTTAAACTAAAGGGAAAACTAATTGAATGTAACATCTATTGAAATAAAATAGCGATTAAGAGAATGTGAGAAACATTTGTTGTGATCGAGTGAACCCTAAAAAGACACATTTGTGTAACCTAAGAGATAATTTATCATGATCAAGACTAAAATAACAAAGCATATGGACCCAAAAACTTTGGGAGGTAAAGGGTGTTGGGGTCTATTAATGTCTAAGTTCAAGAGGGGAGGGGTGAATAGAAGTTATAAAATTTTCGCAAACACAAACTGTTTTTCAGTTTATCAGAGGAAAAAGAACAGATTGATTTTAGAATGAACAAATTGATTCATCACAACACTTTAACACAAACAAAACCTTTTCAGATCAGAATTGAGATCAGACAGTGAAATATGGCAAAAGCATATTGGTTCAGTTTTAACAGTTTTGAAGAACACAAAATATGCCAAAAGAGCAATCAAGAGTATTCCACTCAAGGTTTTAAAGACAATGAATCTTTATCAAGGATTTAATGAAGAAAACTATTCTTCCCCTAATCAATTACAAACTTATGTTCAAAAGCTTTGTTTATGTCTTGAAGAACTTTTCCAGATCACAAAGAACAGTTTTTATTAAGCCCAGAATTAACAGGTTTATTCTCAAGTAAACAGATTTCATTCTTGACAGATTAAACAAAAAAACAGAAATTAATGCAGGGTTAAGAAGATTTATGCAAGCACGGTTTATACTGGTTCACTCATAATGAGCTACATCCAGTTTCACCTCACTCCAAGGTGTAATCCACTAAAAACCAATTCCAAACAATTACAACACAACAGTTTTTGAAACCTACAAGAACAATACTAACAAAGCTGAAAAACCCTATTTCAGCACACCTTGCACTCCAAGAAATCCTATCAAAGACACTTACACCTTTACAAACAAAAATAAAGGAAAGATAACACCTGAAAAGAAGATGCAAGAACTCAAAATCAGTAGTTCAATTGCTGCAGAACTGCACCAGCACCTTCACCAAAATCAAGGTTCCCCTAGAACAAGCACACTGGAAGATCACTTTGGAAAACCTTTCAAAAACTCAATTAAATCATTCTTCTCATACAGAAAGTGTTTAATCTGTGTCAAAATCGTGATTGCTCAACAACCTTTCATGTGAGAGAAGCTTTTCTTTATATAGAAAACAGTTTCTAACTACTTTTCAAAAACCAGTTGAAAAGCTGTTATGAAAACAATAGATTCAGTTTAAACTAAACAGATTTATTTTAGGAAAACTGCCAACTCAGTTAACTGAAATAACTGACTGAGTTGTACCTTTGGTGCCTTAACCAACTTTCGAAAAGCCTTTCAGCAAACCAAAAATAAACCTATTCTTTTACAGAGAAACAAATTTATTTTTGTGCAATATCCTTATTTTTGAGAAAACTCTAAAAAGCTTTTTGGAAAAACCTTTGACCACTTCAAATGCTTGATCAAAGCTTGACTAGGCATCTAGGACAGGTTATGTAGCAAAAGGCAACCTTACACATACACAAGCCTAAATACAAGATCATCTAAACCCAGTACAATCTTCAAAGCAAACTAGCTATTTTCCTACATCAAACACACTAAGACTGGATAGAGAAGAAGCTTCATCCATCTTCAACAATCTCCCCCTTTTTGATGGAGACAAATCCCCTTTGCTTTGCATAGCTTTGAAGGAAAGTCATGATCAATACTTGCATTGCACTTGGCTCCAATATATGCACAAAAATTTGTTAGGTGTAAAACAGAACTTAACAGATTTGAGTATTGTGCTACCTCTCTGCAAGTTTAATACTTGAACCACATCAGCATCATTTATGAGTAATTCTTCAACTATCATAACCTGTGTCAAGCTATTTTTCTCCCCCTTTGGATTCAACAAACAGAATGGGAGCATGGGATAAAAGAAATACAGCATAGCCATTCATAATAGTTCGAAATAAAGCTAGCATAAAGTTCTATTACAAACCAGAAAACAAACATAGCCAGTGCAGAAAATTAGAAACTAAATTGATCAACAAGACATAACAGAAATAGATTTGGAGAGGATCACATGTGCTTATAGTGCAACTCAGCTAGTTGCTCTTGGAACCCTTCAATTTGATAGTCTAAGTGTTGAAGTCTTGCTTGTGTCATTTCGAAATATGTCTTTTGATCATCTGTGAATGTGTCCAGCCTGTTCAGAACCTGTCTTTCAAACATTGATAGAGGTTCACCTCTATATTCAGGTGCTTGATATGCAACCAAAGCGTTGTAATTTGTGGCAGCAACATCTTCATTCATGAACGAGTGGATTGGTGATTCGTCCATGTGCTGAGTTGGTGATTCAACCCTGTGAGATGATGAATGATGCATCCTATGGAATGATGCTTCTGCAGCTTGCACAGTTTCATCTTCCCTATGTATTCCAGCATTCTCTTCCTCTCCATCTCCATGATTAGAGGCTTTATGGTCAGCCCTATGGGCAGCATTTCTTCTGAAAATCCAGCCATCATCCTCCTTGTGAAATCCCATTTTCATGAGTGTAAAATTATCTATCTCACTTGCTGCTTTAATAGTATCATTCCTTTCATTTGTAGTATCCAGTTCAAAGTAATCAATTAGTTTGGACACAAATATTGCAAATGGAAAGCGATAATCAGGGAGCCTTGTGGATTTGAGTATGTGTTCCACCATAGTGCTTACCTAATTTACCTTAAGCTGATTCATTATGCAGTGCAACAATATCAGGTCTTCCTTATGAAGAACATCATGATTGCTTCCTCTAGGAGTGAGTTGCCAAGTAATGATGTGAGTTGAGAGTCTTGGGATTAAAGTCAAGTTACCTGCATGAAACCTAGCCACTGGTTCAGTAGGGTTCCTCACACAGCTTCTATAGAATTGCATCTTGTTGAACCCTTGCATTTCAGCAGTGTTCCCTTTGCTCACTTTCAATCCTGAGTATTTGATTCCACCAACACTGCTCCAGATTTCTCTAGTGATTTTCAGCTTTACTCCTTTCACATACAACACAAGATTCTTACCATCTTGTTCAAGATTGCTATAGAACACCTTCACTAGGTCTGGATAAACATTTCCAGTCATCTCCATAAAACTTTTCAGTTTTTTATGCTTGAGAAGAGTTCTTTCTTCTGTTAGATTTTCTTCTCTCAGCCATGAGAATTCCAGCACCTTAGGTACATTGATTTGCTTTCTGCTTGTCTCATGTATGAACCTTGTCATAGCTTCAGAATCTCCAGCAAACCAATTTTCCAGAATACCTTGGCTCCTGTTAGGTTGCTCTTTGGATTTCTTCTTTCTGTGTGAAGAGGATGTCATTGCTTAGTCTGTTGTTACCTGCACCTAATCACCAATAGGTAGTTCCAACTAGAAAGCGATTTAGTATAGCAGTTTATATGAGCAATAATATCAGAATCAAAACTCATAGAGGATCAGATTTGAACCTGGACAGCTTATAGCAAAGATGAGAGACTGTGAAATGTAATTGATATAAACCAGATTTATATAGAACTCAATTCAGATTCTAAGGATCACGAGTTTTGAAAATAAAATCAATGAAAACAGATGCAGTACAAATTTGATTCTTTATTTAGTACAGCAGGTGCATTTTTGAATGATGTAAGAATATATTGGAAACATATTTCAGCTTAACAAATCAAATCTGTTGCACAATCAAGATATCAAATCAGTTAGGATATCCACACATGAATTTCATAAACCTGCTGGTCAATAACCATAAAAGCAATCAATGGTCAAGGAGAGAGAAAAAGATAATTATTTCTCTTTCCTAGTCACAATTGTGATTCTGAAACAGAAAAAAAAAACACGTTTAAGCATAAAGTAACATATTGAAATTGTTACTGCAGGGGACAATTTAAGCTAATGATACCCAATTCATTTAGTAGAAAGTAAAACCTAAGCAAGAGGTTTAGTAAAGAGATCAGCCAATTGAAATTCAGTGCCAATGAATTTAATATCACAAGTTCCATTAGCTATATGCTCTCTTAGGAAATGATGTCTAATTTCAATATGTTTTGTTCTTGAATGCATGACAGGATTCTTAGACAGATTTATAGCACTAGTGTTATCACAATTTATAGGTATCTTGTTTAAGAGAATCCCAAAGTCACTTAGTTGTTGCCTTAGCCATAATGTTTGAGCACAACAACTTCCAGCTGCTATGTATTCTGCCTCTGCTGTAGAAAGTGCAACACAGGCTTGTTTCTTGCAATGCCATGAGATTAGACTTGACCCAAGCATGTGACAAGTCGCACTTGTGCTCTTCCTATCAACCTTGCAACCTGCAAAGTCAGAATCTGAAAAACCAGTCAAGTTTAAGGAAACATTGTTTGGATACCATAGTCCAACATCTTTAGTCCCTTGCAAGTATTTCAGAATCCTCTTAGCTGCATTGTAATGTGATTCCTTTGGATCAGATTGATATCTAGAACATAAGCATACAACAAACATAATGTCAGGCCTGCTAGCAGTTAAGTATAATAAAGAACCAATTAAACCCCTGTATTTTGATTGATCCACTGATTTTCCTGCACAATCCTGATCCAGCTGGCAACTTGTTGAAATAAGAGTGTTGATTGCTTTGCATTGATCCATATCAAACTTCTTAAGCAACTCCTTGCAGTACTTTGCTTGATTTATGAAGATTCCATCCTTGAGCTGTTTTACTTGTAGTTCAAGGAAGAAATTCATTTCCCCTAGCATTGACATCTCAAATTCACTCTTCATTGCAGCAACAAAAGCTTCACACATTTCTTCATTTGTAAGATGATATCATCCACATAGATTTGCACAAGTATAATGTCTTCTCGTTTCTTCTTTATGAACAAAGTTTTATCAGAATTGCCACGGTCATATCCTTGAGAAAGCAGAAACTCACTTAGCCTCTCATACCATTGTCTAGGTGCCTGTTTTAATCCATATAATGCCTTCTTGAGCTTGTACACATGTTCTGGATTTTTGTAGTCTTCAAACCCTAGAGGCTGAGATATAAACACCTTTTCATTAATGTAACCATTTAAGAATGCACTATTAACATCCATTTGAAATAACTTCAATCCTTGTATGCTGGAAAATGCTAAGAGTAATCTGACAGCTTCAAGACGTGCTACTGGTGCATAGGTTTCACCAAAATCTATTCCCTCTTCTTGGTTGTAGCCTTTGGCAACTAGCCTTGCTTTATTTATGGTGATAGCCCCATGTTCATCCATCTTGTTCTTGTACACCCATTTGGTTCCTATGATATTCATCTAATGTGTTCTTGGAACTAAGGACCATACTTCATTGTATTCAAACTGATTCAGTTCTTCCTGCATTGCTGCTATCCAGTTGTTGTCTTGTAGAGCTTCCTCCAGATTTTTAGGCTCTACTTGTGAGACAAATGTCATTGTCTTGCAGAAATTGTTGAGAGAATTTCTGGTTGAGACTCCTTTCTCAATTTTCCCAATCACATTGTCAAGTGTGAGATTCCTGGGAGTCTTCCATTCTTTAGGCAATCCTGCATTTACAATAGATTCTTTGACAATATTTGGATTAGTTGCATCAAGATCACTAGATTGATTCTTTTGCAAAATGGTTCTTAAATCATCCACACCAGGTTCATCCAGAACAAATTTAGGCACAATACAATCTGTTTCATCAAACACAACATGTATATATTCTTCCACAGCAAGCAATCTTTTGTTATACACTCTATAAGCATGTCCATTTATAGCATATCCAATATGTATCCTTCATCAGATTTAGGGTCAAATTTTCCCAGATTATCTTTACCATTATTCAAAATTAAACATTTGCAACCAAAGACCCTAAGATGACTAATGCTAGGCTTCCTACCTTTATACAATTCATAGGGAGTTTTCTTAAGAATAAGTCTAATCAAGGTTCTGTTAAGCACATAAGAGGCAGTGTATACTGCATCTGCCCAAAAATATTTAGGTAAATCAGATTCATTTAACATGGTCCTAGCTAATTCCTCTAATGATCTATTCTTCCTTTCAACTACACCATTTTGTTGGGGTGTCCTAGGAGCAGAATAGCTATGTGTGATCCCATGTTTATCACAAAATCTATCAAACTTTGCATTTTGAAATTCCCCTCCCCCCCCCCATGATCACTACGAATCTATTTTATGCTATTTTCATTTTCATTATGCAGAACCTTAGCTAGTTTCTTTAAGGCTTTATATGCATCATTTTTAGAAGCAAGAAACAAAGTCCATGTATATCTTGAGAAGTCATCAACAATTACCAAAGCATAGTAATTTCCAGCTAAACTAGCAGTCCTAGATGGCCCAAACAAGTCCATATGCAAAACATCTAAAGCTTTATTTGTAGAAACCACATCTTTTAATTTAAAGGAAGTTCTTATCTGTTTTCCCTTTACACAAGCATCACACAATCTGTTATTTTGAAACTTTATATTTGGTAAACCAGACACAAGATCTTTAGACTTCAACTTATTCAAGTGATTAGTATGGATATGAGCTAATCTCCTGTGCCACATTCAAGATTCATCACTTTTTGATAACAAGCATTCATTTTCAGAGCTGTTATTCATGATATCTAAGAGGTAGATGTTATTTACCCTTCTACTTGTGAACAACACCTTACCAGAAGTTTCACTTGAGATTGTACATGTGTTGGTTTAAAAATTGACCTTGTAGCCCTTGTCACACAGTTACCAGATGCTTTAGTCCCTCCACATATAGGACATTCTCAATTGTGGTTGACTCTACAGTACCAACATCTCCTCTTCCAAGAATTCTTCCTCTATTATTATCTCCATATGTGACGTGTCCTTCAACTTTAAGTTTCAGACTTGTGAATTGAGTAACATCACCAGTCATGCCCTTTGAGCACCCGCTATCCAAGTACCACTAATTTTTCCTGCTGTTTTTCTACAAAACAAAACAGATTTAACACATATGGTACCCCTTTCTAGTTTAGGGTCCAGCATGATTAATACCCTTCCTTAGGAAGCCATTTGGCTAACCCTTTGGGAACAAGGTACCTTCTAGCTTTACATGTTCTAGAGATATGCCCATTTTTCATACAGTAAAAGCAAGATGCAGTATGCATAGTATTTGAACTGCTAAAAGAAGAAAAACCTGTTTTGGAAGGAACAAAAAAACTGGATAGCTTTTTAACATTGTTCTTCATTCCAGGATTGTATCCTAGACCATTCTTATTAAAAACAACATTTTGTGAACCCAACAGTGTTTCAAGATTTTCTCTTCCTTTGGTGAAACTTGATAATGTTTTTAATAGATATTCAACTTGTTTTTCCAGTTTCTTACAATTTTCACAAGTTTTTATTGATGCATGCAGACAAGTTAATTCAAGGCTAACCAAGTCAATTTTAGCGTTGTGTAATTCTTCTTCAAGAGCCTTAAATTTAGGTTCCAGTACCCTATTTACTTTGTTCAGTTTGTTACATATAACAACCAATCTATTTGCTTCATCATGTGTTTCCTTAAAGGCAATTAATAGTTGATCAAAATTTTCAGAATCAGTTGAATAGTCACTTACTGAATCAGATGCTGATCCTTCATCATTCACCATGAAGCACAGATTTGCTTCTTCACTTCTAGTTGAAGAGTCACTTGTTGAGGATACATCATTCTCTTCTCAAGAGATATAATCTCTTTTTCCTTTGCCTCTTTCACTCTTCCTGCTTGCTGATTTTTCTTTGTTTTGATTGTTTGGACAATCAACCTTTATATGACCTGGTTTGCCACAACCAAAGCAAGTATAACTAGAAGAATTTGAGTCATTGGATTTAGAATACCTTTTTCTTTGTTGAGTTCTGTCTCGGTTCTTCCTTTTAAGGAACCTGCTGAATTTTCTGGTGAGCAGACTCAAGGTCTCATCATGTTCAGAATTCTTCTCTTCCTCACTTGTATCATGTTCCATGGTAGTCTTTAAGGCAGTTCCTTTGGCCCTTTTCTCTATTGTTTCTTGTTCTTTCAATCTTTTGAGTTCTAACTCATGTTCAATCAATTTTCCAAAGAGTGCAACAGTAGACATCTTGGATAAATCTCTGGATTCAGAGATTGCTGTTACCTTAGGCTTCCAGCTCCTATCAAGGCATTTCAGCACCTTTATGTTGAGCTCTTCCTTGTCAAAGACCTTACCAAGACCAGTGAGTTGATTCACAATATGTGTAAACCGTTTCTGCACATCTACAATGCTTTCTTCTAATTGCATCCCAAACAACTCATACTCTTGAATGAGTGAATGCTTCCTCGAACGTTTCACATCATTTGTGCCCTCATGGGTTACCTCTAGTACTTCCCACATCTCTTTAGCTGAGTTGCATTGGGACACTCTAAAGAATTCATCCATATTCAATGCAGAGGTGATGATGTTCTTGGCTAAGGAGTCATATTGAGCCTTCTTCCTTTCAGTTTCACTCCATTCAGACCAAGGCTTCTTCACAGTTTCTTCTTTGACAACCGGCATAGGTATAAAAGGTCCACTGACCACTGCATCCCAAACACCCATGTCAATAGATTCTATGAAGATCTTCATTCTTATTTTCCATAAAGCATAATTCACACCACCAAACATAGGAGGTCTATTAATAGACGCACCTTCAGCAAAAGGCATTTTAAACTCAGACATAATGCATACACTTGAGCAAAATACAAGCCCTAGCTCTCGATACCAATTGTTGGGTCTATTAATGTCTAAGTTCAATTGGGGAGGGGCGAATCGAAGTTATAAAATTTTCGCAAACACAAACTGTTTTTCAATTTATCAGAGGAAAAAGAACAAATTGATTTTAAAATGAACAGATTGATTCTTCACAACACTTTAACACAAACAAAACCTATTCAGATCAGAATTGAGATCAAACAGTGAAATATGGCAAAAGCATATTGGTTCAGTTTTAACAGTTTTGAAGAACACAAAATATGCCAAAAGAGCAATCAAGAGTATTCAACTCAAGGTTTTAAAGACAATGAATCTTTATCAAGGATTTAATGAAGAAAACTATTCTTCCCCTAATCAATTACAAACTTATGTTCAAAAGCTTTGTTTATGTCTTGAAGAACTTTTCCAAATCACAAAGAACAGTTTTTATTAAGCCCAGAATTAACAGGTTTATTCTCAAGTAAACAGATTTCATTCTTGACAGATTAAACAAAAAAACAGAAATTAATGCAGGGTTAAGAAGATTTATGCAAGCACGGTTTATACTGGTTCCATCATAATGAGCTACATCCAGTTTCACCTCACTCCAAGGTGCAATCCACTAAAAACCAAATCCAAACAATTACAACACAACAGTTCTTGAAATCTACAAGAACAATACTAACAAAGTTGAAAAATCCTATTTCAGCACACATTGCACTCCAAGAAATCCTATCAAAGACACTTACACATTTACAAACAAAAATAAAGGAAAGATAACACCTGAAAAGAAGATGCAAGAACTCAAAACCAGTAGCTCAATTGCTGCAGAACTGCACCAGCACCTTCACCAAAATCAAGGTTCCCTAGAACAAGCACACTTGAAGATCACTTTGGAAAATCTTTCAAAAACTCAATTAAATCATTCTTCTCATACAGAAAGTGTTTAATCTCTGTCAAAATCGTGATTGCTCACCAACCTTTCATGTGAGAGAAGCTTTTCTTTATATAGAAAACAGTTTCTAACTACTTTTCAAAAACCAGTTGAAAAGCTGTTATGAAAACAATAGATTCAGTTTAAACTAAACAGATTTGTTTTAGGAAAACTGCCAACTCAGTTAACTAAAATAACTGACTGAGTTGTACCTTTGGTGCCCTAACCAACTTTCGAAAAGCCTTTCAGCAAACCAAAAATAAACCTATTCTTTTACAGAGAAACAGATTTATTTTTGTGCAATATCCTTATTTTTGAGAACACTCTAAAAAGCTTTTTGGAAAAACCTTTGACCACTTCAAATGCTTGATCTAAGCTTGACTAGGCATCTAGGACAGGTTATGTAGCAAAAGGCAACCTTACACATACACAAGCCTAAATACAAGATAATCTAAACCCATTACAATCTTCAAAACAAACTAGCTATTTTCCTACATCAAACACACTAAGACTGGATAGAGAAGAAGCTTCATCCATCTTCAACAATCTCCCCCTGTTTGATGGAGACAAATCCCCTTTGCTTTGCATAGCTTTGAAGGAAAGTCATGATCAATACTTGCATTGCACTTGGTTCCAGTATATGCACAAAAATTTGTTAGGTGTAAAACAAAACTTAACAGATTTGAGTATTGTGCTACCTCTCTGCAAGTTTAATACTTGAACCACATCAGTGTTGACGTTAATGTCAATAGGTGTCTTTTGACCAACAACACGTCTCAATGAGAGATGTTTCAATCTAGTAGGTCCTTTGTTGCCTCGTCCGGATCAGGGTCTGATTGGAGTCTAATCGTCATTCATATCTGTGTTAAAAAATTAGGTAACAAACATTAATTAATTTGCATCGAAAGAAAATCATATAAAATAAATACATAAAATTGTAAATGCGTATTATAAAAAAATTTCTAAATTTATTACCATAGTGGGTTGAGTGCTCATATGTAAATTCCTTCACTGTGGTGTTTACGGGTTGCATATACATCATCAACTACATCGTCATCTTCATTAATAGTCATTGGTGTGAATGAACGGGGTTACCATTTTCAATATCATTTATAACCTCCCCTTATTTTTTTTCCGTGTAAAACAACAACGGTAATAAAATAAAAAACAATGAATAGTGGGTCCACTGAAAGGCAATGATATTAACCTAACTCTCATGCCATATTAAAATTTAAAAAAAAAAGAGAAATAAGACAAATCCTTGTATAAAATACACACATAAAATTATTTATTTATATAAAAATAATAAAAAAATAATATAACAGAATAATAAACATTATGAAGTTATACTCAACATCAAACTTTTGTAATTTTGAAACGTGAACTTTTTACTTTTTTTAACATTAATATTTCTCCTATATAATTGTTATGAAATAATCGACTTATCAATTAAAATAAAACTATAAAAGGATAATCATTTGTTAAAAGTAAAAGATGTATTTGTTACCATAAATAATATCTAATCAAAAAAATAATTTAGTATATATTTCTTTCTTTAGATCTGATTTAGTATTTTGAGTGCATTTGTATACATCCTTTTCATATAACTGCAGTTTTGCTTGGATGTTTAACGTGCATGAAGATACATCATACATGCATTTTTGCAGAATTAAGTTAAGTAAATATGAAAAAGTAAAAGTTGAGACTTTCTTTTATGCTTAATGGAAACGCAGTGTTTATGATAAATAAATAAATAAATTGTGCGCTTAGAAAAAAAATATAAACATATACCTTATGGACGGTAAAATTATGTTTTCTTCATCCTTTCTTTTGTCAAGGAACTGCGTAAGTTTCGTTTTTATTTTGCTTTCACTTTTGTGTCTCTTATTGTTTATTATTTTAATTCCTTAATTTATTTTATGTAATTTTAGTTTCTCAATTTTTAATTATTTATTTAGTTTTTATTTTAAAATTACGTGATGAAAAGACCATAACTATAATGTATTCCTTCTATTTGTAGTGTGTCATATACCCTAAGTCTTATACCAATATTGTTTACAATTTTCATTTTTACTATATCCAAAATAATAAAAATTACGGATGACTAAACTGAACATCAAATAAAAATTTATAAATAATTAAACATTAAATGATCACAATTTTATAAATAAAAATTCAGGATCAAAATTATGAATAATTAAAAATTAAGAAACTAAACTTAAAAAATACAAAATTCATAAAATGTCGGAACTAAAATTGCAATTAAGTTGTACACGAAAACATCCTAAATTTATAATTAATATATTACTTCACCCTTACCTCTCCCATAAGCTTGGCAGGTGCATTGATGAGGAGTTCATACACCAATTTTGCAGTTGAAGGAATGAGTTAACACCTTGAAATTCATATACCCTTCTATAAGAAGACAACAATTATGTGAATCCCTTTGATGATTCTTTATTCAATCATCCAAACCCATGTTCGTGCTTTAAATTTGATCCAGCAATAGATTAGGCTGCAAGTTTGCAAAAGCCACCTTCACAATAAGCAAGCAACATGGTGGATGTTGCATCTATAAATTGGCTCTAACTCTCTTGTTTCTTTCTCATATTTCATCAACTAAGAGGTTTAAGTATGGAGATCACTAAAGGCAGTTCCATCATAATTGCTGTGTTATTGTTTGTGTCATGTTTGAGTCTGCAGGCCAATGCATATTATTACAGGCAATGTAGCACCAAAGGAACTAGATGCTATGGAAAATACATTAGATGTCCAAATGAGTGCCCCAGCAGTGAATCAACAGATCCTAAGGCTAAGGTTTGTCAAATTGATTGTGACAAACCCATATGCAGGGCTGTATGCAGAAGTAAGACAAACCATCCTTTCATTCTTCCTCTTTCTACCCTTCAAACAATTTCTCTTTGCTACTTATTTCAACTAGAATTGAGTTAGAAGATACATTATAACATGCTTGATAAAATTGGTTTTTGTGATTTGAAGGTCGCAAACCAAACTGCAATGCACCAGGATCAGGTTGCTATGACCCTCGTTTCATTGGTGGGGATGGGAGAGTGTTCTACTTCCACGGAAAGACCAATGAACACTTCGCCTTAGTCTCTGACTCCTCCCTTCAAATCAATGCTCGCTTCATTGGACACAGGCCAGCAGGTAGAGCCAGAGACTACACATGGATTCAAGCCCTTGGAGTCCTTTTCAACTCCAAAACCTTATCACTTGAAGCTCCCAAAACATCCCAATGGAATGAAGATGTTGACCATCTCAAATTCACATACAATGGAAACCGTCTACTTCTCCCTCAGGGCCCTCTCTCCACTTGGCACTCTCCACAAAAAGATGTGAAAGTGGAGAGAGTAGCTGCCAGGAACAGTGTCATAGTCACGCTAGAGGATGTTGCTGAAATTTTGGTGAATGTGGTGCCAGTGACCAAAGAAGATGATGCAGTTCACAACTACCAAGTGCCTCAGGATGATTGCTTTGCCCACTTGGAAGTTCAATTCAGATTCTTCGGGTTGTCCCCTAAGGTGGATGGTGTGCTTGGGAGGACTTACAGGGAAGATTTTGAGAACCCTGCAAAGGTTGGTGTGGCAATGCCTGTTGTTGGAGGAGAGGACAAATACAGGACTACCTCCTTGCTTTCTCCAAACTGTGCTTCTTGTGTCTTCTCACCACCTACTTCCCATCACATTGAGGCCACTGAAGTGAGTGCAGAGTTAATGGGCACCCTTGATTGCTCCAAGTTTTCTTATGGCTTGGGAATCGTTTGCAAGAAATGAAAAATCTCATTCAAAAACTTAATATGCCTACTTGAGGTGAAAGTCTGTAACCTTCTAAAATTAATGTCTTAAAAGTTGTTAAATCTTTCCTGTATTTCAATGTTGTGCAAGTCTTGTATTAACGTGTATTGAATATTTGAATAAAAAAATTATTTTCTGTTTATTTTCCACCCAACCCAATAGCTCTTGTGGTGTAGGAATCTCAAATAGAAGCCCTTTGGGAAAAGGAATAAAGAAAAAGCTGATGAAAATTAATGTAGCAGATAATAAGTCTAGTTCTATAATCTCAGAAACATAAGGAGAAAAAGGAAAGGCTTTGTGTACACTCCAAATCTCATCTATAGAAGACTGAAATGTCATCAGTGGTTAAGGGAATCCTGGTGACTTGTGCATGCAACTGCTTTAAACTATTCCGAGATTGTTGCATTAAATGATTCCTGCCTTACTGTTTGAGAAACCTTGGCTTGCTTACAATGATTTTTTGGTAGGCAACCACATGTTAAGTGCAAATAAAACTTGTTCTTTGTTAATCTTCTTCCCTCTTGCTTCATACAGCCCCCCCTCTTCAATCTCCATCTTTCAGAGTTGCAACATGGCTGGGGCTATCCTTGAAACTGTGCTTGAGAATTTGAACTCACTCGAGCTGGAACTATGCTTGGGTTTCAATCAAGACACGAAAAGGCTTGCCAGTTTGCTTACTACAATCAGGGGTACTCTTGAGGATGCTGAGCAGAAACAGCTCTCTAATAGACCTGTAAAAGATTGGCTGGGAAAGCTAAAAGATGCAGCTCACGTCCTCGATGACATCTTGGATGAGTTTGCCTCTGAATCATTGAGATTGGAGGGTCAAGGAGTCAAGTGTGGTCCATCAAACAAGGTACAAAGCTCTTGCTTATCCTCTTTTCATCCCAAGAATGTTGCTTTTCGCTGCAAAAATGCTAAGAAAATGAAAAAAATTAGTGAGAGATTGGAAGCAATTGCTGAAGAAAGTACTAAGTTTCACTTGACTGAGATAGAGATGGTTCCTCGGAGAGAGAGTGGAGTAACTGAATGGCGTCAAAAAACGTTATTCGTCACTGAATCAAAAGTCTACGGGAGAGAAGGAGATAGAGACAAAATTGTAGACTTTTTGACTGGTTATGATTCTCATTCTGAGAATGCATCAGTCTATACAATTGTAGGTGAAGGTGGACTTGGAAAAACAACACTTGCCCAGCTTATCTTCAAGGATGAGAGGATAGTCAACTACTTTGAGTTAAGAATTTGGGTCCGTGTTTCAGAAGATTTCAGATTGAAGAGAGTGATAAAGGCTATCATTGAAGCAGCATCTAGGCATCCCTGTGAGGATATGGATCTAGAACCTCTACAAGTAAGACTACGAGATCTGCTTCGAAGAAAAAGATATTTGCTTGTTTTGGATGACGTGTGGATTGACGAACCAGAGAGTTGGTCACAGCTGAAATATGTATTATTGTCTTGTGATGATGCAAAGGGTTCTTTTATCTTGGTAACTACACGCCTCCCAAAGACAGTTGCCGCTAGCATGGGAACAGTGCCTCCTCATGAATTACCAGTGCTATCTGATAATGATTGTTGGGAAATTTTTAAACATCGTGCCTTTGGACAAAACGAGGTAGAACAGGTAGGGCTTGTGTCAACAGGGAAGGAGATAGTAAGGAAATGTAGGGGAGTGCCTCTTGCAGTGAAAGCAATGGGAGGTATGTTAAGTTTCAAAAGAGAGGAAAAAGAGTGGCTCTCTGTTAAGGAAAGCAACCTGTGGAGTTTAGCACAACATGAAAAAAACTCTGTAATACCTGTCTTGAGATTAAGTTACCTAGACTTACCAATGAAACTCAGACAATGTTTTGCATATTGTGCAAGGTTTCGCAAAGGTGAGACAATAAGTAAGCAAGATTTAATTGAACATTGGATGGCTAATGGATTCATTCCATCTAGTGAAACGGTAGATGATGAAGATACTGGTGATTCTATGTGGAATGAATTATACTGTAGATCATTTTTCCAAGATATCGAGACAGATGAAGTTGGCAAAGTTAAAAGTTTCAAGATGCATGATCTTGTTCACGATCTTGCACAATTTCTTGCAGAAGATGTTTGTTGCATTACATATGACAGTGATGTAACTACCTTGTCTGACAAAATCCACCATGTCCAAGATCATAGGGCTGCGTGGGATGTATCCGAGGAATCCATTAATTCAATGCAGTTGCATCAAGTCAAATCTTTGAGAACCTACATTGGCCAACTTTATCCTGTTGTATTCAAATGCTACTCTTTGCGTGTGCTATGGTGCACAGCGGTTAAAGAAGTATCAAATTCAATTTGTGATTTAAAACATCTAAGATACTTAAATCTCTCACAGGGTAACTTCAAAACTCTTCCAGAATCATTAGGAAAACTATGGAATTTGCATATACTGAAACTAGATTATTGCTATCGTCTCAAAGAGTTGCCTAACAGATTAACAGGCTTAAAAGCTCTAGAACAACTCTCTTTGAAGGATTGCTACAACCTATCAAGCTTGCCTCCTCATTTAGGGAAGTTAAGTTGCCTAAAGAAACTAAGCACGTATTTGGTTGGTAGGGAAAGAAGGTTCCATTTAGCAGAACTAGGGTCACTAAAGCTGAAAGGATATCTTCAGATAAAGCATCTGGAGAAGGTGAAAAGTGTAAGAGATGCCAAAGAAGCCAAGTTGTCAAATAAGGAACTGAAGAAGTTGTACTTGTCATGGGATGAAAATGAAGAATCGGAATTACAAGAAAACGTTGAGGAGATTCTTGGAGCCCTTCAACCTGATACCCAACAACTCCAAAGTTTGACATTGCAAGGATACAAAGGTGCAAAATTTCCACTGTGGCTGTCAAGTTCTTGTTCCCTCAAGGAATTAGCAATTGTGGGGTGTCGTAAATTCAATGTGTCATCAGGTTTTGAATGCCTTGAGGATTTGTTGGTTTACCGATGCAAAGAGGTGGAACATTTGCATGAGCCTTTACAACGTATGACTTCCTTGCAGTCGTTGAGATTATGGGATCTTCCTAACGTCGAAACCTTGTCTGGGTGCTTTGCGAACCTTCCCTTGCTTCGGAGTTTATCGTTACTTCATCTTCCGAACCTCAAATCCTTGCCTGACTGCTTTGGAGACCTTCCCTTGCTTCGGAGTTTAATACTGCGGGATCTTCCGAACGTGGAATCCTTGCCTGACTGCTTCGGGAACTTTGGCTTGCTTCGTGAATTGGTTATTGGTGACTGTTCCAAGTTGACGTGTCTTCCTACGAGCCTGAACCTCAAAAGTTTGGAGAAAGTGGAGATTTACCATTGCCCTTCTTTATTTCTGAGAAGGGAACACCAGATCACACCTTAAAAATCCATCTCCTTTCAGAAATTAAAGTCATCGATCAAATAACCATCCATAGGTCAAATCTTTTTTTTTTAAATTAAAATAAGGTTCTTGTACTGTATAAAGTAAACTTTGTCTAAAGTGTGTCTTTGATTGATAAAATTAATCACCATTTTACTGTTTTCGCTTTATCAATTCGTAAGAACATGTTGATCATGTAAGAACTAATTGAAGGAAATAAGAGAAGACAAAAGATTGTAACAACTGATTGAACGTAATTGCACAGAATTGCAAAACTGATCTTATTCATTTTGATTCACTCAATCATATATATAATAATTACAATTACTGAAAGCTATAAACTAGGAATACTAACAGTCTGTAAATTGACCATTAATGCAATATAACGGTAAAATAGTTTAAGGGTAATAAAATCTGAATTAATAATAATAAAATCTGAATTAATAACCAACATCCTCCCTTAATTCTGATTTAGAACAATCTTCCCAATTTGAGTTATGATATTATTTTTCTCAATCACCATCAATTCTTCATTCATAGCCTTTTGCCATTTGGGGGTGTTGAATGGCATCGACAAGTCTCACAGGTTCTGATTCTGCAAGAAAAGCAAAGTGAACCAAATCTCCATTGTCATCAACTTCATCATCAAGATTTACTTTGCAATCTTGAAGATGTACAGGTTGTCATTGTTGCCTTCTTGGTCGCTCCATCATAGTTGCAATTGCAACTTCAGGTTGAATTACAACTTCAGGTTGAACTACAGGTGCTTCAAGAGTGACTCTATCTTCCACATCATCGTTCAAAAAGTAAATATATCGTTTTTTCTAATCCATTTCAGCTGTTGCATTCCATTGCCATTCCTCATCTTCGGCAAATGTAACATCACGACTAACAATCACCTTTTTTGTCATTGGATTGTACAATTTGTATCCCCCATGCTTATATCCAATGAAAATGGTCTTCACTGCCTTATCATCCAACTTTGATCTTGTTGCATTGGGAACATGAGCATAAGTAATCGACCCAAATGCCTTCAAGTGTTGCACATTGGGTTTGAATCCACTCCATGCCTCAATTGGAGTTGTGTTAGGAACACTCCGAGTGGGTGATCTGTTTATCAAATATACCGCACATGTTACGGCCTCAGCCCAAAAATAATTTGGCATACCTTTCGCTTTAAGCATGCTCCTCACCATGTCCATGATTGTTCTATTCTTTTTCTCAACAACTCCGTTGTGTTGAGGTGTGTAGGGGCAAGTTATGTTATGTTGCAACCCAAGTTCTTCACAGTGCCTCTTGAATTCATTAGACTTGTACTCACCTCCTCCATCACTACGCACCATCTTAATTTGTCTGTCACTCTCTCTTTCAACAAATGCTTTAAATATTTTAAAGTAGTGGAATACCTCATCCTTGCTTTTCAATACATAAATCCAGGTTTTCCTTGAAAAATCATCAATAAAGGTTAAAACATACTTATTACCTCCAACTGATGATATGTTCATCGGGCCACAAACATCTATATGAACAAGCTCCAAAGGAAATTTTGCACGCCAAGGCTCCTTAACAAATGGTGTCCTGTTATTCTTTCCAAAAATGCAAGCCTCACACAATTGATCAGGGTGATGAATATGGGGTAAACCATTCACTAAATTTCTTTTGGAAAGATTTTCCAAACTCTTGAAATTTAAGTGCCCAAAGCGTAAATGCCATAACCACGATTCATTATTCACTATTGCATTCAAACACTTGAAATCACCCATTTGAATATCTACTGGAAACATGCGGTTTTTTGATAAAAAGGTTTTAAGAATCAAATTACCTTTTTTATCAAAAATTGATAATTTATTTTCAACTATGTGCATCTCATAACCCTTCTCAGCCAGTTGCCCCATACTCAACAAATTACTTTTCATATCAGGTACATAGAAAACATCATAGATGTACCTGTGATCACCATTCTTCAATGTGATAAGAATTTTCCCTTTTCCAGTCACCGGAACGAACCTGCCATCACCGAATTTCACTTTTGTGCGAAATGAGTCATCCAAATCTTCAAACAACTCCTTCTGACCACACATATGATTTGTGAAACCTGTATCCAAATACCAAGTCTGATTGTTTGGGTTTCATTTGATGTGGCTATCATTAGTACTGTATGATCCTCTTCATCTTGTACGTGATTACTGTCTTCTTGAGCACAATTGGCAGCATGATTATCACCTTTTGATTTGCACTCATTTGCGTAATGGCCACGTTTATGGCAATTATAACACTCAACATTTGATTTATTATAAATGCCTCCTCGTCCTCCACGACCACGTTCCCCGTGCCAAGCGCCTCCATGATTCTGGCCACCACGACCTTTGCTGAAATAGCTACCATGTTTATGATAGGAGCTACCAATTGAGGCTTGTGCTTGTAAAGCCTGTTCAATTGGTTTTTCAATCTTATTATCATTCATCCGCTGCTCATGCGCTCGTAGAGAACCAGACAATAACCTTACTGTCATTTTTGAAATGTCATTGGCCTCTTCAATTGCGGCAACAACATGTTCAAATCTGGGAGTTAAAGACCTCAAAATCTTTTCCACCTTTGCCTGCTCCGAATGTGTTTCACCATTGGTCTTCATTTGATTTGTCAAGGCAATAACTTTATTTATATAGACATCAATAGTCTCTATGGTTTCCATCTGCAGCAGTTCATATTGGCGTCTTAGGGTTTGAAGACGCACCCTCTTGATCTTATCATCACCTTTATAATTGGTTGACAAAATTGTCCAAGCCTCACTAGCAGTTGTTGCTCCTTCTATCTACTCAAACGTCTCGTCATTCATCCCTTGATGAATGAGATACAAAGCCTTATTGTCCTTCTTCTTCTGGTCACGTACTCGTTGCGCCTCAGTTGCATTAGCAGCTAATGCAAACACTCCACTTTCAACGACATCCCATAACTCATGATAATCAAACAAAACTCTCATTTGCACACACCACCGATTGTAATTTTTTTCATCAAGGATAGAGACTGATAATTTGGTAGAGTTCATGATAACAGACTAGCTCTTGATACCAGTTGTAGGAACTAATTGAAGGAAATAAGAGAAGACAAAAGATTGTAGCAATTGATTGAACGTAATTGCACAGAATTGCAAAACTGATCTTATTCATTTTGATTCACTCAATCATATATATAATAATTACAATTACTGGAAGCTATAAACTAGGAATACTAACAGGCCTGTAAATTGACCATTAATGCAATATAACGGTAAAATAGTTTAAGGGTAATAAAATATGAATTAATAATAATAAAATCTGAATTAATAACCAACAGATCATACTAGATGAATTAATTACAGAAGGATAAATGTGATAAATTGATATAATTACAAATTGTGATGTTTGGAAGTTCCGTTTTCCATGATCCATTTCCACCATTTTTTTAGCATACGTGGATTGTGAATTTATTGGAACCTTCAGATATTGCCAAATATATTAAAATAGAGTGATGCAGAAATTAAGTAGGAATTGTGGAGATTACACAGTGAACATGCCTGTTCGATTTTAGATCTAGGGGAGAATTTTGCGGATCCGAAAAACAAATGTTTGCAATTTTAAGATGGTCGCGCCACCTAGATCTTCTTCCTCCTTTTCCAACAATCTTTTTGACGACACTTCTGATCTTGCAAAACAGCTTTCCTTCTTATCTGTATTTTTTTAGCTTTCTCCTTTGTCTATAAATAGAGGCACAAGAATGCTCCAACATCATCCAAACTTCTTTATATTTTTTTCCATTACTCTTCAAAATAGAATATTTTTAGTGATCTTCACTATACTTCCATTTTCCGATATTCTGGTTTTTACTCTTCAATAGTTAGTTGCTGGTTCTGATATCCTCGAATTATTCAAGAAGTTCCCGTTGTATCTTAGGGGACTTGCACAATACACCACGGATAAGTCCTTACGACCAGTGATTACCCATCTCAGGAAATCAACATTGTTCGTGTCCTAAAGTCTTATTTACTACAATTGTAAGGACTTATTGCTGACAATACGGACAACAACAACTCTACATTGCAAACGTCAAACATTGTTTCCGCAACTCAAACCATTTTTGCGAAACCATTTCCAAACGTCTCGAATATTGAAATTTTCATCGGTCAAAATTTCCAACGTTGGCAAGAACGTGTGTCCACCCTCTCAGACATGTACGAAGTCGCCTTTGCACTTACGACTTCTAAACCCGATTCAAGCATGCCCGCAAAACAAATTGATGTTTGGACCCATTCAAATAAGGCATGTCGTCACACCTTACTCAGTGCGTTATCTAACGATTTGTTCGATGTCTATTGTTCTTACAAGGAAGCAAAAGATATTTGAGATTCCCTTATCCTCAAATACAATGTTGATGACGTCGATAGACAAAGGTTCGTGATCGGAAACTACTATCGCTTGGAGATAATAAAAGAAAAAGACATAGAAATTCAAATAAAGTAATACCACAAGTTGCTTGAAGATATCAAATTAGAGAGAATAGCCTTGCCTGATGAACTCGTGTCGGAACTATTGATCAAAAAGTTTTTGCAATCTTAGACTAATTACAAAGAGCAACTGAAGCACAGACACAAACAAATGTCACTACCAGATTTGATCACCCACATCATTATTGAAGACACAAACAGAAAAAAAGTGTGTTGTTGCAAGGGCCAAAACTTTGTTTACCAAAGCAAACATGGTAGATGACAAACCAACTCCAAAATGGTACGAGAAAAACGAAAATTGCTTTGTTTGTGGAAAGGCAAGTCATCATGCACCTCAGTGCAAACATAGGGCCAAAAACGACAACCCTTCTAAGGTAGATATAGCAAAAGGAGAATATACCATTATTGTAGTCGTTTCACAAGTAAATATTGTGACCAATGTGAATAAATTAGTGGTAGACTCTAGAGCTACCAAACTCATATGTGCAAACAGAAACGCGTTTACCTTCTACACAAATGTGGGGGATGGAGAAGAAAAAGTTTATCTCGATGATAAACAAGCATGATATTCGATTTTTTAGAAGAAAAAAAAATTACATTAAGATAGAATCTCATTTCGAGGATTAAATGCTAGCTAGTAACACAAAGAAATGAAAAAGATATTCCAACGAAAACATTGGCATTTGGTAGTATATGGAGGGATATTTTTGCGATAATCCAAGTAGTGAATTTGTGTTGTTTGGAAGTTCGTAAATCTCTTCCATGACCCATTTCAGCGATTTCTTTGTAGCATATGATTATTGTATGGGCAGGAATGTTCGGGATCTCGGTCCAAGCATTTCGCTATGGTCAGCTCGGCTTTGGACCCAAAAGGCGGGTCATGGGCTCGATCCAGTTTTAATGGTAAGCTCGGTGTTCTCGCCGGTTGGCTACGACGGATGCTTTGGCGCTTCTATCTTCGCCTGAGAACCGTGCCTTCTCGGTTAAGAAACCTTTCACCTGAAAAGACAAAGAGGCCCCCTAGCGACCGTTTGCACTCCGACGCTCAAGTCAGTATTAGGGCAGAGAACACTAAGTGTATAGAATAACTTCAGTCTTAAAAATTGCGTACCTTACTAGGGTTCTTGGCACCCTTTATATAGCCTGAAACTAGGGTTTACCTTTGCGTTATCGCCCTTGACTAGTGTTCCTTGGGAATGTCCTTGCGCCGCTATTCGTAGAATCTTAGCGTATCTGGCACATGGACTTCCCTTAATTGAAGTGCAACGACTGACAAAGTGGCCGCTTGGATACCAACTCGTGCACCTAATCTCTCACGCCATCTGCTTCGTGGGTGCCCTAAGTATTCACGTGCCATGCATGCAGCTTTCCCTGGAAACCCTAACCTTAATGGGCCTTAACGCCTCCTAGGATTATTCACACATGCTGCGCCTTCATGCGTCATACACACCACGTGCATGGATCCCTCGTGACTTAGGCTTCCCACATATCTCATGTCTTTAACTGTTATCTTAACGAAACTCTAAGGCCCACCTTACGGGGCCTTCCACTACGTCCTGATGGCCAATGTCCGAACTTCTCCCTCTACTGGCAAGGTCCGATATCGATCTTCAACATCGGGCTTAGGGTAGCAACCTCAAAGACTAACCAACTCCCGGGTATGTGTCTGGGGCCCACTTCACGTGGTTCCCCTCCATTACCATGTACCGATGCGCGATGTCTTAGGTCAGCCTCTGAGTCGATGACCGAGGACTGGTCGGGACACAAGCCCCCCAGTCTCGAGCTGTAACTTGTTTCAGTGAAGAGACTAAGTGATCGCGCTGCGCGACCTACATGGCACTGGGTTGCGGGTGTGAACAGTACACTGAAGTGACATCCCATCATTCTCCGCGTAATTGTTATACACGTGTCAAGATCGACGGTTGGGACTTATTGGCGCTTGAACTGCCTCGTTCACTGTTCAAACATTTTAACCATTGCGCTCCCACCACTGTTTCATCACTTTCACTTATCGAGCCTCCACTTAGCTTTCTGCGCAGAAAAACGCTCTCTTATCTTGCTTTCGAAATTCAAGCCTTCGAACTTTAATACTCGAAAGGTATGATTTTTATTCCCCGATTGCCTTGCCACTTACGATTTTATTGTTTGCAACATGATTATACCTTCCTGGGACTGTTCATGATTTCTACATTTCTCTGTGCGTTTATTTCTACTATCCATGCTTCGGGTCTCTGTTTTCTGGGTTTCTTCTAATGCTATCGAGTCGCGCCGCCTTCCTCCTTTCTTTTCCTTTTTAGCTTTCTTATCAATATGACTAAACGAACGAAGCGAGTTCCCGAAACGGCTTCTCCTTCGGAATCTAACTCTGCTTCAACTTCGTCATCGTCCTCCGCTCCTCCTTCTACCTCAGTTCCCCCCCCTCCTGCCTCTTTCTATGAGTCTCTATACCTCTTGGCTCCGACGGACCTTTTAGGGGAGACATCCACCTTCACTACCCTGAAAAGCATAGCAGCTTACAAAAAGAAACAATAGTGCCATCCGTCGCGCGTCTTTAGTAAAGACCATGATAAGTTTGTGTGGCTGGTAGCTTGCCGCGAGGGGGAAACGGTGTGTTCCGATGAGGCCTCTGACCCCGAGGGTCCTTTCTGCTTCGTTTACTCAACGCTCTTCCGAAGGCTGGGGTTTCGGTTGCCCTTCACCTCCTTCGAACGTAAAAACATGTTGCTCACGCTAGATGAATTAATTAACGGAATGATGAATGTGATGAATTGATATAATTACTAATTGTGATGTTTGGAAGTTCCATTTTCCATGATCCATTTCGGCCATTTTTTTTAGCATGTGTGGATTGTGAATTTATTGGAACCTTCAGATATCGCCAAATATATTAAAATAGAGTGCTGCAGAAATTAAGTAGGAGTTGTGGAGATTACACAGTGAACATGCCTGTTCGATTTTAGATCTAGGGGAGAATTTTGCGGACCCGAAAAACAAATGTTTGCTATTTTAAGGTGGTCCAGGTCTGGCGCCACCTAGGACCGTCTTTCTCCTTTTCTGACGAACTTTTCGACGAGATTTTGCGAAACAACTTTTCTTTTCTTTTTGTAGTTTTTTAGCTTTTCCCTGTCTATAAATAGAGGCACGAGAATTCTCCAAAACACATCATCCAAACTTCTTTATTTTTTCTTTCTATTACTCTTCAAAATAGAATATTTTTAGTGATCTTCACTATACTTCCATTTTCCGATATTCTGGTTTTTACTCTTTAATAGTTACTTGTTGATTCTGATAACCTCGGATTATTCGAGAAGTTCCTGTTGTATCTTGGGGGATTTGTGCAATACACCGCGGATAAGTCCTAATGACCAGGGATTACCCGCCTCAGGAAATCAACATTGTCCGTGTCCTAAAGTCTTATTTACTACAATTGTAAGGACTTATTGCTGACAATACGGACAACAACAACAACCTACATTGCAAACGTCAAACATTGTTTCCACAACTCAAACAATTTTTGCGAAACCATTTCCAAACCTCTTGAATATTGAAATTTTCATCGATCAAATATTCCAATGCTGGTAAGAACGTGTGTCCACCCTCTCAGACATGTACGAAGTCGTTTTTGCACTTACGACTTCTAAACCCGACTCAAGCATGTCTGTGAAACAAATTGATGTTTGGACCCATTCAAATAAGGTATGTCATCACACCTTACTCAGTGCGTTATCTAACGATTTTTTCGATGTCTATTGTTCTTACAAGGAAGCAAAAGATATTTGGGATTCCCTTATCCTCAAATACATTGTTGATGATGTCGATAGACAAAGGTTCGTTTGAAGAAAAAGACATAAAAATTTAGATAAACTAATACCACAAGTTGTTTGAAGATATCAAATTAGAGAGAATAGCCTTGCCTGATTAATTTGGGTCGAACTATTGATCGAAAAGTTTCTGCAATCTTAGAGTAATTACAAAGAACAACTGAAGCACAGACACAAACAAATGTCACTACCAGATTTGATCACCCACATCATTATTGAAGACACAAACAGAAAAAAGTGTGTTGTTGCAAGGGTCAAAACTTTGTCTACCAAAGCAAACATGGTAGATGAAAAACCAACTGGTACGAGAAAAAACTTGATCACAAAAAGAAATATAATTATAAATTTTCTCATCCTAATGGAACTAACTCCACCTTCAAGAAAAATGGAAATTTCTTTGTTTGTGGAAAGCCAAGTCCTAATGCACCTTAGTGCAAACATAGGGCCAAAAATGACAACCCTTCTAAGGTAGATATAGCAGAAGGAGAAGATACCATTATTGTAGTTGTTTCACAAGTAAATATTGTGACCAATGTGAATAAATCGCTGGTAGACTCTAGAGCTACCAAACTCATGTGCAAACAGAAACGTGTTTACCTTCTACACAAATGTGGGGGGCGGAGAAGAAAAAGTTTATCTTGATGATAAACAAGCATGATATTCAATTTCTTAGAAGAAAAAAAAATTACATTAAGATAGAATCTCATTTCGAGGAGCAAATGCTAGCTAGTAACACAAAGAAATGAAAAAGAGATTCCAATGAAAACATTGGCTTTAGGTAGTATATGGAGGGATTTTTTTGCAATAATCCAAGTAGTGAATTTTTATTGTTTGGAAGTTTGTAAATCTCTTCCATGATCCATTTCGGCGATTTCTTTGTAGCATATGATTATTGTATGGGAAGGAATGCTCGGGACCTCGGTCCAAGCATTTTGCTATGGTCAGCTCGGCTTTAGACCCAAAAGGTGGGTCATGGACTCAGCCTAATTTTAATGGTAAGCTCGGTAAAGAATAATTAAAGAACATAAAATATTAAGTTTGGTCACATGTTATTATAATGCATACTTTAGTTAAATATATATATATATATATATATGTGTGTGTGTGTGTGTGTGTGTGTGTGAATATAAAGTTGTTAGTTGAATATATAAGTTGATTGAATATATATGTTAATAAAGCTGATAATTAAGTAGCAAGTACCCATGAATAAAGGTGCACGAGATTCTTTTCTGTTGTTAGCACCGTGAGTAAAAGTGTTCGTAGACAGAATATCTTTCTGTTAATATGCTTTCAGTTGAGATTATATTCTCGTGAGTGAAAGTTGTTAAAGGGATACCTATAAAAGGGGCTTGAGACCCCCGGAAAAGGTAAGTTGTTTCTGAATACTTAAGACTGAAACTGATTACTTATTTTGTATGCTCTCACTGACTTGATCATTGGACTGTGATCAACAGGTAGAGCCCCATTTTCCCCAGTGGAGCAGCATCTCAGAGAACCAAATGGAGACAAGTCAGTAGCGGAGCTCGCCCATCCAGTCAACCCATGGTCAACCAGCAAGAACATTTGGCGGCCACCGTGGGACCCGATAAAAGTTGATCTCATTCGCATTCGTGATTAAGCCTTATGACGTGATGAGAAACACAAGGCAAGGCCCGTAGGAATCTGAAGGAAGCGATGCCCCCGTCTTACTCCAATTCATGGATGCCATGAGGGCCCTCCAAGAGGCCAATGAGGAGCACAGACAAAAGCAAGAACGGATCCAAGAAGAAGCCAGGGCTGAGCAGGAGAGGCTACAAGCGGAAGCCCGACCTGAACAAGAGCTTTTGCAAGACTGCCTAATGGAAGAAATTGAGGCCACCAGGGTAGCTATGGAGGAGCACACACAAATCAATGAGGAGTTGTGCAAAACTAATGAGGAATTACGCAAGAACCTGCACCAACGTGCCCAACCATTTCTACAAACGGGCTGACTTGGTCGAATCCTAAGATCAGACCAACTTGGCCGTCATGACATCTACAAACGGAATGACTTGGCCAAATCCTATTATTGGACCAACTTGGCCGTCACGGTTTCTACAAACGGACTGACTTGGCCAAATCCTAAGATTGGACCAATTCGGGCGTCATGACTTCTACAAACGGACCAACTTGCCAAATCTTATGATCAAACCAATTTAGCCATCACGGTTTCTACAAACGGACAGACTTGGTCGAACCTTAAGGTCGAACGAACTCGATAATTTCGTTATTTACAAATCTACTTGGTCGGACCCCAAGGTCGGACCAACTCAGTAATTTCGTTATCTACAAATCTACATGGACAAACACTAAGGTCGGACCAACTCAGTAATTTCGTTTCCTACAAATCTACTTGGTCGAACCAACTCGTTAATTTCGTTATCTACAAATCTACTTGGTCGAACCCTAAGGTCGGACCAACTCAGTAATTTCGTTATCTACAAATCTACTTGGACAAACACTAAGGTCGGACCAACTTAGTAATTTCGTTTTCTACAAATCTACTTGATCGAACCAACTCGTTAATTTCGTTTTCTACAAATCTATTTGGTCGAACCCTAATGTTGGACTAACTCGGTAATTTAATTTTCTACAAATCTACTTGGTTGAACCCTAAGGTCGGACCAACTCGGTAATTTCGTTTTCTACAAATTTACTTGGCTAAATCCTAAGGTCAGACCAACTAGAAAATTTCATTTTCTTCAAATCGATCTGGCCGAACCCTAATGCCATACCAACTCGGTAAATTTTTTTTCCACAAACCCACTTGGTCAAACCCTAAGGTCAGACAAACCCGGTAACTTTGTCTCTACAATTCTAAAAGGGCGACTTAGCCAGGACATGTATATGCACCATAAACGCTGGGATAAAACTGTCCCATCGGGTGACTCTTAGAAATTCGTGAACCAACCACCCACTATGCTAACGTCTTTTCATGTCAGACACGAATAAATCTCTTCACCTCTTCTTGCTCGGCTCAAGGCTAGGGGGCTACGTACCTTTCGGTCATGATCGAGTCATGACCTGATCACTTAAAGCATGTCTTCGCGACCCACTTAGCTCGGACCCAACAGATAGTGTTTGACCCAAATGAGGGCAGACCCAATGGCCTTAAAAGAGGTCAATTTTTATAGATAGTGAATACGTTAACATTACGTGCTAAAGTAACGAAAAACAGAAAACAACTTAAGTAATTAAAATAAAAACTTAATATGTTAAAGTTATATTCTTTCTTAGCACAAACTTAACAAAAGTAAATAGTCAGAGACGATACTCTGTATATCAACACCCCTAAAATAAAAAATATATATATTAACAAATTATTATGTGGTTACTAAGTCCTAAAGAAGGATCTACGAGTGTTATAAAAGGGCTTTAAGACCCCAAATAAAAGGTAAGCAGTTTTCCATGAAATACACACTACACTCATATTTTTTAAACTCTCACTGACTTGATCGTCGGAATCTTATCAACAGGTGAAGCTCCTTTCACTGTGATCTTCAAGCATCCCAAAGTTGCGATCTTGAAAAGATTGACCCGAAAACCACCTCCAGAATTCAACCCAAAATTGTTGACGAGAACAAGTTTTATTTAATAATGAAAGAATTTCCTTCTAAAAAAAAAGTTGAAACTAAATAGTAGAGAAGAGATAAACCTTTTCAAAAGCTTGAAAGAATAAATTACAATATATACAAATTGGATATATCCTTTAGTTATAGTATGAAAAAGAATTTTAATTTGTAATTCTATTTTATGTAATTTTTAAAAGTTTGTAGAGAATATTTTTCTCTAAATAAATGGGTGATGGGTTAAAAAGTTATAGTTAGTTAATTTTAAAAAAAAAAATTAAAAAAAAGTATTTTGTCTAATCACGAACAAATCTTTAATTGTGTCATAACATAAATCTCTATAGTCTATTCTACCATTTTTAAAAATAATTTTTTTTTTTTCAAATCTCTCCTATTAGAATGACCCCCCTACTTCTCCACACTCTATTTAAGGTAACTTGAACAATCTAAAGTGTTGAAATAAAGTGATTAACCCAAATCTCATCAATTCATAGATAGTGTATACTCCATAATAGTCAAGCCACCCTACACTTCAAAAATAGATGGCTAGTTTGTCTCCTCTTCATCACTACACATTACACTTAATGTACTCTCCATAACCATCTCTCGCCAAAGTAAGTTATCCTTTGTTGCTATTTTACTTTATAACACCCTTCAGGCTACTACCTAAAGGTAAAGTTTTGACCTTCCAAAATTACTAAAAAAAACTAAAAATAAAAGCCCAACTATCCTGAAATCAGGCTCCCAAGGTTAAGGATCTTGTGTACTAACCAATATAAAAATGCACAAAGTTCCTAAAAATTTATTAATTCCTCAATATTGTTTTCATTCCCATGGTTATGAAATCCGAGTAATATTTAGTACGAGAATATTTATTGTTTAATAAAAGAGATCCTTTATTTTAAATTATTTAATATTATTATTTTTGTTTTTTATCAGAATTTCTATTTATAGTTGATTATTCCTGTCAAAATTATAATTAACTTTAAATCATGTATTCATAATCTCTGGTTACCTTCTAAATATAATTTATGAATTTGATTTATTTTATGTTGATTTTGTTACTTCAAAAGCACTAACTTAAACGTTTTCCAATTAAAATAAAGAAGGATATTATGTTTACAATCTCTGCAGATTTGATATTCAAATACATTGGTCTCTGCATAAACCATTCGAAATAGCTTTCTACTATCACTTTCATGCCTGATTTATGAGAGTGCAAACATTTATTATATTTTTTATATATTTATGTTAGACATCATTATAGAACCTGGACTCTTAGTTAAACTGATATCCTAAGATCTAACGATCATTTACTATTATATGAAAAAAGTATTATTAAAGAAAAAAAAAACAGAACAAACAAGTATAGGAGACTAGACCAAAATCCACACAAAAGGAGGAAAAAAAAACCTAAAACAGAGGTAAAAATCTCCAAAATGAAATTATGAGGCTAACAAAAAATCCAAGCCCAGATAATCATTTCTTCTTAGTTTGACCTTTCTTAATACCCTTTTTAGGATGCTCTTAATACCCATTTTAGGATGCATATTGCATTGGAATCTAGAAATTTGCTTTAAATGATAAACCTGATTCACCTAATTTTTCTTCAATAATTTTGGATAACTCTTCTATCATAGATGGAGAAAAATAATTTATCCAATCTCCTATTTCACCTTTAGATTTATTCATTGTGCAATCAACTAGGATCCTAGAAAAAAAATCCTCTAGATTTATTCATTGTGCAATCATCAAGGGATAGTGGAGTACCAATCCCTCAACAATACAAAAAATAGCTTTTGGCTGCGAATATTCTAAAGAGAGACCATGAATCATAATCCAACATTGAGTTTTGGTAAGCTTCAAGGAAGCATGAACAAAATCTTAGTCCAATGAAAGACTCTTAAAATCCCTGAATTGAGATTCCAATGCTCCCCAACAAAGAATCTTCTCATATCTCAAGGGAATCAAAAGCAAACTCATAAAACTCTTTTCCAAGGGGAATAACCCTCCATTGGCCTTACAAATTCCGATCAATATTAATTTTTCTGCAAAAGTCTAGATGACACCTTTAACTAGAATAATTCTATCATGAAGGTGAATTTTGCAATATTTTAGACCAGCTAGATAAACATCTTTAGAAATTTGAATAACAATTAACTTATCTTGAATTGCATAATAATCTTTGTATTTGAAGAAGAATCTTAATCTCTCTTTAAGGCACTCCCATAAATCTTTCCATCTCACAACATTCCAAACTCCATACAAAACCACGCGGAAGAATGTGAAGACAAGAGTGCACAACGCTCCAAGAACGTATATTATATCTATTTACTTAAAATAACATTAAAAAATATTAGGTAAACTTTAAACAATGGTTTTTATTTATTGAATTGTAATGATCTATTAGGGATAATAATATGGGTTGGCCCGTCCCACATTTGGCTCGCCCCACATAGAATATGCGGGTTGATTTTACCTCTGCGAGTTAGCCCACATAAAATATACACTACAAGAAAATTATGAAATAAAAATCAATTTTAGAGATAAAAAATATTTAGTTGCTATAGTGACTAAAGTATAAACCATTTTAGAGACTACAAAAATTTTTGGTTTCTAAATTAATTTTTATTATTGTTAAATGTTTTCTAAATTGGTATCTAATTAGCAACCCAGGTTTTTGCTACCAAATTTAGAATCTAAATAATTGGTAGTTAAAATCTTGGTTGCTAATTAGATACCAATTTAGAAACCATTTAACAATAATAGAAACTAATTTAGAAACCAAAACTTTTTTTAGTCTCTAAAATGTTTTCTAATTTAGTCACTATAGCAACTAATTATTTTTTGTTTCTAAAATTAGTTTCTATTTCATGATTTTCTTGTAGTGATATTTTTCTTAAAATTAATGAAAAATAATTTTTTTAAATATAAATTTTAAATAAATTAGTTTTTTAATTAGATAAATTAGGTAAATGGTCAAAGAATATTATTCTCATGAGACATGTGGAATAAGATATGAGTAAAATTTTTGGAATGTGAAATTTAGAGACTTTTGAAGTTATAAAATCTATAAGTTATAATTTGTGTTTTGGATTGTACAATATGTCAGATTACACAGTTCAAACTACAAATTTATATTCTAGATTCTAGAATTTGAAATGAATAATTTTAGAATATGAGACTGCATGAAGAAAATATGGGATGTAAAATGTAATTTCTAGATTTCTAAGTTATGCGGGTTATGCAGGTCAGTCGTTTTGCCATGCACTTGGTATGTGTAGATTGTGGATTATGCGGGGTGGGCAACGGATTGGAATGGGCAGCCTGTCTCGCGTTTTTCTCAGTGGACTGTGATCCGAGCTTTTCCATCTCTATCATGTATTACATGGTTTCTAATTAATGTGAAAAGTTGTGTAAATAGTTAATGTTGGTCTAAACCCTAGTTAAAACATTTACTAATTAACGGGTTTGTTTTAATTATATTGCGTCGATTTAAAATAAAGTGTAATATAGAACAATGAGCAATTCTTAATGGAGAATTCGAGAGTCATGGTTAAAAGAAATGTAAGAGACAAGAAGATGGAAGGTAGAAAAAAATATTTCTTTTTTATCGGTTGAAAGCTATAAAAACATAGTTCTTCATTTTTCAAAAGCGTAAAAGCACATCTTTATTTAGGAAAAGCAAAGATCAAATATCATTTGATCTACACAATACAACATGTTGGCTCTTATTTAGTTGCATATTGCATTGGAATCTAGAAATTTATCTTAAATGATAGATCTGATTCACCTAATTTTTCTTCAACAATTTTGGATAACTTTTCTATCATAGATGGAGAAAAGTAATTTAGGTAATAAAACAAAAACGCAATAAAACAAACAAACGAATACCCACCTCTACAAAATCTGACGACACAAGAAAATCCCAATCACACTTCAATTTGTACTCCAAATCATATAAGTGACCCAAATCGCTCTCGAACTCAAAATCACACTCTAAAGAAAGCTGAAAATGAATTTTTGAAAATCTATTGTATATTTCAATTCTCAAATTTCAAATTTCTCCACCTTAACATATTATTATGATGAGCAGGTGACCATTATAGAAAGCAGAAAAAGTATTATTTATGAATATAAAACTGTATGTGTTTATAAAAGGGCAAAAGGATATATATATAGGTATATCCATGTAGAAACAGAATACATAAAGCAGTTACATAACTGCTGGCCTAACACCCTCCCTTAAACTCATGGTTGGATTGGGGACAACTTTGAGTTTATGACGAACATGAAGAAAGGTTGAACCGGAGACAGGCTTGGTGAGAGGATCGGCCACTTGAAAACGTCCAGGAATATGAACAAGTTGAACCACATGATTCTGTACATTGTCTCTAACAAAGTGGAGATCAAGCTCAAAAATGCTTGGACTTGGAGTGTATGATTGGGTTTGCACTTAAAAGCACAACTCCAAGATTGTCAGAAAAAATCTGAGGAGGTGGTGTTTGTATGTGGAGTTCCTGTAAAAGAGATTTAAGCCATAGAATCTCAGTCATGACAGCTGCAATTGCTCTATATTCAGCCTCTGTACTACTTCGAGAAACAATTTTTTGTTTGTGTGTTGATCAGGAGATGAGATTTGAACCCAAATAGACACAAAAACCAGAGGTGGACTTTCGATCATCAGGATCTGCACCCCAATCAGCATTAGAGAAGGCTTTGATGAAGGAAGAAGATTGTTGATGTAAAAGAAGACCATGATCAATTGTTCCAGCTAAATATCGAAGGATACATTAACAAATTGCCAATGATGAAGTTGAGGAGAATGCATAAACTGAGCAACCTTATTGACGAAGTACACAAGTTCAGGACGTGTGACAAGCAGATACTGAAGAGTACCCACGACAGAGTGATAAAGAGTTGGATCACTGAATATTTCTGAGGAATTTTGTCGGAGGCGAGTGTTGGAAACCATAGGAGTGGGATAAGGTTTAGAAGCCAACATGTTTGTACGTTGTAGAAGCTCACGTATGTATTGAGATTGGGACAAATGCATGTTCCCACTTGCTGTGCGAGTAATTTGGATGCCTAAAAAATGATGTAGGGGACCCAAATCCTTCAAAGGAAAAAAGGAATGAAGGTTAGAAATAAGAGAGGAGATTTCAGTGTCAGAAGATCCAGTGATTAGAATGTCATCAACATAAACTAATACAAAAAGAGATGAGGTAGGAGTATATTTAACAAAAAGAGATGTATCACTCTTAGTGGGTTTAAAACCAAGATGAAAAAAATTAGTACTTAACTTAAGGAACCAAGATCGAGGCGCTTGTTTCAAACCATAGATGGCTTTGTTAAGTTGACAGACAAGGTGCGGTGTAGTGGTGTTAAAACCTGGTGGTTGTTGCATGAAGACACATTCTTGTAGGTCACCATTTAGGAAGGCATTATTGATGTCAATCTGTTGTATAGACCAACGAGAGGACACGACATGCGCCAAAACAAGCCGAATGGTGGAATGACGGACAACCGGGCTGAAGGTTTTTGCATAATCTATACCAGCTGTTTGATGGAATCCTTTGGCAACAAGACGAGCTTTGCACCGTAGAAGAGAGCCATCTGCATTAAGCTTTGTTTTGAAAATCCATTTACAGCCCACAAGAGGAGCTCCAGGTGGTGGAGGAGTTAACGTCCATGTCTTGTTTGAAAGAAGAGCAAAATATTTTTCACGCATGGCTTGGAGCCAGACAGGAGATGCAATAACTTCTTTGAGAGAGGTGGAAATAAGGGGAAGAGAGGTGACTGCAGCATGGTAAACCTTTGGTTTGTGAACACTTACCTTTGCACGGGTGACCATAGGGTGTGTATTGGTTGGATGAGCAACAACAGGAATAGAAGGAGGTTCAGAGTGTGTAGTGTGAGGAGAGAGTCCAGAGGCCCTAAGAGGAAGGTTAGTGGAGGGTGCAGAAGACAAAATAGAAGGAGTAATAAAAGAGGCATGAGTGACAGAATGAGTATCATTATCAAATAAAATATTATCAGTATGTGGAGAATGAATAACTGAAAGAGTTAGAGCAATAGGGGTGGGTACCTGAGCATTACCTGAGGAAACCACAAATTTACCAGCATGATCTTTGTATGGAAAAGTCTTTTCATTGAACACAACATGGCGTGAGACAATAGTCTTTCCATCTTGAGTAAGACAAATGTAACTTGCATGACATATACTATATCCAAGAAACAAGCAACAAGTAGAACGAAAAGCAAATTTATATTGATTGTAAGGACGCAAGTTAGGATAACATGCACACCCAAACACCTTGAATTTCTTGTAATTTGGTTGACGTTTAAACAACATATTATAAGGATTATCACCTTTAAGAATATCCATAGGAAGGACATTGATGGTATGAACCGCAGCAACAAAAGCCTCAGCCCAAAACTTAAGTGGAAGAGAGGCAGTGCTAAGCAAAGTGAGCCCAATATCAACAATATGTAGATGTTTCCTTTCTACTGATCCGTTTTGCTCATGAGTGTAAGGACATGAAAGACGGTGATTAATTCCACATTCTTGAAGATATGAGGTTAAAGAGAGATATTCTTTTGCATTGTCAGATTGTAAAGCATGAATCTTATATCCAGTTTGATTTTCAACAAGGTTTTTAAAAATTTTAAACACATTTTTAAACTGAGACTTATGATGAATAAGGTATAGCCAAGTAAATTTTGAATACGCATCAACAAACGAGACATAATATCTAGCTCCATTGGAAGCCAAGACAGAAGCAGGAACCCACACATCAGTGTAAATTAATTGTAAGGGTTGAGAATAGGTATGAGCAGAACTATAAAAAGGAAGTTGGTGGCACTTACCACCCACACAGGAAGAACAAAACACAATATTATTTGAAACAGATATATCACAAGATGCCAAAATCTTTTTGAGAACATTAAAACTACAATGTCCAAAATGTTTGTGCCATTGATTTACATAGATAGGTTCAGCAATAAAAGACATTGAATGAATAGAACAGGAGGACAAAGAATGAAGATCAGGGAAAATGTACAATCCGTCTTTAAGATAACCTTGTAGAAGAACACGCTTGGTTTCCTGATCAAGAACATAACAACTGTTAGAATGAAACTAAAAAATAACATTGTTATCACAGCAAAACTTTGAAACACTAAGAAGATTCTTCATAATTGTTGGAACATGGAGCAAATCAGTTAAAAACAGAGGTTTATTTGTCGTAAAGGAACCAAAATTCGCAGAACCTATGTGAGATATTAACAAACCTTTTCCATTACCCATTTTGACAAGATCAGTTCCATCATAGGGTTGCTTGTCAGAGTAAACTGAAGAATTATTTGTTATGTGATGCGTAGCACCGCTGTCCAGGTACAAGAGAGGGTCATCAACAGAGGAAGGAGCACCCAAAAGAGAGGCAGTGCTTGACGCATTTTCAGAGAAGGATAGTTGAGAGAAGTTGGCACTAGGAAATTGAGATGCGGATTGATCATACCTGTGCCAACAATGTTCGGCAGAGTGACCAGTCTTTTGCAGATTTGGCAAGTAATAGAAGTCGTGGACCAAGAATTCGAGGATTGGGTTTGAGTGAAAGGGGTTCGAAACGAAGAACGTGAGTCTGTGGAGTAAGAGGGACAGGAATGACTGCGACCGCCACGAGAGGAAGAAAATCGGGAATTTTGTTTTCCGTTTCTGGCATGTGACGGACGCCAAGTAACAATAACGATAGCAGGAGAATAGGAAAGTGGATCCACAGAGCGAGGATTGGCCAGTCTTTCTTCTTGAGCTAACAGTAAAGCCTCTATTTCATTGATGGTGTAGGGTTCAGACCGTGACATAATGGAAGCTACAAAAGGATCATAATGCTTCGAAAGTCCGTCAAGAATCGCTTCAATCTGGTCTTCAATGGACACAGGGGCACCAATGGCGGCAAGAGAATCAATGGTGATCTTTATCTCCAAAAGATATGCACTGACGGAGCGATCTTGTTTAGGGGTCTTGAGTCGCAAACAAATTTTTTTGATCTGAGCACGCGTGTTAGAGTGAAATGCGTTTGAAGGGTTTGCTAGATCTCAGACGCAGATTGGAGGCCAACCATCTTGGACAAGAAAGGATATGACATGGATGCCAACATCCAGGCTACTATCAAATTATCCTGTTGTCGATAGAAAAGAAAATCTGGGTTGATTTTGGAAGATTTACCTTCTGTGAGTGGGAGAAAATAAGGAGGTAGTTGAGAACCATCCAAATATTTTGATAGCAGAAGACCATCAAGAGTGGCAAGGATCTGTTATTTCCATAGCAAGAAATTGTCCTCAGCGAGCTTTAAGAAGATGGGAGTGGAGAACTGATGCACAAAAGGGGAAGCGGTGGTTGCTGCCATGGTGACCAAAGAGGCATGCGTAGGAGAGGAAGGATGAGTGGGGGACGTGGCAGAAGACATGAGTGACAAAAAAAAAAAAAACTTGTTCTTGATACATGTTATGATGAGCAGGTGGCCATTATAGAAACAGAAAAAGTATTTTATTTATGAATATAAAACTGTATGTGTTTACAGAAGGACAAAAGGATATACATAGGTATATCCATGTAGAAAGGATATATATAGGTATATCCTTAGATAAAGCAGTTACATAACTGCTGGCCTAACACATATCGGCCACATATTCAAATATAAAATTATTTCTCACACCACCACATATGAAACATATGAAGTTGTAATTTGAGGCAACCACGTAAGTCAGGCAAAATATCAATACTCTAATATTAATGACTTGAAATGAGATAACCTCTCATAATTCCACCATATTTTCAAGTTAAACAAATGAAAAGATTGCACTTTTTATTCAATAGGAGCAGATAATTCAACAAAACAAATCATTACATCACAATTTCAAACACTGAATCATTCTATTGGTGACTTCAGAAATTTCATCTTCTGCAAACTATGCCATTCCCACTGTTGGCCGCAGCAGTGCAATCCAGCAAACCATATTCACTCACTGAGTTAATTTTCTCTGAAGATTCTTTTCCACCATCAAACAAACAAACCCCACAATCTGCAGAAACAAGTGATGGGGTTCTGTACTTGTCTTCCCCTCCAACCACTGCCATTGCCACCCCCAACTTTGCTGGATTCTGAAAATCTGGCTGGTAAGTCCTTCCAAGAATCCCTTCAACTTTTGAAGACAAACCATGGAATTTGAACTGCACCTCCAAATGGGCAAAGCAATCCTCCTTCGGAATCTGGTAGTTGTGGATTCTACTATCTTCGTTAGTGACAGGCACAACATTGACAAATATCTCAGCAACTTCTGGGAGTGTAATGGTAACACTGTTCTTGCTTGATGTTCTCTCTATTCTAAGTTGATTTTGTGGGGACTGCCATGTGGAGAGGTAACCATCTGGGATGGCAAGTTCTTTGCCACTGTGAGAAAACTTCAAGTGGTCAACTTCATCGTTCCATGATGCTGCTGGGATGGCTTCAATGGTGAACTTGTGAGAACCAAAGAGGAGTCCCAGTGCTTGGATCCAAGTGTAGTCCCTTGTTCTAGTTGCTGGTCTGAGGCCAATGAAACGTGCATTGATTTGGAGGTTCACATCGGATACTAAGGCGAAATGCTCATTTCTCCTTCCATGGAAGTAGAAAACAATTCCATCTGCTCCAACAAAACGAGGGTCCAGGCATGCAGATCCACGATCATTGCAATTTGGTTTGCGAGCTGTTGTCATCAAACATAGATGAAAACCTTTTTAGCTTCCACAAAATAGGAAATGTTTGTATATAATCATCTCACATAGTGAAAATTTGTACCACTTTTTATCATGAGATCTCTAGTACCAGTTCACTAATTATATGTTTTCTTTAGAATCGAATTCTAGAATGAATGATCTTACTTTTGCATTGAGCTTGGCAAATGGGACTATCACAGTCAAGATAGCATACTTTGGCTTTTGGATCGGAAGGTGATTTCAGAGGGCATTCATCTGGGCATGGCACTTTCTTCCCAAAGCATGGACTCTTGCGGGGGATGCAGGTCTGAGTGTCCTTTCTTGCAATGATTTGCATTTCACAGAATGCAAACAACACCAAGAGATAGATCAAGCTGTTTCTACTTGAGATACTCATGGCTTTCCTCTTATACACAACAACAAGGAGATACCAATTTGATGTGAATACAAGGAGATCACTATTTATAGAAAAACTCATCAGGATTGCTCATTTTTCAATAGTTGCTAGCATTAACAAGATAATCATGAAATAAAAATCATTTTTAGAGACAAAAAATAATTAGTTGTAGTGACTAAATTAGAGACCATTTTATATATTAGAAAAATTTTGATTTCTAAATTAGTTTCTATTATTATTAAATGATTTCTAAATGGGTGTTTAATTAGCAACCAAAGTTTTTGCTATCAATTATTTAGATTCTAAATTTGGTAGCAAAACCTTGTTTGCTAATTAGACACCAGTTTAGAAACCATTTAACAATAATAGAAACTAATTTATAAACCAAAATTTTTTTAATCTCTAAAACGGTTTTTAATTTAATTATTATAGTAACTAATTATTTTTTGTTTTTTTTTATAATTAATTTTTTTTTTCTCTTCATAGTGTAGCAATTGGCAACTTGGCATCTGTTATTGCTTTCTTAAAGTTTCATCAAATGAAAATGATTCACAGAATGTGCACAGGATCACTTTGGCTAATTTTTATTTTTTTTTATGTTGTTAATGCATTTTACATTCACGTTATTATATGAATATGGCAAGTGATGGTTGACCGATGTGGCTTTCACTGAAGGCAAACTCACGAGTTGCGTGAAGGGTGGTTGATCCACCGTTAAGTCTGGTCTAGCCATGAGAGATGGACGGAATAATGAATTAATATATTCACATTGGAAAATTATTTCAGTAATGTTGAAAACATAATACATTATATGGGTGTTTTGTTTGCTTTTTGAAGTTTGGAATCTACCTATGTAAAAAATAGAAGTCAAGTCGTTGAATTTGAACAAATATATTATTATAAAAAAATTAATAAATAAAAATCAATTATAAAAATAATAAATAATTAGTTACTATAAATTAAATTATATAATATTTTAAAACTTAAATTTTTTTAATATGTAGAGTAATTTTTATTGATAATAAAATTTATAAATTTGTTTTTAAAATTGATATTTAATTAGTTACTAAAGTTTTAGCTATCAACTTTAAAATATAAATTAATTAATAACTAAAATTTTAATAACTAATTAGAAGATATTAATTTTGAAACTAATTTATAATTTTTATTAATAATATAAACTATTTTAGATAATAATAATTTTTTTAGTTTTTAAAATAATATCTAATTTAGATAAAATAGAAACTAATTATTTTTATCTCTACAATTAATTTCTATTTAATGATTTGTTTAGAATATGGTACCTTCTTTATAATTATGAAATTTTAAAAATCATATGTTTATTCTAACCATAATAATTTCATTTATAATTAAAAATCAAATATTCAATCAGTTGTTTAAATAAAATTGGTAAATACATATTTTTTTTAAATGAAAACTTTCATGTTAGGCGTCATTATGCAACTTGACATCATCTCAACCAACAACAATCATTTGTCATCCTATGAAAAAAAATATTATTAAAAAAATAAAAATAAATAAAATAAAAAAATATGGGGGATTAGACCAAAATCCATATGTTAACAAAAACGATACATAGATCGACTATATTTATTCATAAAGAACTCTAAGAATAGACTAGATGGTAACCTATTATACCAATGAAAAGATTTTCTATAAATAAATCATAAATTAGTCAGCTTATAATCACACGCATTTCCTTCACGGAAAATATGAGTAACGTTAAACCTGATTTTTCTACCGTAATTAAGACAAATATTTCATCGATTACAAGTATTACGAAACATCTAAGAAAATTAACAAACATTTTGTTAGCACTGAAAATATTACATTTTTTCTGTTAGATAAAATTTTGAAAAGGTACAAAAATGAAAGAGAGAATTTTTATTAGGAAATTATTCGGACCTCTAAAATTTGACATACTCCCCCAACTGTGAATTTCTGCACGTAACTATGTTATGTTAACCTTACAAAAACATCTTTTATATTTTGTACGTGCGCATAAAATTGATGGGTGATAATACGTTGATACCCTCTTCACCTTACACCAACAATAAAATATTAATATTTAAAATAAAAAAAATTAAAAGAAAAATTATTTTTAATAAAAATATAAGTAAAATATAAAATATTAAAATAATTTTTAAAATTAAATAAAAATGATTAAAAAACCATTTTTCAGAATTGATTGATTCAAAATTTGGAATGTTTGCTGCAGGAACTTAACTGTTATTGTAAAATTTTAACTATAGGATAATATGAGTTTGAATCTGATCTAATAAATACTAATAATATTTGAATAAAACTAGATTAATTCGACCTTTTAACACGTTATTAATCTTAATATTATAATAATTAAATAGTACAAAATTTTAAAAGGTATATCAACATTTTAATATATTTTTAAGTAAATGTGTGAATTAAAATGTCTACTCTAAAAGATGGGTTGAATATAGTTTCTTAGTCAAATACTTTATGGTGCATGTAATAGTTTAGAAAATATTGAAATATTTTGAAATGTTTATAAAAATTTCAAGGATTTATACGCATTTAATAAAAGTAGCGGTGCACACTTTTATTTATTTTTATATTAATTCATCTGAATTCAACCTATGTCCAATTTTTTTTCTCAAGTCCACTAATTAATGGAAAATACAGATATTCTTTTTATCACTTTTGATTTATAATTATAAATAAAATTACTCTTATTATATTTTTATTTTTTTCCTAAAATAGTAAACACTACAAGAAAATTATTAAATAAAAATTAGTTTTAGAGACAAAATATAATTAGACACTATATTGACTAAATTAGGTACTATTTTATAGACTAAAAAGTTATGGGTATCTAAAGTATAAATTTTCTTAATAATATAAACTACTTTAGATACTCATAATTCTTTTAATCTCTAAAATATTATCTAATTTAATCAATATAATGACTAATTATTCTTTATCTTTAAAATTGATTTTCATTTAATGACTTTTGTAGTAAAATGAGTACATTATGTCATTCTTGTCTGAGTTCATAATACTATTTTTCACAATACAACAAAAGTTGTTTGAAATGTTTGCAAGGAAACTCTCACACTAAGAAGGATACCAAAATATACTAGTTATCTAAAAATGTATAAGCTTTGAATATTTTTTATGCGCATAATTAATTTGCATAGATTCTTGTATCTAACATTAATATTTTTTTCATGGGATGAATCCTTTTATATAAATGTCAAGTTAAGGACATTTAGAGATTGCATGTTTATTTTAGGCCTTCGATTGGTGCTTTTTAGAGCATGACAACCTTTACACTAACTTGTGCCTATAACACTTAATGTTGTTAAGCATAAGACAACGTTCTCTCCGCCCTTTGTAATGCTGATAACTCCATGAGTATACAAACTCAAGAAGTTCGTTTGTTGTGTGATGGATGGTTATTTCTTGGCAAGTGGACCGAGTCAACTATAGTACAAAGGGGTTGTCGTATCCATAGGGACTAGTAATAAGCATAGTATAAAATCAACCGTTTGTAAATAAGTTGCTTGATTTAGGCAAAGGACCTTACAAGGTGAACACAAATATTTTCAAAGAAGGTCTAAGTTTTTCACATGAAACATTTTACAAAGATAAAAGATCATCTTTTAACATTTGCATTGTGACAATGTTTGCTATATTTTACATACATGATCTTAGTGGAGAAAATAATATTTTAAGGAAATGGTCCATTCTAGGTGGTAATGAATACAATGATAAATTTGATCTAAGGACAAATCCTTTTCCAGAGGAAGGGTATGATGGAGGAACATCTGGAAGGACTAATATTGGACATCTGACCATGGCTAGAAGATTGGAAGAAGAAGAAGAAGGAGCTCAAAAGACTCTCTTTTATGGAGAATTAATTGTTGTCTATTCTTCCAATTTTTCTAGTTTTGTAAAAATTGTACAAAGTAGTATAGGCTTTATTTTGGGCTTGTATTTGGACAATTTTCTTGGGCCATGTTTTAGGCCAATTTTCATGGGTCATGTATTGAGCCAATTGGAATATGGTGTAAATAGGAAAAAAGAGTCTAGCTAGAGTTACTTTTGGGCTTGCTTGAACCAAATGCAAATCTAGACCATCTAGGGTGCATAAATTAATTACTAGAGTGCAAATAGAAAGCATGGAGTGGCAAGGAAGGCATGAAGGTCCACATGTCGTCCCCTCAATGAAGAGGATTTCCACCAACTAAGAAGGGCCACTTGTCAACCTCTAATTTGAGATGATTTTCTCCAATGAGAGAAAGCATATTGTCATAATGAGAATGGAGATGATTCTCTCCAATTAGAGGAGGACACTTGTCAAGTATGAGTGGACAATTTTTAGGTTAAATTTTTCTGAATTTTGGAACCTCTTAGCACTATAAATACATGTGTTAGTCATCTTGTGTGATGTGTTAGTCCTCTTGGAAATTGTGGCTTTTATCTATGAGGACTATAATGATGATGTCTAAATATATCTCTTGTGTTTATGACATCTGTTTTATAATAAATGGAGTCTTGAATGATTTAGTCTTTGTCTGATATTTATTTCGTTAAGGTAAATTCCCTTAATCTTAATATGATTTACAAAAATGATTTTGCTAAGTTGGTTTTGTTATAACTTCACTTGTGGTGGTTCTTTCCTTGTATAATTTTAGGGTAATAAACTTAGGATCAACACAATTTTAAAATATATAATCAAATTTACTACCATCTTTTTGGATGTTACCTTTAGTTTTTTATGCTTCCATACATATAGTGGACGTGATGTATAATAGTTAATCATAATATCTTTGTAGTTAGGTTTATGTTCACGTCTTTATGTTTGGTTAGAGACGGATCTATTTAAAACAAATTGTTTGCTATTCGGCCAAACTTCAAGTCATTCCTTTGACACAAGAACCCTATCAATCCTGTTTTTCACTAACTCATTTGGTTTATACCAAGTAAACTTTCTGCCAACCATCGGGATATCCACCAATTCAGAATCTTCAATAAAGGCATTAAATTCGATTATTTATCTACTATAGTCAGACACTGAGATCAGACTCTTCCTCTCCTCTTGCCTTCTAATAGAATTAAAATCCCCAACTACGCACCAAACCTTAGCAATTTGATTCTTCCTGTAGTCGCTAATCTCATTCCAAATCAACATTCACTATTGGGACTTGTGCCCCAATCCCAACCTTCCAAAACCCTTCAATAATAGTGAAATTCCTTCTATTAAAGAAACTAGACATCTGAAAATAATTTTTCCTCCACATTGTAATAATCCTACCTGCATTATTGCAAGCACCATTTTCAACCCAATCTATTTCATTAGAACCTCAAAGAAGATAATAACTCTCGTTGTTTAACTCAGAACATTTTGTCTCTTGTAAACAACCATATCTACCTGTTCCTTGGTAATCATATCTCTCACAAATTTTCTTTTAATGTTGCCTCCTAACCCTCAAATATTCATACTAATTATTTTCGTCATCAGAAACACTCTTCTCCTCCCTAAAATTCCTCACCTTTCAGTTGTCCCACTCTTCCAAACACTGTAAACTCCTTATGACAATGTCTTCCTTTACAGAATAAGTGAACCCCAATTCCTTGCCAATACTCCAAATTCTATTGGCCTCAGCAAAATCTTTTTTTTAGCCAATATAATCTATTACAATTTTTAACTTCACTTTCCAAACACAAAGATATTTTCTAACGTTGACACCGGTTGTCGATCCAGAGTGCCTGACTGAACCGTCCTCGCACCTTTGGGTTTATTACCTGTTAACGGGGACACTCCTACCTCTGGCCCTTCCACTCCAAAATGCAAACCAAATCCATAAGCTTTCCATTTCTCAGGGATGGACATGCACGAACACCACCCTTCGGAGCGCACTCCACACTTATTCCTCTATCTCCTCTTTTCCCCTCCAACACGAGCGACCCCCTACCATCAACCTCTACCTTCTCACCGTCCCCCTACGAACCACTGAACAACCCGCCTCTGTTCCCCAAACCTCCACCAATGACCAGACGCCGCTCCCCTCCATCTTTCACGAACGACGACAGCGTCTTTTTGCCAACAAAGACTACTCCGACCGCACACTCACTAGCCTGTGGCTCCCGTAGAGGTTCACCCTTTGTCGCTGCTTGTTAGGCAGTTAATCGGTTAGTTATGTATATGGTTAATAGGTTAGTTACGTATATGTATTTATATACGTAAGTCTTCTTTGTATCATTACACAAAATGATATTCTACTATGCATTTCACTTTTACAGCGATCTGGCAACGCCTCTCACACTCGTGTCATGATCAAGAAGCTATGTCTCCTTCTCAAAACATCCTCCATATCAACCTATATTCTTGATATTAAGAAAATGGTAGACTCGTTAGCCGTCGTTGGTGCTCCAGTTTCTATAAATGAACATGTGGATGCTCTTCTGGATGACCTCATCGAAGATTACGATGGCTTTATTACTTCCATCACAACAAGAAAAACATGAAATAGAAACCAATTTTAGAGACAAAAAATATTAGTTGCTATAGCAACCAAATTAGAGATCATTTTAGAAACTAAAAAAAAAAATTGGTTTCTAAATTAGTTTATATTATTGTTAAATGGTTTCTAAATTGGTATCTAATTAGCTACCAAGGTTTTAACTACCAATTATTTAGTTTCTAAATTTGGTAGCAAAAATCTTGGTTGCTAATTAGATACCAATTTAGAAACCATCTAACAATAATAGAAACTAATTTAGAAACCACAATTTTTTTTAGTCTCTAAAATAGTCTCTAATTTAGTCATTATAGCAACTAATTATTTTTGGTTTCTAAATTTGGTTTCTATTTCATGATTTTCTTGTAGTGCATTCTGTCTCGCAATGATCCTTACAATGTGGATGAGATTGAAGCTCTTCTCCTTGCCCAAGAAGAATGGTTCAAAGAAACACGGGTTGGCTCAATCCTCTGTTCTTCAAGTTCATAATACTACCACAACTTGGTCTTCCAATAAATCCTTCAAACACAAGCCCAGTCATAATACTTTTCGTGGTGGTCGTTCCCAACATCGCTTTGCTGGTTCTCGAACACCCTCTCTACCTCCGTATTCTCACCACTTTTCTTGGCAACCTCACAAACCCTACTGTTAAATTTGCCATAAATCTGGCCATACCGCAGATATGTGTTGGCATAGGTATGATCCTTCTCCCTCAAGTTCTTTCAATGCTAACATTACAGTGTATGCACCTTCAGTTAATTTCGATCCACGCCATTCATTCTTAGTGCCCCATCAACTATTGAGGATCCTTTATGGTATCCCGACAATGGAGCAACACATCACGTCACCCATAATCCAAACCTCTTCACCAATAAGCAGAGTCATCATGGCAGTGCAACCTTAAAATTAGGTAATAATCAAGGTATGAAAATTTTACATACGGGTTCTGCACATTATACTGTTCCGTACTCAACTACCACCTTTGTTCTTCACAACCTTTTGCATGTTCCTAATATTACAAAGAACATAATCAGTGTTGCCCAATTTGCAAAAGATAATCACGTATACTTTGAATTTTTTGCTAATGCTGGCTATGTTAAACACCAGGACACTCATTAGATTTTACTCTAAGGAACTGTTAAAGATGGTCTCTATGTGTTCCCTCCTTCACATGCACCTCATGCTTATATTGTTAATCACGTTGCCTATAAACCCACGCTTCCCACATTACAACTATGGCATAATAGATTTGGTCACTATAGCTTTGATGTTGTTAAACATATTCTGAATGCATGTAAAGTTACCTATAAACCTAAAAATAAAATAAAATTGTAATGCGTGTATGTGTGGTAGATCTCATCAACTTTCATTTTCTAGTTCTCACACCCACTACACTGCACCTTTACAATTAATATACATTGATATTTGGGGCCCCTTTCCAGTGAGTGCTTCTAATGGCACAAGATATTACATATATTTCATGGATGTATATACTAAATGCACTTGGTTATTTGTTTTACACAATAAGTCACAAGCGTTTACTGCTCTTACACGTTTTAAACGTTTTGCTGAAACACAAACTGGTCACACACTTAAAGTTATCCAAACTGACAATGCCAAAGAATTTTTATGTTTCAAACAGTTTACAAATGACTTTGGCATTCATCATCGTCTTATTTGCCCACATACGCATGAACATAATGGGTCTATTAAACGTAAACATCGTCATATTACTAAAATGGGTCTAACCTTGTTTTCTGCTGCCTCTTTACCCATTCAGTTTTGGGGTGAAGCTTTTACCACTGGCATGCATATCATCAATGCACTCCCTTCCCCTATTATTTCTAATAAATCACCTTATGAAATGCTTTTTAATGTTAAACCTGATTATGCCACCTTCAAAACTTTTGGATGTGCCTGTTTTCCGTTGCTTCGTCCTTATAATAAACACAAGCTGGACTTTCGTTCTGCATGTTGCATTTTTCTTGGCTACAGTTTACACAACAAAGGTTACCTTTGTCTCTCCTCCAATGGTAAAACTTATGTTTCTCGCCATGTAATTTTTCATGAAGAAGTGTTTCCTTATAATCTCCCTAAGTACAACTTTACTTCATCTGCATCTCCTCATACTGGCTCTGCCATTCCCACTCCTTCTCTACCCATTCTTAAGCCACCCACCTATGATTTATCTCATAACATTTCCATTTCTTCCCTGTCACCTACTCACATTACTACTCCATCTTATACTACCTCTTCTCACACACCATCTTCTCTTATTTCTTCTCCATCACCCCCTCCTCTTGTGCCTAATACTAAAAATAACCATCCCATGGTGACTAGATCCAAAGCTGGAATTTTAAACCAAAAACCTTTCACACTAACCTACATTCTCCCATTCCCACTATTGTCCATGAGGCTATGCTATCCCCTAACTGGTTACAAGCCATGCGTGAAGAATATTCTGCTCTTCTACGCAATCACACTTGGACTCTTACTTCTCTTCCAAATGGTGCCATAGCGATTGGTTGCAAATGGTTATTTTAAAATAAGTACAATGCAGATGGTACTTTTCAACGTCACAAAGCGCGTCTTGTTGCACAGGGTTTCAATCAAGTTGCAGAATATGACTACAACGAAACTTACAGTCCAGTTGTTAAGCCATCCACCATCTGTGTTCTCCTTTCACATGCTGTCTCCTCTGCATGGCCTATTCATTAAATTGATGTCAACAACTCCTTCCTCAAAGGCGACCTCAAAGAAGATGTGTACATGAAGCAACCACCAGGGTTTGGCTCCTCATCTTCTAACATTGTTTGCAAACTTCAAAAAGCTCTTTATGGCCTAAAGCAGGCTCCACGGTCCTAGTTCCAAAAGCTAAGTTCCACTCTTCATTCTCTTGGTTTCAATTCAACTAAAAGTGATACATCTTTGTTTGTTAAGTTTATGCCTTCATATACCATTTTTGTGTTAATCTATGTTGACGATATTATCATCACAGGATCTTCCGAACACGAAGTTAACACTCTTATATCCAAACTAAGCACCTGTTTTGCTCTAAAGGATCTCGGCTCCATACACTATTTTCTTGGCATTGAAGTCTACCGTCTCAAGAATGGAGATCTCCTTCTATCACAAACCAAATACATCACCGACCTTTTACGCCATACAAACATGCTCTCCGCAAACTCTCTTCCAACGCTAATGCATTCCACCATTCGCCTTCAGCAGGATGCTTTACCAGCCATGACAGTTCCCACCTCATATCGATCTGTTGTTAGTACTCAGCAATACATTCTAATAACTCATCCTGAACTATCGTTTGTTGTCAATAAAGTTTTCCAGTTTATGCATAATCCTCAAGAACATCAGTGAAACGTATTCTTCGTTATCTTGCGGGTTCCACCTCACATGGGTTACTCATTAAACACAATTCCTCCTCCAGTATTCTTGCATTTAGTGATGCTGACTCGGGAAGTGATGTGGATGATTGCAAATATATCACAGGATATTGTGTTTATCTTGGTTCCAATCTGGTTGCCTGGTCCTAACATAAACAACGTGTGGTATCTCATAGTAGTACTGAAGCGGAATACAGAAGCATTGTTGTTGTAATTACTGAGGTACTTTGGTTGCAATCTTTGCTCCAGGAACTCCACATATCAACTATGAAGCCTCAGCTCTTTTCAGACAACCTCGGTGCAGTTTTACTCAGTGTCAACCTGTTATGCACACACGAACCAAGCATTTTGAGCTTGATTTGCATTTTGTTAGAGATCATGTTCAACAGAAGCATGTCAGTCTTGTGCATCTTCCAATGCAGTTTCAAGTTGCTGATATTTTGACAAAACCCACTTCTGGATCTTCGTGCACTATGTTTAGAACTAAACTTATGGTTATATCTCCACCACCATAAGTTTAAAGGGAGGATGTTAGACAGTTAATCGATTAGCTATGTATATGGTTAATAGGTTAGTTACGTATATGTATTTATATACGTAAGTCTTCTCTGTATCATTACACAAAATGATATTCTACTATGCATTTCACTTTTACATCTCTTCTCTCTCTTCTCTCCATCTCTTCTAACATTATTCCTGGACCCGCACCACCGGCAACGCCAACCTAACCCATCACGACCTCAGCCCCAGCCGCACATACTCTAGCGTGTTCTTCCTCATCAAACCTTGGATCTCCTCTGCTGGCCAGACGTCGCGCCCCACCAACTTTTGCAAATGGCGATGACAACCCACCATCGAGAACGACGCCTCCAGTCTCCTTATGTGCACCTTCGGCCGCACACGCTGAGACGCTTGCCTGTGTGTCCCCTGGAGAGTCGCCATTCGCTGGTGCTCCTTGGATCGCACGTCAGGCGTTGCCAACCTGGGTCGTTGCAACCTCTGCCCCAATCGCACGTTCGTAAGTGTTCCTCCTTCCCACACCTTCATATGTTCTTCTCCCACCTTCATAAATTTTCGTTTTTCTAAAATTGTCCCTTTATAATATTTTGGATTACATAATTCAGAAGTCATTTTTCACATTCATAATTAGTGTCTGGATTACATAATCTGGATGTTTGTTCTAACTTTCGAATTATGTAATCCGAAAGCCTTTTTTCAAATGCGTGTCCGGATTACATAATCTGGAAGCTAGTATCAAATTCAAACTTCCAAATTATATAATTTGGAATACCATTCTGGATTATGTAATCTGAAATATGGAGGGGGCACAAGAAGGATAAAAAAGTATTTTCATATTTTGTATGGAGGTGCCAGAAGAACATATGGAGGTGCAGGAAGAAAAATCTCCTCTTCATCAAACCCTGGGCCAAAACCTAATCTAGGCCCAACAAATTCGCCAACCCAACTCAACTCAGGCTTCTTCTTTCTACACCCCCACGTTTTTCTTCCTGCACCCCCACAATTTTAAATATCCCAAAATTAACATTGACCTATAATTTGAAAAGGGGCGTCGTGTTGGACTTCCTTTGTCATTGTTCATCTTCATCATTGAATATCAACCGCTGGTGGAGGGTCTTTGTAGTTGTTCGGAGCAAGGTGGAGGAGTACGTTACGTTGTCAAAGTGTTGTTTGGGTTGTAGAGGTAAGAGTTAAGTTTTTTTTAGGAACATGGTGGTTATGGAGATTTCGGGGTTACGGGATATCAGGATCCGGTAGTATATTATGGATTCATGAACCTGGAATTGATTAAATTGTGTTTTCCGGATGAGGGGGTGTTCTGGAATCAAATTTTGCATAAATTGTTGATTTCCGGATTGCTGAATCTGGAAGCCTAATTCTGTTACGGATTGGTAATTCAGAATGCTCTTTTTTTGAATTATGGATACCTGAATCCAGAATGCATATTTTTGTTAGGGATTGGTGGATCCAGAATGCTTTTTTTGAATGATGGGTTTCAGAATGTGGAATGTATATTTTGAATTATGGATTAGTGGATTCAAAAGTTTACCGAAAGTGTCAATCCAAAATTTTTCTGGATTCCATAATCCGGAATGTAAAAAAATAAGTACAGTTTAAGTGCATTTTGGGGTTTTTAAAAATAATAAGAACAATATGGTATTTGCACAACATCGTTGGGTGCAGGAAGAAAAATGTAGGGGTGCAGGAAGAAACTGCCCTCAACTCACTCAAGGGTGTTTCTTCCTGCACCCCCACATTTTTCTTCCTGCACCCCCACAGTCTTGTGCAAAGACAAAATTGCCCTTTAAAATTTTTGAAATTACCCTTGATGTAATAAAACCCTAAAAAGTTAAAATGATGGTCATTTGTGCGTGGTGGCCGGCCGTCTTCTTCGATAGCACAGGTCTTCTTCAGCAGCAATCTCTTGCAATAGCTTTTTCTTCCAAATCTCATCCATCTCTCATTCATAAAGGTACATTCATGTGTTTCGGATTTTGGTATCCGTTTTTTTCATGGATTGTTGTTTCCGTAAATATTATTTCACATTCCAAATCACAGAATCCGGTAAGTTTTCGAATTTGGGGATCCGGTAGTTTCCCGGATTTGTGGATCCGTTAGTTTCCCGGATGTAAGGATCCGATAGTATTCCGGATTTAGGAATCCGGTAGTGTTCCGGATTTAGGTGAAGTTTAACACCCTTTTTTCTTTCATTTTCACCCATGTCACTCCTTAGTACTAATTCTTCAAGCTGTAAGAGAGGCATCCACTAGTCTTGGAGTTGAAATTAGTAAAGTCTTGTAGTTATTGTTATAACATCTTTACCATATATGCTTATTCCTTGTATATTTTTCTCTGGTTAGTTTGAAGTTTTAATATTTATTTCACTTTCCAGTTTTTATATTCCTTTCAAGGAATGAATCTGTGTTCTTTTTAACTTCTTTCACTCCCTCATTGTTAAGTCTTCCGATGTGCTCCAAGGATGCTTCCATCACTCATTCTTTTTTATTTCTCTACCACATAATATATTTTCCTGAAATTGTATACTCTGGGTGTTTGTGTTGATCTTAATTGCAAGTATTTAATGCTAATTCTGTAAAGTATATTCAATGGCAAGATGTGAATTCGTGGTTATCAGTTTTACAATTTGAATGCAAATTGGAATCTGATGCATCAAAGCCACTAATTAATAGTTGTACAAAATGTTATTTCACATTGATACAGAATCCGTAAATGACGATACCGGACTACCCCGAGCTTCATTAACTGTAATAACATTTAGGAATCCGGTAGTGTTCCGGATTTAGGAATCCGGTAGTGTTTTTTGCTTCATTTTCGGCAACCAAGGAAAGGTTCATCAAATGTTTATGTATACTTTATAAAAGATTAGAATTAGATGACATGTACACTGTTAGTGCAAGGTACCACATGCAAATTTCTACAGGTTTATTAATATAAGTTGAATCTAACTTGAATGGTGTAATTGAACAGAAATGGTGAAGACTAGGGGAGGAGGTTCACAAGGTGATCGTCTACGTCCCACAGCCTCTGTTAGAAGAAGAAGAAGACATGTTAATGAAGATGAAGAACATGTTGAACATGAAGATGCAGAAAATGTTGATGTTGAACTTGAAGAAGCTGAACCCCAAATGGAGGTGGAGGATGAAGGCCCACCTGAAATAGAAGGTGAAGGTTATCCTGGAGGTCCACGGGATGGGACACTATTGACAGGTTTTGAAGACCATGTGGCCATGCAATTATGAAATGGTGTGGTAAGTAAATATGTTGTAATATGATACTTGTTCATTGTTAATTTGATATGACTTTCGTTCATTAAACTGTATATGATTTTGGTTGGTTAAATTAGGATCGAGGAGAGTTAAAATTGGTGTCTCATGGCCGAAAAATGAGTAAGATGGGTGTTCCTCATCCTCGGATACTACCTACAGTGGAGTTGTCAGGTTTAGCTGCACTTATTGGGGCAAGCTATGACACGATAGACAAAGGACTGTTGTGTGCCTTTGTAGAAAGGTGGCACCCAGAGACAAATTCATTTCATCTGCCTGTAGGTGAGTTGACCATCACATTGGATGATGTGTCGAATTTGTTGCACCTCCCAATTATGGGGCAATTCTACACGTATCCGAGCTTGGATACAGCTACGACGACCGATTTGCTTGTTGATTCACTTCGTGTAGATCGGGGAGTAGCAGCTGCTGAGACTCGTCATTGTCGGGGTGGACATGTGCGTCTAAGCTGGTTGAGGGAGATGTATGAGGATGCATGTACCAGGAGACAATGGACTGTTGCTGCACGGGCATATTTGCTCCACCTAGTAGGTTGCACCATCTTTGCAGATAAGAGTGCTACGTCGGTTGGTGTATCCTACTTGGGATTATTTGTAGATTTAAGGCACACCGGAGGATACTCGTGGGCAGCAGCTACTTTGACACACATGTATGAGCAGTTGGGAGATGGTTCCTATGCAAATACTAGACAGTTAGCTGGGTATGTCACGTTATTTTCATCATGGATATATGAGCACTTTCCGAGTATTGGACACCGACAGCTTCGGGATGCCTATGTTGAGGATGAGCCGCGGTGTATGAAATATGTGGTCGGGAGTAGGTTGTCCACACTTGCCTCAGTTCGAATGCAATTAGATAGCCTCTGTGTTGGTGTTGTTCAATGGATGCCCTATGAAGAGCATAGAGCGGTGCGTCCTTTTGAGTGGATTTCATTATTTTCAGGGTACATTCGGTTGAGGGGTTGTAGGCAGATGCATTTGGATGAACAATCATTTTACATTTAGCTTTAACATTTTTATCAATGTGAAAACGACATAACAAATTAGCAGCTTCAGGAAACACAACATTTATTGCATTCATTAGAGCAATATCTCTATCACTAACCACAACCTTCGGGTATGAATCAAATCTAAAAAACAAACCTTTCAGCTTCTCAAGGGCCCATACAAAGTTATGATGACGTTCTGATGCGAGTAACATAAATGCAGCACTGAAGGTCACTCCCGTTGAGGTTACACCAACAACTTCAAACAAGGGCATCCTATACCTATTAGTTTTATAGGTACTGTCCATCATCAATACAATGTTAAAGGCATTCAATAGCTTCACTACATGTGAACCTACCAGCATATGGATGACCAACCAATGTATTTGCCAACTCATGATTATGAGACCCACAAATTAATTTCAATATCCACCCTTCACCACTCTTTACTGGATACCCTCGTAATCTGAAAGGACAACCACATTTCCTAGTTCCACTCTCAGTAACCCGTAAATCCTTCTTATATCGTCTGTATTGACCTCCTCTCTCACAACCTAATAACACAAATGTTTTTCTTCCTCGTTGGCCAGTTGAAGTATCCGATCTCAATATCACAATACAAAAACCAAAGTCAAACGCAACTTTTCTAACCCACTTTAGGAGCTCATCCCGAGTACGAAATACCTACAAAAGTTATCATAACAAATTATTTACTAATTAACAAACAACTTAAAAATACTTTACAAACTTAACTTTACCTCATCTGTAGTAAACGCATCTGTACATTCATATCCCTTCGATTTAGATAATGACTTCTCAATATCATCATCATCCCACACATTCACACCATCATATAATTGTTGTTCAAATTCTTCACTACTATCCATGCTTCTACGAATAAAAAAAATAAAACAAAGTTATTGAATTCCGAATCAATGAATCCATAAGTGAAAAAAATCATACCGGATCCAACAATCCATAACTCAAAAAGACTATTCCGGATTCAGGAATCCATAACACAAAAAAACCATTCCGGATTCATGAATCCGGAATGCATCATAACACAAAATACAATTCCGGATTCATAACTTCATAATGCAAGTAAAGCATTCCGGATTCATGAATCCATAACACAAAATACTGTACCGGATCAACCCATCCGTAATGAAATTTTAGCTTCCGGATTCACAAATCCGGAGAACAACATATTATTGCATTTTACTTCCGGAACACCCCCTCATCCGGAACACATTATTTCATTTATTCTGGATTCATGAATCCGGAAGGTATTACCGGATTCCGATATCCGGTAATCCCGAAATTTCCATAACCACCGTGTTTCTTAAAAAAAACTTTTACTCTTACCTCTATAACCCAGACAACACTTCGACAACGTTGTGTACTCCTCCGCCTTGCTTCCAACAATTATGAAGAACCTCCACAACACTTGAAACCCAAGGATGAAGATGAGCAGTGACTGTGGAAGTGCTAAACGTTGCCCTTTTCAAATTTTTGCTCAAGGTTAATGTTGGAATATTGAAAATTGTGGGGGTGCAGGAAGAAAAACGTGGGGGTGCAGGAAGAACAAGCCCTCACTCAAATAGGCCTGAAGAGGCCCAGCACCACCAAACTCTTCAAACCACTCCACTTGCTCGAAAATAACACCCTCATTAACGCCTTGCTCTTTAAATGCAACCTCTTTTAAAGCCTTGTTGGCTGATTGCATGCGCACCATTTAAACTGCACAACGCCTTCAATTCCAAAGCGCCCTTTTGGCCTTCCAACAGAGAATTAATAACACTGCTTTGGCGTGCGCCAACTTTTACAGATTTCTCCAACACCTCCAGAAATTGAACGCTTTTCTCTTCATCACCTCTTACACCTGCCCCTACTCCAAAATCGGAGCCCACAGAATCCGAAAATACTCTCCCGCACCATCCTCCGAACTTATTTTTTACTCCATCTCCAAGCTAGCACCCGCTTAAAATGACAACATTGTTAGAGATCCCACATCCACTAAAGATTAGAGCCTTTCATTGTATATAAGTGGGTGTAAACCTCAATCTCATGAACCGGTTTTATAGGGTTGAGTTAAACTTAAAGTTCACTCATAATATGGTATCAAAGTCATTTTCGAGTCTATCCTAACGAGTGTTTGTGTTGGGTCTATCGTGTCACTCGCTATCGAACCGCTATCGGACCAACCATAATATATAGTACTACGCACGAGTTGATAATCTTGGCGTGAGGAGGTGTTGTCTCATAATAAACATCTTGACGTGTTGTCTGAATAACATAGCTCCTTTTCAAAAGACACCTCATCCCATGCAACAACCGTCCGTCAAACCAATCATTACTATCTTCAATTAGTTTTCCGATTGCAACTCGTATCCTTTCTTTTAACTACCTGAGAAATTGCGTTCAACCATATATAAAAAATGTGTTTGTATATAATTTCGAATAAAGTTTCTTATTTAGTGTCTTGTCAATTTGATTTGGATTGATTGTATCAACTTTAATTTTAAAATTTTGTTGTTGTTAATTGAATTTAATTTTAAGTTTTACAGTGACATTTTGAATTAAAATTATTTTGAATTAGAATTTATTGTTTACTCAAACAAATAACAATTTAATTTTTTTTTCTTTGAACCATTTGTTTTTTCTCTTTATGTTAAAGTTAGCGTTCATGTAACCCATTTAAAGTTTTATTTTTCGTCCACTAAACCGTCTCAAATGGATTAATATTTTCTCTCCAAATTAGCATGGACTTGAGCACGCAATAATATTAGCGTCAGCTAAATCTATTTTAAAATTTTATATTTAAATATTTTGTTGGTTCCCTATTAGTGTATACTTTAAGGGTTGATGGTAAATTGTAGTTTTTAGTCTTTTAGTGTGAATTTTTTTGCAAACGTTTGTATGAAGGAAGTTATGCATTAAAGTCCATTTTTATTTTATTGAGTCTGTTTTTTATCGATTCTAGTGCGTGTGTGAACGAGTTTCTCTTCCTTTTACATATATACTGTATAATTTTTTATCAGTTGAAAAATAATTAATTAAATTATTTAAGAGATGTTCTAATCCTATATAAAAAATAGAAAAAAAAAGGATATATTAGTATCTCAAAACACCTTCCAACACTTTATATTAGTATCTCAAAACAACTAATAAAAAGACTAGAACATCCCTACACTACCCCAACCAACCAAAAGAAACTAAAACATCTCTACACTACCCAAACCAAAGGTTCTATACTTTACCTTGAAAGAAGCTGTTTCAAGTCTAAATTACCACCATTTACATTTAAGAGTATACACAATGATCACCTTAAACATAACAAATGATACAGAATAAACAAACCCTCCTTAATCATCAATAACACTACTCCTTAAACATAACAAATGATACAGAACAAAAAAACCCTCCTTAATCATCAATAACACTACTCCTTGTCTCTGTTCTTGAGGAAGAACTGTCGGAAGCGATGAATTTAACGATAGGATTGCCACGGCTTCTCCACCTCCTTTTAAGATCCACCATGTGGACGGCTAATATGTGTAGAGCATATCTTATATTTGATTATGCCCACCTCCTTTTAAGATCTACCACTGCTAATATTTGCAGAGCATATCTTATATTTTATTACGATTTCCAGGGATATTGTTTTTTAGTTTCACAACCGACAATATTTTCTTAGACGGCATCGAATCTCAATAATGTGTCCGACCAAACTCTCTTTATAATACACGTTGTTTGAAAGAACATATCCTTCACATAAAGACAGAAGCATATTTCATATTCAGATATGAATGAGATGATAAAGATTCCCCATCATGGTACTACATATACAAACATATACCAGTGAGTGAAAGCACGTAGATAAGAACCATGATAAAGGAATTCAACACCCAAACAGAGCTTAGTGTGAGATTGGAAGCCCTCTGGGCAGTGCTATCCAAGGATTTCATAACAGTGGCTCCAAAGGTCCTTCCTCATATTGTGAAAGATGTGCAAGTGATTGAAGGTGATGGAGGGGTTGGTACACTCCTCATCTTTAACTTTTTGCCTGGTGAGTTTTCCTCTACTATTTCTACTACTTCATCATATAGATTGTTTTGTTCTACCAATGAATCAAAAATCAAATTTCTATTTAACTTTTGAAATCATTTTATGTAAAAATATTATTCTTTTCAGCCTTTTAGATTTTTATTTTTACAATCTACTCAAGATTGAGTCCTCCATTCTCGGAACTTTATTTCTTTCCAACCCTGAAGAAAATAAATTGTAGATTGAAAAATGACTACCATGGAAGAATAAATTTTATTTAATAACAATGAAGAATGTCATTTTTTTATTAGACTCTACGTGTTTTATTTTTCTATATTAACAAGAGAAGAAAAAGAAAATAAAAACAGTGACAAAAATTAATATTTTTTCAAAATCAGTCATTTATATATATATATATATATATATATATATCAGTGACTTTATAGTCATACAATTTTAATTAAGTAATTAATTTAATATTCTTTCAAATAATAGTTTTCTTTCATTTTTATGAATTTCAGTTGAAAATAACAAATACATAATTTTCAATTTATTTTATTTTAATATTTTTACAATTTCTTTCATTTGTTTTCTTTACAAAATGTCTGGTGACTATCATGTGTAACTTTGTATGTATAAATTTTGTTTTAGCCATTAGTAACTAGTTTGATATCATGAAGTGATATGAATGTATAAAGTATTAAAATTACATAAAATATATTCTGTTAAATTTCCATATTAGATTGTATAATATGTTATATGTTGTAAATTAATTACAAAAGTAAAAACTAAAAACTAAAACTGGTTATATTTTAATTAAAAACAAAATAAATATAAATTAATGACAAAAAATAGTATTAAACCTTTGTAAAAAAGTAACAAAACCTATCTGCCAACAAAAACTGTTTTTTCTATTTTGAATCATATTGATTTTAAGTTTTCCATATACATATTTCAAAGTTTTATTTAGTATTCTAAATTTTCTTATAACTTCTAAATTGTCTTGTAACTTTTGGGAATTAATCTTAGATGTGTCCCCAAGTTACCAGAGGGAGAAGATCACAGAGTTTGATGAGGGTTCACATGAAATAGGTTTGGAAGTGATTGAAGGAGGTTATCTAAGTCAAGGATTGTCATACTACAAAACAACTTTTAAATTATCTGCAATGGAGGAGGAGAAGACTTTGGTCAACGTGAAAATCTCTTATGACCATGAATCCGACATAGAAGAAAAGGTCAAGCCTACCAAGACATCACAGTCCACTTTATTATATCTTAGACGTCTAGAGAGATACCTGCTCACTGGCACTGCTTAATGGAAAACTATTTAATAAAGTGTTATATTTTAAATACTTTATAGAAAAATAGACAAATAATGTGTTGTTCGTTTTATTATTTTTCTATTGTATTTAAAATAAGGATTAAATATGTTTTTAGTTTATGTATTACGATATTGATTTTTATTTTTGATTTAAACATTACATTAATAATGTGTTTGTAGTATGTTTTATATGTGAAATTGATTTAATTTGAGATTTTACTTAATTAATTCATTGAAAGTAGTTATAGTGAAGGTTAATCTGCAATCAAAATAATAACGAGTTTTAAAAAAAATTATCAATCAGTTCACATATATTAAGACTCATTCTAATTATTTTCATATTATAATTATCTACATGTCAAAGATGAAAATAATTTTGTGTTATAATTAATAAAAAGAAAAAAAACATATTTAACTCTTAAAATAATATTATGTTACTAATATAAGTACGTAAAACTAAAATTATAAATTCAATCTATTTTCCAAACCAAATATTTCCTAATGTTGTAATATATGTGGAGTATAGTAGTCGTATCTTTGGTTTTTGAATAATATTTTACTATTTTCAGTCCGGTAATAAAAATAATGTTAGTTGGTCTCTAGAACAGAATTTGATAGCTATTTGGTAGGAATTGATTTTCTTATGAGTTTTAGGCACTTTTATAATTAAGAGTGGATAGTGATTAGAAATCACTATAACCTTTTAACATTTGTTTAAATTAAAAGTTACTTTTGATATTGTTTCTTATTGAAATTTATCTTCAAAAACTAGTAATTTTGGTTATCACGAAATGTAAAGTTCAATCTTTTCAAAAGATGCGTCTTATACAGGAAGTCACTCAAAAAATAAATAAATTATTATCATGGGTCGAACATAAAAAGTTATAGGAATTAATTAGAGTATACTTCTTTTTATTTAATTTTTATTTAAGAATATAGTAATCCAAACTTTGTCATTCACCTCATATTGTCAGGGAGGAGATATTGTTTTTACATTAGTGGAAATGTATATATATAATATTATTTTAGTATTCTCATCAAATATCCTCATTAATCTAATTATCATTTTTTTTCTTTACTATTAATTTCATTATTTATTGGTAACTCATATGTCTCTTATATAAGACATTAAACTTTATTAGGTAGGCATGTTTACTAGATATTTTTGAAACCACGATTTTTTTTTAAGTCGAAGAGAAGGATCATGATTCCTTCACAACAAAAACATTAAATAGAAACAAATTTTAAAAATTAAAAATAATTATTTATTATATTAACTAAGTTATATACTATTTTAGAGATTAAAAAATTTATTGATATCTAAATTAGTTTATATTATTGATAAATAGTTTCTAAATTGATATCTAATTAGCAACCAAAGTTTTAGCTACCAATTTTAAAATCTAAATAATTGGTACAACCTTGGTAGCTAATTAGATACTAATTTAGAAACTATTTGTCAATAATAAAACTAATTTAGATACCAATAATTTTTGTAATCTCTAAAATAATATATAATTTAGTCAATATTAGAATTAATTATTTTTGTTTATAAAATTGATTTTTATTTAATGATTTTTTTGGTAGTACTTAAACAATATTTTCTCATTTGGAGGAAAAGACTCGGTAATGTGCTAGATTTAATAGTAATTACTATGAAATCAAGGAGCTGGAAAATAATTAGTGAATGAAACAAAAGGCAAAAGTGAAAAGAAATTCTTCATGGGAAATTAAGTGAAAACTCCAATGGAAGTAGTCCGGATTTATCCTTTAATCTTTGATACTAAACATAAATTAAATTTAATGGAAACTTTTATTGTACATCACTTATTTAGGAATATGGTTTCATTGTCTAAACTTAATATTATTGGATATTCCTTTAATTTTGGTAATGCATGTTTCAGTTTGTTTAAGCACAAGCGTCTCACTAGTACTAGTATTTTTTGTGATGGTTTATGTAAATTGAATTTGGATGGTTTATACATTGAAACAATTATGAATTTGCATTATCATGTTGACACAAAATGTAATTTAGTGAATGAACAATGCACTTTCTTCTCGCTTAACCTGAATTGTGCTCAACCCATCTTAGGTTAATTTAGGTCTTACCCATCTTGACAAAACATGCCCAACTTGGGCTTAGCCTAGTTCAGCCTAACATGGGCCTACCCCGACTCGGGCTAACATGGACTTGGTTGACTCAACCCGGCCTAAGACCTAGTCGATCGAGTCGACATGGACTTAGGATGACTCGACCTACTTGTGGCATGGTTGGATCAACCTGACTTGGGTCTAAACCAAATCAACTCTGGCAGTTTCTTCTGCACCCCTACATTTTTCTTCCTGCACCCCCACAATATCATGCAAAGACCATATTGTCCCTATTATTTTTTACAAACCCTAAAATGCACTTAAACTGTACTTATTTTTATACATTCCAGATTATGGAATCCGAAAAATTTTCGGATTGACATTTTCGGTAAATTTTCGGATCCACCAATCCGTAATTCAAAATATATATTCCACATTCAGAAATCCATCATTCAAAAAAAGCATTCCGGATTCACCAATCCGTAACAGAAATAGACTTCCGGATTCAGCATTCTGGAAATCAACAATTTATGCAAAAATTGTTTCCGGAACACCCCCTTATCCAGAAAACACAATTTAATCAATTATGGATTCATGAATCCGGAATATATTACCGGATCCCGATATTAAGTAACCCCAAAATCTCCATAACCACCAGGCTCCTAAAAAAACTTTACTCTACAACCCAAACAACACTTCGGCAACATAGCGTACTCCTCCATCTTGCCTTGAACAACTACAAAAATCCTCCACCAGTGATTGATATTCAATAATGAAGATGATTAGTGACAAAGAAGTCCAGCATGGTGCTCCTTTTCAAATTAGAGGTTAAGGTTAATCTTGGGATATTATAAATTGTGGGGGTGCAGGAAGAAAAACGTGGGGGTGCAGAAAGAAGAAGCCATCAACTCAACTCGATTTAAGCCTAAGTCAACTCGATCTAAGGCTAGGTGGACTCAACCTATGGTGGAAGCTCAATTCAACTTAACAAGGGTCCACCCATCTTGGCTTCAAGTTGACTAAAGCTAACCTAGGCCAACTAAAGCCAATCTAAGCCAAGTCGTCATGATCTTGTTGTAAGGTGACTTAACCCGTTATGGAGCAGGTTGACCCAAACCTTCATGTTTCCTTCTCGATCTGACTTTTCCCAACCTGTACCTAGCTCGACTTAGGTGTCACTCAACTTGGCTTAAATCTATTGTGTTGCACTAGGCTCGATATGGTCTAACCTTAACTTGACTCTTAACTTCATCTAGGTACGGTAAGATCCAACCTAACCTAAACCTAACATGACCAACTTAACATGGTTGTGGCTTAACCTAACTTGACTTGGACTCGACCCAGCTAGGCTTATCTACATTTGACCTAACCTAGTTTGACTTAGGCCTTACTTGACATGAAATTGGGTCTAACATTGTGAATCATGACCTAGGTCTAGCTTGGTATGTGATAAATGTCACAATTCAGTAATATTTTATACAAAAAGATAGGCACTTATGGACTTGAATTGATAAAATAATTATAATTCAGTAATATTTTATACAAAAAAATAGACATTTATGCATCTTTAGTGGCTGTGGGGATAATGCTCAGTTAGAAGAACCATCCACTTTTGTTCTTCAACAAGAAGATGTGTTCATGATTCCAAGCGTCATCCGTGTATGCGAGAGAGATGTATGCAATAACAGAGGCAGTAAAGAAATGACCTTAGTACTTATTAGGCCAACACTTCAAAATATTCACAAATCAGAAAAACTTGCATACATTACTTTCACAGATAATCAAACACCTGAACAACAAAAATGGACAATAAATACACCAATTTTTTGGCTCTCCCTACACACTTCACGACGCAACAACTTGCCAAGCGCTTCTCGATGGAAATCTACCGCCTTCAAGGAATGTTGAAAACCATCATTTCCGATTGTGATCCGCTCTTTGCTATCACGTTTCAAAGACAACTGTTCAAAGCCCAAGGTACAACATTAAAGTTTAGCGTCGCCTATCACCCACAAACATCAGGCAAACAGAGGTTCTAAACAGAAGGCTAGAAGCATAACTGCGATGTTTTGTTGGGGACCATCCCCACACATGGTACCAATACCTCCACCTCGCAGAGTTATGGCACAATACAATGCAATACTTGACTATCGGCACCTCCTCCTTCCATGCATCATACAGTCGTCCATGTCCTACCATCCTCAATGTGTTACATACTCCTTGCACTGACACCACCATCTTGGAACTGCTACACCAACATACTTTAGTGTTACACGCCCTCAAACATAACCTTCTTAGAACTTGCCAACACATGTTTGATCAAACCAATCGGCACTGCTCATACCGCTCCTTCAACGTAGATGATTGGATCTCGGTCCACCTCCGGCCATACTATCAACATTCGGTGGAGCATCGTCCATGTTCGAAATTAGCCCCTTGCTACTCAAGATCGTACCAAATCAGTCATCGTAAAGGCTTCGGTGCGTATGAACTCCGATTACCTCCCTTATCTTGCATTCACGCAATGTTTCACGTTTCACTCCTTCACCTTTTCAGAGAACCAATACCTTCCTCTCCCTCAAACCCAAACTCTATCACACAACATAACTCAACTATACCCTTAAGTTCTCTAATACAACCCTCACATGACTTTCTGACTACACTGCCCTTCCCAACCACTCAAAACGTGCCAACTCATCTATCCTCAGTTGTTTCCCCTGCCCAAATATCAAGCCCCACGCCTCACCCAATCTCTAGAAACCCCCAATTACATGTAACCATATTCCTAACCCATTAACACATGCCCCAAACCAAGGTAGTTAAACCCCAATGGTCCCCTCATAGAACCTCGTGCCTCAGTCACTCCCCATCCATTAACACATGCCCCCAAACCAAACCAATTAAACCCAACTATCCACTCATAGAGCCTTGTGCCTCACCCACTCCCCATAATACCCCAAACATACTTAGTCCTAACCCAAGCCCAATAATACATGCACGTGAGGCCAATCCATTAAACCCACACATTCAACAAATTCCAATGATAGCCAAGCCCAATCAATCAACCAATTCATGCAATAACTCCACTCAATCCAACACGACCATCAGACTCACTTTGAGGACAAAGTGCCTAAACCAACATATGGTAATGTTATACCACGGTCCAACAACACCAACTTGCCCAAACATCATATTAATAAACCTAAATGGATGGAAGACTTCTTAGTTTAATGGGCCTACGTGATTGTTTAGTTTAATTGCTTTTAGTTTTTAATGTAATGTTTTTTACAAGGGTAAGGCACACTATTGCCCTAACAAACCCTATTTCAGTACAGCTACCTTCAATGAATATCAGAGAAGAATTTTGTTACCCTAAAATCTTATCTTCCTTAGCTTTTAGGTTTTACTATGACTGTAGTGAAAGCATATCACAGTGTATTGATAACTTTTTTTACGGCAAGTGTACCGAGTCAGAAGTAATATTTTTTTTGCTAAAGATGAATATCGAACCCACAAGAAACATTTATCAAAGGAATTCTACCCACAGATCTAAATTCGTAAGTAAATTCAGCATTACCTATGGATATTAATCATGAATCTGAATTTGTAGGTAAATTTAACATTATCTATGAAATATTATCCACCGATCTAAATCCGTAGGTAAAATCAGCATTGCCTATAGATTATTACCCACAAATCTTTATCCGTAGGTAACTTTTACATATCCAGAAATTTTACCCACGCATCTATATCCATAAGTAAATTCAATATTATTATTAGTATAAATATTTTTATCAACAATAATAATATTATTAGCTAGCCTCCCTTATTTTCTTGTTTTTCCTTCCTTTTTTTAATAATACATTTTTTTATGTAGTGACACGTGATTGTTGTTACTTGACCTAGTCGAGGTGTCAAGTTTCATAGTGATGCCTAACATGAGAGCTTTTATAAAAAAATATTAATAATATTAAGAATATAAATAATCTTAATAGTTTTAATAATATAAATAATATTAATCATAATAATTATATACTTAATATTAAAAATATTATTATAATATGAATAATTATAAATAATAATCATAACTAATATTCATAAATAGTAATAGTAAATAATAATTATAAATAATAACCGTAAATAATAAGAAAAGATAAAAATGATAAATAAAAACTAAAAAAATATATGCAAAATTTTACGGACTCAAGTTGGTGGTATTACCTACAGACTTTGGTTGGTAGGTAATATCTACACACTGAAATTGATGATATTACCTACGAATTAGAGTTAGTGAGAGTACCTACGAACTGAAATTGGTGAATATTATCTAAAGACTAAAATAAATAGGTATGCATACTATTAACACTATAAAATTAATAATATTAATATATTTTTTTATCGGCAATAACAAATAAATAAATTAGAACCACTTCAGGGGTGGTTCAACCCTTATACACATAACTCAATACCAGTCCCATCTACTTACTGCCAAAACCAACAAGACAAACCCTGCCCTTGTATGAACTAGCAAAAAGAACAACTTCAGGAAACTAACCTCATACACTCCATTGGTTCCAAACACCAATTAGAATAGGAGAAAGAAACTGACGGGAATTTGTAGACACCCAGGACCAAACCTTTACTTATATCAATGCAAAAACTTCAGATGCATCCGCCACTCCTCTTTTGAAAATTAGGCGATTCCTGTGACTCCAGATTTCGTTAACTACCCCTACCCAGATTGTGTTCCAAACTACAAGACTCGTCTCAGAAGAAAAATCATCCTAAACTGGTCAAAGTTCAGCTTCGACCCAATGTGAGACACAAACAGGATCCCAAGCCATCTGTAGCATAAACACCAAACACGCCAAACAAAACTGCATCCAAAGAACAAATGGATACCAGGCTCTTCCTCTTTCTCGCATAAAACGCACCTCAAGCTTTGAAACTGCACCCCTCTTCTACTAAGATTAACCCTAGTAGCAAGCTTGTTTTCCAACACCCTCCAAGCCATAAGCTCTGCAAAAGGAATTGCCTTGGACCTCCATAACTTACTGAAAACCGGCGAAGAATCCTCCTCATTATCCTTCCTGACAAGGTTGTCCGCAGAGTTGACTGTAAAAAATTGGAGATCCCCAACCTTCCACATCCATCTATCAACCTCATCTGGGACAACCTCAGCCCCAAGTAGGAGTTGGCTCAACTGATCCGCCATCGGAAACTCCCATTCGAAAAACGTCCTCCTCCAATCTAGCTGCCAAACCCATCTTCCATTAGTCCAAGACCCCATCTCCTGCAAAGTTGAATCTTTGTTGGAGCTAATAGAGAAAAGTCTTGGAAAAACACTCTTCAACGCCTCACCCTTCAACCATCTATCCTTCTAGAAAAGGATATCCTTCCCATCACCTACTTTCCACTCAAAACTGTCTTCGAAACATCTCCCCCAACCCTCTGAAAATGAACTTCCTTCAAATATTTCCACCAAAGAGAGCAACTTCTACCTTTACTCCCTCCCCCAGACCTCTTCACCCGCCATACTTAGAAATAAGGACTTCCTTCCAAAGACCTACCTCAACCGAGCCCAGTCTCCATCCACTTCCCCATCAAAGCCAAGTTGAAAAGGTTTGGATCTATGATTCCAAGCCCCCCGAATTCACGAGGCTTACAAACCAGGTTCCAGGAAGCCCAAGCAATCTTCCTTCCGTCTGTACCCCATCCCCAGAGAAAATCTCTTTGTATATTGATGAACTTCCTTGTCACCCCAGAAGGCAATCTGAATAACGACACAAAGAATAACAAAATAGCAGAAAGCACAGACCTTATCAAACAAATCCTCCCAGCCATCGACAAAATTCTTCCCTTCCACCTGCTTAATCTGGACTGCACTTTCTCAAGCACTCCGTTCCAAAAAGCACCGCGCTTATGACTTCCTCCAACTGGCATACCCAAATATATGAAAGGAGAAACCATCGTATCACAGTTAAGAATCGTTGCGAAACGCTGAAGTGTGACCTGGTCCATCCCCGTCCCTCCAATCCTACTTTTCGCAAAATTAACCCTTAACCCGGAAGAGAGCTCGAAACACTGCATATTAAACTAGCAACAAGAAAAGAGAAGTACACACAAACTTATATCGATTCACCTTAACACTTGGACTACGTCCAGTCTCCTTAAGAAAACCACTTAGGAGCTTTTCACTAACCGAACACAATTTGACTACAATGAGTTTCAACACCTCTCTAGGAACAAGTATTCTAACCACTCCAGGTAAACAAGAATGCAAACTATTTTTTAACAAATAGGGAATCATGAGATCTAAACTAATGAGAGATAAGGAAGATCCTCTAGTCAATCTCTTGAAAGCCAAAAGTGGAAGTTAAGTTATCATATTATGCGGAAAACAACACTTAGATTGTTTAATCAATAGTTCAAAAGTAAAATATGAAAGCTAAATTCTATATATGGAGTGGAGAACAATTGCAACAACAATTCATGCAATTGTACTTTGGGAGAAATTTTGTTAGTCTTTTAGATTGACTTTTTTTTATTGACAAAGAATAAATAAATTGAAAGATGTTCTAACCCATATAAAAGAAATACATATGATACATGATATTCTTAATATGCAATCTAAATGCAAAAAATCTCCCCTTTTATCATAGTTATACCTTGTATTCTCCCAAGGTACCAACTCCTAGACACCAGATAAAATCTAAATCAACAAACAAATTGATGATTGAGGCTGTACAAAAATTGAACAATTCTCAGATGATACATCTGTTAAACTAAGATAGGAACAAAACGTTTCTACTATATTACTTCTGCTATATGTCTGATCTGCCACCACCCATCAGATGTGTTCATCCTTCAAATGGTGAATAATGTTAACTTGTGGAGCTTTTGCTAACTCTAAAGACAAACAAAAAGCCTTCAGCTTGCCAAAGATGCAACATATATAGCTGAAAAGGTCCATAAAAAAACTAAGCTCTATAATAGCTCCAAACTTCAGGTTGGCTGGACTTTTGGATTGATGTTTAATATTAAATTTCACACGTGAAAATCACGTACTTTTTATTATAAAATAGAAATATTATTATATGGATTATATGATATCATATTTTATAATATTTTCTTAATAAATTGAACCGTCAATGACCATTAATTGTAAAAATAAAATACAAATTGACACTCAAAAGAATAAAAAATAAAACCTAACATCTAAATGATATTTAAAAGAAGCATAGAGACGAAAATATAATTTTGATTGTTGACTGATGTAATCTGAAAAAATTAAATATATAATGATATAAGAAATAGTGAAATATTCAATTTACAGTTATTGACTTGGAAATTGTGTTATGATGAACTGAATCGTAGAAATCAGGCATCTCAACTTCAGCTAAATTTTTTACAAGTGATGACTATAACCAGACTTTCGTCATAATTAATTTTGATTTTATAATCTCATTAGTCAAATTAGAAGAATAAACTAATCCTATCAATTTTTTTTCATGTACAGAACTTAAAAAGTAAAGACTTTACAATGAACAACATTAAAGTAAACATTTTTTTTGACGTTGTTGTCTAGATTGGATAACGAACAATACAAAAGTAAAAAAAAAAAAAATTAAAAAATATCCAAAATTTTTACATGAAAAGTTTTACAAAAATAAAGTACCATATTTTAACATTCTTCAATTAACATTTGCATTTTGATAATATTTGTTGTATTTTATATATGGATGGTGGATAAAGAAAATATTTTTTTTAGGAAGGAGATTGAGTTTTTGACTACATATAAGAAAAAAAAGATTTTCAAATCAAAGAAAGTAGAAACTCAATTCCAAGGGAGATGGTCTATTTCAGGTGGTGATGACTACAATGGTGAATTGGATTTGAAGACAAATTATTTTTAAGATGAAGGGTTTTATAAAGGACCATTTGGAAGGATTCATATTGGGCATCTGACACGAGTCATAACTAGAAGATTGGAAGAAGTTCAAAAGACTATCTTTTTATGGAGAATTAACTGAAGTTATGTTCTTCCAATTTCTCTAGTCTTGTAAAAATTGTACAAAGTAGTGTAGAGTTTATTTTGGACAATTTGGGTTTGAATAAGCCATGGAGAGTGTAAGTCCCAATTAGAAGGCTTAGGGACATTCCCTGTAAGTGGGCACCTCTCAAATTTCTCTTCTAAAGCTTAGGGAAAAATTTGAACTTCTTTTGAGTCTTCCACTAATGATTGAAGGGTGCTTACATAAGTTAGGGTTCAGATTCTAAGAAATAGATTTGGCAGTTGGGTACATAATGCAAAGGGAAGTGTAAGGATGTTTTAAAATATAAATATGGTGGTTGGAGAGCTTTAGAGGAGAACAAGGGTAGTAGGGAATCTAGATGGTGGAGAGATATGAAGAAGATAACATTTAAAATTTATGCGAATTGGTTCTATGATAATTTCTCTTGGGTACTTGAGAATGGTGAGGTATTTAGTTTTTGTTAGATCGGTGGTTAGGGGAAAGATGGACTATAAATTATTCTAATACTATTGAGAAATCAATGAGATTGTGTGAAATATGTCAATGGGAAAATGGTAAGTGGGAATGAAAGATAGATTGGAGGTGACCATGGTTTGAGTGGGAAAAACTGATGATTGATAGTTTCTTAAAAGGGTTAAAACTTAATTATCCAAACAAAGAAGAGACGGATAATTGGAAGTGTATAAAATATTGTGGGAATATATTTTTTCGGAGTTATGACATATTAAAGCGTATAAAATATTTTGCTTGGAGACTGTTGAAACATAGATTAGCCACAAAAATTTGAATTACAAAACAAAGGAATAATTGTTTCGGGTTAAATGTGTCCTACATGTTTAGAATGTTTGGAAACTATTGACCACCAGCTCTTTAAGTGTAAGATAGCATTAAAAGTTTGGAATATGTGCGAAAACTAGGTGTGTATATCTAATGAAATTCTTTTTAATCCCATTGAAAACTTCAATCAATTTGGTGTGTATATCTAATGAAATTCTTTTTAATCCCATTGAAAACTTCAATCAATTTGGTATGTGCTTTCTAGGTAAGAAAGGTAACCTTGTCTAGAGAGGGGTTTGGTATGGGCTATATAGAAACAAAGAAACCAAGTGATATTTAATTTTGCATGTCCTGAAGCACAAGAAATTTTCTGCACAACACAAAGATATGTGTGGGCTTGGGTAAGGAACTTTTATCCTAAATCATCTTTTTCCTATTCTGACTGGTACTTTGATCTATTGTATGTATCAAATGGTTGATTTAGCAATTATCTGTATTTAAGATAGAGGAAGCATATGAAGGGATCAAGTAAACTATGTTGTCATCTGTGAAATAAAAATATATGGCTTTTGTATTCTGGGTGCCCTTTTTTATGTTGTGTTGTATAGGTACTTGTCGTGCACGCCTATTGTCCAGATTGGGATGGATATACAATCATGATATGAAGGATGTCTGTTAATGGATAAATATGGAAAAAGGAACCCTTGGGTGGAGTAGTTACAATGGAGTTTTGAGGTCCTGCCTAACTTAATCATAAACTATTGAAGGACTCTACAAATACATAAATCTAGGATCAGTTACAGTTTGGGCATCAACCACTACGGTCATTGTTTCCATGCTATTACCTGTTAGTAATTATGTGTAGTAGCATAGGTTGGACTTAGTATGGGTAGTTGAGTTAGTGGATGAGTCATAAGTTATCTTTAAAGGTTCATGTTGGTAAATTTGGTGGGTTCATGAATACTTTTTGGGCATGATTTGTATGACTTTTGTGAGTTTGTTTGGATCTGAACTTTTAATTTTTTGTGTATAAGGGTTGGAGTATCCCTTAAATTTCCCTATTAATTTATTTATTCTTTGATAATTAAAAAGATCTTCTGGACATGTAGGTATACAATTTCAAAATATATTTCTATATGTGAATAATACCACTTTTGTTCATGAAATAATTCACGTTGTTTACTAGTTTTAATATGGAAACTAAACATGATGAATTTTGGCTTTCTTATCACTTTATGGAGACTTTGGATTGAAAAAAGCCAACAAAGCTTATAAATGACTTGGTAGATGGATTTGTGGTTCCATCAAACACATTAAGGTATATTCATATTGGTTTATTATATGTACAAGAAAAACCAGAAGATAGGCCAAATATGTCATAAGTGGTTTTAATGTTGAATGGTGAGAAGTTATTGTCTGAGCCAAGTCAACTTGGATTCTTCACAAGAAAAGATCATTACAATCACAAATTATTTTCAAGTAAATTTTGATGTGAATTCTCCCATTGAAATGTGTAACTCAATGTTGGAGCAAGATGAAAAGGTCCCTAACTTTAAGTCAACAAGTACTACTTTCATGTAGAAAGAAATAATAATTGACTTGATTTTATTAAATTTATTATTAAATTGAAGTCCCTCTTTCTTCTTCTCTTTTAATTGTTGAGTTCCTAAACTTTCAACAAGCTATATTTATATATGCATATTGTGTACATGAGTTAAATGATTATAATAAGAAATATCATATTTTATTTTTAATTATTTGTTTTCTAAAAGCATGGTTTGTTTTTAGAAGTTGTGATAATTCAATTAGAGTATGAGATACTTTTAGTTTCGTATCATACAGTTATTTTTTAATTACTTTTTTTTTATCTTTCTTCTTATTTTTTTCCATAATTTATGATTAAGAAAATTTATTAACTAGATATAAACTTGATGGAAATTTGTGTGTTGCACAAGTATTTCAATTATGCATGTAAAAAAGAGTTAAAATTGTTATAGAGTATCCAAGCAAAATTCTTTCATCACTTTAAAATCAAAAATTTCCAAATTATCCTTTGTGTTCAATATGAAACATTGGACTTCAAAAGGGTGTAAATAAGAAATAATGGGTTTTTTTTTCTTCCACAATTCATAGCAAGTCTTATTTCTTAAGGTTCTAATGTAAATTCGGTTTAGCAAATAGCAAGTTGTGTTTAAGATAACACTTTGAAGTGGAATTGACATTTAACATCGTTCGGGGCATTTCATGTTGAAATTTGTTCGTCCTTTATACAACACAATTTTTGTGTGGTGTCCTTGGAGTAGAAAAGTTATGGTTAACAACATAGTTTTCGCAAAAGACTCGCTTGTTTTAGTTTTAAAATTTTTCACCATGATCACTTATAATAGCTATAATAGACAAACCCTTCTCATTTTGAACTTGTTTGAAGTATTTACATAAGACTTTGAAAGTCTCATCATTGTGACTTAAGAATTTACTCCATGTTCATCTTGTAAAGCCATAAACAATTACTAGACCATATCTTTTCCTCCAATAGACTTAATTCTAGTAGGTCTAAAAGGTGTAAGTGTATCAAATCTTGAGTAGATACACCATGTTTTCTCTTGAATGAATTTTTTACTTGTTTCCCCTTAACACATGCCTTGTAAAGAAGATTATCATTGAATGACATAATTGACAAACCTCTTACGAGATTATGTTTCTCTAGTTTTGAGATTAATAAGTTAGCATGGTCACACTTCGTGTGTCAAAGTCAATGATCTTTCTTTTCTGTCATGAGACAAGAAACCTTTTGATCTAATAACTCATCCATATTAATTTTATAAAGATTACCTTATGTATTTGCAACAAACATTATTCCCACTGTCCCACAATTGACTTATGGTCAACATTGTGACCGTCTACTAACAAAACATTATTAATAAATATATAAGGTTTCAAACTTACCTAAACCACCACCAATCACCATACCATGTTGGTTTCCCCCAAAGATTACTTTTCCTGCTTTCCTTATTTAAAGGCTTCAGAATATAGACTTTTCTCCTTTCATTTGTTGTGAGTAACCACTGTCCAGGTACTATGATAGGTGTCTTCTTGCTTGAGTTAAGAAGATTTGTAAAAACTATTATTTTATTCTTAAGTACCCTCAAAGATTTGGGTCCTTTATGGTTAACTTTTTCTCTGTTGTTCTCTTTTAGAGGTACTATACGATGCACGTGTAGAGGAACTAATATGATGTGTTTTCTTTTCTTTTGAAAATGGTTCCTTGTATCTTATACTACTATAAAATCATTAAATACAAACCAATTTTAGAGATAAAAAATAATTAGTTGCTCTAATTTAGAAACTAATTTAAATATTAATAATTTTTTTACTCTATAAAATAGTATTTAATTTAGTTAATATTTAATTTAGTTAATATAACAATTAAAGTTTTTAAAATTGATTTTTATTTAATGATTTTTTTTGTATTGTTATCTCGACTTTGTCACGAGACTTGTTTGAATTTCTTACGAGAAATCCAAAAATAGTATATTATTTGATTATGATATCATTCCATTTTTCTTTTACCTATTTTTTCTTTGAACAAAAAGTTTCTACTATTATTATACTATATGTCTAATCTGTCACCACCCATCAGATGCTAAATGTGCTCATCCTTCGAATGTTGAACGATGTTAACTTGTGGAGCTCCTGCTTATTGAAAAGACAAACAAAACTAGAGTCCTCAACTTGTCCAATATACAATAGATTAAAAAGGTCCAAAAAAATTAAGCTCTAATAGTTGCAATCTTAAGGTTGCTTGGTCATTTGGATTAATGTAATCAGAATTTTATACAATGGATTATTTGTTTATTTTCCATTTGATTGTGTAGGAAAACTTCGAATCTAGTGTAGGAGGGACAAGAACAAAAGTTATAGATATATCAACAGAATTTCTTGTTCTACATAATATAAAGAGTAAATAAGTTATCTCAACTTTATTATAAATATTTTTCTGCTAAAGAAAACAACCATTTGAAGTCATAAAGATGAATAAATATTATTATGAATATTAAACATCAAACGTGAAAATCACGGTTAACCAACTAATTTTTATAATATGGATATGACATCATATTTTCAGAAAATATATATTGTTTTAATAGATTGAACCGTGGACGAATTATAAAGATAAAATCCAAATTGACACTCAAGAAATAAAATATAAAACCTAACATCTAAATGATATTTAAAAGAAGCAAAGAGACGAAAACATAATTTTGATAGTTGACTGATGTAATATGAACAAAATTAAATATACAATGATAAGAAATAGTGAAATATTCAATACACATGTTATTGACTTGGAAATTGTGTATGATGAACTGAATCATATAATTCAACTAATCGGATTGGTCAAATTAGAAGAATATATTAATCCTATCAAGTTTTTTCATGTACAGAACTAAAAATGTAATAAGACTTTATGATGAAAACATTAAAGTGTATTCCTGAATTCTAATACTGAATTTTCCATTTTGGCGTTTGTGATGATACATCTAGCATAGTCCCATATCATCATTATCAAAATCATACAAAAGTTGTGACTCAATGAACATTCTTACTTACGTGATTTTATTTGCATGCATACTTGTTCCCTCTATCAAGATTTCCGTAGCAGATGATTCTATCAATGTGCCCCAATCGATGAGTGATGGAGAAACCTTGGTGTCAAAAGGTGGAAACTTCGAACTAGGGTTTTTCAGCACAAGTGATTCCCAGAAACGTTACGTGGGGATTTGGTTCAAAAAGGTCCCAGTTCAGACAATTGTTTGGGTTGCTAATGGGGTCAACCCCATCAATGGTTCCTCAGGAATCTTAACACTGAACACCACAGGCAATCTTGTTCTCACCCAAAATGGGTCTCTTGTTTGGCGCACCATCTCTCGCAAACTAGCACAGAATCCAGTGGCAGTGCTCTTGGACAGTGGCAATCTTGTGATAAGAAATGAAGGAGAAACAAACCCAGAGGAGTATTTGTGGCAAAGCTTTGATCATCCATCAAATACACTCTTGCCAGGGATGAAGGTGGGGTGGAACCTCCGAACAGGTCTGGAACGGAAAATAACATCTTGGAAAAGCCCAGATGATCCATCCCCAGGTGACATTTCATGGAGTTTAAAACCCTATAATTATCCTGAGTTTTATCTAATGCAGGGAACAAAAAAGTTATATCGACAGGGACCTTGGAATGGACTCTTTTATAGTGGAATACCAGATCTACAGAATAACACTATCTTCGGAATCACTTTTGTGCATGATAACGATGAGATTTTCGGTAGGTTTACCCTTGCAAATACTTCTGTACTCTGCATAAATGTAATAAACCAAACAGGTAGAGCTACTAACCTTGTATGGGTCGAGGGTGATCGAAATTGGAGGATATACATGTCACTGCCGAAAGACTTTTGTGATTCTTATGGCATCTTTGGAGCCTATGGGAAATGCATGAGTACGCTGACGCAAGTGTGCCAATGTTTGAAAGGGTTTAGTCCAAAGTCAGCACTAGCGTGGAGTTCATCTGACTGGAGTCAAGGATGTGTCCGCAATAAACCTTTGAGTTGCAAGGGTGAAGAGAAAGATGGGTTTGTGATTTTTTTTTTAATCAGTAAAGAATAAATAAAATAAAATGAGACACTTCAGGGTGTCTCAAGCCTTATACAAAACTTTAAAACAGGTTTCCTAGAGCCCTACCAACTAAGGATCCAACAAACATTGTACTACCTATCAAGCTAAAATCCCATACAAAGGTAAATAAACTCAACAAATACAGTTATATCACCCCACCAGAGAGGTCACACCCTCAAACATGAGCATACATCCAACAACTAAACAAGGTCTTTGCCATCAAGCTGGAGGACCTTACTCAAGAGACAAACTCAACAAACCAATACAATCCACACTATTCAACAACTAATTCATAACTATGAACCGACTAAGTTGTACCAAAAACCCAATTGCTAACAATGACAGACCGATCCTTATAAGAAAGAAACATAAGCCAAAAAGCTTTTGTCACATTCAAACACCGTAAAAAATCCAGCACAAAACCAAAAAGCATACAGCAAAGACACTGACTTGCTCAAAGTTCAAAGTTCCTGATACTGCACATACTTGGTTGGATGCAAGTATTGGTTTAGAGGAGTGCAGAGAGAAGTGCTTGAACAATTGTTCTTGTATGGCCTATGCTAATTCAGACATAAGAGGTGCAGGTAGCGGTTGTGTCTTGTGGTTTGAGGATCTCATTGACTTGAAGCAGATTCAAACTGGTGGGCAAGATCTATACATCAGAATGTCTGCTTCAGAGTTAGGTGATGAGCTCCATAATCTATTAACTTTTCCTTTCAAAATTGCAACTTTGAAAGGCCTCACTAACTTTATTCTTTGCAATCCTCCAGAACACAAGAACAACAAGCCAATGATAGTTGCTTCCACAGTTGCTGCAATTTGTGTGGTTCTGATACTTTGTTCTTATTTTATCTACAGAATTCACACGAATAAAGCTGGTAATTATTTGCTCACAATTTTACTAAACACTTTGTTGTTTATTTCTATGTATAACTATAACTAGTAAATAAGTAAATTTTGTAGTATAATATATAATATTTTTTATAGTCCAACCTCTAGTAGCACAAACCAGTTGGAGAGATAAATAGGCAACTATTTCTTAGTTGAACTTATTCTTTTTCCCTTTTTATCTTCCTATGTCATATATATTAATATAGTTACATACTATAAATTTTTTCGTCAAATACATTCATTACAAAAAAAATTATTAAATAAAAAATAATTAGTTATTATATTAACTAAATTAAATACAATTTTAGAGACTAACAAAATTATTAGTATATAAAATAATTTATATTATTGATAATAGTTTCTAAATTGATATCTAATTAGTTATCAAAGTTTTAACTACCAAATATAGAATCTAAATAATTGGTAACTAACACATTGATAGTGAATTAGATATCAAATTGAAAATTATTTAGCAATAATAAAAACCAATTTAGATACATATAATTTTTTTAGTCTATAAAATAATATCTAATTTAGTTAATATAACAATTGATTATTTTTTATCTCTAAAATTAGTTTATATTTAATGATTTTCTAATAATGGTATCTAAAGTAAAGAAATTGAAAACATTGTATCATTCTATTTTATTCATCACAAAATGTGATAGGTTGATCTCTGAATTTTAAATTTTACAAATTACAGAAAATTGAAATCTATTTATAACTTACTTTGGATAAATGTACTAATAATTTTCTTCCTAGCAGAGAAAGACAAGATCAAGAATGATGAAATTAGTGTACCAACATTTAATTTTTCATATATATCCAATGCCACAAATCACTTTTCACAAAACAACAAATTGGGACAAGGTGGCTTTGGAGCAGTGTACAAGTATGAAAAATAACTTGAACCAAGCATTCATCTTCATCAAAATAATTTGAAATGTTTCCATTATCATTCCTAGGGAATATTGCCAAATGGCTAAGAGATTGCAGTTAAGAGACATTCTCAAACTTCTACACAAGGTCTAGACGAATTAAAAAATGAAGTTATGTTGATAGCAAAACTTCAACATCGTAATCTTGTGACACTACTTGGTTTGGTCTATTCATCAAAATGAGAAATTGTTGATTTATGAATTCATGACTAATGGAAGTTTAGACTTCTTTATTTTCGGTAAGAGCTTTGTCACAATCTTGTATTTCCAACTTTATTTTTTGTTTATTTTTACATAATGTTGTGATGTCAAGTAGAATACATTTTGTCAGATTCATCAAGACGTGCACTATTAGGTTGGACTAAGCTACTTGAAATTATTGGTGGAATTGCACGAGGACTTCTCTATCTTCATCATGATTCTAGACTAAAAATTATTCAGAGAGATCTCAAAGCTAGTAATATTCTTCTTGATAGTAATATGATTCCAAAAATATCAGACTTTGGTATTGCTAGAACATTTGGACTTGATCAGGATGAAGCAAATACAAATAGATTAATGGGAACATAGTAAGATTTTCTATATTTATTTTTTCATTATGTTTCCTTAATTGGTTTTAGATTTTGATTGTTGGTTTTTTCTTTCATTGTAGTGGTTATATGGCTCTTGAATATGTTGTGCATGGATATTTCTCAGTCAAATCTGATGTCTTTGCCTTCGGTGTTATTGTGTTAGAGATAATTAGTGGAAGAAAGAATAGAGGATTTTGTGATCCATATCATCATCTAAATCTTCTTGGACATGTAGGTCTAAAATTTAGCAATTTTTATCTATATGTGAATAATATCACTTGTGTTCATGAAATAATTCACATTGTTAACCAACTTTAATATGAAAACTAAACTTGATAAACTTTGTCTTTCTTGTTCAGGCATGGAGACTTGGATTGAAAAAAATCCAACAGAACTTATGGATGACTTGGTAGATGGATTCGTGGATCCTTCAAACATATTAAGGTATATTCATATTGCTTTATTATGTGTACAAGAAAGACCAGAAGATAAGCCAAATATGTCATCAGTGGTTTTAATGTTGAATGGTGAGAAGATATTGTCTGAGCCAAGTCAACCTGGATTCTACACAGGAAAAGATCATTCAACAATTACAAATTATTTTCCTATAAACTTTTATGTGAATTCTCCCAATGAAATGTCTAACTCAATGTTGGAGGCAAGATGAAAAATTCCCCTATCTCTTACCTCAACAAGTACTTCTTTCATGTAGGAAGAAATAACAATTGACTTGTTTTTATTGAATTTATGATTAAATTTAAATCTCATTTTCTTATTCTCTTTTAATGTTAAGTTCCTAAACTTTCAACAAGCTAGATTTAAATATGCATTTTGTATAATTGGTTTATAATAGCATGAGTTTTGTTTTTCAAAAGTTGTGATAATTTAATTAGAGTATGAGATAGTTTTAGTACCATATCATACAATTATTTTTTAATTGCCTTTTTTTTAAATTTTCATCTAATTTGTTTGTATCTCTTTGAACCATCTTTTTTCCATAGTTTATGGTTAAGAAAATTTATTATAACTAGATATAAACTAGATGGAGATTTGTGTCACAAGTATTTCATTGTCCTTTGTGTTCAATATGAAACATTGGACTTCAAAATGATGGAAATAAGAAATATTAGGTTTCTTGCTCTTCCACAAATATATAGCGAGTCATATTTATCATGGGACTAATGTAACTTTGGTTTGGCAAATAACAATTTGTGTTCATTGCCTCTGTCCATAAGCACTTTGAAGTGGAATTGACATTTAACATCGTTCGAGTTATTTCTTGTAAAAAAATAAAATCTTCCTCTCAACAACACCATTTTTGTATGTTGTCCTTGGAATTGAAAAATTATGGTTAACAACATAGTTTTCACAAAAGACACGAATATTTTTGCTTTCAAATTCTCCACCATGATAACTTTTAATAGCTACAATAGACAAACCCTTTTCATTTTGAACTTGTTTGAAGTATTTATAGAAGACTTTGAAAGTCTCATCCTTGTGGCTTAAGAATTTAATCCATGTTCATCTTGTAAAGCCATGAACAATGACTAGACCATATCTTTTCCTCTAATATACTCAATTCTAGTAGTGCAAAAGGTGTAAGTGCCCGAGTACTATGATATTGGTTTTCTTGCTGGAGTTACGAAAATTTGTAAGAGGTATTATTTTATTCTTAGGTACCCTCACAGATCTAGGTCCTTTGTGGTTAGCTTTTCTCTGTGGTTCTGTTTTAGAGATACTATTAGACGATGCAGATGTAGAGGATTAATATGATGTGTTTTCTTTTCTTTTGAAAATTGTTCCATGTACCCTATATCGGTTTTGTCATGAGACTTCCTCAAATTTCTTACAAAGATATTCAAATATTTCCCATAAATATTAGATTGGGAAAAGATTTTTTGCAAAACAGAGTTTTCAGAATCTAGATCGTCTACTGTTTGATTATTACATGGTATCATTTGTCTTTTACCTATTCTCTCTTTGAGCAAAAGCAGTTCTTTCATTGCAACAAAAATGATTTTAGACAACAATAAAAATCTTGTCCTAAACTATAAAAATATTTGCCTAAGCTTTAGGAAACAAATTCATAGTCGTGGTCTAGGTGGTTGTGGCTAAAGTAATAGGCAACGATTTTTTTTCATTTAGCACCAAAATGTTAAAATAGATTGTAAACCAGTGGAATAGGCAACATTTTTTTGTCCATTGTTTTAGACTAATAGAATAGGTAACACTTTTTTGCCAACATGTAGGAGAAACTTTTATCGTAAACTTTAGGCAACGATATTTTAACAATTGCATTTATGTTTAGGTCACATTTGTAAAAGTGTTGCATTTTCCACTTTTATGTCACATTTATACGTCTGTGACCACTTTTAGACCACATTTATACGTTTGTGACCACTTTTAGGCTACAATTTTATGGTTTAGTCCACACATTCTAATGACATCACTTAAAAAAATATGATATAAATAAGCAATGATTTTACAAACGTGGTGTTTGATAGTCGTTAAATCATACTTGTAAAATTTTTATTACCTGCAAAAAGTTTAATTTTTTGCGCAAATGCAAAAAGGAGTGCAGAGTTTGTGATTGAAGGGACGCGCCAATAAAATGCGCAGCTGTGAATCTATCACATCTAATAAATTATAGAAGATCTCTGAAAACTCACTAAAGAGAAAAGATATTTGATAGAGGATTTTGAATTTGATGTATTGGAACAATACTAAATATCACAATTGAATGATAAAATAATTTAACAAAGAATATATTTTTTACACGTTAGAAGAGTAAAAGTAAAAGTAATATTACCTGCAAAAGGTTTACATCAAATTGCTTCCTTTTCTATGTTTATACAATAATTATATAAATGTGGCATAGTTCAGTGTTGCCTAAAGTAAAATATTGTGTAGTGTTTTTCGATCTTTTGTAGATTCATTCTTTGAGTTTCAAGGTGTTGCTGCAAACCCTTATTCTCTCCATATAATCTATTATTAGCTTGTTAAATACATTTTTCTCAGCAAGATCTTTGAAAACAAGATTTTCCTTTTGCAAACATTCTACTTCTATACCGACAATTTCAATGCCTTATATACTCAGATATAATATGGGCATTATATGAAACATTTTTTTTTATAAGCTTCTCTAAGAGAGTGAATGTCAAAGAAATCTACCTCTTTATTAGGTTCTTCTAAGATTGGGCCATCTTCAGCGTCTGCCATCAGACCTATTGTAACTTTATGAATACGATAAATCAAAATCTTCCCATGTAGACATAAGACTCTTCTTCTTGTGATACTTTTTCTTCTTATTTCTATCAGCTTCTCACTAATCATGTTTTGGACATTCTAATTTGATGTGCCCTGGCCTTTTAGACCCAAAACAGATAACCTTCTCTTTTATGTGTTTACTGAACCATTTATCTCTCCTAAAGTTCCTTTTCTTCTTCCTCCTCTAGATCCTTAGACGCTCTATGGACATTCCTAAGGTCTTCATATCAAAGGAAGAGTTTTGAGTATCTTATCATTTATGTTATATTGGCTAATGGTAGTACCCAGAGACCAAAGACTGATAAGGATGGTTTGGAGTCGTAAAATCATGGATTGAATAATGTCCTTCTCCTCCATGGTGAACATCTTGTATTAAGTCCTCAACAAGGTAAGTTTATTTCTCCTTATCTTTTTTGAACTTTCGTGAGACAATGTTAGCATCTCCCACATGTCCTTAGTGATGACCATGGCATGAACCTTAGATATTTTTATGGAGGACCATCTTCTCTTCCAAGCCACCATATTTTTAACCTTGTACAAAATGTAAATAGTAGAATAGTATTTTATGGCTTTGTATTTTTTAGCCAACATTAAAATAGGAATATCTTTCTCTCCAAACAAGACTACCTTGTGACACCTCTTCTTGGCATGTTGACTCTTCAAGCTCCTTAAAAGAGTGAAGCTAGGCATCTCCTTCCATGAATATCTAAATTACTCAAAGACACATGGCAAACTATGAATGGAGGAGAGCTTCTTGTAAATAGGTTTGCCACATGAAAAGCTAGGAATGGAGAGTAAGCCAACACCCAAGTTAGATACTCCCAAGCAAAGAAAGGTATTTATTTAAGAGTAGACCTGGTGTAGAGATAAGCATCCAAGTCATATACTCAAGTCACCCCAAACGCTAGGGGAGGATGTGTGCCAGGAGCGGATAGCCCTTCTAGGCATACAAGATCGAAAAAACCTAATCCTTACTCATGTGACCAGTCAACACTCGAGCAAGCAAGACACTCTTCGCGGTCGAAGGGTATGAGTCATAAACAGGTTAGCTCTATAGGAGCATTGTGATTTCCCTTATTTGGTTGATGTGTTACATTGATAAGGTCGTTAGTTATATTACCACTAGATGTAAAGTTTAGGTTAGTAGTGTTTACCAAGGTGTGCATTGCTAATATATCAGTCGAGGTATGTCAAAGGGTTATAAAGGGTAGCTGAATACAAGACAATGCTACTCATCCACAAGTCGCCCATTTACCACCGTCTTGCCCAAATCAAGTTGGGAGAAGTCCATCTCAGGGTAGATTCCTGAGGCTTGAGCAATGACGTCTTCAAAGCCCGCCATGTATGAGTTAGAAGCATCATCGGTGAGGGCCTCCCTCTCTTGCACCAGCTCCTCACCCTTCCAGATCAGCTCTTCTTGCTTCTTGACCAGCTCTCCCTTTAGCTTCTCCATCTCAACTTAGAGCTCCGTGTTCTTGTTGGTTAATTCTATGGCTTCCTTGTACTTTTCAGTCAAGAGAACCTTAGCTTCTTGTTGCGACCGCTGGAGCTCTTCGTGAAGCTTGGCTATTCCCTGCTCGAGACCACCAGCCCTTTGTGAAAGCTCGACAACTTTGAGGGATGTCTCTTTGGCTAATCCTTTCCACCCCCTCAGCTTGGAAATGGTTAGGCAGTTTATAGCCAAGGCCTGCCCTAATTGCCTCACAACCTGCTCCACCAATTGGTCCTCTTCCAAGCTCTCTAGCTTTTCTTTGGCCTTGGCAGACAACAGAGTCTTCTCGAGGAAGGAAGTGGCATCCATCTTAGGATCCCACAGTCCCCCCTCTGGAGCACTTGTACCTTCATCTTCCTGCACCACTACCATGTCGCGAGAAGGAGATGGGCTTGGCGGAGGAGCTTGTGGATAAGGTGCATGCCCATTTGAGACAGAGTGCTCAGAGGGCTCGGTGGCAACCTTTCGTCTCCTTTTGAAGACCGGCCCAGAGTAGGTCTCCTCGTCGTCAGTAGGAACAGGGGCGACCTCAACTACGGCTTTAAGGTCTTCAGCAGGAGTAGGTCTCCTCATCGTCAGTAGGAGTAGGTCTCCATTCAGGTCTTCAGCAGGGCGAGCTTGGGCAGCTTCTTCACCTTCTTGGCTCTGGCTACCAAGTCTTTCTTGTTGAGCTTACCCAACATGTTGTCTGCAAGAGAAACAAGGGTAGATCAACAAGTCGATACAAAAGTTAACATCGATAAGAGTATGAGAGCGAAAGATACCAATGGAAGCTTTTAGTCCCACTAGGGAGAACTTTTTGCTTATGAGGGTGGCTGTATAAAAAACCACCTTCAAACTGGAGAAGAAAAGGCACACTTTCTGGTCCCACTATGGCATGTCCTCCAGACATCAAGCACCTTGGAAGTTCGATTTCTGGGTCCAGTACAAAGGGAACCCATCTAGAAGAGTTGGGTCCCTCTTGTTGCATCGATTTTTCAAAAACTTACCCTTGAAACCCTTATAAGATTGTTGGAAGAGCGATAGCAATGCTCTCCCAGCGACCCCGTTGAAGGAAACCCATAATTGGCGGCCCAAACATTTGGCCTTAAAGAAATACAGAAAGACCTCTACAAATGGCAAATGGCTGAAGTGGGTACAAAGGATGGAAAAACCCCGAACAAATGCCCAGCTATTTGGATGTAGCTGGGCTGGGGCGACATTTATCCCGGTAAGGAGCTCTTTTTCGAAGTTGTATAAAGGTAAACGAAGAAGAAATTTCTTGAAAACAGTGGCATAAAAGTAACAAAAAGGACCATTAGGGTCCGAGGACTCATCGCAACAAACTGGTTCGTCCTCCCTACATGGCACTACCCTAAGACCTCTATCGTTTTCCCTACCCAGGATACACTTTTTGGGACGTTCACTTTTCATGTAAAGCACTATCTGCTCAGAGGAGGTATATATTGATGTTTCCCCTACAAGGTTATTAGAAGCCCAGGGGTACATGTTTCGGTAATCCATCACACATAGTATAAACACACATTCAGGCAGTGAAAGCAATGTGCATGTTTGATTCAAGAAAATGAAGACAAACAGAGATGGCAATCAGAATCAAGGGAGTACAGAGCAGACCCAAAACAGGTGATATGATCATGATAAAAGCGTTAAAAGATACCAGTACATAGTCATGAGTTGGAGGAGGTACCTTGATTCAAAGGGCGAGTCGAGATGAGGAGGTTTCCCAGGTTGAGGAAGGATGCGCAGAGAGTTTGAGAGAGGTGCGAAAGCTTTGTGAAGGAGAAATGAAACAGTGCCAAATGTTGGAGTTTTTCGAACATTAAAAGGCACAATGTTGGGAAGAGTAAGCGAAAATTCTTTCTAGTCGTTGACGAAAGCCACGTGTATGCTAGTATTGTGAGATGTCCTATCAGAAATGCTTCGTGCGTCGCGCCACTACGCACAAGACACGTAAGCCACCAAAGGTAAGCAAATAGCCTTTTCGCTAAAGCAAGCTCAGCTCGAGCCTGGAGGGCTTGTGTATTGGACCAAAGCACTCAGAGCTCAGCGTTCGGTGGTCGAACCTCAACACCTGCTATAGACAGGTCAGCTCGGCTCTTGGGCCAAGCTGACGGGCCATGTGATTGGGGCCCAGATGTATGTATTAGTTCCTTTTTCGTATAAACCCTTTGTGCATAAGGCCTAGGCGACTAGCGATGGGTAGTTTTGGACCTAGGGGTGTGCTTAGTGCCTTGGGGTCTAGCTTAAGTAAATATTTTCTTTTAAACCTAAGCTCATGTCTGCTAGGGCACGTAAAGGTTAGGTTGCATGTATTCAAGAGAAGAGCGTAGCACCACGCTGAGGGTGGCTACGTAAACAGATTGGACCTTTGATGTTGGTACATGAGTTGGTACATGAGTTATTATGTTATTATTTTATGCATTCCACGAAGGAAAAATTCATTCTATTGCAACACCGAGAGGGTGTGCCCTTGAGCATGATATTTTCCTGTTGAGTATACTTTCAGTTGAGATTATATTCTCATGATAGAAAATTATTACAAGAGGTAAATTATAAAAGTGACTTGAGATCCCAGGTATGCTGTTTCTAAGACTGAAACTTACTACTTCTTAAATTCCATAAGCCATGTACTGACTTGATCGTCGGAGTGCAATCAACCGGTAGGACCCCTTATGTCTCAACGAAGCCACGATCCAATGTAACAAAGGGAAAAGCAGATTCCAACAGAGATAGACGGAGCCAGAGCTTGTCACTAGAGTCAATCGGCGAGCATTATTATTAGTATTATTATTATTACAATTAATTATTTATAATATTAATAATAATAATAAAATTATAATCATAATAATAAAATGATTATAATTGTAATAATAAAATAATGATAATAATAATAATAGAATAATTATAATTTGGTTGTTAAATCAGTCGTTAATTTGTAGTGTTTTAGTGGAAAAAAATAATCAAACGTTAAAATATAGTTATTTAGCGATGAAAATCAAATTGGTTGGTACTTTCAATGATTTTTTGTATTTAGCGAAGAAAATTAAATTGAGCATTAATTTATAAAGATTTAGCGATCGAAATAAAATTAATTGCTAATTTATAGTGATTCATTTGTATTTAGTGACCGAAACTAAATCGATGTCAAAATCAAATCACACACTAATTTACATTGATCTACCAACCAAAATCAAGTTGATCGTTAATTTGTATTGATTTGATGATTAAAACCAAATTCGCCTCTATTTTTATAACAATTTGATACTAATTTATATTGATCACTAAATAGTTTTTTTTAGTTGTTTAAAAGTAAGGATGCTACAATACATCTATACTTACATTAAATTTTTTTGCAAGGTGTAAATTCAAAAATCGATTGGAGAATTTTGATGTTGAAAAAAATATAGACAATTAAAGGTGAAAAAGAAAATCTAGTGTAGAAAATAATACCATTCAATATTTTCCTAAGTTAAAGGATGATTTGCCAACACACATTACTGAAATGACTAAAGCATAAATAAAATAGTAAAGAAGATCAAACAAAGTTAAGAAAAGTATTTTTACACAAATTTTTCTACATATAGCATTTCTAAAAAAAGAAAAATTAGTCTGAATTCTTGATCAATTAAAATTAATTAACATAAATAAAATTACAAAAATCAGTAACTTTTCCAAAATTTAACTTTTAATTCGTACATAAATTAGTTTTAATTTATCAAAAATTGACTATTTTTTTTAATTTTTTCTCCAATAAATATTTTAGGGGAAGTTTCCTACAAACAATATGAAAAGAACTGCTAACAATTTTTTTCATAATTAATAATATATGTATATATATATATATTAATTTATTAAGAATGTCATCATTAAAAAAAGTTGAGAATTCTTATTGCTGAATTCCCGAGAATATCCCAACTATGTTAAGAAAAAATAGACGCTTTTAAGAGGTACACAGTTTGTAGGACAGTAATGGGCCGCTGAAGTTAGTGCAAAGATCCAAAAAAATATAGTGTGTCTTTTTGCACCTCTATATTTTAAAAAATACTCAAATTAATCTTGTTTTTTTTTATTTGAAAAGTTATTGTTGATGGTTTTCATGATTAAGTTTGTTTTTCTTGGTTGATTATCGATGTTGGTAGAGGGTGCTTTAAGCGAGAAGGGTAGAGGTGTGGCTGGTGTTGGTTGGCTTTTGGAAGTAAAAATTGAGTTTTGTTCAAAGAAAATTAAGTGGCTACGGGGTTTAGAGATTCTTTAAAATTAGATTTCGTGATTGTATTATAGACTAAGCAATCCGTAAGAAATCACCCAAAAACAAAAAACTTTTATCATCAAAACAATTGTTAGCAGTTAAACCCCAAAAAAAAAACATAAAATAGAAAAAAAAACACAAAAACCAATATGGGATTGCCAAATTGGAGACCATTATGGCACAGTAATTTTGGTATAGTTACGGATAAGACTTTCTATTGAGTTATATGACTGCTCAATCCGGTAGCCATAAAATTAGCTTACGGATTCATTCATCTGCCAAAAAAAAATGGAATATTTTAAAAATAAAAGAAAACACCTAGGCACCTTCTCTTCCAGAAATCATCCGTCGCGAATGCCAAATAACTACCACCAAGTTATCAGAAACCAACCTGCTCAATAAAACAACGAGAAAAATCTAACCTGCTGCACAAAACAATGAGAAAAACAACTTGTTGCCGCAATTTCAATAGAAATATGTGCAGAAAGTTGCAGAAATGGGAGAAAAAAACGCTATGACAATGGTGGCATGTTGTGTTTAGAGTTTTTTGAAAACTCCAAAGATAATTTAGTAATTGCATGTAAAGGTGCAGGAAAGAAAAATGAAAAGGTGCAGTAAGAAACACACCCAAAAGTAGATCATTTTGGGTTACTAAAAATAAATAAAATGTAGAAGAAAAAAAATGTATACAGATACGTGTTTAATTAGGCCCTAACTTAGCCCATGTCTTGTGTTTCAAGAACCATCTTAGGAGTATTTCTTCCTACACTTTCATATGTTCTTCTCCCACCTCCATAAATTTTTTATATTCTAAAAATATTTCTCTGTAATATTTCACATTAGGTAATTCGAAAGTCTTTTTTCAAATTCGTAATTAGCTTCCAGATTATATAATCCGGAACCATTTTTTCAAATGTATGTCTGGATTACATAATCTGGAAGCTACTCTCAAATCGAGAGACTTTTGGATTATATAATCCAGAATACCATTTTTTAAAAATATATTATGGATTACATAATCGGTTAGCTATTTCCAAATCCGAGATTAACTTTTAGATTATTTAATCCAAAATATGAGGGTATAAGAGAGATAAAAATATATTTTCATGTTTTATATGGAAGTGGAAGAAAAACATATAGAGGTGTAGGAAGAAACCGTCCCATCTTAATTACATGTGCAAACTTTTGCATTATTGTGTTTCAACTTAACCTACATGTCAATCAACAAAGGTTTCTTTCTTAGAAAATATATAAAGAATGACTATAAACCAACATTAAACACCCATTATAAATTGCATACTTGTAGCTAGTACAACCAGAATAGGACTGATTTACTAACAAAAAATGAGATCCAAAAGTTGTGAGAAAAAAAAATAATTGAACTAGGTCATGTTTAGATGGATTGTTTTTCATAAACACTTACTAAGGAGAAAGTGAAAATATAAAAAAAGTCAAAGAAGTTTAGCATTGGGGAAATATGCGAGGGTGTGTAAGTTTTTGTAAACCCCTAAGTTTTATCTTACACATAAAATGATTTAATTTGTCATAAACTAAAACTAATCTATACTTTGGAGTATAAATAAACAAACTAAATTTGAGTTATGTTTAATTTATAAGAGAAATTATTTCTATTTTATTTTATTTTATAACTATTTCAACTAAAACATGTTGGAGTAGAACCATAATTGATATATTGACTCCATGGCATTGTGCAGTGACTTATTAGCTCATATAAACAAGAATGGAGAGTTATTTTTTGAAGAAAGAAAATATGTTCTAAGATGAGTAAAAAAAACATAATAAATTTGTTGAAGAAAGAAAACATGAGCTAAGATGAGTAAAAACAAAAACATGATAAAGAAAGATAAAGAAGAAGAAATAGAAGAAATTTTTTAAGGAAGATTAACAAGAAGACTCAAAGTTTTCGAAGATGAAATTAGAAAACTTGTATATAAATAATTTTTTTATCCTAATGATATATGACTCTAGGACCTATAGTGAAATGCCTTATTAGCTAAAAACAAATTGGATAAATATGGTTGAAATTAAAAAGTAAAAGGCTGCAGGGTCACTCTGGTAGGTAATGAATACAAAATCTATATGAGAAAGTTGACTAAAATTTTGTATTTATGTTTTAGTATTATACTTTATCCTAATAATTAAAATATAGCTAGGGTAATTTGTTATTGTTTTTTTCCTTTAGAAGACGCTACTCTTAGCGTGAAGTAATTGGTTTGGTTGACATTTTTTGCATTTTAGTTATTGGAAGACATTGACACACATAAGCTCTTTTTATTTAAAGAGGATTGATGTAAACTTTTCAACAGCCAAACAAAAACAATTATGAGCAAAAGTATGTTTATGAGGAATTTTGCACCCTCTGAAGGGTTTAAAAAAACAAATTTTAAGATTTAACAATCAAATCTAGGATTGGGGGTGGTTGAAGTATACACTACACCATGCCTCAACAACAAACAGAAGTTGAGTCATGCATTTTCCACAATTACCAGTGGTTATGACACATTGAAAGCACCCCAATTAATAAATAAGCTCAAATTAGTTGAAGGAAATCCAAGGAAGAAACATAAATCATAGAAATCTCTGTCACTCTCTCATTGCTTGTTATTCAATTAGCATATGCCTAAGCATGTACTTTGTCTAGCATATCTATCATTATTGACTAGGGTGGGAGAAGCAAAGAGGAAGAAAAGTAAATGGCTAAGTTTTTAAAAAAATTAGAAGAGAGAGGCCTATTAAGACAATGCATATAGATAAGTCTGAAGACATTTTCAATTGATTCACTTGGAAAACTTTGTTTATTTAGTGCAGTGGCCAGAGAGAGTGACACAAAATTTAATGAAATGGACAACAATATTAAATAAACTATATCTCAGTTTCAACAAAGTAAATGATAAAAAAACTTCACAATAATAGACACTCAGATAATTTATCACACTAATAATATAAATAATATAATGAAGTTAAATATGTTATTTTTTTTTATTATACCCTACAAGAAAATCATAAAATAGAAACTAATATTTGGAGATCAAAATAATTAGTTGCAATAGTAACTAAATTAGAGAGCATTTTAGAAACAAACAAAAAAATTGGTTTTTAAATTAGTTTATATTATTGTGAAATAGTTTTTAAATTGGTATCTAATTAGCTACCAAAGTTTTAACTACCAATTATTTAGATTCTATATTTGGTAGCAAAAACCTTAGTTGCTAATTAGATATCAATTTAGAAACCATTTAACAATAATAGAAACTAATTTAGAAACCAAAAATTTATTTAGTCCTTAAAATGGTCTATAATTTAATCACTATAGCAACTAATTATTTTTTATCTCTAATATTGGTTTCTATTTCATGATTTTCTTGTAGTGATAACACAAAATTGGTTTGGTTATTGTCTCCAATCCAACCTTTAGACTTTTTGAGTACTTGTGGTAAAAAACTATTGCAATGAATTTTTATAAATGTTTTTTTTTACATAACAAACGAATTTTTAACGTGAACTGTATTATAATATTATAAACTCACGCAGCTATAATGAATCAACATGAAATATTTTAACATTTTAGTATATACTAAAAATATGTTTTCCATTTAAAAAAAAACTAACAATAACTTATTTCAATAGCTTCTTTGGTACAAATATTCAGAAGGTCTACAGGTTAGACTAGATACGAAAACTAATTTGAAAAAAAAATAAAATTAACCCTAATATATATATATATATATATATATATATATATAAATATATAAATATATAACTGTGAGTATAGATACTAAAGTAATTTATGATAGATATAAAATAACATTTATAAGAAAAAGACTGAGTAAACAAGACCCAAAGAAATTATAGAGTTAATAATTTTAACAAAAGGAAGAATATCTTTAAGCCCTTTGCATTTATGATGAACTGAACTGGTCCTAAAAGCTAGGATTTCAAATGGATCAGAGAGAATTGACACCGGGCTAGTGTGGTGTCGTTGCTTTATCCTTAACAAATATATAAATTGAGGGTAAGGTTAGGTGGAACCTTGGAAGGTTGCAATAAAATAGAAAGGTTGCCCCAAAGCCAGATAAAAAACTTTTATATATGTTTCCATCACTTTCAGGTTACTACTTCAGCTGTTATCATTAACTGCAATTATCTGTATTGACAGGAACATAAGCACTAGGGAAGAAAATGTATATATGCACTATGCCATAGTATTTATCTAACAAGCCTTCTTTTAATGCAGAATCATTATCAACATCTTGGCCTGTGGGGTAAGTTTTGAATACCTGTCAAAGGCCTGCAAGTCTTATTTGTTAAACAGTTACATTACCCAAATACATGTTATTCATGATGAGAGGTGAAAGCCAAGCTTTTGGAAAAATAATGTTGTGTTATGGTTGCCAAGTGGTCCAGAAACATTGGAGACAAAGGGGCGTAATATGAGGCTAATGAGTGGTGAGGGTAGTGGTGGTTATGGCTTATCCCTATAAACATGTATATTTTGTTAATACTTTTGCTTATTCTATTCTCTCACCATCAACATCTCATTGGTTACAAACCAAGTAGTTAGGTTATTATATTTGCTGTTAGATTTATGTAGCTATCACTGCAATATGCAATGCAAGCAGCGCTGTCCAGTTCATATCAGCACTGCTAGATGTTAGGAGAACATTTGGCACAAATCTTCACTTTTCTTTATACTCTCAACAGGATAATAAAAACTATTGCTTCTAATAATATTCTTAGATCAACACCAAACCATGCTAATAATAACATTAATGCTTCTGTATTGTGCTCATCAAACATGGCACCACACTGGTTTCTATAAAATAATACTAATCAAAACCGTTTGGTTTGGTAGAGAAGACAAAGAAAAAAACAATCACTTGTATTTAAGTTGCTATGGGGGAACCAGTGCAATGCAGTGATGCAACATGGCACCACATTGGTTATATACAAATCCACACCTTCTAGATAGTTTTGTTTAATAGCAACATATAATCCACCCTTTTAGGTTAACTTAAGAGGCTAAAGAAAGATTTCTATTGTGGTGCTACTCAATAATTGGTCATACATAGTTTGGCATGCATAATATAATAACATGAGATTCATTCAAAAACTCCAATAACACAGTACCCAATTGTGATTGGTCAAGATAATCATAGAAAACTAGCCCCAAAGACAAAGACAAAATGTTTGTCATATGTCAAGTGATCACTAAATTAATGCCTTAATCCTTTTTAAAAGAGAACACGTTTCATGTGCTGGCATAGTTTAACTTGCTTGATTCCACTAGCACACTGGGGTTTGGTTCAGGATCAAGGGCACCCTTTTTCTGTTGGAACTTTCAATTTCATAATCCTTTGTTTCTTCCATAATTGCATCATGCCTTAAGTTTATTCAAACATCTCCCTTGAAACTCAACTCATTAATCTCTTATAATATTGAGATTCGTTTTAGAAATTAACTTCCCTCCAAATCATCAAATTTTGTTCCGACTTTATGTGTTTTGTATTATATGCATAATTATAGTTGAATTAATATTTTTCTTTTGACATATATGGACTTCTTCATAGGTTTGAAATTTGATTATTAAATCATGTGCATGTTTTTCAATACGCATGCTTAAAGATGGAAAAATATGTGATTAGATGGTCAAGTTAAGAGATAAAATTATTAGTTATACAAACCTAATTAGTTGTTTTTTTTAACTATTTCATCTGTTGGAATGTGAACAAAACTGGTTAAACATATTTTTCGTTCTATGTGAAATCGATATTTTTTTCTTATCCAAACTTTATACATTCTGGATACAAATAATAAAGAACACTATTAAAATAAGTTATTAAAATTGTTTTTTTTACGCAACAATCAAATTTTCAATGTGAATTGTATTATAATATTATAACATCTACTTTAGACATGAATCAACATGAAATATTTTAATATTATAGTCTACACTGAAAGTATGTTTGTCATGTAAAAAAATTGATAATAATTTATTCCAATATTATAGTCTAAAATTTGTACTAACAAAATCAATTTCATGTGAAAATAAAAACATATTATAGACAAAAATATATATTTAACCCAGAAAAAAGTCAAAAGATTTAATTTTCTTTTTTAAAAAAACATAGAGAATAAAGAAACACACATAGATTAAAAAATGGGAAAGAAAGTTGGTGTTGCAAGTTGCAAAGCAAATGCAGTGGTGGTTGTTGACTCTTGAGTTGAAAGGTAATGGGCCAGAGAGGGTTGTGGAGGGGCCGACAAAGGAAACAAGGCAAAAGGGTCACGTGTGGTGTGGGTGGGGGCTTTAAAGGAAGTGAGATTGAATGAAGAAGGCATAATAGTGGTCAATGGCTGCCACACGTGTATGTGTCGAGGGTGGTGTTGTCGCGTCAGTGGCAAGCACGTGTGAGAGCGACGCCTGAAAATGTGGCTCCGCAACCACCCAACCACCGTCGCCTTCGCTGCACCGATTGCAAGCAATTGCACGTGAATTTTGCTGTGCTGCACTGTTCCTTACTTAACACATCACTACTCTCTATTATTAATGTCTCATGCTTAATTTATTTTTATCTAATATCTTCTGAATAATTAAGGGAATGTGTGCACGTGTTATGCTAAGAAATAATTTGCACTTTAATTCAATAATAACTCAATATACCCACCAAGCAAATGTTCAATTGCATTATGGTGCTTCAGCTTGCTGACAAAGATCTTGTTTAGTTGTTAAATGTATGTTCTATATTAAGGGTATGTTCTCTTTAATGGGTTGAAGTAATTGTATCTGTTGGGTTTCTATATCTTGAGCTGGTTCATTATTCTAGTTTGTAGTGTAGTGTTTGTTGGATCTTTAGTTGGTAGGATGTTAAGAAACTTGTTTTGGATTATTTTTTAAATAAGGGTTGGAACGTCCTTGAAGTGTCTCTTTTTATTTTATTTATTCTTTGCTGATAAAAAATAATGCATTCCTCCTATGTGATTGGTAGTAGATTTAATATCATGTTGATATTTACAACTATTGTTTTTGTAACTTTTCAATAAAAGTAAATAAATTTAATCTTTTATAAGATAAAATAGTTAGTTTATACAAAAGTTAAAATAAAAATTAACAAAGTTTTATGTAAAAAATCTTATAAATTAATTAATTTGAACATATATAATAATTTTAGTTTATAAAGAAACTAATTTTATTTTAGTTGACTTCTGATTTTTGTCTTTCGAGAAATAAATTATCATCCTTTATTTCTAGTTGTCACTGTTTTTCTAAGAAAACGTGTTTTTGTTTTGGTATCTCATTTAGAAACCATAGGTAGCACGTTTTCATAAACACGTAAGTATATGGTGATAAAAAAAAATAAACGTAGAAGTAAAATGAGACAATTAATTTTTAGGGACCATGAACAGATTGTTCTATTTATAAATGTACTTAAAATTCATAAAATAGATATGTAATTATTTTAATTAAGAAGTTATAATAAATAGTATTTAAAGAAATATTCCATTTTTCACATTTTTTTTTTTTTAAAAATAGAAATGTTAGTACAATTATAGTCAAACAAGAAACAACTTTTACCTATTTATAACAACACTACAAGAAAATCATTAAATAAAAATTAATTTTAGAGACAAAAAATAATTAGTTACTATATTAACTAAATTAGATATTATTTTATAAACTAAAAAAAATATTAGTATATAAAGTAATTTCTATTATTAATAAAATTTATAAATTATTTTTTAAATTGATATTTAATTAGCTACCAAGGTTTAGTTATCAACTACTTTAGATTTTAAAGTTGGATCTCATACTTCATTAATTTCTATAACTCTAGGATAGCTAATGAATAATATATATGTTTAAATGTACCATGCTTCTAATGTATAGGAAATTAGATAGATAGGAATATGCATTGGTGTTTGTAATTTATTTATCAGTATATATATATATATATATATAATTTTATTTTTTGAAAAAATATCTAAAGTATAAATGAAAAAGGATAATTAAGGGGAAAAAACATATAAAACAATTTGAATTAAAAAAAATACCATAATAGACTGTGATTGTATCCATAACCGCAGTCTATAAGACACTGTAGATGGTTTGGTCAAAATAATCATCGTCTAGATATGCCTTATAGACTACGGTTGTGAGTCGTCATCGATAGATCGAAAGTATAGACGAGGTGTTGATATATTACGATTTCATAATCGTTATCTAAGAGTTTTTTTGCACTAGTGTGAAAACATCAATAACTATTTTCATTTTTGAAGAAATATTTACCAAATATATTTAATTATGCTAGAAATAACATTTTAAATCTAAATAAAATGCATAATTGTGTATTAAACTAAAATTATTATGAAAATACTAAAACTTATAAATGGGTAATTCATATAAAATGTCAAATAATATTAAAAAAAACTAAAATTGATATATATATATATATATATATATATATATTACTGTAAAAAGTAAGCCTCCTTAATTTGAAAATATAAATTTCACTCTACTAATATAAAATCGATTAAAAAAAATATGTATTTATTATTTCACAAGTATTTTTAATATTCACTATAAGAAATAATGATGGTAAAGTCCCCAAAAAAGCGACGCAAAGAGTAAAAAAGAGACTGTACATGAGATTAGTGTGAGCTTAGCATCCAAATAGAAATGAAAGCTAATGTTTTGGTGGCTATGCATTAAAGACGACCTCCAAGGGGACACAAGGTAGTGTTGACTAAGCCTACATAAAGAAATATATTATTTAACTATAGCGTAGGTTTGGAGACACTAATAATTATTAAGGAGTGAACTTTAAGTATTTGCACCCACTTATATACTATGAAATGGTCCTAGTCTCCAACACCCCCGGTCACACTGAGACTACCAACTCGTGTGTGAGACTATATATTATGGGTGGTTCAATAACGGATCGATAGCAGGTGGCCTGATAAGCCCAACAAACAATCGTTAGGATATTCTCAAATGACTCTGATACCATATTAAGAAGTGAATTTTAAACCTAACTCAATCTCATAAAACCAGCTTATAAGGTAAGGTTTACACCCATTTATATACTATGAAATGTCCTAATATCTAGTCGATATGGGATCTCCAACAATAATTAAACTTAGCTTTGCAATTGGGGACACTACGTGAGAAAGCAAATGTGAGTAAATTGTTGTCATTTTGGACACTACCTAGGAAACAAATATTAGTGTCGCCTAGACCTACGCTAAATTGAATAGAATATTAACTTGCATCCACTTTGTGTTCCTATTCTCGATGCAGTATCATCCTGCAACTTATTTTTTGATTGCATATACTTTGTGTCTATATTCTAGACTCAATATTATTCGGTCACTTATTTTTTTCATTGCATCTACTTAATGTCTTCATTCTAGACGCTAACTTATTATTATTATTTTAATAATTTTTAGTGTGAGTTAAAGGTCTCCATTGTGTACATAATATTTGACATTTATTTTTGTGTACAACTTGAGTTGACTTCACCCTTACTAGTGACTTTTTTTTATAGCCCTCACTTCTGACTGACAGCTAAAATGAATTTTTCTTGTAATGATTTTTCTCTTATTAGAATTAAATTTTACTTTAACAACTTATACAATTTTATTAGTGCAAAAAGTGTTAATTTCATCATTAATTTTACATTAGATTTATGGGATTCTAATGTTAAAACAATGCGGTAATATTATTGTAATTATTTTATGTCGAACATCTTACGTTCGACGAAAAACTTTATATTTACATCAAACATTAATATAACTCAACGTACATATGGAGTTTTATGTCAAACCAAAGAAAATCGATGTAAATATCTATTTAAACGTGCTTTATACCTTCATCTTCGCCATAATTATAGTACACAAACAATGTTGTTGTTTTTCTTTCTCCTCTAATGGTAACAAGAGTAGTTTTACAGTGGTTCTTCACCCTAACCATGGTCTCCTTGCATATTCTTGCTCCTTTTGTTTCGAAGGAGCTTTCTCTTCAATCACATTGGACCATATCTCTTTGGTGAATTATTGAAGTTGGTGATCTATATCTTTAGTTTATTAATTATTGGAATTGAAATCGTTGTTATTTTTGCGCTTCCAAACACAATATTGCATTAATATTTTTATTGGATATTTTTTATATAACCGTTGGTTGAAGGTAGGAATAAAATTTATTCTAGTATGTTTGCTTGATCTACTTTGTTTATGTTATAATGAAATAATTTACATTTGATTTAATTTTCATGTAGACGTTGAGTAAACCTTTGATTAATGGCTAAGCATCCATCATTTGTATTAAATTTTGATTAATTGTCATATTAGACAATTTGGGAATTTTTTTTTCATAGTCTATTAATATGTATACCTTAAATTTGGTGTGATTTTTGTTCAAATCATTTAGTATTGTACTCTCCTTTATACTTGATTGTGGTGCGTTCATTGTGACCACTTTCATTTCGTCTAATTTAGAGACCAATGCAAAATTCTCCCGAACTTTTATGAAATTCAATACGATACTTAGTTTGTACATATTAGTAAATTATGGAAAATGTTTTCATGAATGGTTAGGGTCTCCCTTTAATATCAAAAGTGATAATCACTTGCATGCTTGATAACAATGAAGTTTGTAACCTACGTAGTTATGGAGCGAAGTTGGATGAATGTGTGACGTTTACTGAACAATATGAAATGGAGTTAATTAGTTATTACAATTTGCTTGCTAAAATTGTAAACCTATCAATGGGATCTATTATTGTCTATGTGTTCATTGTAAATCAGATGTGTCATGAACTTGGAGAGACACGTGGTTACCTATTTATCTTTGGTACCTATTATTAGACATTTTAACCATGTAAACAATTTTGAAGAAGAGATGAACGATCATTTAGAGGAGATGATACGTGATATCAGTGAAGAACATTTTCGAAGAAAACATGTGTATGATTCTTTGAAGTTTGATTTTGAGAAAAAATTGTATATATGATGTAGTAACTTTACAAGATTGTCAGCAACTTTAAGATTATCCACTTTATTCATCGTGACAAACAAGTTAGTAAAGAACTTGTTAATAATGATGATGATGACAACTACATGGTAAAAGTTGAGGATGATCCCATATTCGAGCTTATGATCATATTACAAATGTTGAGGAGGAAATCCTTGCAAGTACAATGGGATAATCGAGTTTTTGGAGTTGACACTTATGTTCTTCCTCTATATATTTTCCTACCAGAGGTATTAGAGATTATTAAGGGAACCTCCATGTTAAACATTTCACTCATACAAGTTTGCGCCATGTAAGTCGTATTTTCATTTATGTTTGTTGACATTATAATTGTTCTTTTCGGTTGACTTCCTCGTCGATTGACCTTGACGATAAGCTCTAGCCCCGACCTACCTTTCCGTAAACCTCAACACCCTGATCCCACATTAACTTCAAATCTTCAAATAGGGGACTTAGATAAACATCTATGTCATTTCCTAAATGTTTCAGACCGAATATCATCACAGACAACATCATGTATTTTCGCTTCATGCACAATCCAGGAGGTAAGTTGTAAATAACTAGTAAAACAGGTCACGGGCTGTGATTCGTACTCATATTACCAAACAGATTCATTCCGTCTGTAGCTAAAGTCGAATATTTCTTGATTCTTTACCAAACTCATCATCAAATTTCTTCCAATGAATAGAGTCATCTAGATATCGATACATGCCATCACATTTCCTCTCATATGCATGCCATCTAAGATTCTTAGCATCGTTTGGGTTTGCAAACAAACGCTTCATCCTTGGAATGATGGGAAAATACCACATAACCCTCATTGGGGGTCCATGCTTTTCTATCTCTTCAGTAGTATCATCATGTTTTTGTTTCAACTTATAACGTGATAACCCACACCTCTGACAACTTTTCAACAATTCAAAATCTTTCCTGTATAATATACAATCATTAGGACATGCATGTATATTTTTATACTCCATACCCATTGGACAAAGAATCTTTTTGCCCTCATAATTACGATTAGGTAGATTATTTCCCTCTGGAAGCATATCCTTCAACAACTGAAGCAATTCCGTGAAGCTTTTATCAGTCTATCCATTTATTGCCTTCAAATAGATCAATCTTAACACCGCCGAAAACCGTGTGAAGTTAGTTGATCCAGGATACAATGGAGTCTTCGCATCGCTTCACATACTTCCATATCCATGTGCTTCTACAAAAGACTCAACTCCCACATCACGAATCATGCCCTCCAATCGATCATCATCTACTTCATAATGTACTGCATCATCCATGGTGGACCCCACATATTCTTCAGTTACGGAAACACGTGGTAAATTTAATAATTCACCATGCCATGTCCAAGTTGTATAAGATTGAAAAAAACTCATCACATAGAAGGTACTCCCTGAATTTCTTAACATCCAGTATCCTTCCATTCAAACAGTTAATGCACAAACACCTAATCTTTGCTCCATCATGACCACCATTATTCGCGTTACATTGCGCAAATTGTATAAATTCTTATACTCCTCTTTCGTACTCATCACTTATGCGAACAAAATTAATCCAATTTCGATCCATTATATTTTGTAATAGTCATTCATGTGTTTACTAATGAGTGTTATATCTCATGTTTGCCGAGGGTCGAACACCCCCGGACTCAATACCAACACGTATCAATTGTCGAGGGTCGAACATCCTCGAACTCAATACCAACACGATAGTTCTATTATAACCTAACAACTAACATAATATAAATTAATAATAAATAGAAATTATAATAAATACTAAATACACAAATTAAAAATCATTAAATTAATTATAAATATTAAATAATATAAACCTATCTACCATCTAATAATTTAATAATTCTATTCTAACCTAAAAAAAACAATATAAATTTAAAAAAATACAAATGATAATAAATAAACAAATTAGTAACATTAAAAAAAATAAAAATTTAAAACACCACCAACCTTGTGCGTGAATGCAGTCGTGGTGGTGAAAAGCGACGCGACAACAGCAGCGGCGACGGCAGCAGAAGCGACACCATCGATGTTGAAGTTAGGGCACAATAAACACCCAAACACTAGCGAGGAAATGAAATAGTGAGCTTCAAGCAATGGCAGAAAAGAAACACATAAGAGAAACGAGAAAAATACAAAAACCAATGGTGAAGAAGAAGTAGAGAGGTTGAAATGAACTTACCAATGCCACAAAGAAGACAAATGCAGGCTCGAGGAAGATGAGAGGAAGCACCAGAGCAGAAGAGAACGAAAGTGCCAAAGAAGAAAGTATGAAAGCGAAAGTGACGCGTTTTAGTGTTAGGGTAAAAAATGTTTTAAGAATGCGGCTATTAGGTAAAGCCGCATTCTTAAGCAAAGCGCTTTATTTTAAGAATAAGGCTATTAGGTAATGCCACAATCTTAAACAAAGTGCTTTATTTAAGAATGCAGTTGTTCCTGTCGGTTGACTCGATTGCGTTCGTACGTCTACGTCGATCGCAAGCCCAATTCTCTCTGCCTTCGTTCGTGCTTCCTCTCGATCGCGACACCTGAAATTGCAAAGACAAAGGGCGTCCTAGAGGCCGTTTGCACTCCGATGCTTAAGTCAATCTTAGGGCTAGGAAACACCAAAACACTTAGCTGTAAAAGCCTATGAGTCTGTGTGTGTATTTGCCTAAGAGTTGCGTAAAACTTGCGTACCTTATTAGGTTTGATACTATCCTTTATATACTCTAGCGTTTCCGCTAGCTACAATTAGGGTTACTGAGGGTGTGCCTTAGCGTCGCTATCACCCACTCTTAGGGCAATCTAGCACGTAAGGCTCCCTTACTGGAGTGCAATCTCTGACTGGATGACCGTCTTGGTACCAACTTGTGCACCTAATCTCTGGGGCCATCCGTCCGGGGAGTGTCCTAGCTTTTCACGTGCCATGCATGCAACTTACCCCTAGAACGTAACCCTGATAGGTCTTCGCTCTTCCAAGGGCTCTTTACTTGTGTTACGCCTGAATGCGTCGCCCACACCACACGCACGGACCTTCGTGATCTAGGCTTCTCCCTACTGGTAACTGGTGTGTGGTCTGGGATTCACCTCTCGTGGCCTAGTACTCTTGTTTGACTCGCCGACGTCCGAGGACATGTTAGCGCATTCTGAGGACTGATGTCTGACCACTCCTTGACCGTCTGGGCGTACCGTTTGCGAGGCACTCTGGACATACCGCTTCTGGGACCCACCTTACGTGACCGACGCCTGACCACTCCTCGACATCTTGGGCGTGCCGTCTGCAAGACACTGACCCATGCCGCACGTGAGACCTAGCTTACGTGGCCCCACGCCTACTAGAAGTCAACGACGTCCAAAGACTGGTCGGTACAACGACTTTACCTAATAGCCGCATTCTTAAAACAAAGCGCTTTGTTTAAGAATGCGGCTATAACAAATAGCCGCCCTCTTAAATGAAGTTAATTCCATAAATGTCACCGCGTTTTGAATGAGAATGTTTTAACGTAAAAACACCTTAAATGTAGGGTCGTTATTTTTATATTTTGTACTAGTGTGTCTTGTATTATAGGTTTTGGATTTAAGCAAAACAAACCAAATTAAAAAAATTACAAACTTTTATTTCAATATGTCCATAATCAACATAAATTAACGTCAAATTTAATAATATTTTATGTAAATTTAGGTTAGATTTGATTACATCTAACATAAAAATTACACTAAAACTCACTTGTTGTGAAGTCTATATGTGTCGGTCGTTTTATGATTGTTGTTTTAATCTAATGTAAAAATAACTTTTTACACCAATTATAGCTCAGACATAAATGCACTATGTTTTTTTACTTCTTTTGCATTTACATCAAAATTTTATGAGATGTTATTTAAACTTAAAAAACCAACCCAAAATCTTCTTTTGTACTAGTAATTAATAATAAATAATTATAATTATATATATAAATAAATAAAAGATATATATATATATATATATAATGAAGTTTGAAATTGAGTAAAATATCAATGATTGAATCTTTTAATGAATAGCTTAGTGTACTTTATTTTCTAATCTATATATTTCGATCACGCTAAAAGTATTAATCCTGAAGAAATAATTGAGATTTGAAGGAACACATGGGAACACTTGAAAGGTATTGAAAACTACATCTGCATATTCGACATCCCAATGGTAATGACGTTATCAATGTTATACAGTAGTAAGAAATGCGCTCTCAAGGTTACAAACAATATTTGAGGACAAGCCTTTCAACATGAAAATGATTTAATAAAGTAATTCCAATTTTTATAATAGAAATTCATAAAATTTAGTAAATTCATTAATCCTTATTCATTAATTAAAATGATATATATTCAATCTATTTTTTTATAATATAATAAGTATTATTATAAAACTTAACATCTTAACTAAACTCACATCATCACATAAAAAAAATAAGTTTAACTATTTACATATACATAATTGGGTTGAATAACAAACAAGAATAATTTTTCATCTTTGAACCTCTTCAACAAGTTAAAGAAATATGGTTGCCACACATGCAATTATGATAGTGGTACATGGAGAACAAGGTTACATTTGCCATGTGAATTGTTAGCAAACAATTACTATATAGCTATCTCTCATCCATCACCAATTTTTCTTTAATTATTTTACATGAATTCTATGGCACAATAATATCATTATGAATAATATACTCGTTCTCGGACTATTTAACTTAATATGTATCTAAAAATTAATTTAATATAATTGTATAAACAAAAATAATTATATTTTAATTTACACTCATGTTCAATAATTTTGTTAATATCATTAGGAGAAAATTTCGCATTCGAAAATATTGCTTTTCCTTTTTAAAAGTTTATATAACATATGTTAGTTTTTTTTATCAAAAAAAAAAAAAATCAAATAAGTAGAGTATATAAAACTCATTTTTTATAAAGAACTATTTATCATAGTTTCACAACAATCTATCAATAGATCTCCTCAAAACATTAACTATACTATTATAGTACGAGTTTGAAGTCAAGATTCTGACCCAACAAAAATTATTTACTGTGTTCAATCTGATTAAGGGTGGCATATTAGTTGTTATTAATCACTAAAAATTTAGACATTGAATTTGATTAAGTAAAACTATATTATTTGGTTATATTAACTAGTGGCACCTTTCAAACACACATGCATAGATAGCCTCAAAATACAAGTTACCCTCATGTTTTCATTTCTATCAATCATCTAGTGCCTAATTATTGCTGTGACTTCATGTCCTATCAGTGGTCATCGTTTAGTTTACATCATACTTCGCTTAGTTTAAATCATCAAGTTAATTGTTGCAGATATAATTGCTTCCCATCTTTATCATTGTTGGCTACATGGTCAGCAAAATAAAGTAAGGTTCATTGTATATATAAAAATATAAATATAAATCCTATTAGTTGCTTTTCTTTAGTTAATATTTTTTTATGCATATTTTGAAAATGTCTCCCTAATCTCTTGCATGAAATTAAGACCATCTATTCTTTGGCTTGTTGGTTCCTTTTTCACCACAAAAGAACAGAAAAAGGCTGATATTTAAGGTATTTTACCTTTTGTTAATCTGTTTGATGGTGAAGTAGAGGAAATATTTGCACTGATATAACTCTTTATCTTGTAATATAAAGTGGAAAGCAAAATGGAACTTTTCATTTGACTAATGATCTCTCATTTTCGGTGCTTTGTGTCTATAGTACATTGTACATACAAAGATTTTAATTTTCCTATTTTGATTAACAAATATAGTAATTGTTAGGGTCATTATCGTGACACTATACCCTTGACATTATCACATTTAAGAGAGTTCACATGTGCTTTCAAGTTTTAATTGAGTTTTGAAATGACTAGGATGGTAAGTGGAATATAAAGGCACAAACTTTTTTTTATTTTTTAACTTTTGGGTGTTGAACCATGTTAATATTATTAAAGGCTATATTAGCTTAGGGTTACCCTCTCCCCTTTTTTACAGCTACCCTACCTAGTTGTGCCCTTCAGCCTAATTTTTACACAACAATCCATTAACATCAAACAAAACTAGACCACCACCCGTACCCAAGTGGGCTTCTCAATTGTACCATCTAAAGCTCTCCAATGCATGGTGGCATTTAGAGTATCTCTTGCAACTAGGAAAAATAATGTTAATGGTTAAAACTTCTCATATGAATCATCATATAATCTTAACCTAGGAAAAATATTCTTATCTTAAAAATCAATTGAGATAAACTTAAATTCAAATTCAAAAATAATACTAGACTATATGCACACCTTTGCATACAACACTTATATATCCTAATAAATGGCACTATTTGTAGACAGGTTTTTTAAAAACGGCTAAAAAATATTTTAAAAATATTCTATATAGTTGTTCATAAAGATATCATTATAAATTATATTGTTCAGGTAACATCTCAAAAATACATCTAACTATTACAATACATGTTCTACATATTTCTATATAAGCTTAAAGTATTTAAAAAAAAATTAATACATGATTAGGACTTATAGAAATACATTTATTTACAATACAAGTTTCAAATTAACACCCTAAAGCTCTCCAGACACCCCGACACCTGCATGATCATCTGCTCGTGTACGTAGTACAATTATTGCAGTTCAAACACAAGAAGAAAAGAAAGGGTAAGCTAGTGAAAATAAAATTCTATAATATACACAATTAAATCAAAAAGAGAAAACCAAATTACATAATCATTTTCTCAATTATTCGATCTTCTTAAAACCCCAACATAAAACAATCACATAGATCTCACATGAATCTACACATCCAGAATATTCAACAAATAACGCCTCTCGGAAGACCCGTATTAAGTAAGCCTTACCAGAAACTAACATTTCATCCAAAGGGTAAGTTCAATACAACCCAAGGCGTGCATCTCACATGTCACGGTGTGCATGAACTCCCCCATCAACTTCTCACCACCTGATATCTTAGTCTATGTGACTTACATAATCAGTGAAATTTGGAGATCTCTGTTACCACATAAGCATCAACACTTAATACACAACAAACATTAGTCCATACATTATCTCAGATGTATGAATTCAATTCCATACCATTTTCATCATACAATATCAATCAAAATGTGATCCATAACATTCAAAAGTCTATTTAACATAAAAAAAAACAACATTTAAATACTAAACCATCAAAATCTAATATTTTTACATGTATAAATAATATATAAACAAACAACACAATATATAAACACACAACATCCCTGCAAGAGAAATTGAATATTGAGACCACATCCCCTCCACATCCAGACCTTCTAGCCTAGAGTGCTCTTAAAAGTTAAAATTAGCTCCCTGACCATAATTGCTTGCTTTCCAAGCAACCTCTAGAATTTTATTTTCCTAGTGTGGATAAGCTTCAAGATTCAAGGGCCTAATGCAAGTTATCCAAACAGAACAAAAATTCAGTATATAGTAGAATAAGTTGAGAGGATTACTATTCTCAACTAACCACACTAAGATTGATGACTAAATTCTAAGAAAAACAGAGAATAAAGGATCTTTAAAGCAAAAATGAACTTACTCTATTTGAAAATCTGATCGGATAGAAATGTTCCTTTACTCCTTAGCCAAAACATAGTACGATCAGATTTTAAAGTAGATGAGGTATGGAATGAAAAATGAAGAGAGAAGAGAGAAGGGAGAGAAGGAGAGAGAAAGAAGAAAGAGGAAAAAAACCGTGGGGGGGGGGGGGGGGGGAGGGGGACTTCTCTACACTTTTTATTACGCTGTTACATTATCTCTAACTACAAAAATTTCATCCTTTAAAATGAACTTACCAATAAAGAGATTAAGGTATGATGCTTGTATCTCCTCTTCAATTTGCCAAGTGGAATCTCTAGAAATGAGATCCCACAATACTTTCACCATGGGATTACTTCTTCCACGAAGTTGTTTCACTTGTGAATCTAAAATTCTGATTGGCTTCACTTCAAATGACAGATTTTCTTTCACCTGGATTGAATCAAACTCTAGAACGTGGTTGAGATCATGTACGTACTTTCTTAGCTGGGATTCATGAAAAATATTGTGAATGTTAGCTAAAAGAGGAGGCAAAGCAATTTCATAAGCCACAGGGCCTATTCTCCTGAGAATTTGATAAGGTCCTATGAACCTAGGAGTCAATTTCATGGATTTGAGTGCTCTTCCTACACCAGTGAACTGTGTAACTATAAAAAAGACATGCTCACCCACAAATAATTCTAAAGGTCTTCTTATTTGATCTGCATAAGATTTTTTCCTGCTGAGTCTTTCTTGAATCATTTTGACTTTCTCATTGGTTTGCTGTATTAATTTTGGTCCAATTAACACACTCTCACCATCTTGAAACCAGCATAGAGGTGTCCTACACTTTCTTCCATACAATGCCTCAAAATGAGCCATTCCTATTGATACAAACTAAAGCAAACAACGAATGACTAAGGACAAATCAAGCACCTGACAAAAAGATCAGTCATCTCAATATACAAATTCGGGCCCCACCAAACCTCGAGAAAGCATCAACAGAAGAAGAAGCTACAAACCAGAATATCAGAAGTTCTTCCTGTCAGTCTTCTTAAATGTTAAGAAAATTTTGTAAATAAGTTGGGCTCATTTGAGGGGTCTAAATAGTATAAATAAGCTAGAATAAAGTGCCTTTAGCATAATAGGGGGTGTGGGTAGCATTTTACTTTGTTCCTAGCCCTTTTGGAAAACATTTTGACCTAGTTTCTAGAAGGACAAGCCAAGGATGCGGGATTGACTTAGTCAAACCCTAAGGCTGCCCATTTTTTCCCTTTTCCCATCTTACCCCTTTAGCTTGTTCTCCAAGGCTCATTCATCTATAAATAGGAGGCTTACCTAGTGTATTGGACAAGTTGAACTTATAGTAAAGAAATTTTGCATAATTTTTGTTGAGTTGTGAGTGAGTTTGTCTCCTTCTAAATTGGTCTTATCTTGGGTTCATGAATTTCTCAAATGGTGGCCTCCCCTCACTTATCTTGGTGATTCCATCCCATCAAGTGGCGTCACACACCATAGCTTCACCATTCCTAAGTTCTTCTTTCATCATCTCTTCCAGTAATCCATTCCTTTTATGCTTGTGTCTTTTCGGTTTTTTATACATTTGTTCTTACTTTTGTTTCCTCGTTTTACAATTCGGTCCATTATCATGTTCTTGCTTTGCTTGTTCAATTTCCGCCCATCATTATCATCATAATCACCTTTCAATTGTGTTTTCTCTTTGCCTTATGGAAATGAACCTTCACATCTACTTAATCACTTGGTTAAGTTAATGTCCACTGGGAATTTTCCTTAGGTTATCACCTATAATTGTCTTAAAATCCAAATCTAAGTGAAGTGTCACCATACAAATGAACAATCCTAAAATCAACTCACATCACCTATGCTAGCTTGGTAACTGTTATTGTAAGTGAACTCTACCAAAGGTAGTATTTCATCTCAATTGCCGAAAGGGTCTAACACACAAGAGAGTTCACATATGCTATCAAGTTTTAATTAAGTTTTGAAATGACTAGGATGGCAAGTGGAATATAAAGGCACAATTTTTTATTTTTTATTTTACTTTTGGGTGTTGAACCATGTTAATATTATTAAAGGCTATATTAACTCAGGGTTACCCTATACCCTTTTGTACAGCTACCCTACCTATTTGTGCTCTTCAGCTTAATTTTTACACAACAATCCATTAACATTCGCCAAACTAGACCACCACCCGTACCCAAGTGGGCTTTCAATTGTACCATCTAAAGCTCTCCAATACATGGTGGCATTGAGAGTATCTCTTGCAATTAGGAAAAATAAAGTTAATGGTTAAAACTTCTTATATGAATCATCATCTTAACCTATATAAGACTATTCTTATCTTAAAAATTAATTGAGATAAACTTAAAATCAAATTCTAAAATAATACTAGACTATATGCACACCCTTAGCATACAACACTTATATATCCTAACAAATGGCACTATTTGTAGACATGCCTTTTAATGAAAAAAGTCTTATCAATTTTACCTCTCTCATAGCTATGAGACAAAAGGAAATTGCTAAGTCTCTCATACCATTGTCTTGGTGCTTGTTTGAGCCAATACAAATCCTTCTTCAGCTTGTAAACATGATTGGGATGTTGATGATCCTCAAAATCAGGTTGTTGTGAGACATATGTTAGAATATATGGCTTTAAACTAGAGGGGGGTGAATTGTTTAAAGAGAGTTTTCGCAATCTATTGAGCCTAGAATGAAAATACTTCAAAAATACCTTGATTAATAAATCAGTTTTTCAAAACACAAAGCCAAAAGCACAACACTGGGAAAACAATCAGTTGTTTCGCAGAAACAATTGGTTGTTTATACCAGTAAACAAATATCAAAACTGAATTCTAAAGAGTTAGGGATAGAGAAAATGTACACAGATGTTTATACTGGTTCACTCCAAATCCAGAGCTACATCCAGTCTTCTCAGAAACCCTGAGGAAATCCACTAAGCAATCACAACCTGATCACTTACACCACAACCAAGAAAGTGACCTTGAACACCTCAAGACACACACTCTTCTTGGCCAACACACCAACACTAAGATTGTTGATCTTGATCCCCTCAAGAACACACAACCAATCTCAGCAAACACAGAAATGAAAACTTGTTTCACACAGTATAAGGATTACACTTGTTACAGAAGATAATCTGAAATCAATACAAGCAGAATCCTATTCCACAAACTTTGATCAATCAAAAACTTTCAACAATCTCAGCTCTTTGAAAAACTCAAAAACTCTTAGAAAAAAACTTGTCAAAGATTAATTCTCAAATCTGTTTTTCTGAATTTATTCAAAGATGTTGTTTGTTATCAAATCTTAACAAACTCTTAAATTGCATTAAAAGATTGGTCAAAGCATTTAATGACTGGAGCGTAAGCAATTAAATCATTTAAAGCGCAGTCAAAGATAAAACAGTTTTTCTGTTATGGTTCCAAAACAAACAATCGGTTGTTTCCTCAAATCAATCGGTTGTTTTGGTTCTATGAGTTCAACCATTTGAAAAACAGTTTTCAATCTTTTCTTAAAACATCTAAGTATAAACAATCGGTTGTTTCAACAAAACAATCGGTTGTTTTAACTTAGTTTGAAAACATTTTACTTTCACAAAGATTGAGAATGCTTATGCTTTAGATTCGATCTAGGGGTGGATTACAACACTCAAACTACCCAAGAACTATACTAAACCAGCACAACAACAGCAAGCACAACCAAGGCTTCAACATCCTTTAAAGGGTTTTAGATTCTTCAAAGCTTGAACATCACTTGGTTCAACAATCGCCCCCTATTTGATGAAGACAAATCGCTGGTGCTTGTGTTTGATCTGATTGAATCTGAAGCAGTACCTGCAAAAATAGCATTTATACTATCCAATGCTTCTTACAGCAACAGGTTAGATTTTTATATATTCAAGGCATAAAACATGATAAACAATCGGTTGTTTACACGAAACAATCAGTTGTTTTTATCAGCAGCAGCAGAAAACACTTTTATATAAGAGATTTTAACAAATTTTATAGTATCAGATAAAGATATACAAGAACCAATTAATTCTCCCCCTACTTGTCTTCATAAATGGACTTTAACATGTATCAAAACAGATTTAGGAGAGATTATTAAGATCAAGGATACCTAACTCATTTCTTAAGAAGAAAAACCTCTCTTTTGGTAACGGTTTTGTGAAGATGTCAGCTAACTGCAGTTTGGTCTCCACAAATTTCACTTCACAGTTTCCATTGTTTACATGATCTCTGATGAAATGATGCCTTATTTCAATATGTTTGGTCCTTGAGTGCTGAATCTGATTTTTGGTAAGATTGATGGCACTTGTGTTATCACACATCAAAGGAACCTTGCTGATTTGTAATCCAAAGTTTGCAAGTTGTTGTTTGAGCCACAGAATCTGTGCACAATAGTTTCCAGCAACAATATATTCAGCCTCAGCAGTAGAGAGAGCAACACATGCTTGCTTCTTGCTATGCCATGAGATTAGGCTTGAGCCAAGAAGGTGGCAAGTGCCACTTGTGCTTTTTCTATCTAGCTTGCAACCTGCAAAGTCAGAATCTGAATAACCAATTAAATGAATTTGAGAGTGAGAAGGATACCATAATCCAACAGATGATGTTCCTTTGAGATATTTCAGAATTCTTTTTGCAGCTTTGAAGTGTGACTCTTTAGATTTTGCTTGATATCTTGCACAAAGACACACTGCAAACATGATGTCCGACCTACTAGCTGTTAGATAAAGCAAAGAGCCAATCAATCCTCTGTATTTTGTTTGATGTACACTCTTTCCAGCAGCATCAACATCCATGTAATAGCTTGATGGCATTGGAGTGCTTGCTTCTTTGCAACTCTTCATTTCAAATTTCTTGAGAATCTCCTTCCAATACTTTGATTGACTTAAGAAGATCCCATCCTTTGTTTGCTTAACCTGTAATCCAAGAAAGAAAGACAGTTCTCCCATCATAGACATTTCAAACTCACCTTTCATTGCAGCCATAAATTCTTCACACAAACTATCTTGTGTAGCACCAAAGATGATATCATCAACATAGATTTGCACAAGAATTATTTCTGCATTTGACTTCTTGATGAAGAGAGTCTTGTCTACCATTCCCCTTTCATATCCATGAGATAGCAGGAAGTTGCTAAGCCTCTCATACCACTGTCTTGGAGCTTGCTTCAGTCCATACAAAGCTTTCTTCAACTTGAAGACATGGTTGGGATACTTATGATCTTCAAAGCTTGGTGGTTGATCTACATAGACTTCCTCATTGATGTAGCTATTCAAGAAAACACTCTTGACATCCATTTGGAAGAGTTTAAAACCACTCATACACGCAAAAGCCAGCAGCAACCTCACAGCCTCCAATCTAGCAACAGGAGCAAAGGTTTCACCATAATCTATGCCCTCTTCTTGATTGTAGCCTTTGGCAACTAGCCTTGCTTTGTTCCTTGTGATCACACCATCCTCATCTAGCTTGTTCCTGAAAACCCAGTTCAAACCAATAATATTCATTTCATTAGTTTTAGGGACAAGAAACCATACCTCATTCCTTGCAAACTGATTCAACTCTTCATGCATAGCTTCAACCCACTTCTCATCCTTGAGAGCTTCCTCAATTGAATTTGGTTCAATTTGAGAGACAAAAGTTGTGTGCCTACAGAAGTTTGAGATAGAGCTACGTGTGGAGACACCTTCCTTTATCTGCCCTATGATGTTATCTACTGACAGATCTCTAGGAATCCTCCACTCCTTGGGCAGCTCACTCTGTTGCAGAATTTCAATCGGTTGTTTCTGCGAATCAACCGGTTGTTTTTCTGCACAGATTTCCAGCTTCTCCAAAATGATGCTCTATTCATCTTCTTCCGCACTGGTCTTTGGGATTTGATTGATTCTGTGATCTACCTCATCAAAGACAACGTGAACTGATTCTTCTACAATCATCAACCTTTTGTTGTAGACTCTATATGCATGACTTGTGAGTGAATACCCTATCATCAAACTTTCCCAAGTTTTCCTTTCCATTGTCGAAATGAAACAACTGCAACCAAAGACTTTGAGATGACTGATGTTAGGCTTCCTTCCATTGAAGAGTTCATATGGAGTTTTCTTCAAAATAGGCCTTATAAGCACCCTATTCATCACATAACATGAGGTGCTCACTGCATCTGCCCAGAAGTACTTAGGAAGTGATGATTCACTAAGCATTGTCCTTGCTAGCTCTTCAAGAGACCTGTTCTTCCTCTCTACTACTCCATTCTGCTGTGGTGTTCTTGGAGCAGAGAAGTTGTGCAGAATCCCCATCTTCTCACAGAATTTGCTGAACTTCTCATTCTGAAATTCTCCTCCATGATCACTTCTAATAGAACCTATGTTGTTGTTCTTTGTGTTCTGCAACCTTCTTGCTAATTTCTTAAAAGCAGAAAAGGCATCACTCTTTGATTCCAAGAAAAGAGTCCAAGTGTACCTAGAAAAGTCATAAACAATAACAAGAGCATAATAATTTCCACCAAGACTCATAGTTCTTGAGGGTCCAAAGAGATCCATGTGAAGAAGTTCAAGAGGTTTCAAAGATGAAACAACATTTTTAATTTTGAAGGAACTTTTCACTTGTTTCCCTTTTTGGCATGCTTAACAAATATGATCCCTCTCAAACTTGAGTTTTGGCAGCCCAATCACAAGATCCTTTGAAATTAGCTTGTTTAAGTGATTCATGTGAATATGAGAAATTCTTTTATGCCAAAGCCAAGATTCATCTTGCTTGAATAGAAGACATCCAATTGAACATGGTGAAGAGATATCTAGAAGATACACATTATTAATTCTCTTACCTACCAACATTACCTCTTTGGTGTTAGGTAGACAGATTTCACATGTGTTTGCCTTGAACATTACTTGATATCCCTTGTCACATAGTTGGCTAATGCTCAACAGATTATGCTTTAGGCCTTCTACATAAAGCACATCATGGATTACCAAGAAGTCTTTGTCTCCTATGGATCCTCTTCCAAGAATCTTTCCTTTGTTGTTGTCTCCATAGGTAACATGACCCTCTTGCTTGAAGGAGATGCTCAGGAACTTTGATTTGTCCACTGTCATGTGCTTGGAGCATCCACTATCCAAGTACCACAATTGCTTGCTCTCTTCCAAGATTTCCTACAAAAAAAATTTCAAGTACAAAGATTTGGTCCCCTTATAAATGTGGATCCACTTGGTTTACACTCATCAATTAAGGCTTTATTACTCTTAGGAATCCACTTCATAAGACCTTTAGGAACAACATACTTTCTGATTTGCAGAACCTCACAGAATGGCCTCTTTTCATGTAATAGAAGCATGTAACAATCGGTTGTTTCGATGTTCCAATCGATTGTTTTTCTGGCATTTTCGAAAAATATTTTGAAAATCTATCTTGTTTGTTTTGTGGATTAAAACCCAATCCAGCTTTTCCAAAAACACAGTTTTGAGATGCTAGAACACTCTCAAAGTTGGATTGGCCTTTAGAAAGCTTATCCACAGTTTTAACAAGATAATGGACCTTCTTTTCAAGATTTTCGCAATTTTCACAAACTAGAGTATCACACTTGCAAGAGGAGTTTTTTTAAATGATTTCAAGATTTTCAAAATCTGTTTTTGAATTTTCTAATTCCTCTTCCAGTGTCTTTACTTTGTTTTCAAGCCAGCTGTTTTTTTCTTTTAACCGATTGTTCAAGAGAGCCAATCGGTTGGCTTCTTCATGTGTTTCTTGAAAGGCTTGAAGTAATTGACCATAATTTTCAAAGTTTGAGGGGTTTGATGAACTTACACTACTTGAGTCATCCTCCTTTCTGGCCATGAAGGAAAGGTTGAGGCTTTTCTTATTTTGCCTTCTTTTCCTTCTTTCTTGACTCTTTGTCATTGCCTCCTTTGGTTCATTGTGACCATGAGCAGCCTTGAGTGTGTCCCACATATCCTTAGCAGTTTTGCATTTTGATATCCTGAAAAACTCATTAGTATCTAGTGCAGAGGCTATTATGTTTTGAGCAGTACAATCAAGTTTGGCCATTTTACATTCATCATTGGTCCATTGAGACCAAGGTTTTGTAATGAAAGAACCATTCTTTTTAAACTTTGGAATGTAAGGACCATTCTCAATTGAATCCCAAATTCCTTGATCAATAGATTCCATAAAGATTTTCATTATTGCTTCCCAATATTTATAATTCAATCCACAAAATAAAGGTGGTTTGTAGATTGAAGCACCTTCCTCAAAAGATAGTTTTCCAGCCATAGAAAAAAGGTTTTTGGATCAACTTGAATAACTTTCAAGAACCAAGCTCTTGATGCCAATTGTTAGAATATATGGCTTTAAACTAGACGGGGAGGGGGGGGGGGGGGTGAATTGTGTAAAGAGAGTTTTCGCAATCTATTGAGCCTTGAATGAAAATAATACAAAAATACCTTGATTAAGAAATCAGTTTTTCAAAACACAAAGCCAAAAGCACAACACTGGGAAAACAATCGGTTGTTTTGCAAAAACAATCAGTTGTTTATACCAGTAAACAAATATCAAAACTGAATTCTAAAGAGTTAGGGATAGAGAAAATGTACACAGATGTTTATACTGGTTCACTCCAAATCCAGAGCTACATCCAGCAAGACACACACTCTTCTTGGCCAACACACCAACACTAAGATTGTTGATCTTGATCCCCTCAAGAACACACAACCAATCTCAGCAAACACAGAAACGAAAACTTGTTTCACACAGTATAAAGATTACACTCGTTACAGAAGATAATCTGAAATCAATACAAGCAGAATCCTATTCCACAAACTTTGATCAATCACAAACTTTCAACAATCTCAGCTCTTTGAAAAACTCAAAAACTCTTAGCAAAAAACTTGTCAAAGATTAATTCTCAAATCTGTTTTTCTGAATTTATTCAAAGATGTTGTTTGTTATCAAATCTTAACAAACTCTTAAATTGCATTAAAAGATTGGTCAAAGCATTTAATGACTGGAGCGTAAGCAGTTAAATCATTTAAAGCTCAGTCAAAGATAAAACAGTTTTTCTATTATGGTTCCAAAACAAACAATCGGTTGTTTCCTCGAATCAATCGGTTGTTTCCTCGAATCAATCGGTTGTTTTGGTTCTAAGAGTTCAACCATTTGAAAAACGGTTTTCAATCTTTTCTTAAAACATCTAAGTATAAACAATCGGTTGTTTCGACAAAACAATCGGTTGTTTTAACTTAGTTTGAAAACATTTTACTTTCACAAAGATTGAGAATGCTTATGCTTTAGATTCGATCAAGGGGTGGATTACAACACTCAAACTACCCCAGAACTATACTAAACCAGCACAGCAACAACAAGCACAGCAAAGGCTTCAACATCCTTCAAAGGGTTATGGATTCTTCAAAGCTTGAACATCACTTGGTTCAACAACATAAACCTCCTCATTGATAAACCCATTTAAAAAGGAACTCTTCACATCCATTTAGAACAGTTTGAAACCACTCATGCAGGCAAAGGAAAGCAGCAATCTCACAACTTCCAATTCGGCCACAGGTGCAAAGGTTTCATCATAGTCTATGCCTTCTTCTTGATTGTAACCTTTGACAACCAACCTAGCTTTGTTACTTTTAATCACTCTAGCTTCATCTAGTTTATTTTTGAATACCTACTTGGTTCCAATTACATTCATGCTGTCAGATTTAGGAACCAGAGTCTGTTAGATTTAATGGCTTAAACAAGAAGGGGGGTGAATTGTTTAATGGAAGATTTTCGCAAATAATGGAGTGGAATAAAGATTAATGAAGAAGTACAGACAAAGCAATCAGATCAGCCAAGAAACAAAACATTTTTAAATTGATTCTAGAAAATCAATTGGTTGTTTATACGAATCAACCGATTGTTTATACCAGCAGATGTTAAAACCACAAATCAAACAGTTTTAAAGGAGTGAGAGAGAGAGAGAATCACACAACCAATTATAATGGTTCACTTCTTATCAAAGCTACATCCAGGTCTCAGAAACCCTATGAGATTTCACTATGTAACAAACAACGGATTACAAACACACATACACCAACAAAGAGGTGATCTTGACCTCTCAAGAACACTTACCATCTTTGATAAACCACACACACAAAGTCAGTACCCTCTGACCTCGCAGTACCAACAGTTTACAAATTTACAAACTTGGAAACAATTACAAAAGAAAGCAGGAAATATTACACCTGATTCAAGGAATTACAGTTGAACCTACTCCACTCATAAACCAATGCAAAGCCAAAGCAATCTTGCAATCTTGAATCCAATCTTTCACAAAAGTGTTTCTGAATCTGCCTTTATGTGTTTTGAAATAGGGAGGTAATCCCGGTTTTATAGATTTTGAAAATAGCCTTTTAAGGCAGTTAATCATAAGCTAAAACATATTGAAATCACAAAATCAGTTTTAACAATTTTAAGAAAAGATGTTAAAGATTTTCAAATATCAACCGGTTGAATTGTCTAATCAACCGATTGAATATGTTTGACAGTTAAGTCAACCAAGATGAAACCATTTTTAAAAGACCTTTCAAACACACTAAGAGAAAAACAATTGATTAAAACGATAAATGAACAGGTTGTTTTTCACTTACTTTGAAAAACACTTTTTCTTTTAAGGAAGAAATTAATTCTAATTTGAATTGACTAAGAGTGAATTTAACAAATTCTAAACTACCTAGAACCCATGCCCATACATAACAACACAATCTTCATGGATTTGGAGATATCAAAGCTTCATTTTCAACAGAGTCCACACTTCATTTCTGGTGAATTGATTCAACTCTTCTTGCATAACACCAATCCAGCTCCCATCCTTGAGTGCTTCACCTACATATTTAGGTTCAATGTGAGAGACAAATGCCATATGTTTGTAGTAATTAGAGACATAGGTTCTAGTAGAAACTCCCTTATTAATCTGCCCAATAATATTCTCCACAAATAGATCTATAGGAATCTTCCATTCTTTGGGAAGATCACTCTGTTCCAGAATTTCAACCGGTTGTTTCGCATAATCAATCGATTGTTTTTCTGGGTAGGATTCCAGTTTCTGCAGAGTGATGTTCTGATCATCTTCTTCTGTATGTTTCTTCATAGATTCTTGTTTTGCATGGTTAGTCTCATCAAATACAACATGAAAAGACTCTTCTATACTCTTAAACCTCTTATTATACACTCTATATGCATGACTAGTTAATGAAAAACCAAGAAAGATACCATCATCCACTTTTTCATCAAACTTGCCAAGATTTTCTTTTTCATTGTTTAAAATGTAACATTTGCAGGAAAACACTTTTAAATGACCAATGTAGGGTTTTCTCCCATTAAACAGTTCATAAGGAGTTTTCTTCAAAATTGGTCTAATTACGACCCTATTCAACACATAACAAGTTGTGCTAACAACATCAACCCAAAAATATTTTGGCAAAGAGGACTCACTTAAAATGGTTCAAGCAAGTTCACCAAGAGACCTATTCTTCCTTTCCACAACCCCATTTTGTTGGGGAGTTCTTGGATCAGAGAAGTTATGAAAGATTCCAAAATTTTCACAAAAAGCACTGAATTTTTCATTTTAAAATTCACCTCTGTGATCACTTCGAATGACACAAATGTTTTTCACATTTTGTAATATCTTGGCAAGCTTTTTGAATGCAGAATATGCATCACTCTTGGATTCCAAGAATAATGTCCATGTGAACCTAGAGAAATCATCAACAATGACAAGGGCATAGTAGTTTCCACCAAGACTCATGGTTCTTGAAGGACCAAATAAATTCATGTGCAGCAGATCAAGGAGTTTTGAAGTAGAAACAACATTTTTCATTTTGAAAAAATGTTTTATTTTCTTATCCTTTTGACATGTTTCACATATATGGTCTTTCTCAAACTTGAGTTTGGGTAAATCCACGACAAGATCTTTAGAGATCAGCTTATTTAAATGATGCATGTGGATATGTGCTATTCTTCTATGCCATAACCATGATTCCTGATGTTTGGTGAGACGACAGTCAATAGATGCAAAATGTGAGATATCAAGAAGATAAACATTGTTGATTCTTTTACCAATCAACAATACTTCCTGTGATTTGGACAATCGTATCTCACACATGTTGGGCTTGAAGGTTAGTTAATAACCTTTGTCACACAACTGGCTTATGCTAAGGAGATTGTGCTTCAGTCTTTCCATAAACAGCACAACATGAATCAAGAAGGAGTTCTTATCACCAATGGTTCCTCTTCCAAGAATTTTTCCTTTGTTGTTATCATCATAAGACACATGAACTTCATGCTTGAGGAGAAGATTAATGAATTTAGTTTTATCCACTGTCATATGCTTAAAACAGCCACGGTCCAGGTACCACATGTGCTGATTTTCCATCAAAGAGCCCTGCAAGAGACAAGATCAAGTAGCAAGGTTTGGTCCCCTTACAAATTTGGGTCCATTGACATTAATTGGATCATTAGAATCTTTAGAATTCTTAGAATTCTTAGGAACCCATTTTAGAATACCTTTGGGAACATAAAATTTCCTAACTCTGCAGAATGTGACAAAGTGACCCTTTTTCATACAATAGAAGCATGAAACAACCAGTTGTTTCGACTTTTCAATCGGTTATTTTTTCAAAGCATGAAAAAAGGCTTTGAAACACCATTTTTCTTGCTATGTGGATTAAAAATCGAACACGCTTTACCTAAGAAACATTTTTTAGAAGAAAGAACAGTTTCAAAGTTAGTTTTTCCTTTAGAAAGTTTGTCCACAATTTTCTTAAGATAGTGAACTTTCTTTTCAAGAGATTCACAATTTTCACAAACCACTTGGTCACATTTGCAAGAAGTGTTTTTGTAAATCAGTTCCAGATTTTCGAAATCACTTTTCAAATTATCCAGCTCTTCTTCCAATGCTCTAACTCTATTTTCAAGTCAATTATTCAAGCCTTTCAGCCGATTATTTGAAAGGGCCAGCCTATTAGCTTCTTCATGAGTTTCTTTAAAAGCATCAAGAAGTTGGCTGTAGTTTTCAAAATTAATTGAAGTGCTTACATCAGTTTCTTCTTTTGCCATCAAGCAAATATTTGCTTCTTCATCTCCTGAAAATGAGCTAGAGGAGGAAACTTCATTATCTTGCCAACCAATGTAGGCTTTCTTGGCTTTGCCTTTCTTTTCTCCTTTCTTGCTTGCTCCTCTTTCTTTATTCTCATTGTTAGGGCAATCAACTTTAATATGTCCCTGTTCACTACATCCAAAGAAGGTATATTTGTTAGAATTAGAATTATTACGTTTCTTACTATTATGCCAAATGGAAGATTGATTCTTGTTGTTGTTTTTCATCAGGAATTTGTTGAATTTCCTGGTCAATAAGCTCAGGGTTTCTCCTTTACTGTCATCTCTCGATTCTTGACAGTTTTTGTGTCCAGCAGTCTTCAGAGCAATGTTCCTTACATGCTTATCCTCATTTTTCTTGAACATTCAGCCTGTTCATCTCTAATTCATATTCTTTAAGCTTCCCAAACAGTGAAGTTGTTGTCATAGATGTTAAATCCTTAGACTCAAAGATAGTTGTGACCTCGGGCTGCCAAGATCTGTCAAAGCACTTGAGGATTTTGATGTTGAGTTCCTCTTTTTCAAACATCTTCCCAAGACTCATGGGGTGGTTGACAATATGGATAAACCTCTTTTGTACTTCAACAATTGCCTCCCCGTTCGGCATCCTAAACATCTCATATTCTTGGACGAGAGCATGATTCCTTGCTCTTTTCACGTCATTTGTTCTTTTATGAGTGACTTCTAGAGTATCCCAAATTTCCTTTGCGGATTCACATTGTGACACCCTGAAAAACTCATCAGAACCTAAGGCAGATGTAATAATATTTGCAATACAATAATATTGAACCTTTTTTCTTTCATGCCTAGTCCATTGGGGTCAAGGTTTTTCAAAAATCACTTTATCATTTTCAAGCATAGGAACAAAAGGACAATTTTTAATTGCATCCCAAATTCCTTTATCCATTAATTCTACAAAGATCTTCATCCTTACCTTCCAGAATTGGATGAAAACTTGAATGACTTTCAAGAACTTAGCTCTTGATGCCAATTGTTAGAATTGTAGGCCTTAAACAAGAGGGGGAGGGGGGGTGAATTGTTTATAAAATATTTTTGCAAATTTAGAAGGTACAATGAAAGCCAAAGAGAATGAATTAATTAGAAATTTGTTCAGCTGAACTTAAAACCAGTTTTCACACTAATAGCAGAAAATAAACCGGTTGTTTTTCGAAACAATTGGTTGTTTATAGCAGCAGTTATAAAATTCAACTAAAAATAGATTTAAAGAGATGAGGTGATGGAGTACCATCCAAAGCCACCATATACACTAACTAAAGTAGAAGACATGTATTTGTAGACATATTTGTGGTTGTACTTAGGATTAGGTAGCTTGCGGCACAAACTATCTCTTTTGCTTATAAATATTGTGCATATACATTTTATAATCAGATTTGATATAATTGTGAATGAAGTTTCTGAATACAAAAAACATTCTCTCTCAAATCTCTTCTTGTTTGCAAGCCTAGAAGGCCTAGTAAACACTTGGAAGGTTGGCCTCACCAACTTCCTCTTCATATACACCATTGCTAACACATTATTCATCTCTTTGGTTTCCTTCATCCTTTTCAATCACATATTCTGTTGCATTTCATCCTTCATCCTCACAAGTATGAACCATGATTCACATGATGAGGGATAGAGAAATTCACACAGTAAATTTATTTTGATCCACTCTTAACCAAGAGCTACATCCAGTCCCTAGAAAACCTCTGAGAATTCCACTATGCAATCAAAATACCTTGATTACAACACACACCAAAGTGGTGATCTTGAACCCTTCAAGAACACACACCACCTTTGGCAAACACAACAAAAAATTCATAACACCCTCAGAATTTGCACACCTATAGTTATTACAAAATTACAATTGTCAAGAGAAAATGAATGATCACACCTCATACAATTACAAATTGAAAAAAAGAGAATACAATACAATCCTATTCCACTCTTAGAAAGAATCCAAAGCCTTAAGTAATCTTGGAAAAACTTGATTTGAAAGCAATCTTGTGAATCTATAACAACCAAGAGCGTAAAACAAATTATATATACTCCAATCAGTTGTTAAAAATATTTAATGCAAGAGTCAAATCAGTTTTAAAACAATTAAAATAGATTGGACTAACTTAACAGAATTCGGTTAACAAAATTAAAAAAACAATTGGTTGATTTTTCGAAACAACAAATTGAATTGGTTTCACAGAAAGTTCAACCAAAGTCAAACAGTTTCAAATCCTTTTAAAAAACCTTTAAGTGTAAAACAACCGGTTCACGAAAATTCAACAGGTTAATTTTCCACTTCTCTTTGAAAACACATACTTTTCAAAAGGATTAAAACAAATAGCTTTGAATCAAATCTATGAGTGGATTACAAATTCAAACTACCTAAAACCCACACACAAAAGCAGCAACAAAGCCTTCAACCAATCTTCATGGATTTGGAGACATCAAAGGCTATCTTGAACAAAATGAAGAGAGAATAGAGAACAGAGAAGGGATAATGGAGAGAGAAAGAAGAAAAAAACCGGTGGGGAGGGGGGGGGGACTTCTCTACACTTTTTATTATGCTGTTACATTATCTCCAACTACAAAAATTTTCATCCACGAAAATGAACTTACCAATAAAGAGATTAGGGTATGATGCTTGTATCACCTCTTCATTTGCCAAGTGGAATCTCTAGAGATGAGATCCCACAATACTTTCACCATGGGAATACTTCTTCCACGAAGTTGTTTCACTTGTGAATCTAAAATTATGATTCGCTTCACTTCAAATGACAAATTTTCTTTCCCTTGGATTGAATCAGACTCTAGAATATGGTTGGGATCATGTACGTACTTTCTTTTTAGCTGGGATACATGAAAAATATTGTGAATGTTAGCTAAAAGAGGGGCCAAAGCAATTTCATAAGCCACCTGGCCTATTCTCTTGAGAATTTGATAAGGTCCTATGAACTTAGGAGTCAATTTCTTGGATTTGAGTGCTCTTCCTACACCAGTGAGTGGTGTAACTCTAAAAAAGACATGCTCACCCGCAGAGAATTCTAAAGGTCTTCTTCTTTGATCTACATAAGATTTTTTCCTGCAGAGAGATGTTTTTAATCTCTCCTGAATCATTTTGACTTTCTCATTGGTTTGTTGTATTAATTTTGGTCCAATTAACACACTCTCCCCATCATGAAACCAACATAGAAGTTTCATGCACTTTCTTGCATACAATGCCTCGAAAGGAGCCATTCGTATGATAGCTTGGTAACTATTATTGTAAGTGAACTCTACCAAAGCGAGAATTTCATCCCAATTGCCGAAAGGGTCTAACACAAAAGTCCTAAGAAAATCCTCTAAGGATTGGATAACTCTCTCTGATTGTCCATCATTCTGAGTATGGTATGCTGAACTAAGTCCGAGTTTAGTCCCCAAGGCTTCTTGAAGTGTTTTCCGGAATCTGGAGGTGAATTTGGGATCTCTATCTAATATTATGTTGGAGGGTACACCATGCAATCTAACTAATTCATCAGTGTAAATCTAGGTCAACTTTCGCATAGAGATTCTCAAATCTATAGGTAGATAATGTGTCGTCTTTGTTAACCTGTGTACTATGACCCAAATGGAGTCATGCTTTCGCAAAGTATATGGTAAGTGGGAAACAAAATCCATTGAATACTACCCCACTTCCACACTGGAATGTCTAACTGAGTTAACATGTCTCCAGGCTGTTGATGTTCAATCTTTGATTTCTGATAAGTCAAGCAAGCAACTACAAACTTGGCTACATCATTCTTCATGCCATGCCACCAATAAGACTTTTTGAGATCTTGATACATCTTGGTCATTCCTGGATGTAAACTGAGTTTGCTTTTGTGACCTTCTGATAACACTGTTTTCTTTAGTTCATTATCCACTGGTATGCATATTCTATTTTTGAATCTCAAAATACCATCCACTCCTAAAGAGAAGTCTTTAGCTTTGTCAGTATTTTATAAGCCCATGAAGTTCTTCAATTTTGAATCTTCCAACTAGTTCTCCTTCACCTTCACCTTCTTCAGAAATTCATTAGTTATAACAAATGTATTACAATTAATGCATTTTGAAGACATGAAAACCTCCAAATTCATACTCCTAAAATCTTCAACCAATGCTAGCTCTCTAATCATAAGCAATGACATTTGTATCCTTTTACGACTCAACACATCTGCAACAACATTTCCAGGATGGTATATTAGTTGGAAATTATAGTCTTTCAAAATTTCAATCCACTTCCTTAGCCTTATATTAAGCTCCTTCTGATCAAACAAATACTTCTAGCTTTTATAATCACTAAACACATTAAAAATAAATCCATAAAGAAAATGTCTCCATATTTTTAAAGCAAAGACAACTGCTGCCAATTCTAGATTATGAGTTAGATAGTTTCTTTCATGCACATTTAACTGACGAGAAGCGTAGGCAACAATTTTCTTATTCTGCATTAGAACACAACCCAACCCTTGATCTGAAACATCACAGAAAAATTCAAAGGACTGATTGGTATTAGGGATTGTCAATACAAGAGCATTATTCAACCTTCTTTTCAACTCTTCAAAGCTTCCTTCACATTGTTAAGTCCATGCGAAAGGATGATCCTTTCTAGTCAATTGGGTCAAAGGAGCCACTATTTTAGAAAAGCCTTCTATAAATCTCATGTAATATCCTGCTAACCCCATAAAGCTTCTAATTTCATAACAGCTTTAGGACGTTTCCACTAAAGGACAACTTCCACTTTAGAAGGATCTACTGATATTCCCTGTGTAGAGATAACATGTCCTAAAAATTGTATTTCTAACATATAGAAGTCATATTTTGAAAGTTTAGCATATAATTGTTTTGTTCTCAAAATGTTTAGGACAGTTCTAAGATGTTCTGCATGTTCTTCCCTTGTACGAGAATAAATCAAGATATCATCTATGAACACTACCACAAACTTATCAAGAAAAGGTTTGAAGATTCTATTCATATAATCCATGAAGAAAGTTGGAGTATTGGTCACACCAAATGCCATAACCAGAAATTAATAGTGACCATACCTTATGAAAATCTTATCTTAGAAAAGACAACTGCCCCATGCAATTAGTCCATCGGACCATCAATTATAGGAAGAGGATATTTATTCTTGATTGTTAACTTGTTAAATTGTCTATAAACTTTGCATAGCCGTGATGACCATCCTTCTTCTTCACTAATAGCACTAGAGCTCCCCATGGAGAAGCACTAGGTCGAATGAATTGTTTCTCCAATGAGTCTTTTAGGTGTTTCTTCAATTCAGCTAACTCCATTGGTGCCATTCGGTATGGAGAAATTAACGAAGAGCTTGCTTCAGGAATCAAATATATTGCAAACTCTATCTCTCTTTTAGGTAGTCGAAGAATATCATCAGGAAATACATCCATAAACTCCAGAACTACAAACATATCTTTTTGTACTTTATCAGTAACTATAGAACAAGCCAAGAAGACAAAACATTTTGCACCTTCTTGTATCCCTCTTTCAAACTGCTGAGCTAAGATAACCTGCATTCCTTCTAATTTAGGAAAAATTAATTTGTTCCGACCACAAGGTATAAGGATACGATTAGTAGACAACCAATCCATTCCCAATATAACCTACAAATCTTTTCGAGGTATACAAATCATGTTGATCTTGTATCTCTGTGCGTCTATAATTACTAGGCACTCAACACACTTGGAAAAAGTTACTATAGTACCTTTTGTTGGTGTAGATACCACCAACTCAATTTCTAATTCTCAGAATGGCCACTTACGTTTCTTAGCCCAATCAAAAGATATAAAAGAATGGGTTGCCCCATAATTAAACAATACAAATAAATGTGTTCCAAGGATAGAACAAATACCTCTAACAAGGCTATCAGACTATGAAGCTTCAACTCCACAAATGGAAAAAGCTCTGCCAATTGCTTTGGGTTTTTTATTATTATTTTGTTGTACTTGTTGCACTCCATTAAAATTTGGAGCTCCCAATTGGACACGACAGTCTTTTGTTGCATGACCATACATGTGACATCTATCACATGTCACATTTGACATTGGATGAGGGAAAAATCTAACAACATGTGGCCCACCATATCTAAAACATCTGAAACTAGGTGGTGATTGAGAACTAGGTCTTCCACTATTATAAGATTGAGGTATGAAATAAGGTTTCTTTCTATCTTCATATTTAGGCATATTTTAGAAGGTCCTCCCACTTGAGGCTTAGCAAGTTTGCTACTACTTTTCAAACTCTCCACTACTTTTGATTTCTCCACTAGAGCAGGGAAATCTCTAATGGACATAGGAATCACCACTTCTTTAAGCTCTTGCTTAAACCCAAACTCAAATTTTCTACAATTCCAAGCCTCAGTCATGATCTAGGTGTAGAATCTAGCTAGGTGTTTGAACCTGGTAACATATTCAGTGACAAAAACATTTCCTTGTTCCAGCTACATGAATTCAATTTCTTTTGTACATCTGACACTATCAGGAAAATACTCCTCTAGTAATCTTACTCTGAAACTCTCCGTTAAATTTCGTTTTCGAAGAGGAAGGACTACTTCTTTTCTATACGTGCACCCTTTCCCATGTCTTTCTTGGTTGGTAAACCCAACCGACGATTTACAACAAACAAGTCGTCTTCATTTTTTTGAGTGACAATTTGTTCTCTATCTTCCATCATCTGCTTCATACCTATCCCCCAAAACTCAGCTTCTTCAATAAGCATATAGATGGCATAAGATAACTTTCTCTCTTCAGGGCATTGAGTAGCTTTAAAGTTTTTTTCTATGTCTCTTACCAACTGGTTTGCTTCATTTGGATTTACCTTCCCATTAAATTTGGATGGATTGTGTCTCATAAAATCCTCCAGACTAAAGATATGGGGTTTTTGATGAACCTAAGACTCTTCTGCTGCTACTCTAGTTGTTTCTAATTGATGAAAGACGACCTGATGCTGTTGTGCCATAGTAGCAGTCTGGTGTTGCAAGGCTTTTGTCATCATCTCTATTTCCCGAGCTAAGTTGGGCATATCTATTGGTAGAGGAGGAGTGAGTGGTCTACGTGACATCTACTAAACACATAAAGAATTGGATTATAAATTACTAAAAATTTCCAACTACATCTTTAAGACAAATTAACTTTATTAAAGTAAAATAAAGAGTAGGCTAAATCCCTTGTGTATATTGAACACATAGGGTTAAGTTTACATAGGAAAGGAAACATATGGGCTAAGCCCATTACATAAATATGAAATATTAACAATATCTATAATATCTCATAATATCTAATAATATCTAATTATATCTAATAACATCTAACACTCCCCCTCAAGATGGTGCATATAGATCATATGTACCCAGCTTGTTACAAATGTAATCCATCCTAGGTCCTCGTAAAGGTTTAGTAAAAATATCAACTAATTGATTATTTGAATTAACAAACTCAGTCTTGATATCTCCCGATATAATCTTTTCTCGAATGAAATGACAATCAATCTCAATAAGTTTGGTCCTTTCATGAAAAGTTGGATTTGAGCTAATATGAAGAGCAACCTGATTATCACATATAAGTGTCATTTGAGTGACCTCTCCAAATTGCAAGTCTTTAAGTAACTGTTTAAGCCAAATAAGCTCACAAGTAGCCGAGGCCATAACTATATATTCTTTTTTTCCACTAAATCTCGCTACAACATTTTGTTTTTTGCTCTTCCAAGAGATCAAGTTATCACCAGAGACACAATAACTGGAAGTTTATCTTCTATCAGATGAGGATTTGGCCCAATCAGCATCTGAATAACAAACGAATTTAGTATGGTTATTATGACCATATAACAAACCTTTTACAAGAAAGCCTTTAATGTACTTCATTATACGAATGATTGCATTCCAATGATATTCACATGGAGAATTAAGAAATTGACTCACCACACTAACTGCAAAGGAAATATCAGGATGAGTAACAGTGAAATAGTTTAATTTTCCAACTAATCTCCTGTATTTCTCAGGATCTGAAAGAGGCTCCCCTTAATTGGGTAGAAGCTTGACATTGGGATCCATGGGAGTATAAATAGATTTCAATCTCATCAACCCAATTTCCTCCAATATATCCAATGCATATTTTCTTTGAGAGATAACAATACTAGTATTGGATTGCGCTACCTCAATCCCCAAGAAATATATGAGTTTGCCAAGATCTTTGGTCTGAAAGTGTTGACAAAGGTGTTGTTTTACTTGTGATATGCCATGATGATCACTACCTGTAAGAACAATGTCATCAACATATATTACAAGAAAGATACACCCAGCACTCGAGTGACGATAAAAAACTAAATGATCTGCTTCACTACGAGTCATACCAAATTGTTGAACAACATTGCTAAATTTTCCAAACCAAGCCCTAGGAGACTGCTTGAGGCCATATAAGGATTTGCGAAGACGACATACCAATCCAAAAGACCCCCCCTGAGCAAAAAAAACCAAGAGGTTGCTCCATATAAATTTCTTCTTGCAAATCCTCGTTAAGAAAGACATTTTTGACATCTAGTAGATAAAAAGGCCATTGTTGAAGAGCAACCATGGCTATGAATAAGCGAAGGAAAGCAATCTTTGCCACTAGAGAAAAAGTATCACCATAGTCTAAACCAAAAATTTGGGTATAACCCTTAGCCACAAGACGAGCTTGGAGACGATCAATAGTACCATCAGGACCAACTTTGATAGCAAAAATCCACCTGCAACCAACAACAGATTTCCTAGATGGTAAAGGAACAAGTTCCCAAGTTCCATTATTCTGAAGCGAATTCATTTCATCAAGCATGGCCTGATGCCAACTAGGATGGGCTAAGGCATCACCTACAGATTTTGGAATGGATATAGAAGAAATAGACGAAAGGCAGGTATAAAAGGGTTGAGATATTCTATGGTAACTCAAAGCAATATAATGTGGAGATGGATTACGGGTAAAACGTATACCTTTATGAATAGCAATAGGAAGATCAGGTTCAACTATCGGAGCTAGAGAGGGATGAGGTGTTGGCACTAGAAGAGAGTCATCTGATGGACGATGGGACGTCTGATGACGACTATACATCTGAAGAGTTGGTGGCAGTGGTGAATCTTTTGGTGCACTAGGCACAACAAGAGGAATATTAACTTGATTAGATAAAGACATAGAAGGAGAAGGACAATACTTAAAGGAAAGGGAAGATTCATTAAAGGTGACATCTGCAAAAATAAAATAACGGTTTAGAGAAGGTCAGAAGCATTTATATCCTTTTTGTGATCTAGTGAACCCTAAAAAGACACATTTGTGTGACTTAGGAGATAATTTATCAAGACCAGGACTAAAATTATGATCAAAGCATGTGGACCCAAAAAGTTTGGGAGGTAAAGAGTGGAGAGGGTCATGTGGAAATAAAATAAAATGAGGAATTTTGTCATCTAAAACTGAAGATGACATGCGATTAATGAGATGACATGCACTAAGAACAACATCACCCTAAAAACGCTGAGAAACATTATCATGGATTAAAATAGTATGAGTTGTTTCAACAAGATGTCTATTCTTGCGCTCAGCTACCCCATTTTGTTGAGGTGTATAAGCATATGAAGTTTGATGAAGAATACCATGAGAAGCCATACAATTTTTAAAAGAATGAGAAAGATACTCACGTCCATTATCGCTACGCAAAAATTCGAATGGAAATCCCAAATTGATTTTTAATTTCATTGTAAAATATTTGAAATATAGAAAACAACTCAGAACGATTTTTCTTTAAAAACACCCAAGTATTTCTTGAATAATTATCAATAAAAGTAACAAAATACGGAAATCCTAAATTAGACTTAATATGACTTGGTCCCCAAATGTCAGAGAAGGCAAAAGGAGACGGAGCATGTTGTGAGACACTACTAGGAAAAGAACTACGAATGTGCTTCCCTAATTGACATGACTCACACGATAAACTAGTTATATTAGATAAAATTGGATCAAGCTGCCGCATCTTGGCAAGACTAGGATGACCCAACCGAGCATGAATGAGAGATGGAGAATCAATAATAGTGCCAACATGTGCAGAGATTTGTAGTTGATAAAGTCCACGAGACTCCCATCCGGTGCCAATCTTCCATCCCGAACTCCGGTCCTGTAAAGAAACAAAATATTTGGTAAAATAAATAACATAATCAAGGGAACAAGTGAGATGACTAATGGACAACAAATTAAATGGATACCCAGGGACATAAAAAACATTATCAATAGATAAAGAGGGAAAAAGATTAATAGTACCAACACCATGTGATGGTACCTATGGGCTAAACCCATTACATAAATATGAAATAGCTAACAATATCTATAATATCTCATAATATCTCATAATATCTAATTTTATCTAATAATATCTAACAAACTTAAAAGAAATAATCACACAAAATAGGTACAAAATCAAGCAAGACTTATTTCTAATATGTATTCTATTATTTAGAATTAAGATAGAGAATCATCTTGGTCTAGTCATGAGTGTGCACCCTCACCACTCTATCAAGATTCTTTTCATTCTTAATACTTTCATCGTTATTCATAACAACTAATTTGACTCAAAGACAAACAAGATTTCCAGAAAACAACTTTGTCAAACACCTTATTAGAAACTTTTAACTAAGTCTTGAGGCTAGACTTAAACAAAAATCTACACATAGGAGAAACAAAATAAACCCACTACCCTCAGGTTATCCTAAGGATGAACTGCTCTGATACCATTAAATGTAACATTCAAAAAATACATCTAACTATTACAATATAGGTTCTACATGTTGAACAAGGTGCTTTGATGTCTCCAAACCCAAGTGGAAAGCTTGAAGATCTTGCTACTGGTTGTGTGTGTTTTCTAGTAGTCTTTGATATGTTAATTCACTCCTTAAGATGATCCAAGGTTAATTGAATCTTAAACTTTTTGGAAAGATGACTTTTCTAAAGGGTGAAAAATTTCAACCTGTTGAAATGTCGATTCAACCGGTTGTTTGACACTTAGTGGCTTTAAAATGAGTTTAAAAAGCTTGGCTTTGTTTTTACTTTATTGTCAAATTGATTCAACCGGATGTTTTGAGAATTCAACTAGTTGTTCTTTTGAAAACCTTAACAGAATTCTATTAAGTTGTTCCAATATGTTTTAACTGATTCCAACAAATTTTGGTTTATGATTTAACTGCTTTGACCATTTGATGATACCATTAAATGTAACATTCAAAAATACATCTAACTATTACAATATAGGTTCTACATGTTGAACAAGGTGCTTTGATGTCTCCAAACCCAAGTGGAAAGCTTGAAGATCTTGCTACTGGTTGTGTGTGTTTTCTAGTAGTCTTTGATATGTTAATTCACTCCTTAAGATGATCCAAGGTTAATTGAATCTTAAACTTTTTGGAAAGATGACTTTTCTAAAGGGTGAAAAATTTCAACCTGTTGAAATGTCGATTCAACCGGTTGTTTGACACTTAGTGGCTTTAAAATGAGTTTAAAAAGCTTGGCTTTGTTTTTACTTTATTGTCAAATTGATTCAACCGGATGTTTTGAGAATTCAACTAGTTGTTCTTTTGAAAACCTTAACAGAATTCTATTAAGTTGTTCCAATATGTTTTAACTGATTCCAACAAATTTTGGTTTATGATTTAACTGCTTTGACCATTTGATTGGAGTATAAAAAAGATTTTTTACGCTCTTATGAATTAACTAAGAAAGACAAATCAATCAAAAACAATTTTCAAGATTTCAAAAGTTTTTGGATCATCTCAAGTGTGTGGAGTAGGATTGGGTTTTGTACTTCTGAACTTTTAGCTTTGATTTACCCAGGTGTATTCTATTCCTTTCTTCCTTGAACATTGTATTTTTGTGTGTTCTGGTGTAGTGCAGTTTCATAAGGTGTTTATGGAAACTGTGTGGTTTGCCAAAAGTGGTGTGCGTTCTTGGGGGGTTCAAGATTATCACTTTTGGTGTGTGTTTTGTAATTGTACCGACCAGGTCATCGGGTGTGATGACGTGTCTCGCGCGTGCCTGGGTGGGGCGTGCTCAGTGGAACACGTAGGCTAGAAAAGATGAATGGTTCAGAAGTGAGCATAGTCGCCGATCGCTGAATTGGCGTTCTCCGATCTCTAGTGCGCGTAACTGGCGGTCACCAGAGTTACGTCACAGTCGCCGTATGAGGGTGTTAGGACATCAGATGGTGAGAGATCGTCGGGGAATGCTAGGAGATCGGGTGGTTTACACACCACCACAAGAAGCGCATCGCCGGATCTCCCAGTAAACTTAGTTAAAGCTGTTGGAGGCTCAAAAGAGTAATTTCAAGCGTGTAAGTTCAGTAAGATGATTGTTGCGCCAGCATGGGGCATGAAGGTCGAGTAGGTTGGGGGGAACACCTTGCTCATCAGCGACGGGATTCCCAGAGTGGACATTTGTTGGTGGCAAGGTTTCCCCAGCTAGAACATGCATGGCGTAGCAATAAGAAGGGTGTCACTTGCGGCGAGCGATATCACAGAGATGGTGCACTTTGTTGCATCCGATACCCGCCTTGTCGGGTGGTGTTTCACAGCGCATTACGTGCTAGGTTACTCCTTGATTAGGGGACTAAGCCACGCGACTGGTTACCACACAGAAAAGACGCTCAAATTGCCCCAACCCAGATGACAACACGTGTAGGGTTGGATGCTACCTGTTACTCCAACCCAGATGATGACACCTGTAGGCTTGGATGCTACATAGAAGTGACGCTCGAGTTACCCCCGCCCAGATGATGACACGTGTAGGGTTGGGTACTACCTGCTATCCCAGCCCAGATGGCGACACGTGCAGGGCTGGATGCGAGCCACGCGTCCAAAAGCATAACGGCCTGAAGAGAGAAGAAACCTAGCTATAAAGGTAACCTTAACAGAATTTGCAGAGGTACGTTTTTTATTACGGCTCATTCTGCTAGGGTTGTGTGCCTTTAGTATGGTCCTACAGAGCATATTTTCTCTGAGTTTTTGGGTGTTCTTGTCACTGACTTGAGCGTCGGAGCGTCACCGGCCGCAGAAGCGCCACCTTGTGTTTTTCAGGTTCTCAGAGAGGCTATCTGTGGTGAGGACTTGGAGGGCACGTGGTGTCAAGCTGGTGAGGAAGATCGTGATGAGGCAACGCTCTTGTGCCAAGTCAACCGGCAGGATCAGTAATCTAGGGTTGATTACATAGTGAATTCTTAGTGGTTAGTTGAGGACTGGATGTAGCTCTTAGTTAAGAGTAAACTAATATAAACATCTTGTGTGAATCTCTCTATCCTTACACTCATTAAACTGTTTTATCTTTGTTTTTCAAATCCGCGTGTATAAACAACTGGTTGTTTCGTGAAAATAACTGGTTGATTTTCTAGAATCAACTTAAAAATAGTTTTCTATTTGGTTGAACAGATTTTAAATTGATTAATTCTTCACAGCTTTTCACTCTACCTTCAATACTTGCGAAAATCTTTCAAAAACAATTCACCCCCTTTTGTTTAAGGCCTCTAATTCTAACAATTGACATAAAGAGATGAGTTCTTGAATACAATGAATAAAACAATTCTTATGTTCTTAACAAAACCTTGATTAGACCAATTCTTAAGAAAACTCCCTATGAATTGTATAAAGGTAGGAAGCCTAACATTAGTCATCTTAGGGTTTTTGGCTGCAAATGTTTTGTTCTAAATAATGGTAAAGACAATCTGGGGAAATTTGATCCTAAATCAGATGAAGGAATACATATTGGTTATGCTATAAATGGACATGCTTATAGAGTGTATAATAAAAGATTGCTTGCAGTAGAAGAATCTATACATGTTGTATTTGATGAAACAGATTGTTCTGTGCCTAAATCTGTTCTGGATGAACCTGGGATGGATGATTTAAGAACCATTTTGCAAAAGAATCAATCTAGTGAGCTTGATGCAACTAATCCAAATGCTTTCAATGAATCTATTGTGAATGCAGGATTGCCTAAAGAATGGAAGACTCCCAGGGATCTCACACTAGATAATGTAATTGGTAAAATTGAGAAAGGAGTCTCAAAAAGAAATTCACTTAATAATTTCTGCAAAACAGTGGCCTTTGTTTCACAGATTGAGCCTAAAAGTCTGGAAGAAGCACTACAAGACAACAATTGGATAACAACAATGCAGGAAGAACTGAACCAGTTTGAATACAATGAAGTGTGGGCTTTGGTTCCAAGAAGGCATGAGATGAATATCATAGGAACCAAATGGGTGTACAGGAACAAGATGGATGAACATGGGGCTATCACTAGAAATAAAGGAAGGCTGGTTGCTAAAGGTTATAACCAAGAAGAGGGAATTGATTTTGGTGAAACCTATGCACCAGTAGCACGTTTTGAAGCTGTCAGATTACTCCTAGCATTTTCCAGTATACAAGGCTTCAAGCTATTTCAAATGGATGTCAAGAGTGCATTCTTAAATGGTTACATTAATGAAGAGGTGTTTGTATCTCAGCCTCTAGGGTTCAAAGATCATAGAAATCCAGAGCACGTATACATGCTTAAGAAGGCGTTATATGGATTGAAGGAGGCACCTAGGCAATGGTATGAGAGGCTAAGTGAGTTTCTGCTCTCTCCAGGATATAACCGTGGCAATTCTGATAAAACTCTATTCATAAAGAAGAAAAGAGAAGACATTATACTTGTGCAAGTGTATGTGGATGATATTATCTTTGGATCCACAAATGAAGAGTGAGTTTGAGATGTCAATGTTAGGGGAAATGAATTTCTTCCTTGGACTTCAAGTGAAACAACTCAAGGATGGAATTTTCATAAGTCAAGAAAAATACTGCAAGGAGTTGCTTAAGAGGTTTGATATGGATCAATGCAAAGCAATCAACACTCCTATTTCAACAAGCTGCCAGCTGGAACAAGATTGTGCAGGAAAATCAGTGGATCAATCTAAATACAGGGTTTAATTGGTTCTTTGCTATACTTAACTGCTAGCAGGCCTGACATCATGTTTGTTGTGTGCCTATGTGCTAGATATCAATCTGATCCAAAGGAATCACACTACAATGCAGCAAAGAGAATTCTGAAATACTTGCAAGGATCTAAGGATGTTGGATTATGGTATCCTAACAATGTATCTTTAAACTTAACTGGTTTTTCAGATTCTGACTTTGCAGGTTGCAAGGTGGATAGGTAAAGCACAAGTGGGACTTGTCACATGCTTGGGTCAAGTCTAATCTCTTGGCATTGCAAGAAACAGGCTTGTGTTGCTCTTTCTACAACAGAGGCAAAATACATAGCTGCTGGAAGTTGTTGTGCTCAAACCTTATGGCTAAGGCAGCAGCTAAGTGACTTTGGAATTCTATTAAACAAGATACCTATAAATTGTGATAATACTAGTGCTATAAATCTGTCTAAGAATCCTGTCATGCATTCAAGAACTAAACATATTGAAATTAGACATCACTTTCTAAGAGAACATATAGCTAATGGAACTTGTGATATCAAATTCATTGGCACTGAATTTCAATTGGCTGATCTTTTTACTAAACCTCTTGCTAAAGATAGGTTTTATTTTCTTCTAAATGAATTGGGTATCATTAGCTTAAATTGTCCTCTGCAGTAAAAATTTGAATCGGTTAGTTTATATTTTAATGTGTTTTCTCTCTGTTTCAGAATCACTGTTGCGACTAGGAAAGAGAAATATTTACTTTTCTCTCTCTCACTTTATCCTTGACTGCTTTTATGGTTATTAACCAGCAGGTCTTTGACAATTATTATATGGATATTCTAACTGATTGGGTATCGTGTAGGTGCAACAGATTTGATTTGCCAAACAAAAATCTGGTTCCAATATATTCCTGCGTCAATCAACACCTGCACCTGTTTTATCACACAAGAATAAAATTTGTATAAGATCTGATTAAATTGATTTCCTTTAAAATTTGTGATTTTTGAAATCTGATTTAAAGCTCTATATAAACCTGACACTAATCAATTGTTCTTCACACCTTCTCGTCTCTGCTACGAGCTGTCTAGGTTCAAACAAATTACTGTGTTTAATTTCTATCTTCAAATGATCATGTGAACTGTTACTAATCCTCCTTCTAGCTGGTTTATCTTTGGGTGACTAAATGCAGGTAAAAACAGATAGAGCATGGCATCCTAATCACACAAAAAGAAGAAATCCAAAGAACAATCCAACAACAGTCAAGGCATTCTAGAAAACTGGTTTGCTGGACATTCGGAAGCTATGACAAGGTTCATCCATGAAACAAGCAGAAAGCAAGTCAATGTGCCCAAGGTGCCGGAATTTTCTTGGTTGAGGGAAGAAAATCTGACTAAAGCGAAAACTATGCTCAAGCATCAAAAGCTTAAAAGCTTCTTAGAAATGACTGGAAATGTCTATCCAGACTTGGTGAAAGTGTTCTACAGCAATCTGGTTCAAGATGGCAAAAATCTGGTCTCCCATGTGAAAGGTGTGAAGCTGAAAATTACAAGGGAAATATGGAGCAATGTGGGAGGAATCAAGTATTCAGGAATGAAGGTTAGCAAAGGTAATACTGCTGGAATTCAAGGATTCAACAAGATGCAGTTTTATAGGAGTTGTGTTAGAAATCCTACTGAACCAGTAGCTAGATTTCATGCTGGTAATCTGACCTTAATTCCAAGACTTCTAGCCTACATAATTGCTTGGCAGCTTACTCCTAGAGGAAGCAATCATGCTAATCTTCATGAAGAGGATTTGATTCTGCTATACTGTATAATGAATCAACTCAAGGTAAATTGGATGAGTACAATGGTAGAGCATATGCTCAAATCCACAAGGCTTCCCGATTATCGTTTTCCATATGCAATTTTTGTGTCAAAGCTAATTGATTATTTTGAAGTTGATACTGCAAATGAGAGAAATGACACCATTAAGGCAGCGAGTGAAATAGACAACTCCACTCTCTTGAAAATGGGGTTCCAAAAGGAGGAAGACAGCTGGATCTTTCGAAGGAATGCTGCAAATAGAGCTGAGAATGAAACAACTAATCCAGGAGATGAAGAAGAAGAAAATGCTGATGGTGTGCAGTACATGGATGAGTCACTAGTGCACTCTTCTGGAAATGAGGATGTTGCTGCTACAAGCCAAAATTTATTGGTAGCATATCAGGAACCTGTGCATAGAGGTGAACCTCTATCCATGTTCGAAAGGTAAGTTCTAAACAGGCTAGATACACTCACATACGACCAAAAGGAGTATTATGAAATGACTCAAGCCAGGTTTCAACACTTGGATGACCAAATTGAAGGAGTTCAGGAGCAGCTAGTTGAGCTTTACCACTACAACAAGTGATCCTATTTCATAGTCTTTATCTTTTATATCTTGTTGAACAATTTGGTTTTAGTCTGTTTTTTTTCTGCACTGGTTTTAGTCTGTTTTATTTTGGTTTGTAATAGAACTCTATACTGGATTTTAGTTTGAACTGTTATGAATGTCTATGGTATGTCTTTATCCCATGCTTTATTTTGTTTGATGAATCCAAAGGGGGAGAAGAACAGAAGAACAACTCACAAAAGTTGATGTTCTGGTTCAAGCTGCAGGGAGGTAGCACAAAACTCACACACTGCTATATTCTGGTTTTATTTCTAAATGTTGCTGTGCAAGTTTGGCAGTTAGTACAGTGCAGGTTTGATCATCAAAGTATGCAAAGCAAAGGGGTTTTGTCTCCATCAAACAGGGGGAGATTGTTGAAGATGGATGAAGCTCATCTCTACCTAGCCTTAATGTGTTTGATGTAGATATCAGCTAGTTTGCTTTGTACGTTGCAATGTGTCTTAGATGATCTTGTACTTTAGGGTTGTGTGTATTCAAGGTTGCCTTTTGCTGCATGACCCATCCTAGATGCCAAATCAAGGTAGTAAGATCAAGCTCATGATGTGGTTAAATGGTTTTGGAAAAGCTTTTAAAAGTGCTATTAAAAGATTTAATTCAGTACAAAAATAAATCTGTTTCCTTAAGAAACAACATGTTTATTTTTGCTCTGTTGAAAGACTTTTCGAAATTCTATTAGGGCACCAAAGGTAAAGCTCAGTCTGTTATTTCAGTTAAGCTGAGCTGGCAGTTTTGTTATCTTTTAACTTGTTGTTTTCAGATTCAACCTGTTGTTTTCAAAACTGCTTTGAAATTGTTTTTTGAAAAGTGGTTAGAAACTGTTCTCTATAAAAAGAAATGCCCTTCTCACGTGAAAAAGTGCTGAACAATCACAGTTTTAACAGAGATACAACATTTTGTGTGAGAAAGTGAATTGAAAAGGTTTTTCAAAAGGAAAATACATGTGAGCTTGTTCTTGAAGAACCTTGTGCTGGATGAAGGTGCTGGTACTGTCTTGGAGCAAATAGAACAACTGGTTTATGTTCTTGCATCACAGTTTCAGGTGTAATTTTTCCCTTATTCGTTCTTGTAATAGGTATAAGTGTTAGTCAGTCTTTGATAGTGTTTCTTGGAGTGCAAGGTGTGCTGAAATAGTGTTTTTCAGCTTTGCTTGTTGAAGTTCTTGAAGGGTTCAAGAACTGCTGTGTATGTTGTAAGTGATTGCATCTATTTTAGTGGATTCCACCTTGGAGTAAGGTGAACTGGACGTAGCTCTTGATGAGTGAACCAGTATAAAAATTTTCTTGTGTTTCTCTCCTCATCCTTGCACTTAATTCTGTGTTTTCATATAATCTGTCAAGAAAGAAATCTGTTCTGTTGCATTTAAATCTGTTAACTCTGGACCTGACTGAATCTGCCATTCTAGCTTGTTAATCAAACTTCTAAACATAAATCAAGCTGCTGTGTTAATCTGTGATTTAGCAAAAGGGTGAATTGTTTTCCTTAATTGAACTGTGACATTTGTCCATTACTCTAGATGCTTTGTGTTAAGTAGAATTGATTAATTCTATGCTACAAACTGCTACTCTATAAGCTGTGAGAGTTAATCAACTTGATTCTGTTATTCTTGCTGGTTGATCTAAACCTTGTTGATCAAGTTCTGTTTGTGCTAAAGTCATTTGTAAAAAAAATCTGTTTCGCTTAAAATCAATCTGTTCTTTTCACCTCTGTTACACTGTAAATTAGATTGTTTTGCGAAAATTTGATAAGCTCAATTCACCCCTCCCCTCTTGAACTTAGACACTGTTTAACTCTAACAGAGGCGACACGTAGTATAAGCCTGCGTGTTGTTTACTTGAGTCAATCATCCTCCCCGTAGCCAAGTCCTGTAAAACGCAACCATGTGGAGTAAAAACGACACAACAATTTAGTGAACTAGTTATCTTACTAATGGACATGAGATTTAAATTAAAAGAAGGAACACAAAGAACATCTTTGAGAGTGATTTTGTCATTGAATTTCATTGTGCATGTAGATGAGATGGGCGCAGTTGAGCCCGTGGGCAGATTAACATTTGAAATAAATGATGATGAAGTGTGTGTGAAAAATTGTGAATCAGATGCAATGTGATCGGTTGTGGGCAAGCAGAATTAGAAGAGGAGTTATGGGAAAGCAGACCTGCAGAGCTAACAAACGTCTCACTTTTACCGTTATTGTTGAGCGAGTAAATAGCCTTTGCCAATTGTTGAATTTTCTCGAAACTGAAGCCTTGTACGAGGTTTCTATCAGACTCGTTACTGATGCCTTCTTTGCCAGGCATGATTTTTTATTTAGGGGATAAAAATGGAGAAGCTGTCAGGGCACCAAGATCGGTGTTCTGATACCATATAAGAAAATGATAAAAAATAGTAAGAAGAAGAAATGTTTCTTATTCTCTTATGTGTATCACATCACTTCATGTTACTAATAATGAGATTCTATCATTATTAAATTAATTGCATATAATTGGGTACAATATCGTACAATATTGCATACAATAATTGCATATAATTTGATAATTATTATTTCCTTAATAAAAACCAGGAACGCTCACCAAGAATTCAATTGGCTACCTGATTTACCTTCTAAAACTTCTGTGAAAACCCTCACCTCTTAAAACCCTATGAAAAATTTATTAGTATGGGTGTTTATAACTTTCTATAGTATTTCATTTTATTTGTATTTAATTTTTTTATTATAAAAATATATTTAATTAAATGTTTAGTTGTTTAATTATGTAAATGCGATTATAAAAAGTGGTGGCTGAATTCCATTTATTTAGAATTAAAACTATGTTAGTTGAAACCGACGTATTATTTTTACAATTTTATTATAATACTGAGAGTAAAAATGTCACATTATATCCTATATAATGGCGTTGAAATCCTTTTCAGTAAATTAAATGGTGACAGTTATGACAGACACTACTTACATATAAGAATTGTCATTTTAAACAAAGTGTTAAAGTGGTGGGTGTTGCGGTGGGTATTGTAAGACCGCCACATTGAACTTTGTGACAATCAGTTCTATGGCAGTTTGGGAAACCACCACACGCGTATATTGTGGTGTTTATAAACGATAGTTTATACGAAAATAACCGCCATGGTATACAATGTTTTTTGCAATGAGAGACTTGCATGTGCCTCCAAATTAGGGCTTTGACTCCTAAGTCACCCCAATTAGATCTAAATAAAGCTCACTTATGTATCTATTATTTTACACACAAAAAATTAATTCATATAAACTTTCTACTCTATTTTATTTACTCCTATACATTTTTACAATACTAAAAAAATGTATTGTTTTAATATTCTTCTTTCAAATATTGTTTCTTTCTCCATAAGACTTTATCTTCTCAATTCGTTTTAGTCATCAATGTGGTGGCTCGATGATTTTCCATCACACATGGACACTTTATAACATACAAGCTTCAATAGTACAATTTATAATATCTATTAAAGGAAGCTATTGCATTCAAATACAACTAATCAAGACACAAACGTCTTATGTGAAGTTGCATGTGAAGAAAGTTTCAAGATTTTAAGTACTTAGCCATATTGTTGGGTTTGATAAAAGTCTATAGTGAGTTTTATTTGGAAAACCTTTATTACTATTAAGTTAAAAGTTTATAAGCAAGAAGTCCACATTTGTAATATCCTCTATGGTGGAAAAGAGTTTGTGACTAGACTAAACCCAGAAGGGAGGGGAGGATTGGTTTTATAAAATTTTTTTGAAAAAACAAAATTCCCTTCTTATATTCTTTGAAAACAAAATATAAAAAAAATAATGCAATTAAATTTGGAATCAAAATTGATAAAGATCTCACGATATATTCATAAACAAGTTTAATATGTAATGTCTAGGAAGGCTGAAGAAAGATTACACAAATTTTGATTCATATCAAACTAATCATACATCCAGTCTTAGTTGTTCCACCTAAAAAAAACAAATTTTAGTATCGTTGTAGGATTTTTTACAAGAACATACACATGTGAATCACAAAAAAAATAGGCAGAATTGAAATCACACTTGAAATCCCTTCAAGAGGACAATAATTCAACACTTGAATGCTTAAGAGGATACACATGGACTCAAACCACAAATTCATAAATTAATATAATGAACAAATATTACCATAGTTTATAACTTAAGTATTCTTAAGTGATTACACAACTATAACACATAGCCTTTAAGAAATCTTTAGAAAAAAGAGTGATGAATGAATTCTTCAAAAGATTCTTATTGCACTCCTCAGACATCTTGATGCATTGGTGTTCTTGAGTTTGGTAATGGAATAATGAAGGCAACAGAAGACTTCGATTTCGACGGAGGAAGCATTGATATGGGTATGGCAAAGAGGATTAGAAGGGGCGGTTTCTAGGTGCAAGGACCAAGGAAGAGGTTAGGCCAAATTCCTTGAATTTCTACAATGCGTGAGAGCATCTTAGGAAAGAGAGACTTGAAGAGAAATGTGTTTAGAATTTAGAAATACAATTCAATATATTATTCAAATCTAAGAATACAAGGAGGTGACCCTCTTATTTATAGGTTAGATGAGTTCCTAACTATGCCTCTTGGATGTCTTCCTGTACCGTCCCGTACTCGAGCGTTGACTAAGTCAAAGTCAAAGTCAACGCGAGACGTCGCCTAGCTGGAGAGACGACAAGAGGAAACGTCGCCAAGGTAAGGCGTCGCCTAGGTGAAGGCGTCGCCTCGTTGGAGAGACGCCAAGAGGAAGCGTCGCCAAGGCAGGGCGTCGCCTAAGTAAAGGCGTCGCCCAACCAAGGTGTCGCCAGATCAAACAGCGCTAAAGTAAGGCAATCGCGGTGTGGTTCCTCGATACCCATGGGTAGGAAAGACCATGGAGGGAGCGACGCCGTGGGAAGGCCTCAGGTCCCAATAGCACGGGGCAGTAGTAAAGAGAAGGAAAAGGTGGCTTCAAGGCCATAGTAATAGTACCAGTGAAGGGCAGCCTGACTCGTGAAGTGCTCCTGCCGCCTCAGAAACGCCTGTGGGGCAGATACGACTCAAGAGGAAAGTCACGCCCAGGGCAACCGGGTGCAGAGTACAAAAGGAAGGCAGATACGCTCTCAAAGTAAGTGACTAGATACTTGGGGGCATGAGTTGGCACCGTGGAGGGAGCGACGCCGTGGGAAGGCCTCAGGTCCCAATAGCACGGGGCAGTAGTAAAGAGAAGGAAAAGGTGGCTTCAAGGCCATAGTAATAGTACCAGTGAAGGGCAGCCTGACTCGTGAAGTGCTCCTGCCGCCTCAGAAACGCCTGTGGGGCAGATACGACTCAAGAGGAAAGTCACGCCCAGGGCAACCGGGTGCAGAGTACAAAAGGAAGGCAGATACGCTCTCAAAGTAAGTGACTAGATACTTGGGGGCATGAGTTGGCACCCAAAAAGTCACCCCTAGCGCAGTAGCACTCCCAGCAGGAGGACTCACACGTAGAAACGTCCCCAGGTGGGCAGGAGCGTCCCCAGATGGGGTCATGGCGTCGTGAGGCCCTCCACGTGTACGACAGCCATGCCAGAATAGAAACACCTTTCAGTCAGGTGCCAGGTAATTAAAAGTCATTCAATACAGTTTCCCTTTTGAGCATTCAGGTACTATAATGGCTCCCGAGCGTTTCAACGTCTTAAATGCGCTACGTTTTCTACTTAAGCGCTTTAATGAGTGCGTTACGTTTGTGATTAAAAGCGCTTTAAGACGCTTTAAATGCTTGGGTAGTTTAAATAGCGCGGGGAATGTTGGAAAAAGGGTTGGAACTTTCGGCAAATTTACCAGAGAACTCTCTAATTGCTTGCTCGTGCTTCAAGGTTACGTACAAGTGACTGGGGAATATTTTTGCCGGAAGGAGACAACACACACATATACACAGTTCTTTTACCACCTTCAGAGTACCATACGCGGTGCTCAGACATGTAGGTGGACAGTTTTTGGTGTTTCTTGCTGGCTGACTTGAGCGTCGGAGTGCACACGGCCGCTAGGGCGCCTTTTTGTCCTCTTTTTTGCAGGAATCCACGGGCTACCAGTGGGAAGGAGTCCCTAGCCGACGGTTGAGGTCGCGCACGAAGACGTCCCGGTCAACCGGACGGAACACTTCCCATTAGTTAAGTCAAATTAAACTATGGTGAAGGTTAAAGCTAAAAACCGTGTAGCTCTTCTCAAGATGCTTATAGAAACCTTTGCTTAAATGTTAAATGAAGGTTTCTAAAAGCTTTTAGAATTATTTTTAACCTATTATAAAATTTTGGCTCAAAAATACAAAGCCAGAAAAAACTGTTATACTATAACAAATTTATACGAGGCTAAAAGATAAAATATCTTCTATAAAACTTTATGTTGAAGATGGGAAGCTTTGATGTATCAAATCCTCGTGAAGCCTGAAGTTGTGTTTTGTTTTAGGTTTAGGTTTTGTTATGGGGTTTAGAATCTTTGTAAGATTAGTATTGATTCTCAAACAAAGCTGATTTCAATCTGTTTTAAAGATTAAAGTGTTTTTCCATTCAAAGGGAAAAACAACCGATTAAAGTTTCGAGATAATCGGTTGTTTGTCACTTAGCTGGCAAAGGTGTTTTGAAACTTTTTTTTGAATCAGTTGTATAACTGTCAAAACCATTCAACCAGTTAAATCACAGTTTTAACCGATTAAATGTAAGTTTTCATAACAGTTTTTTGAAAACCTTTTTTAACTAATTTGGTTGTTCAAATCTGTCTTCAACGGTAGCTTCTCAAGGTTTATAAAACTAGTCTTCTTTCAAACATGAGAGAGATTCATGAAACAAAAAAGTTTGATACTCTGATTTGTGATTGATTTGAGTGCTTACCAACTGTTTTTGAAAAGGTGTTTTACCAAGTTTTAGCAAGATTGCTTTTGAGCTTTGTTGTGATTCAAGAACTGATCAATAGGGTTTCTGGTGTACTGTGATTCCAGGTGTTTTCTAACCTTGTTTAGGTTCTTGTAATTGTTCATATTACTCTCTGTAAAATTGTTGTAAAATCCTGTAAAGTTAGTGTGATTTTGGCTTGAGGTGTTGGCTGTGTGCAAAGATGGTGAATAGGCTTTGTGGGATTCAAAGTCACCTCTTTGTGTTGCGTATGTGTAATCTATGATTGGTTGCATAGTGAAATACTCAATGGTTTGACTGAGGACTGGATATAGCTCTTGGATAGAGTGAACCAGTATAAACCTTGTGTGTAATTCTCTCTATCTCTTCTCTCCATAACTATTTGATATTTTTCGCTGTCATAAACAACCGGTTGAATCGTAATTTTAACCGATTATAATTCTGATATTTGTTTCTGTTTGGGAATTTGTTTGGCTTTCTAAATTACTTTTCTGTGTTGATTGTTAAAGTTTCATTCTAAGCAAAGTAATTGTGAAAAGCTTTTGAAAACAATTCACCCCCCTCTTGTTCTAGCCATAAATCCTAACACTTTATAATCTTCTCTTCTCTTAGCCTGACTTGTTGTGACTAAATATGTTGGGATGGTCATCCATCACATCTTGAAAATTGTTCAAAAAAATCTCTCTAATAAATTGAAATCACATATGTAAAAATGTATTCAAAACTTATTGAAGTATTACTAAAAGTTTGTATTTATAGAATTTTTGAAACAAAGTTTAAAATTGATTCAAGTCTTCTATTCTTGGTGAATCTGGAAACACATCAAGAACAAATTAATTGATTATATAAATTTATAATCATTAAACTATAATTAAGTCCTTTTTCAAAAACATTTTGAGCTTTACGTAAGAGAGGTTATGGATTAATCTATGTGCACTTGTGAATAACCTTGTGTAATGACAAAAGATCCCAGTCCAAACGACAAACTACTAGGGTTATAACTCGAAGGATCCAAGAAGAGTACTCCTCCACTGATATTAGTAGGCCCTGTTAGAATATATGGCCTTAAACGAGAGGGGGGGTGAATTGTTTAAGAAAGATTTTCGTAAACTTTTAAGCTTAGAATAAAAAATACTTCAAGAAAACCTTGATTACGAATTCAGTTTTACAAAACATAAAGCAAAAGCACAATATTGGAAAAACAATCGGTTGTTTTACCGAAACAATCGGTTGTTTATACCAGTTATTAATTGACAAAGCTGAATTTAAAAAGATAGGGATAGAGAAATTGTACACAGTTGTTTATAGTGGTTCGCTCCAAACCCAGAGCTACATCCAGTCTTCTTAGAAACCCTGAGGAAATCCACTAAGCAATCACCACTTGATCACTTACACAACAACCAAGAGAATGACCTTGAACACCTCAAGAAGCACACTCTCCTTGGCTAACACTAAGATTGTTGATCTTGAAACCCTCAAGAACACACAACCAATCTCAGCAAACACAGAAACGAAACTTGTTCAACAGAGTACAAGGATTACACTTCTTACAGAAGATAATCTAAAATCAATACAAGAAGAATCCTATTTCATACACTTTTATCAATCACAAACTCTTATCAATCTCAGTTCTTTGAAAAACTCAAAAACTCTTAGGAAAAACTTTGTCAAAGATTCTTAAATCTCAAATCTGTTTTTCTGAATTTATTCAAAGATGTATTTTGTTATCAAATCTTAACAAACTCTTAAATTGCATTTAAAGATTGGTCAAAACATTTAATGACTGGAGCGTAAGCAGTTAAAACATTTAAAGCTTAGTCAAACAGAAAACAGTTTTTCTGTTATGGTCCCAAAACAAACAATCGGTTTTTTCGTCGGAGCAATCGGTTGTTTTGGTACTTAACAGTTCAACCATTTAAAAACAGTCTTCAATCTTTTCCTCAAAACACCTATGTATAAACAATCGGTTGTTTTGACAAAACAATCGGTTGTTTTAACTTAGTTTGAAAACATTTTACTTTCACAAAGATTGAGAATGCTAATACTTTAGATTTAATCAAAGGGTGGATTACAACATATAAACTACCCCAGAACTAAGCTAAACCAGCACAGCAACATCAAGCACAACCAAGGCTTCAACATCCTTCAAAGGATTTGGATTCTTCAAAACTTGAACACCACTTGATTCAACAATCTCCTCCTATTTGATGAAGACAAATCTCTGGTGCTTGTGTTTGATCTGATTAAATCTGAAGTAGTTCCTGCAAACATAGCATTTATACTATCCAAAGCTTCTTACAGCAGCAACTCAGTTTATAACTCATTCAAAGCATAAAACATGATAAACAATCAGTTGTTTACACAAAACAATCGGTTGTTTCTATCAGCAGCAGCAGAAAACACTTTCATATCAGAGATTTTTAACATTTTATACAGTATCAGACAAAGATATACAAGAACCAATTAATTCTCCCCCTATTTGTCTTCACAAATAGACTTTAGTATGTATCAAAAACAGATTTAGGAGAGATTATTAAGATCAAGGATATCTAACTCATTTCTTAAGAAGAAAAACCTCTCTTTCGGTAAAGGCTTTGTGAAGATGTCAGGTAACTGCAGTTTGGTCTCCACAAACTTCACTTCACAGTTCCCATTTTGTACATGATCCCTGATGAAATGATGTCTTATCTCAATATGTTTGGTCCTTGAGTGTTGAATCTGATTTTTGGTGAGATTGATGGCACTTGTGTTATCACACATCAAAGGAACCTTGCTGATTTGTAAACCAAAATCTGCTAGTTGTTGTTTGAGCCATAGAATCTGTGCACAGCAGCTACCAGCAGCTATATATTCAGCCTCAGCAGTAGAGAGAACAACACATGCTTGCTTCTTGCTATGCCATGAGATTAGGCTTGAGCCAAGAAGGTGAGAAGTGCCACTTGTGCTCTTTCTATCTAACTTACAACCTGCAAAGTCAGAATCTAAATAACCAATTTAATGTATTGGAGGGTGAGAAGGATACCATAATCCTATAGAAGATGTTCCTTTGAGATATTTCAGAATTCTTTTTGCAGCTTTGAAGTGTGATTCTTTAGGATTTGCTTGATATCTTGCACATAGACACACCGCAAACATGATGTCCGGCCTACTAGCTGTTAGATATAGCAAAGATCCAATCAATCCTCAGTATTTTGTTTGATCTACACTCTTTCCAGCAGCATCAGCATCCATGTAACAACTTGATGGCATTGGAGTGCTTGCTTCTTTGCAATTCTCCATTTCGAATTTCTTGAGAATTTCTTTGCAATACTTTGATTGACTCAAGAAGATCCCATTCTTCGTTTGCTTAACCTCATTCCTTTCAAACTAATTTAGCTCTTCATGCATAGCTTCAACCCACTTCTCATCCTTGAGAGCTTCCTCAATTGACTTTGGTTCAATTTGAGAGACAAAAGCTGTGTGCCTGCAGAAGTTTGAGATGGAGCTACGTGTGGAGATTCCTTCCTTTATCTGCCCAATGATGTTATCCACTGACAGATCTCTAGGAATCCTCCACTCCTTGGGAAGCTCACTCTGTTGCAGAATTTCAATCGGTTGTTTCTGCGAATCAACCGGTTGTTTTTCAGCACAGATTTCCAGCTTCTCGAAACTGATGCTCTGTTCATCTTCTTCAGCACTGGTCTTTGGGATTTTATTGATTTTGCGATCTACCTCATCAAAGACAACGTGAACTGATTCTTCTACAGTCATCAACCTCTTCTTGTAGACTCTATATGCATGACTTGTGAGTGAATAACCAATGAAGATACCAAGGTTTGCTTTCTCATCAAACTTTCCCAAGCTTTCCTTTCCATTGTTGAGAACGAGACAACTGCAGCCAAAGACTTTGAGGTGACTGATGTTGGGCTTCCTTCCATTGAAAAGCGTCCAAGTGTACCTAGAGAAGTCATCAACAATAACAAGAGCATAATAATTTCCACCAAGACTCATAGTTCTTGAGGGTCCAAAGAGATCCATGTGAAGAAGTTCAAGAGGTCTCAAAGAAGAAACAACATTTTTAATTTTGAAAGAACTTTTCACTTATTTCCCTTAGGAATCCACTTCATAAGCCCATTAGGAACAACATGTTTTCTGATTTTACAGAACCTCACATAATGGCCTCTTTTCATGCAATAGAAGCATGTAACAATCGGTTGTTTCGATGGTCTAATCGATTGTTTTTCTGGCATTTTCGAAAATGATTTTGAAAATCTATCTTGTTTGTTTTGTGGATTAAAACCTAATCCAGATTTTCCAAAAATACAGTTTTGAGATGCTAGAACACCCTCAAAGTTGGATTGGCCATTAGAAAGCTTATCCACTGTTTAACAAGATAGTGGACCTTCTTTTCAAGATTTTCGCAATTTTCACAAACTAGAGTATAACACTTGCAAGAGGAGTTTTTGTAAATGATTTCCATATTTTCAAAATCTGTTTTTGAATTTTCTGAGTCCTCTTCCAGTGCCTGTACTCTGTTTTCAAGCCAGCTGTTCTTTTCTTTTAACCGATTGTTCAAGAGAGCCAATCGATTGGCTTCTTCATGCATTTCTTGAAAGGCTTGAAGCAATTAACCATAATTTTCAGAGTTTGAAGAGTTTGAAGAACTTACACTACTTGAGTCATCCTCCTTTCTGGCCATGAAGCAAAGATTTAGGCTTTTCTTATTTTGCCTTCTTTTCCTTCTTGCTTGTCTCTTTGTCATTGCTTCCTTTGGTTTATGAGCAGCCTTGAGTGTCTCCCACATTTCCTTAGCAGTTTTGCACTTTGATATCCTGAAAAATTCATTAGTATCTAGTGCAGAAGCTATAATGTTTTGAGTAGACCGATCAAGCTGGGCCATCTTACATTCATCATTTGTCCATTTGGACAAAGGTTTTGCAATGAAAGAATTATCCTTTTTGAACTTTGGAATGTAAGGACCATTCTCAATTGAATCCCAAATTTTTTTATCAATAGATTCAATGAAGATTTTCATTCTTGCTTCCCAAAACTTATAATTCAATGCACAGAATAAAAGTGGTTTGTAGATTGAAGCACCTTCCTCAAAAGATAGTTTTCCAGCCATAGAAAAATTTTTTTGATCAACTTGAATAACTTTCAAGAACCAATCTCTTGATGCCAATTGTTAGAATATATGGCCTTAAACGAGAGGGGGGATGAATTGTGTAAGAATGATTTTCGTAAACTTTTAAGCTTAGAATAAAAAATACTTCAAGAAAACCTTGATTAAGAATTCAGTTTTTCAAAACATAAAGCAAAAGCACAATACTGGAAAAACAATCGGTTGTTTTACCGAAACAATCGGTTTTTTATACCAGTTATTAATTGACAAAACTGAATTTAAAGAGATAGGGATAGAGAAATTGTACACAGTCGTTTATACTGGTTCACTCGAAACCCAGAGCTACATCCAGTCTTCTCAGAAACCCAGAGGAAATCCACTAAGCAATCACCACTTGATCACTTACGCAACAACCAAGAGAATGACCTTGAACACTTCAAGAAACACACTCTCCTTGGCCAACACTAAGATTGCTGATCTTGAAACCCTCAAGAACACACAGCCAATCCAAGCAAACACAGAAACGAAACTTGTTCGACAGAGTACAAAGATTACACTTGTTACAGAAGATAATCTGAAATTAATACAAGCAGAATCCTATTCCATACACTTTGATCAATCACAAACTCTTAGCAATCTCAGTTCTTTGAAAAACTCAAAAACTCTTAGGAAAAACTTTGTCAAAGATTCTTAAATCTCAAATCTGTTTTTCTGAATTTATTCATAGATGTAGTTTGTTATCAAATCTTAACAAACTCTTAAATTGGATTTAAAGATTGGTCAAAGCATTTAATGACTGGAGCGTAAGCAGTTAAAACATTTAAAGCTCAGTCAAACAGAAAATAGTTTTTCTGTTATGGTCCCAAAACAAACAATCGGTTGTTTCCTCGAATCAATCGGTTGTTTTGGTACTTAACAGTTCAACCATTTAAAAATAGTTTTCAATCTTTTCCTCAAAACACCTAAGTATAAACAATCGGTTGTTTCGACAAAACAATCGGTTGTTTTAACTTAGTTTGAAAACATTTTACTTTCACAAAGATTGAGAATGCTAATACTTTAGATTTAATCAAAGGGTGGATTACAACATATAAACTACCCCAGAACTAAGCTAAACCAGCACAGCAACATCAAGCACAACCAAGGCTTCAACATCCTTCAAAGGATTTGGATTCTTGAAAACTTGAACACCACTTGGTTCAACAGGCCCGAGCTACTATCAACATGGAACAATCTTAGTGTGTCATGTTTAGTCAGTAACGATCTAAAACCCATCAGATAATCTCATAATAAGAATGTTTGTGTTTTGATGATAACAAACTTTATAAGGTGTATTGCGGTATGAAAAAACTCACCATGTGCTCAATTGGACAACTTCACCCCCATAAATTTCCATAAACAAATTTATTACTTGGTGACCTCATTAAAAGATCCTTAAGGCTTGATGCCTTTTACGTTTGTGGGATGACTCCACCGTCGCCCAACACTTCTATGATCTTGTATAGTATAAAAGTTTGGTGTTGTACTACCTTTTACTTTAGAGCTACGGTAGGACATAATCCTTTGTCATTCTAGATGCATCAGTTATGACAAATTTGTCAAAGTGTTTGATCTTTGTTGCATATATCTCCTTTTTTCTTTTGCCATAGAGTTAAAATCGAAATATACTCTATGAATAATAATATTTACTAGAACAATGATTGTAGACCGTGAACTAGTACACAAGATGAGTTCCCAGGAAAGAGAGGTGGATCACCAACGGACACGCTTAAATACCAAGTTTTTCCTCACCAAAACTTTCCTAGACATGTACTCTAACACTACTGCGCTCTATATCTAATAACAAGAATAATTTCTCTCGTGTAAGAGATTATGATAATGATGATGATAACAATATCACAACAGAATTAAATGATAATTAATCATTCACGTCATCTTTAGAATAACATGAGAACAAATTTACATATATATGTTATTTTCATACTAATATGATAACAGATTTAAACAATAATAATTATATCTTTCATCTTCAGACTAATATCTCAACAGACTTAAAAGATAATAATAATTTATGTTTTCTTAAAAATAATATGATAACAAATTTACATATATCTGTTATTTTTCATAATAATATAATAACAAATTTAAACAATAACAGTTATATCTTTCATCTTCAGAATAATATCACAACAAACTTAAAGATAATAATTAATCATTTATGTTATCTTCAGAATAACATGATAACAAATTTACATATATATGTTGTTTTCATAATAATATGATAACATATTTAAATAATAACAATGATATCTTTCATCTTCAGAATAATATCACAACAGATAAAATATTCCTTTATCTTTTATCTTCAGAATAGTATGACAACAGATAAAATATCTCTTTATCTTTTATCTTAAGAATAGTATCACAACAGATAAAATATCTCTTTATATTTTATCTTAAGAATAATATCCCAACAGATAAAATATCTCTTTATCTTAATTACTTTTTCTAAGCTGACCAATAATTAGAAATTTGTTTTAGTAGAAGTTGATGTTAAGTTCCAAACATATGATTTTAAGTGTTCAATTATATTGAATCTAATCAAAAAAGTTTGTGAAAATTGAATGTTATTAAAAATGAGCATGATGCAACCTATGATCATTCTTTTCCATTAGTCTCATTAGGATAAAAGAAAACAAAAACAGCAAGGTATTGTAAAAAGAAAATCAAAACAGTATTGCATTTCAAAAACTGTAAGCATTTGACGTTAAAAAAAAAAATTCTAAACAGCAAAGAACCATTTTCTAAAGGCATCTTGGTTATCACTTGGTATAGAAATTCATTTTCAAAACTATGGATTCAACTTGATTGACATATTGTTTTCAATGTTGTGAAATTTTTTATCCTTTTGCTTTAGCATTTTTCTAATCCAAAAAGTTTCATAATTAAAAGTTTAGCGAGTTTCTTAGAGTCTTATTTTGTACTTTTTTTGTTTGTCATCTTTTTAAAGTTGTCCCAATCTTTTCCTTCAAATTTGGTTTAGCCTTTTCTTGTTTTAAGCATTTCTTGTTTGTCTTTTCTTCTTTACTCTAAGTTTTATGGTGAATTATCTTTGATCAAGTGTGGAGGCTTTGTCCTTTTTTCACTTGAGAGTTGTTCATACCACAAGAAAGACTTTAGTTAAGGGGAGAAATTTTTTCTTGGAGTGTTTGAGTGCTTTTAATTCTTTTGCCGCAAGCTTTACTTGTTTTCTAACTTCTTTTCTTGACTTGTTTGTTACTTGTGTTTTTTTGTTTGCTTGTTGTGATGGCTAATATTTCAAGTGGTGAATCATCTCAACCCCAATCTCCACAAAAAACTTTTCTTATGGGAGAATTGGCGGTGGTTAAACGAATCATTGCACAAAAAGATGAAGCCATGAGACAAATGGAGGAAAGACTCCAAATATTGGAAATGCAACATGAAAGACCCCAAAGACCAAGAAGGCATCATCATAGATATGACTCAAGAATTTATCACACTTATGATGACCATGAAGAAAAAGCCGAATGGAGGAGCCAACCTTTTGAAGATAGGCCGAAATGTGGCAAAGCCTTTTCTACCTTATGTAAAATTGCCCAGTTTTAGTGGGGATAGTGATCCAAATCTTTATCTAGGATGGGAGGCTAAGGTAGAACAAATTTTTAATGTGCATGAGGTCCAAGATGACCAAAAGGTAAAATTAGCCTCTTTAGAATTTTTGGACTATGCCATGCAATGGTGACATAAAATTGTAATGGACATTGGTTTAAACAAGAGACCAATCGTGGTCTCTTGGGAGGATTTGAAAGAATGCATGTGTGCTAAATTTGTGCCTCCACACTATAGGAAAGAACTTTTGTTGAACCTCCAACGGCTTCACGAAGGTACACAAAGTGTGGATACTTATTTTAAGGAAGTTAGCCTTACCCACTATCCCTCATACCAAGCCCTATAAATTACAATGGCTTACTGTCGAAGGTGAAATCATGGTTAATAAACAAGTCCCCACAAAATTTACAATAGGAAAATATAATGATGACGTTTTATGTGATTTTGTGCCCATGGAAGCAACATATATTCTTTTAGGAAGGACTTGGAAATATGATAGACATGTTCTACATGATGGCCTCACCAACCAAATTTCTTTTACCTTCAAAGGGCGCAAGGTTACCTTAAAACCCCTCTCTCCCTAAGAGATTCATGAGGACAAAATAAAAATGAAAAGCAAAAGAGAAAATGAAAAAGAGCAAGAAAGAACCAATGCATCGAGTCATCAAGTCTCATCTTTAACCACTAAATCCATCATGTTGACTCATGCCCAGCTACAACTTCCACCTCCAAGGTGTTATTCTTCCTTATCTTTTTCATTCCCCAAGGTTTCTCCTTACACACCATCTTGGTTAATGAATGTTAGGAATGATTTTTACACACCTCCTAAAGGTTTTCACCTTCTAAGAGGACTTTTCTCAACAAGCATTGTCATTCCCAAAGAATCTTTTCCAACATGGTCTGTATATAGAACCTCATTTTATGAACTCCCACGCTTAAAGAATCTAAGTCAAGTTTGCCTATCTCTTCTTGAACTCTTTTATATAATCGCAAACTGACTTTGTTAAATGCAAGAGTACTAAATTCGTGGTCAAATTCTCTGACCTGGGGAGCATGACGCAAACCAAGCCCACAAGGAGATGACCAAGGATGTTAAAGCACACAAAGAAAAGTCATCTCAAAGTAGAGACCTCACCAGAGGGAGGATTGGACAAGGACCAGAGCACTTGAAATTCTTCCTGCTAGTCCTTTTAATATTTAGAAATATATTATAAACAATTGGGCTCACTTTGGGGGTCCAAATAGAAAATATAGGCTAGAATAAAGTGCCTTTAGCATAGTAGGGGGTGTGGGTAGCATTCTAGCTTGTTACTAGCCCATTTGAAGGCATTTTGACCTAGTTTCTAGAAGGATAAGCCTAGAATACGTGATTGACTTAGTCAAACCCTATGGCTGTCGACATTTTTCCCTTTTCCCGTTCTACCCGTTTTTCTTCTTTTCCAAGGCTCCTAAATCTATAAATAGAGAGGCCTACCTCATGTATTGATATATTGAATGAAGAGTAAAGTTATTATACACAAATTGTGAATGAGAGATCTCCTCCTAAAATCAGTCTTATCTTGTGAGTGTTGTGAAGCTCTCAAGTGGCGGCATCTACACTTATCTTGGATTCAATTCACTATCCAAGTGGCGTGCTCCTTTCACAATTCCACTTCTCCTAAGTTTCCTTTTTGTTAAAATATATGGCCTTAAACGAGAGGGGGGTGAATTGTTTAAGAGAGGTTTTTGAAAACTTTTTTTTGGTTTAACAAAATTCTTTGTGTGAATCCAGAACAGGAATCAAGTTTGCCAAGAATTTCAGCAATAAAACAGCAAAGCAACAAAAAAACTAATTTGTTGTTTCTTCGAAAGAATCGATTGTTTATACCAGTAAAGCTAAAAACAAAAATTAAATGAGTTCAGAGTAAGAGAGAGATACACCGACAATTTATACTGGTTCACTCTTAAGCCAAGAGCTACATCCAGTCCCCAGAATACCACTGGGTAATCCACTAAACAATCAAACTAAATTACAAAACACAAACCACCAAAGTCTTTAACACTTCAAGAAACACACTACCTTTGGAAAAGCACACAAAGAGTATTGATCTTGACCACCTCAAGAACACACAACACTCGGTGGCAACACAACACCAGAAACACAACAGGTTTAGAAGGGATTACACTTGTTCACAGTACAAACTGAAATCAATACAACTGCAATCCTATTCCACTCTCTTTGAAAACCCAAAGCTTGATGTGAATGTTCAAATATTAGAATCAACTTTGACACCACTTAAAAACTCAAATATGTTTTTCTTGCTTGTTTGAAAACATAAACAAACCATTTATATTTTCCAAAGATTGGTCAAAGCAATTAAAGAAGGAGCGTATTCAGTTGAAAAAGATTTAAAGAAGATCCAACATTAAAAAAAAAAAATTGTTAGGATTTTCAAAGAAACAATCGGTTGAAACCACGAAAGAACCGATTGCTTGGTTTGACAGTTAAGTCAACCTTCAAAAACTCCTAAAAGTAAAACAACCGGTTGATTCGACAAAACAACAGGTTGTTTTTCACTTAGTTGAAAGACACTTGATTTCAAAAAGGTTTTAAATCACATTAGTTTTAGATTCAACAAAGTAGTGGATCACATTCTATTCTACCCAGATCCCTCCCAGAAACAACAACAACACCAACCTTTCATCAAACACTTGGATTTGGATTCTTCAAAGCACTTGATCACTCTTGATCAACAATCTCCCCCTATTTGATGAAGACAAATCCTTGGTTGCTTGTGTTGATGTTGATTGAATCTTAAACAACACCTACAAAACAAAAAACTATTCTATCCAGATCATCTCTTATAGCAGGTTATGATCATACAACAACTAATTTTCTGCATAAATCAAAAGGTAGAAAAACTAGCCAAAACCAACCAAAAAACAGCTCCATACAAACCAATAATGTAGCAGAAACTAAAAACAGAGATATAGCAGAGTTAAAACAGTTTGTAGGACAACACAGAAACCATATTCTCCCCCTATTTGTCTTTACAAATAGACTTTAGGAAGAGATAAAAACACAATAGTCCAAAATAAAGCAATACAAACATAGAAAGAATAATAAAGACTTGATTTCCAAGCTTCGCAATCGGTTGTTTCGTGATATGAACCGATTTTTTTTCTTCAATCTTCTTTCCCATACTGCAGTTCAAACAACTGATTCTGAACAGCTTCAATTTGTTCATCAAGGGTCTGGAAATGTTTATCCATGCTTTGAAATCTATTGTCAAAGTTATGAAAACTTGTAACACAAAGATCATGAAGATTCCTTTGGTTTTCAGCAAAGCCATCTAGCTTATTCACCATGTAGCTCTCAAAGGAAGACATTGAAGGAGTCCTATTTTCTTAGAGTCTAACACTTGTCCCAACACCAAAATCAGTAGCAGATTGTTCTTCATCTGGAACATCCATATCAACACCTTTAGTAGCTTCTTGATCTTCTTTACCATGTTCAGCATGAAAGCCACTTGAGGAACCACCATGTTCACCATCCTTACTTACCCATTTTCCATTGATCTTGGTAAAACCCATCTTGCTTAGTGATCCATTGTTCACTTCAAATGTTGATTTCACCAACTCAAATGTTTCATCCTCAAGATTCACTTCAAAATAGTTTAAGAATTTAGAAATCAAGATAGCATAAGGATAATGATAATCACTTAACCTCATAGACTTTTGCATGTGTTCCTTGATGATATGGATCCAATTAATCTTGACTTTGCTCATTATGCAGTATATGTAGACAAGATCTTCCTCAGTTAGAACAGAATGGTTGCTCCCTCTTGGTGTTAGAATCCAAGTGACAATGAAAGCCAACAACCTTTCATTCAATTTCAATCCTCCAACCGAGCATGTTCTTACTTGTGCATGAGGATTCTTCAAACAACTTTTGTAATATTGAATTTTGTTAAAGTCTTCCACCACACCAATGTTCCCTTTGTTGATTCTCAAACCAGCACAATTTAGGCCAGTTACAACAACCCACACTTCATGAGTGATCTCCATATCCACACTCTTGATATGAGAGACAAGATTGTTACCTTTAAATTTTAAGTTGGTGTAAAAAACCCGATTTAGATCTGGATAGATGTTCCCTTTCATCTCATAGAACCTCTTCAACAGTTGTTCTTTGAGAAGTCTTCTCACATCATCCAGATTTTGACTCTTCAACCAGCCAAAAGAGACAACTTTTGGGTTGTTTATCACTTTTCTACTTGTTTCAAAGTGGTATTTCTCAATCAATTCATTGTCTCTTGAAAAACAGCCCTCAAGACGTCCTCCCGATCTTACAGCTCTGGTTTTAATCCTTTTTGGTGATGGAGGAGTGGAATGCATGAAACCAGAATGTAAGAAATCATAACAACAGAGGAGGATATGAGATGCAAACAAGAGATATGCCAATGGGTTGTTTTTATGTAGAGAAATAGTTGCAGAGGGTTTTATAGCAAAATAGATATCCTCTTTGATCCTTTGGATGCAGTGGGTTCCAGTCTTCAAAGAATAAGAATCTGGTCCAATCTTGCACATAACCACGTCATCCCTTACCAGAAAAACACATGGTAAACACATGTTGATTTGACTAGTCATAAAGGCACTTGAATTTCCAAGATATGGAATATATTCCATTTATGACAAGAAGCAACTTTCTCCTGAACCAAATCAGACCTCATGACTGCTTTATTGACTCATAAACCCTTAAGAAAAGAAATTTGTAACAGATAAAATTCATAAAGAGATTAAAACAATTTTATGCAATGCTGTCAGAGAAGAAACAATTGGTTGTTTTGAGAAAACAATCGGTTGTTTTTCTGCAACAACAATAATGTTTGAGATTTAAGCAATAACAGAGAAGAGTTGAAAATGCAATTGTACATATACAGATGAAGAATTTAGTATGAATTGATAATAGAAAAGCAAAGACAAAGAAGGTCTTATCCTTTTGTCATGAAGTTCCTTCAATGAGTCATTATTTATGATCAACAATGCTTCTTTTGGCTTTCAAGACACCTTGAGCTGATACATAACCTTAATTCAGTTCCAGACACACTTCTTTTCTTCCAAAAGCTTGATCAGATAATTCAAGACTTCATGCTTCTATTAGTATCCATGCAACACAATAAATTCAAGCAACAAGATTTGGTCCCCTTACAAATGTGGGTCCTTTTGATTCAGCTTTATCACTGGGATCTTCAGAACTTTTGGGAATCCATCTCATAATACCTTTAGGAATAGGATATTTCCTAATTTTACAGAATCTAACTGAGTGGCCTCTTTTCATGCATTAAAAGCATGTAGCAACCGGTTGTTTCGATCCTTCAATCAGTTGTTTTTCTGGCACTTTTGAAAAGGGCTTTGAAATCCCATTTTTCCTATTTTGAGGATAAAACCCCAAACCATATTTTCCAAAACCACATTTTTGGGATGCCAAGACAGTTTCAAAGTTGGATTTACCCTTTGAAAGTTTATCCACAGTTCTTACAAGATAGTGGATCTTACTCACAAGAGTTTTACAATTTTCAAAAACTTTAGAGTTACTCAAATGAGAAGAATTTTTGCAATGTATTTCAAGACTTTCAAAATTAGTTTTTGACTTTTCCAATTCTTCTTCAAAAGTCTTGACTCTATTTTCAAGCCAGTTATTCAACCATTTCAATTGGTTGTTTGAGAGAGCCAATCTGTTAGTTTCTTTAAAAGCTTGAAATAACTAACTATAGTTTTCAGCATTTAAGGAAACACAAGAACTTACACTCCTTGATATGCTTGAATCATCATCTCCTTCTGCCATTAAACAAAGATTGGCTTTTTCATCTTCACTTGATGAGGAGCTTAATGAAGAAACTTCATTTTCATCCCAAGCAGTATAGGCTCTTTTTTATTTCCCTTTCTTTTCCTTATTGCTTGACTTCTTTTCCTTGCCTTCTTTATTTGGGCAATCAACTTTTTTATGCCTTTGTTCTCCACAACCAAAGCAAGTATAATTGTTAGAATTGAAATCACTAGTTTTCTTGTTTCCTTACCTTTCTTTATTGGATTCCTTGTTGCGGTTTCTCTTCAAGAATTTGTTGAACTTTTTGGACAGCAAGCCAAGATTTTCTTCCTCACTTTCATCACTTGGGTCTTGCTTATTTTTGTGCTTGGCAGCTTTCAAAGCAATGTTCCTTACATGCTTGTCTTCACTTTCTTGAACATTGAGTCTATTCATCTCCAACTCATGTTCTCTAAGCTTTCCAAACAAAGAGGTTGTACTAAAAGATGTAAAGTCTTTTAGAATGTATGGCTTTAAATGAGAGGGAGGGGGGGTAAATTGTTTAAAGGGGTTTTCACAAACTTTTCGGTCTAGAATGAAATTCCTTTGAGAAAACTTGATTCAGAATAACACAAAGCAATTTAATACTACACCACAAAAACAATCAGTTGTTTCGCAGAAACAATCGATTGTTTATACCAGTTGAAAAAGCACAAACTGAAATTAAAGAGTTTAAGGGAGAGAGAGATTGCACACACAGTTTATACTGGTTCACTCTTAAACCAAGAACTACATCCAGTTTCCCAGAAACCACTAAGTAACCAAACCTAGATTACTTACATACACCACCAAAGAAGTGACCTTGATCCCTTCAAGAAAGACATTTCCTTTGGCTCAACACACACACACCAAGAATGTTGATCTTGACAACCTCAAGAATACACAACACTTCCTAGGCTACCACACCACAGTTTACACAAAGTATAGAAGGATTACACTTGTTACAGAATGAACTAAAATCAATACAAATGAAATCCTATTCCACTCTCTCTTGATCAAAGCAAGCTCAAAGCAATCTTTAACTCTTGAAAGCAAAATCAGTGAAAAACTCAAATCTATTTTTCTATGATTAAATCTCAGTTGTTGTTTGTTACAAAAGATAAACAAACTATTTATACCTTTCAAAGAATGGCCAAAGCATTTAAAGCAGAAGCGTATACAGTTACAAAATCATTTAAAGCTCATTCAACACACAAAACAGTTTTCTGTTATGATTTGAAAACAAACAACCGGTTGAATATAAGAATCAATCGGTTGTTTTGGTTTGACAGCAAGTCAACCAACCAAAACAGTTTTCAACCTTTTTCAAAACACCTAAGAGCAAAACAATCGGTTGTTTCTACAAAACAACAGGTTGTTTTTCACTTAGTTTGAATAACACTTTCAACTTAAAAGGTTTGAAAATACTTTAGCTTTAAGATTCAATCAAGAGTGGATTTACACAATATAATCTACCCCAGATCCTATTCTAAAGCACCTCAGCAACAACAAGCACATCCAGCCTTCCATCAAACTGAAAGGATTTGGATTCTTCAAAGCTTGAACACACTTGATTCAACAATCTCCCCCCCTATTTAATGAAGACAAATCTCTAGTTGCTTGTGTTGAACTTGTTTGAATCTGAAGCAGTTCCTGCAAAACAAAGTTTAAGCAAAGCACAATATCTCTGATAGAAGGTTAGAGCAGTGAATCAAAAACAGCATATCTGCAGCATTCAAATACCAGCATATCAGCAACATTAAAATATAGTCATATCAGCAACATTAAAATATAGGCATATCAGCAGCAAAGCAGCAGAATTAAAGTTCACTTAAACAAAACATAGAGTTTGCAGAAAATAAAAGACAAAACAACATAAAATCTCCCCTTATTTGTCTTCACAAATAGACAATAAGAAGAGATAAAAAGGCAATTGTTCCAGATTATACAGAAATTAAAAACAAAAGCACTTAAACTGATACAAGGCAAAAACAATCGGTTGTTTCGAGCATTCAACCGGTTGTTTTTCCTTCAATCATCCTTACCATACTGAAGTTCAAAGATCTGGTTCTGAACAGCTTCAATCTGTTCATCCAAGGTCATATACCGAGTATCCATGCTATTGAATCTGTTGTCAATGCTCTGGAAGTTGCTTACACACAGATCATGGAGATTTCTTTGATTATCGGCAAAAGAAGACATAGAAGGCATCTCATCTCCTTGATGTCCTGCACTTGTTCCAGCTTCAAAGGTAGTTGCAGGATGATCTTCATTGTGAATATCCATATCAGCAGCTTGATCTTCTTCTTCAAAATCAGCAGCTGCAACACTTGATGAACCACCATGATCACCATCTTTGCTTACCCATTTTCCATTTATTTCGGTGAATCCCATCTTGCTTAGAGAGCCATTGTTCATTTCTTGTGTTGACTTAACCAACTCAGAGGTCTCATCTTCAAGATTCACTTCAAAATAGAGCAAGAATTTAGAGATTAAAACAGCATAGGGATAGTGGTAGTCACTTAACCTCATGGACTTTTGCATATGTTCTTTAATGATATGAATCCAGTTGATCTTGATCTTCTTCATGATGCAGTGGATGTATACAAGGTCTTCTTCTGTTAAGACAGAATGGTTGTTCCCCCTTGGAGTTAGAATCCAAGTTACAATAAGAGCAAGCACCCTTTCATCCAACTTCAAGCCTCCAACCGAACAAGTTCTCACTTGGGCTTGTTGATTCTTCAAGCAACTCTTGTAGTATTGAACTTTGTTAAAATCTTCCACAACACCAAGATTTCCCTTGTTGTTCCTTAGGCCATCATATTTCAGGCCAGCTACATCAGTCCACACATCATGGGTGATCTCCATGTCAACACCCTTCACATGAGAAACAAGATTTTTTCCTTCAAATTTGAGATTGGTGTAGAATACCCGAATCAAATCAGGGTATATGTTTCCCTTCATCTCCAAGAACCTTCTCAACAACTGGTCTTTGAGAAGCTTCCTCACATTGTCTAGCTTTTGGCTTTTCAGCCAATCAAAGGAAACAACTTTGGGGTTGTTGATCACCTTTGTGTTAGTTTCAAAACGATACCTTTCAATGAGCTCATTATCTCTTGAAAACCAGCCCTCAAGTCTCCCTCCAGACCTCAAAGCTCTTATTTTGATCCTCTTTGATGTAGGAGGAGTGGACTCCATGATAGCAGAAAAAGAGGCAAAGAAGTCTCACACAAAGAGAGTAAGAGATGGCTCAGTTGATTATTTTTGTGAGAGAGAACAGTTGCACCAGAATTTAAAGAGATACCGAACCATACTACATTCAATTGATGTGAGTGGGTTTCAGTCTTCAAAGAGAAAAGACTTGACCAAGACCTGCACAGAAAACGTCACAAAAGGCAGAAAATTACATGGTCATCACATGTGATCTTTGACTAGTCATAAAAGCTCTTGAATTTTTAAGATTTTGGAATATATTCCATTATGACATGTTGTAACTTCCTCCAGAACATGATCAGGCTTTCAACACAACTTTATTGACTTAGGATTCTTTCATAATTGAGATCTGCAACAGACAGAATATAAAAAAATTAAATCCATTCTTTCACAATGCTGTCAGAGAGGAAACAATCGGTTGTTTCGAGGAAACAACCGGTTGTTTTTCTGCAGCTTTTTGACAGATTGAGTTTTTTTTCAAGTATTGACAGAGAATGATTCAAAAACAGATGTAATTATTCAGAGAAAGAGTTTTTAAGCATGAAATGGTAATTAACAAATCAAAGGCAAAGTTAAGGAAGGTCTTATCCTTTTATGAGGTCCCTTCAATGAGTCATTTGTTGTGATCAAAAAGCCTCTTTTTACTTTTGAAAAGACTTGAACTGGTACACAACACCGTTTCAGTTCCAGTCTGAATATTTTCCCTTCAAGAACTTTATCAGATGACTCAGTGCCTCATTTTCTTCTATGTTTCCTACATAAAAAGGAATTCAAGCAGCAAGGTTTGGTCCCCTTACAAATGTGGGTCCATTTGACTTATTTTTATCATTTGAGACCTCACAACCTTTGGGAATCCATTTCATAAAACCTCTGGGAACAAAATATTTCCTTATTTTGCAGAATCTGAAAGAATGGCTTTCTTCATGCAATAAAAGCATGTAACAACCGGTTGTTTCGACTTAACAATCAGTTGTTTTACTGGCTATTTTGAAAACTTATCTTGTTTGTTTTGTGGATTAAAACCTAATCCAGCTCTTCCAAAAACACAATATTGAGATACCAAGACATTCTCAAAGTTGGATTTTCCTTTAGAAAGCTTATCCACAGTTCTAACAAGATAATGAACTTTCTTTTCAAGGTTTTCACAATTTTCACAAGTAGAAGAGTCACACACATGATAAGATTTTTTGAAATGATTTTCCAGATTTTTCAAATCAGTTTTTGATTTTTCCAGATCTTCTTCAAGTGTCTTGACTCTATTTTCCAGCCAGTTATTCAACCATTTTAATCAGTTGTTTGAAAGAGCCAATCGGTTAGCTTCTTCATGAATTTCTTTAAATGCTTGAAGCAATTGGCTATAGTTTTCAGCACTAAGGGAAGCATTTGAACTTACACTGCTTGAGTTGTTGGAATCATCATCTCCATCAGCCATTAGACATATGTTGCCCTTTTCATCTTCACTTGATGAGGAAACTTCATTTTCATTCCAAGCTATATAAGCCCTTTTTGACTTTCCCTTCTTTTCCTTGTAGCTTGACTTCTTCTCCTTGCTTTCTTATTTGGGCAATCTGCCTTTATGTGCCCTTGCTCACATCAACCAAAACAAGTATAGTTATTGGAATTAAAATCATTGGATTTTTTGTTTCCATACCTTTCTTTGTTGGTGTGTTTGTTGCGGTTCCTTTTCAAGAATTTGCTAAATTTTATAGATAGCAAGCTAAGGTTCTCTTCATCACTCTCATCGCTGGATTCTTGCTTGCTTTTGTGCTTGACAACTTTCAAGGCAATGCTTCTCACATGCTTGTCTTCACTTTCTTGGACATTGAGTCTATTCATCTCCAGCTCATGTTCCCTAAGCTTTCCAAACAGAGAAGCCATACTTAATGATGTTAGATCTTTTGATTCAGATATACCAGATACCTTAGGTTGCCAAGATCTATGAAGACATTTGAGGATTTTGATGTTTAGCTCTTTTTTTTCAAAGGTTTTCTCAAGGCTCATGAGATGGTTGATGATGTGAGTGAACCTCTTTTGAACTTCAGCAATAGTCTCACCCTTGAGCATTCTAAACATTTCATACTCTTGGATTAGAGTATGCTTTATGGCTCTTTTCACCTCATTGGCACCTTCATGAGTTACCTCCAAGGTGTCCCACATCTCCTTTGCTGATTTGCATTGAGAGACCCTGAAAAAGTCATCTGAATTCAAAGCATAAGTTATTATGTTTTTAGCAATGCAATGAAATTTTGCCTTCTTGCTTTCAGAATCAGTCCATTGAGACCAAGGTTTTTCAATGGAAGATCCATCTTTTTCAAATTTTGGAACAAAGGGGTCATTTTCAATTGCATCCTAAATTCCTTTGTCAATGGATTCAACAAAGATTTTCATTCTACCTTTCCAAAATTGGTAGTTCAAACCACAGAACAGAGGTGGTCTGTTGATTGAAGCACCCTCCCCAAAAGGTAATCTATCAGCCATATAAAAACAGTTTTAGGATCACACTTGAATAATTTTCAAGAACAAAGCTCTTGATGCCAATTGTTAGAATGTATGGCTTTAAATGAGAGGGGGGGGGAATTGTTTGAAGGGTTTTTCACAAACTTTTCGGTCTAGAATGAAATTCCTTTGAGAAAACTTGATTCAAAATCCAGTTAGCCAAAAACACAAAGCAATTTAATACAACAACAGAGAAACAATCGGTTGTTTATACCAGTTGAAAGAGCACAAATTGAAATTAAAGAGTTTAAGGGAGAGAGAGATTGCACACACAGTTTATACTGGTTCACTCCTAAACCAAGAGCTACATCCAGTTTCCCAGAAACCACTGGGGAATCCACTAAGTAACCAAACCTAGATTACTTACACACACCACCAAAGAAGTGACCTTGATCCCCTCAAGAAACACACTTCCTTTGGCTCAGCACACACACCAAGAATGTTGATCTTGACAACCTCAATAGCACACAACAATTCCTGGCCTACCACACCACAGTTTACACAAAGTATAGAAGGATTACACTTGTTACAGAATAAACTGAAATCAATACAAATGAAAAACTATTCCACTCTCTCTTGATCAAAGCAAGCTCAAAGCAATCTTTAACTCTTGAAAGCAAAATCAGTGAAAAACTCAAATCTATTTTTCTATGATTAAATCTCAATTGTTGTTTGTTACAAAAGATAAACAAAATATTTATAGGTTTCAAAGAATGGTCAAAGCATTTAAATCAAGAGCGTATACAGTTACAAAATCATTTAAAGCTCATTCAGCACACAAAACAGTTTTCTGTTATGATTTGAAAACAAACAACCGGTTGAATATGCAAATCAATGGGTTGTTTTGGTTTGACAGCAAGTCAACCAACCAAAACAGTTTTCAACCTTTTTCAAAACACCTAAGAGCAAAACAATCGGTTGTTTCTACAAAACAACAGATTGTTTTTCACTTAGTTTGAAAAACACTTTCAACTTAAAAGGTTTGAAAATACTTTAGCTTTAAGATTCAATCAAGAGTGGATTTACACAATATAATCTACCCCAGATCCTATTCTAAAGCACCTCAGCAACAACAAGCACGTCCAGCCTTCCATCAAACTGAAAGGATTTGGATTCTTCAAAGCTTGAACACACTTGATTCAACAAAGTCTTTTGATTCTGAGATAGCTGTAACTTTAGGTTGCCAAGATCTATTAAGACACTTGAGAATCTAGATGTTGAACTCTTCTTTGTCAAAGGTTTTTCCAAGACTCATTAGATGGTTGATGATGTGAGTGAACCTCTTTTAAACTTCAGCAATTGATTCACCTTTGAGCATTCTGAACATCTCATTCTTTTGTATAAGAGTATGTTTCCTTGCTCTCTTCACATCATTTGTTCCTTCATGGGTGACTTCTAGAGTGTCCCACATTTTCTTAGCAGATGCACATTGTGAGATCCTGAAAAATTCATCCGAGTTCAAAGCAGAGGTTATGATATTTTTGGCAATGCAATCAAACTTGGCCTTTTTATTTTCAATTGCATCCCAAATTCCTTTATCAAGATATTCAACAAAGATTTTCATTATAACTTTCCAAAACTGATAATTTAAACCACAAAACAAAGGTGGCCTGTTAATTGCGGCACCCTCCCCAAAAGGTAGTTTTTTAGCCACAGAAAAAAGGTTTTAGGATCAAACTTGAATATTTTTCAAGTACCAAGCTCTTGATGCCAATTGTTAGAATATATGGCCTTAAACGAGAGGGGGGAGGGGGGGGGGGGTGAATTGTTTAAGAGAGGTTTTTGAAAACTTTTTTTTGGTTTAACAAAATTCTTTGTGTGAATCCAAAACAGGAATCAAGTTCGCTAAGAATTTCAACAATAAAACAGCAAAGCCATAGAAAAACAATTGGTTGTTTCTTCAAAACAATCGATTGTTTATACCAGTAAAGCTAAAAACAAAAATTAAATGTGTTCAGACTAAGAGAGAGATTCACCAACAGTTTATACTGGTTCACCTTAAGCCAGGAGCTACATTCAGTCCCCAGAATACCACTGGGTAATCCACTAAGTAATCAAACTAGATTACAAAACACAAACCACCAAAGTAGTGACCTTGAATCCTTCAAGAAACACACTACCTTTGGCAAAGCACACAAAGAGTATTGATCTTGACCACCTCAAGAACACACAACACTACTTGGCAACACAACACCATAAATACAACATGTTTAGAAGGGATTACTCTTGTTCACAGTACAAACTGAAATCAATACAACTGCAATCCTATTCCACTCTCTTTGAAAATCCAAAGCTTGATGTGAATGTTCAAATCTTAGAATCAACTTTGACACCACTTAAAAACTCAAATATGTTTTTCTTGCTTGTTTGAAAACATAAACAAACCATTTATATTTTCCAAAGATTGGTCAAAGCAATTAAAGAAGGAGCGTATTTAGTTGAAAAACATTTAAAGAAGATCCAACATTCAAAACATAATTTTGTTAGGATTTTTCACAGAAACGATCGGTTGAAACCACAAAACAACTGATTGTTTGGTTTGAGAGTTAAGTCAACCAAACTAAAACAGTTTTCAACCTTTTCGAAAACTCCTAAGAGTAAAACAACCGGTTGATTCGACAAAACAACAGGTTGTTTTTCACTTAGTTGAAAAAAACTTGATTTCAAAAAGGTTTTAAATCACATCAGTTTTAGATTCAACAAAGGAGTGGATCACATTCTATTCTACCCAGATCCCTCCTACAAATAGCAGCAACATCAGCCTTTCATCAAACACTTGGATTTGGATTCTTCAAAGCACTTGATCACTCTTGATCAATATTTTCACTCATCTATTTCCATTCCATTTCTATTCCTATTTTCAATTCTCAAAATATGTCTTGTTCTTGATTTCAATTTGCTCTTTTATAATTGCTCACCTTGTGTTTGCCTAAATTCCACAACTAATTGTCAGCCATATTCACCATTAATTGTGTCTTTCCTTTGGCCTTATGGAAATGAACCTTCACACCTACTTAACACTTATTAAGTTAATGTCTAGTGCGAATTTTCCTTAGGCTTCTCACCTATATTTGTCCTAAAATATAAATCTAAGTAAAGTGTCACTAATCAAATGAACAATCCTAAAATCAACTTACATCACAGTGGGTGTCAAATCTTCTCGTCGGTTGACTCTTGCGCCGGTTGACCTGGGTGGGAAAGCTCCTCTTTTAACCTGACTCTTCTGGATACTGATCTAGGTCTTCTTATTACACTGGAATGTGGCTCCATTGGTACACTTTACAAGGAATTGAAAGAAGAACCGAATACACCTGGTATGAGAGTGCATAAATTTGTCTTAGACTAGTAGATCAGATTGCCAACACTGTGACAGCACCTCCAACCAAGCCTTGGAACCAAGCAAGAACAAGCACAGTTCCTGGTTTTGAAAATCCTTCAAGAATACGTACTTATTCAATGCAAAACACTCAATCTTTGTTGTAAAACTTGTTTTCTCAACGTTAATTTCAAGTCTTAAACAACTCTCCTTTTATAAGAAACATTTTATAACAGACTTTCAAAAAACAGTTAAAGCAGTTATAAAATGAACAAATTGAAAATAAAATGAACAGGTTTGTTTTTTTTAGAGCAGTGAGAGATTTTGTTAGATGTAGGAGACTTAGTCAAACTCCCTGGTGCAAAGATAAAGCTGTGAAAACCCTTTTAAGAAAACACGACACCAGACTAAAAAGAATTTATTCATTTACAAAAGAACATATTCATTTTCAAAATGATAACAAGAACTTTTTAACAAATGAAACACATTCGTTTTGATGGAATGAAGACTTAGTCAAGATACTTGATGCATTAAACATGATTTTCAAAAAACATTTAATCAAGGCATCGGTTTAAGAAAAGAATCTATTCATTTAGAGAAGAACAGATTCATTTTCTATGCAGTAAAGGATATTTTTACAAAACATGTGAAGAACATTTTCATAAGACTTGTGCTTGCTCTTATCACATGGTCAAGGGTTAAGAGGTGGGTTACCCAGCAAAATGCTCACTTTAAACAACCTCTAGTCTATAGCGAAGACATCCGTAAAGAAAATACAAACACTTTGTCTTGAAGGGGCATCATCCATCTTCAACACCTTAGACACTAATTATGGAAATAATGGCTTTGTTATTTACTATGTGTCTCTGGTTTATGACAAACTTCCTTTACTTGTGATTCTTGGGAACATTGATGTAATTTATCTATTTGTCTTTGAATCATGTTTCGCGCTACTTGAAAGACGTCTTTGCATTAATGTGCCCTTGAACTTTGCATCACATATTTCACTTTGTCATGTACTCGTTCATCACAAACATTGTACCGACTCTTCATTATATCAAACGTTGAATTAGGAAAGTTTTGGCTTGTGTCTTTAATGTTTTTTCTCTCTTCAATTATCTTTTTCATTTTTGGATTTTTATATTTGCATGTGATTTCTCTTTAGGCAATGGTAGTATGTTGCTTCATGCATGATGCACCAATCTCGCTCATCATCTTATTAGTCAAACATTGAGTATGGAAACTTATGCCCTTCTCCTTTGCGTCTTGATGGTTCCTAAAATCACATTTAGAAACCTTTGTGATTACCAGTGATATTAATATTTTTAATATGTAAGAGAAAACATATCACTTAATAATAACAATAATCTTTTAATATCTTTAGAGTTATCAATACATTCCATTTTCATATATTAATCCAAACAATATCAATATATTCAAGTTTAGAATAAATCTTCAACATTTTAATTTTTCTTGAATATATTCTTCAAAATATATTTTGAAAATCCTTTTAAAACATAGATTTGAATATCTAATTAAAGTACAATTGTTCTTATGAAAAATATCTCTTAATAAGATATGTAAATTTTTCTTGGTGTAAAAGAATATTTTCAATATATTAGACAAAATAGTTATTTGAAATATTCATTTTAATTTATTTAAAAACGTTTAAATCTCAATTAAAACACTGCATTAGTATGCAAAGATAATTTATAAGATTTTTCTTAATCAAACCAAGTTTAGAATTTTTTTTAATTCAACATTGTAAGCACATATAAACTTTTTTGTCTAGCACATTATCTTCGTCTTCCACATTCATTTCATCATTGTCTAGTCTATGCACTACAAGAAAAAAAAGGTTTTAACGGAGGTTACTATAACTTTAGGAATTGATTTAATTAACGGAGGTTTTTTCAACCTTCGTAAGTGATGCAAACCAAGCCAACAAGAAGATGACCAAGGATGCAAATGACCATTCACATTATAAGAAGTCATCTCAACATGCAAGCGAAGACCTCATCAGAAGGAGAAATGAACAAAGACCAGAGCATTTAATGTTCTTCTTGTTGGTCTTCTTAATGATTAACATATGTTGTAAATAATTTGGGCTCACTTGAGGGGTCCAAATAGTAGAATAAGCTAGAGTAAGTCCATATAGCATAAATAGGAGGTGTAGTTATCAAATTGGGCCTATGAGAAGTCCTTTAGTGAAGGAAGATAAATCTACCTTCTAGAATGTAAGTGATGGTGCGACATTGACCAAGGTCCCTAGCCACACCATATCTCTCCTTTTCCCATCTTACCCTCCTCCTTGTTCTCCATGGATCCTTCTCTTTTAAATAGGAGGCCTCCCCTTTGTATTTCTCAAGTTGAATTTGAGAGAGGTAAAGAAACTTTGCACAAATATTGTGTGAGCTTGAGTGATTGATATCTCCTCTCCCTTGGTCTTATCTTGATGATAATGAAGCACTCAAGTGGCGGCCTTCCAGTTATCTTGTGGTTACCACCCATCAAGTGGCGTGATCACCACTCTCCCTTTTCCATAAGTTTCCTTCTTCCATTCTCTTTCATTACGCCTTCCATTTATGTTCATTGTCTTTGTTTTCTTCCTTGGTTTTGCTTTCAGTTTTTTCATGATTAAATGAGTTTTGTGTCCATTCTCACCACATCTTGTCTTTTATCTTTGCATTTGTGAAATGAACCTTCACATCTACTTAACCACTTGCTTAAGTTAATGTCCAGTGGGAATTTTCCTAAGGTCTTCACTCTTAGATTCCTAAAATCTCAATCTAAGTAAAGTGTCACACCATAAAATGAACAATCCTAAAATCAACTCACATAAGTAAGTTCCAAAGGTTATTCTAAAACCTCATCAAAATAACAGAGGTTTGTTTTAACCTTCGCTAAATTTCAAAAGTTTATTTTAAACCCTTGGAAAAATAGCAAGAGATTTTTTTAACCTTCGTTAAATTCCAAAGGTTTACTTTAAAACCTCAACAAAATAACGTAGATTTTTTAAACCTTCGCTAAATTCCAAAGGTTTCTTCTAAAACCTCAACAAAATAGTGGAGGTTTTTTTAACTTTCACTAAATTCCAAATGTTTATTCTAAAACCTCAGCAAAATAACGGAGGTTATTTTTAACTTTCAGTAAGTTCCAAAGGTTTATTCTACACCTCAGAAAATTAATAAAAGGAGAAAGATTAAATCCAAAGGTAGTAAATCAAGAGGTGTGAGAGGATTAAATCCATAACACAACCTCAAAAGGAGAAAGATTAGTAATTATGTTGACTACTCTGCTAAAAGTAAATTCTACTTGAGGAAGGTATTCATCCTATGACTTCTTGTTGCCTTTTAAAAATGCCCTCAACAATGTGGATAAAGATCTGTTTACTACCTCAGTCTGTCCATCAGTTTGAGGATGACATGTGGTAGAAAACATGAGTGTAGTTCCTAATTTAGACCATAAAGTTTCCTAAAAATGACTTAAGAACTTCACATATTTATTAGACACAATAGTTTTGGGTAGCCCATGCAGCCTAACAATTTCTTTGAAAAAATCCTGGCAATGTAGCTAGCATCATCTATTTTGTGGCATGGAATGAAATGAGCCATTTTACTAAAATGATCCACTACCACAAAAATAGAATCATATCCCCTTTGTGTTCTTGGAAGTCCTAGAATAAAATCCATGTTAATGTCTTCCCAAGGGGTGATAGCTATAGGAGGGGGAGTATAAAGCCCATGAGGCATAATTTTAGACTTAGCTTGCAAACAAGTTATACACTTAGAACAATGCTCGGAATATATACTCTCATGTGGGGTTAATAAAATTTTCCTTTTAAAATAGATAGAGTTTTATCAACTTCATGATGGTCACGTGTCACCATCTGGAACGTCCTCTGCTTGAGCGTCACTTCTTACTCTTCAGGCTGTTCGACTAAGTTACCCATGCAAGGAGTAACTTGATGTATAGCTGCCTTGGAGCGCGATCTCTTCTGTGTGGCGAGTACGGGGTGTCACCATGCACACCTTCCCTGTGGTCTCGCCGGCCGCCATCATGATCTACTTCACTTGCTTCATCGTATATGTCCTGGTAAGCTGTTCCCTGGCCTCAACCTCTGGCTAGCTAGGGAATGATCATTTGATAACTTCATCCTTCGCACTCGTGCCCTTTGAAAGCCTTGAACAAGCTTTCCTGATCTTTCGGCGATGTCCTCCTCTCGGCGATCTCTGATCACTTGGTCGCCTAGGCTCACATCCGGCGACTACGACACAAGCCTGGTGACCATTGGTTTAGATATGCTAGAGATCGGAGCACGCCAACTTAACGATTGGCGACTACACGAGCTTCCTGACTTCCATCCCTTCTGTCAGCCAGGTGTTCCATTCAACACGCCTATATTATCGCTTGCTGCCACGTCATCACTCCCGACTACCTGGGCGGTACACAAGCACCCAGTCGTAAGCGGAGACTTGTCCAGCGAAAAGACTTAAGAGGTCACATCACCATCGATCTACGTGGCGCTAGCACGGAATTCCAATCGTTCGTACCCTCTGCTTTTATGACGCTCCACCAAACCCCTTTTTCCAATCGTTCGACACGTGGCTTCATCAACGGTCATCTTCAACTGTCGTTTGCGCTTCCGAAAACGTTCAAAAAACCCCTTGCACTTCCACTGTTCCATCATCTTTCTGCATTCTCAAACACTCTAAGCTTTTCCTCTGCATCCTACGATGCTCCTCAACTATCTCAATCTCCAACTCTCTTCAACGCTCATCCGATCATCAAAAGGTACCCCTTTTACTTCTTATGTTGATATTTGCTGCATTTTAACCGATTTGCATCATCCATTATCTGTTTGGTGCATACGTTGTGGGCTGTTTTTTCTTTTCCTCTTCTTTCGTAACTTAGGACTTCGTCTTCTGTACCGTCCCGTATCCGGGCGTTGACTAAATCAAGGTCAAAGTCAACGGCTGAAAAGTCAAAGTCAACGCAAAGCGTCGCCTAGGTGGAAAGACGCCAAATGCCAGCATCGCCAAGAGGAAGCGTCGCCTAGGTGAAGGCGTCGCCTAGGTGAAGGCGTCGCCCAACTAGGGCGTCGCCAGATCAAACAGTGTAAAAACAAGGCGATCACAGTGTGGCTCCCCGATACCCATGGGTAGGAAAGACCATGGAGGGAGCGACACCGTGGGAAGGCCTCAGGTCCCGATAGCTCGAGAAAGTGATAAAGAGAATGAAAAGGTGGCTTCAAGGCCATAGTGATAGCATCAGGGTAGGGCAGCCTGACTCGTGAAGTACCCCTGCCGCCCCAGAGACGCCTTCCGGATAGATACGACCCAAGAGGAAGGTCACGCCCAGGGTAACCGAGTGCAGGGTGCGAGAGGAAGGCAGATACGCTCTCAAAGTAAGTGGCTAGATACTTGGGGGCATGAGTTGGCACCCAAAAAGCCACCCCTAGCGCAGTAGCACTCCCAAGCAGGAGGACTCACACGTAGAAACGTCCCCAGATGGGCAGAAACGCCCCCAGATGGGGTCACGGCGTCGTGAGGCCCTCCACGTGTACAACAGCCATGCCAGAATGGAAACACCCTTCAGTCAGGTGCCAGGTAATTAAAAGTCATTTAATACAGTTTCCCTTTCGAGCATTCAGGTACTATAATGGCTCCCAAGCGTTTCAACGTCTTAAATGCGCTACGTTTTCTAATTAAACGCTTTAATGAGCGCGTTACGTTTGTGATTAAAAGCGCTTTAAGGCGCTTTAAATGCTTGGGTAGTTTAAATAGCGCGGGGAATGTTGGAAAAAGGGTTGGAACTTTTGGCAAATTTACCAGAGAACTCTCTAGTTGCTTGCTCGTGCTTCAAGGTTACTGGGGAATATTTTTGCCTGAAAGAGACAACACACACACATATACACAGTTCTTTTACCACCTTCAGAGTGCCATACGCGGTGCTCAGAGACGTAGGTGGACAGTTTTGGTGTTTCTTGCTGGCTGACTTGAGCGTCGGAGTGCACACGGTCGCTAGGGCGCCTCTTTGTCCTCTTTTTTGCAGGAATCCACAGGTAACCAGTGGGAAGGAGTCCCTAGCTGACGGTTGAGGTCGCGCACGAAGACGTCCCGGTCAACCGGACGGAACATCTTCCATTACGTTCGTCCCAACGAACTCCAGTTCGTTCGTTCTCCTTTCTTCGTCCTCAATCGAGTCGTTCTCTGTAACCTTTGCTCACCCCTTTCCTTTTTCCTTTGCAGTTCCTGCGATGGCTGATACAAAATCCACCGCGAACCCTCCTTCTTCGTCGCGAAACCCTCCACCCCAAGCACGTAGGGTTGCTCCTGGGGCAAATCCTCCACCAGCGCGTAACCCACCACGAGCATCTGGCGCTCCTTCTACCCAAGCTGAGAGGCCTGCAACTTCTCACGCCAATCCCGCTTAGGCAACTCCGCCAGTCGCCGGAGGCGCCTCCCTACCTCCAAAGGACTACAAGGAACTCTACCCTTGGGCCACCTCAACTTTGTTAAAAGAGACTTCTTCGATAAACACGGAGTTGGGCGTGCACTGACTAAGGAAAGGGGACTAATCCGAGCTCACATTCCATAAGGAGCACGACAGAAAAATGGCCGTGCTGCCCTGCTTCCCAGGTGAACCGATTTGCGCGGACGATAAAGCGAACAACGGCGAGCTGTTCTGCTTTATCTACGCGACGTTCTTCAAGAAGGTGAAGCTCAGACTTCCCTTTACTCGCTTCGAGAGAGAGCTGTTAACCGAGCTCGATATCGCCCCCGCCCAGCTTCATCCCAACAGCTGGGCGTTCGTAAGGGCGTTCCAAATTATGTGCGCACACTTGGGACTACCAGCTTCAGTTGATGTTTTCCTCTTCCTGTTCGAAGCTAAGAATCCCGGAGACTGCCTCTGGATTAGCCTGAATGGGATTGCTGGGAGGTCAATCCTCTCAATCTTCCAACAATCTTACAAAGATTGGAAGGGAAAATTCGTGAAGGTGTGCGCAAACGATCAAGATCCCTCCCTGCTCGACGGCTTTCCCTTGTACTGGGTACACAAGGGGAACAAAGACGCCAAAGAAAGCTTTAGGAGGCCCAAAAGTCCCGACACCATGGACGAGCTAGAAAAAGATCTCTGCCTTTTCTGGAAGAGTGTAGCAGCCGCCAACATCACCTTCCCCACCGCCTCAATAATGTCCTTTGAGTTCCTCGAGGACCAACTTGAAGCTCACATAGGTTAGCCTTTACCTCGACACCAAGGTTTTCGTTTTGTGTTGGGACTGACTTCGCATTTCTACCATCTTTCATTGGGCGTTCTGTTTGTTGCGTACTGGTCTTGGTTTTTAATTCATGTGCCACTTGTTTGCGTTATTCCTGCGTGCATATGCTTGTATAACCTGTTTCTACTTGGGGGCCTACTCATCTGTTTTCTACCCTGTGCAGACCTCATGTTGGGCAATGGAAAACTAGCTTAATTGAGGGCGATAACCCGAACTCACAAGTTGGCGACGGGTTCCCAAACCGTGCCCAACTCGGTGGTGGAGATCACCGCTGCTCAGGGCAGAACTCCTCCCCAAGGTCCAACTCCCTCGGAGACACTACCTGCCCCTCAAAGAAAAAAGCTTGTATTGAGGAAGCCAAAGAGGAAAACTCCTTAAGTGGTACAAGAGGATGAGGATGAGGATGACGAGGCGACTGAGGACGACCTCGTCACCAAAAGAACAAGGGTGGCACCCTCTTCACCACCCGCTCTCCCAACACCAACACCGCCCTCTCCTCCAGCTCCAACACCGCCAGTCCAAGCAACACCCTTGGCGGTCGCACCCCCTGTGGTTGAAGGCAGCGAGCCTAATTTCATAGAGAACCCTCTAAGCGCCTCCACGCCGTTCGTATCTGCTGGAGAGGGTCCTCCTTCAACCACCTCCATTGCTGGGGCCGCACCAGGTGGAGATGAGGGTGCTCACAACTCTCCAATCCTCATAACAGAGTCCCCGACTTCACCACCACGCCAAGAAGCCCCCCTTGCTCTACAAACTCAAGAGGGTGGTGGTGAAAGTCAGCACCAAGCTCTTCCAGCACCTCCACCGGCAACAACTGCAAGCCTTCCCCCCTCTATCAAAGAGGTCTGGGGGCCCTTCACAGCCAAACTAAAGATGATGGCAGAGGATCTCCCCTCAATCATAACGAAGGTTGTGTAGAACTCGAGCAAAAGGCTTCAAGACGAGAACTTAGCGCTCCAGGAGGAGAACCGCCTGATAAGGATTGAGGCGGAAAAACTGTCTTGCAACCTGATGATGGCAGAAATCGATCATTCAAGGCTGGAGGACGCCATGAGTGTTGAGCTAAGGGGCGCACGCAAGGAGGCCTCTGATCTGCGCCAAAAACTGCACCTCCTAGCTCAAGAGAAAATTGAGCTGGAGAGTAAGCTGGTACCCTACAGGCTCAAGGTGGCCAACTTGGAGGCATCAATGAAAGTAGTTGCGGCCAAGGTGGAGAACCTTGAAAAGAGGTCAGCGGATCGGGAGGTGCTCCTCGGGAAAGTTGAGAAAGAGAGGGACGACGCCATGGCTGAGCTCGCCAAAGATCAAGAGGAAAACAAGAGAACTGCTGCAGAGCTGGCCCAGGCACGGGACGAAGGCAAAAAGGTTGCTGAAGACCTTGCTCAAGCTCGCGGGGAAACTGAAGAGCTGAAGAAACGAGCTGACGAGCTGAAGCAACAAACCGAAGAGCTCGAGCAAAGCTCCGCCCAAGTCCTTGTCGTCGGGTTCGACGCCGCCCTAGAGCAAGTTGCTTGCCAATACCCCGAGCTGGATCTGACCATGGTGTCCATCTGCAAAGAAGTGGTGGATGGGAAGATCGTGCCCTCTGAAGATTAATCACTTCCCTCCATCACTTGTTTTTTGAGACTTAGCGCTTATTTCTGTTTGTACGAACTTTACTTGTAATTTTTCTTCTTATGTATTTGAACTGACACTGCTTTCATATAACTTCTTCTGCTTTTTGCACCTCGTCTTTCTGTTTACTTCACATTCTTTAACCTTCATCTGCTTTCTTATTCGTTGTATGGTTGATCAACTTATCTAGTGAAACTTGCTTAAACAAATCAACCCAGCAATACTCCGGGCTCAACCATTCACTCACCGCTTTGAACTTGAGCAAACCATTAATCTCATAACAATTTATCGAACTGTTAACTCGAAGTAAAACTTTAGCAACTTATTAACCTTCAAGCGATGACATTTAACGTAACTTGCAAACTTAAGGCAATTAGTTACTTATTAGGCAGCAGGTTTTAACTTAAACTGGTATCACAATACAGTTTACCTGATCTGCCCGGCAAGGTTAGCCTTTACTCCTGTCATCGCCTGGAATTCTTCTGATCGCCATAGGGTTCTGGCGATGTATGCTTTCTTTGCCTTCATATCTTGGCTATTGTTCCCTCATCTGGGGGGTAGAGGCGCCTTTCGGATCCTTCTCTACCTCCCTGAGTTTCAGAACAATAAGCCGGATAGCGAGGTGTTCTCTTTGAACCTACCTTAGCTATCTTTTAAACTTCTTTCACCTTTCACGCCATACCTGAACTCGTTCAAGACAAGAAGGATTTTATCTGCCTTCACACCGCCTACAAGCGTGGAAGTCTTCTCTGGTCTTACTAAGTCAATATTGATGTTTCACTTAAAGGGGGAAAGGCGTTTTCCTTCCTTTCCCGCCGTTTAAGGTCACGAACACCCCTGACTTTTCAGTTCATCTTACCTGAACTCACTCTGAGGTGAGAAGGACTTTTTCTCGCCTGACCTCGCTCGACGGCGAGAAGGACTTTATCTTGCCTGAACTCGCTCGACGGTAAGAAGGACTTTATCTTGCCTGAACTCGCTCGACGGCGAGAAGGACTTTATCTTGCCTGAACTCGTCCGACGGCAAGAAGGACTTTATCTTGCCTGAACTCGCTCGACGGCGAGAAGGACTTTATCTGGTGCCTCAACTTGCCCAGGGTGTACATCTCCTGCCCCCTGGATGCACTGAGGACTTTTTCTCTTTCTCGCCTGCACTCGCTCGAGGGCGAGGAGGTCTTTAGTCGTCCCTGGTGCCTCCGATCGCCGAAAGACGATGAGGACTTTAAAACTTTAACTGATGCCGCCAATCGCCGAAAAGCGATGGGGACTTTAAAACTTTTTCTTAGAAAGCATGCAACATAACTTTAAACTTGCCTTGAATCACGTACGAGTGATAAGGTCTTTTTCTAAAACTTTCGAAACAACAAGCATACAATCTTAGAAACTTTAAACTTTGAAAACTCTTCTTTATTGGGTGGCCTCATTAAAAACCCTCCTTAGGGAAAAAGAGTGCCCCCTTCAAACTGTTTTAACAGAAAGCTTGCAAATCTCTTCATGTTCGTTTTTACTTACAAAGCTTGAACTGTAATATAACTTGAGGTGTGTGGCGTTCCAAGTGCGAGGAATCGCCCCTCCTTCCAACGTTTCTAAGCGGTAGGCGCCGTTACCGAGCGCCTCGGTTATTCTGAACGGTCCTGTCCACTTAGGTGATAACTTGTTTTCCATCTCGTACTGGTGGGCCTTCCTCATCACCAAGTCGTCCTCTCTAAACTGCCTTGGCATCACCTTCGAGTTGTACCTTCGTTCAATCCTCCTTTTCACTGCTTCAGCCTTTACCCTTGCCTCCTCCCTGACCTCATCCAGTAAATCCAAATTCAACCTTCTTTCTTCGTTCGAGTCTTCCGCCACAAAGTTCTACTGGAATCATTGCATCACATCCATAGACCAAGCTGAACGGGGTCTCATGAGTTCCTGACTGCTCGGTTGTATGGTACACCCAAACTATGCGGGGTACCTCCTCAGCCCACGACCCCTTAGCTTTCTCCAGCCTTCTCTTCAAACCTCTCAGCAACACCCGATTGGCGGACTCTACTTGGCCATTTGTCTGAGGATGCTCGACGGATGCAAACACCTGCTGACTCTTCGCACAGCTTCTTCAGTAGGTGACTTGCAAACTGAGTCCCATTGTCTGACACCAGGCGCTTAGGCACACCAAACCGGCACACGATGTTCTTCCATACAAAGCTCTCAATCTTGTGTGCGGTGATCTGGGCTACTGGTTCTGCTTCGATCCACTTGGTGAAGTATTCAATCGCCACCACCAAGTACTTCATCTGCCTGATCGCCAATGGGAAAGGTCCCAGAATGTCAATTCCCCACGTATGAAACGGCCAAGGGCTGTAAATTGACTTTAACTCTTCTGGAGGCGCCTTGTGCCAATCAGCGTGCTGCTGACATTGCTTGCAACACTGTGCATACTTCTTGCAGTCCTCCCTCATTGTTGGCCAGTAATAACTTGCACGGAGAGTTCTTGCAGCCAGAGCTCGACCCCCGACGTGACTTCCACATATCCCCTCATGGAGCTCGGCCATGATTCTAGTGCATTTTTCTCCGTGCACACATTCTAGGAGTGGGTGTGTATACCCAAACCTATACAACTCGCCATCAATCATGGTGAACTTGCTGGAGTTCTTTTTTATCTTTTTAGCCTCCGTCGAATCCAGCGGGAGAAGGCCATCTGCCAGGCAGCGCTGGTACTGGGTTATCCATGTGTCTGGCTCATGCGTGGCATAGACCTGCGTCATGTTCACCCTCTCCCCCCGACATGCTCTTATTCTCGGCGACCTCAAGGTCTCCTGAGTCAAGGACCTGTGACTCCTCGTCGCTTTCTCCGTCGACTTGCTTATCTGAAGAACCAGGTGGTCTGCCACAAATGCTCTAGGCGTCTTCAGAGTTTCTTGGATCACTGTCCTCTGCCTACCCCCCTTGCCCGAACTGGCGAGCTTAGCTAGCAAGTCTGCTCGGGCATTCTACTCTCTAGGCACATGCACCACTTCAAACAAGACAAAGGAACTCTTCAACTACTACACATACTCCAAGTAAGCCGCCATTTGTGGATCCTTGGCCTGGAACTCGCTTGTTACTTGTCCCGTGACTAATAACGAGTCACTCTTAGCCATCAGCACCCTAGCTCCCATCTCCTTGGCCAGCAAGATTCCGGCGATCAACGCTTCATACTCTGCTTGATTGTTGCTGGCTTTGAAGGCAAACCTCAAGGACTGTTCTATCAGCACGCCGTTGGGCCCTTCCAGAATGACTCCAGCACCGCTACCCTGCTGGTTTGACGAGAGCTCGACCACAAAATCAGCGAAAATCTGCCCCTTAATCGGACCTTGGGGCTCATATTTGATGTCAGACTCCGACAGCTCCACCGCCCACTTCACCATTCTCCCAGCTACATCAGGCTTCTTCAGGACCTTCTGGATGGGCAGGTCGGTCATCACCAGCACTGTAAAACTGTGAAAATAGTGGCGCAACCTCCTCGCTGAAAATACTACAGCCAGTGCAGCTTTCTCCAAGGCCTGATACCTCACCTCCGAGCCTTGCAACACCTTGCTAACGAAATAAATAGGCTTCTGAGCCTGGTCTTGATCTTGGGCGAGCACCGCACTCACCGCCCTCTCAATCACAGCAAAATACAACCTGAGAGGGGTTCCTACCAAGGGTTTACACAAAATCGGCGGGCTCGCCAAGTACTCTTTAAGCTTCACGAAGGCTTCTTCACACTCCTTCGACCAGACAACTTTTTGTTTCGCCTTAAACATTGGGAGTACGGATGGCCTTTCTCTCCGCTAGCCGATACGAAATGGGACAGGGCGGCCATCCTACCTGTAAGTTGCTGCACCTCCTTCACGGTAGCCGGGCTCTTCATCGCCAATATGGAAGCACACTTATCAGGATTTGCCTCTATTCCTCTTTCAGTTAAGAGGAATCCCAAGAACTTCCCTGCATCCACGCCAAAAATGCACTTCTCGGGGTTCAGCTTTAATCTGAACTTGGCGATTGTGGTGAACAACTCCTCCAGATCCGAGACGTGCTTGCTCTTTTCCGGTGAGGTCACGACCATATCATCTACGTACGCTTGCACATTCCTTCCCAGCATTGGTGCAAGCACCTTATCCATCAATCTTTGGTACGTGGCCCCGCATTCTTCAGCCCAAAGGGCATCACCTTGTAACAGTAGCACGACCTCTCAGTCATGAAGGCAGTTTTCTCTTCATCCATAGGATGCATCTTTATCTGATTATACCCCGAGAAGGCGTCTAGAAAACTCAGCAACTTGCACCCTGCTGCACTGTCGACCAGGGCATCTATGCTTGGCAAAGGATACGAATCCTTTGGGCAAGCCTTGTTCAGGTCAATGAAGTCGACACACATGCGCCACTTCCCATTGCTCTTCTTCACCAGTACGACATTAGCCAACCACTCAGGGTACTGGACCTCCCTGATATGGCCTGCGGTGAGGAGCTTTTGTGTTTCATCCCTGATCGCCTGCCTCCTCTCCTCGTTAAACTTCCTTCTTCTATGCCGCACTGGTCTGACTTGTGTGTCCATTGCCAAATGGTGACACAAGAAATCGGGGTCAATTCCCGGCATGTCTGAAGCAGACCATGAAAAAGCATCCAGATGCCGTTCTATCACCTTGGCGATGTGGTCTTGGAGTCCTTGCTCCAAAGATATTCCCAGCTTGAAGATCTTTCCCCCGATCTCCCTTTCGAGCCACTCCTCGACGGGTTTGGGTCTGGTTTTCCTGGCGATCACTGCCCTGGCGATTCCCAATTCCCTCGCTTCCTCTGGGCGGTTCCTCACCTCTTCCTCCCATCCGCCGCTCTCCCCCTCAACCTCAGCATCCAGCATGGTGACATCACCTCCGGTAGCCACCTCCATCGCCGTACCAACAACTCGCCATTCTGTTGGCTGGGGCTTCACACCGGGAGGCGGCATCGTGGTGATTTAACTTACTGACCTCTTATTCTTGAGGCTATTCTCATAGCACTTCTTTGCCTCCTTTTGGTCAGATCTGATGGTGATCACCACCCCCTCCATTGATGGTAACTTGACCTTCATGTGCCTAGTTGAGGGCACAGCTCCTATTCTGTTGAGGGTTGGTCTCCCCAACAGAATGTTATAGGCTGAAGGGGCATTTACGACGAGGTACTTGATTTTCTCCGTCCTCGAGGCCACCTCATTCGTGAACGTTGTTCTTAGCTCGATGTACCCCCTGACCTCCACCTGATCGCCAGCGAAACCATACAAACACCCTCCATAGGGTCTTAGCTGGTCAAGGGGTAGTTGCAACTGTGTGAAAGTCGGCCAGAACATTACATCCGCCGAGCTTCCTTGGTCCACCAGTACCCAGTGGACCTTCCTTCCCGCCGTGACGAGCGAGATAACTATGGGATCGTTGTCGTGAGGCACAACGTCCCTGAGATCTTCTTTTGTGAACGTGATGTCCACATCTGGCGAGTGGTCCTCGAACATGTCCACCGTCATCACAGACCTTGCATATTTCTTCCTCTGTGATGCAGTGCATCCACCACCCGAGAAACCTCCACCAATGGTGTGGATCTCGCCATGGGTTGGCATCTCATGTTGTTGTCCCTCTCCACCCGCCGGCTGGGAGCTCGACGCACCTCCCGTCCTCTTGTCCAGCAGGTAATCGTTCAAAAACCCGCTCTTGACCAGATCGTCGAGCTGGTATCCCAAGGCCAAACACAAATCCACTGTGTGACCAAAACTCTGGTGGAACTCACACCAGGCGTTTGGTTTTGGTCCTAACACTTTGTCGCCCACTTTCTCAGGCGCCTTCAGCCTGGCTGCTATGTTGGGAATGGCGATCAGATCCGCCAACCCCATGACAAACTTGTACTTTGGTGGGCGATTATACTCCCTGGGGCGTCCTGGGCCCCTTCCCTTGTTCTTCCTCGGATCATAAGGATGGCGAGTCCTTTGATCCTTCTTGGCCACCATCGTCTCCAGCACCCTCTGCGGCTGGATTCTAGTCTGGGCACGTGGCCTAGCAAGGGCCACGCTCCCTCTCTTGGCGACCTCACTTTCGTCGGCGATGTGAGCCACCGCAAGTCGCCTAACTTCAGCAAACGTGGCGGGGTGAGCCCTAATCAGCGCCTCACAGAAAGGTCCCGGCAGCACGCCCTTTTTGAAGGCGTATACCAGCATCTCCTCGTCTTTAGCAGGCGAGCGGACCATCTGTGCTCCAAAGCGATTCAAGTAGTCCCTGAGGGACTCTCCCTGGTACTACCTTATGTCGAACAGGTCATAAGACACCCTAGATGGCGCCTTGTTCACAATATACTGCTCGATGAAAAGCTTCGAAAACTGCTGGAAATTGGTTATGCAACCTGTAGCAAGCTCACAAACCATTCCAGCACTGTTCCCTGGAGCGTGCTCACGAACATCTTGCAATATACAGCATCATCTGCGTGTGGAACGTGGTGAGATGTGCCTCAAGGTCCTCCACGCTGGTGAAAGAAGCTTTCACAGGTACTACGCTCGCAGGTGGCGACGGCATAGGGAAAACGCGCAGTGGCGACGACGGCGCGACCTCTTCAACAACTGGGCGTCCTCTCTGCTCCTGAAGAGCTTGACGCAACTCCTCAGTCACTTTGCTGAGCTCTTCATTCCTGGCCTGAGAGGCGACCAGGTCTTCATGCATCTTCGCTTGCTCTATGCGCGATGCCTCCACATTCGTGTGCAGCGCACGCATGATCTCCATCATCTGTGCCATGGTCATGGCGCCTTCTGCAGCAACTGGCACAACGGGACTTGAACGGTTGCTTCTCATCTTTCTCATGAAAACGCTGCAGACCAATCTTCGACGAACAAAACCTCCTCCAACAAACGATCGATGCAGCAATCAATCGGTCAGAAACTCTCAAACTCCCAAGAACTTCCAACAACGCAACTGCAACAGCACGCCGATAGATTCGGACGTCGAAACCTTCACAAAAACTTGCAATCGCACCACGAACCTACCACTTCTCCAGCAAAACTCCCGGCTCACCAAACAGAAACGCGAACGAACGGTAAAACTTCGAATCAACCGATTGAAAACCGTGCAAACAGCAAGAAACTTCAAGAAAAGCGATCGAAAGCTCGAACAAACGGTGGAAACTTCAAACTACCGATTAAAACCCAAACGAACGGCAGAAAACTTGAATTCACCGAATCAAAAACTCGAACGAACGGTGGAAAATGGTTGCACCAGCACACAACCACACAGAAATTACAGAAACTTCAAGAACTCACGCTGTGGATGGGGACAAGTTTTACACGGCCCCACGGTGGGCGCCTGATGATCCTGCCGGTTGACCAGAATGCAAGAGCCTTGCCTCGTCAAAGGTATCTTCCTCTGGATCGGCTTTGCACCACACTAGCTTCCGTCCTTCACACCTCGATTCACCTCAAGAACCTGCAAAAGACAGAGTGGCACCGCTGCGGCCGATCGCGCTCCGACGCTCAAGTCAGTGACGGAACCACCAAAACTCTAAGAGAGAAAAGCTAGAAACTCAAGGAACCGTGCAAAAAAAAACTCTCTCAACGTACTCGAGTATTCTCAAGCGTAAAGAAGTTTTCTAAACGCGCGTACCTCAGAAATTCGTTAGAATCCCTTATATACCTGTGCACTTTCTCTCTCCTGACGGTTACTCCTCTGGACACATGGCTCGCATCCAACTGTACACGTGTCACCATCTGGAACGTCCTCTGCTTGAGCGTCACTTCTTACTCTTCAGGCTGTTCGACTAAGTTACCCATGCAAGGAGTAACTTGATGTATAGCTGCCTTGGAGCGCGATCTCTTCTGTGTGGCGAGTACGGGGTGTCACCAAGCACACCTTCCCTGTGGTCTCGCCGGCCGCCATCATGATCTGCTTCACTTGCTTCATCGTATATGTCCTGGTAAGCTGTTCCCTGGCCTCAACCTCTGGCTAGCTAGGGAATGATCATCTCATAACTTCATCCTTCGCACTCGTGCCCTTTGAAAGCCTTAAACAAGCACTGATCTTTCGGCGATGTCCTCCTCTCGGCGATCTCTGATCACTTGGTCGCCTAGGCTCGCATCCGGTGACTACGACACAAGCCTGGTGACCGTTGGTTTAGATATGCTAGAGATCGGAGCACGCCAACTTAACGATTGGCGACTACACGAGCTTCCCGACTTCCTTCCCTTCTGTCAGCCAGGTGTTCCGTTCAACACGCCTATATTATCGCTTGTTGCCACGTCATCACTCTCGACTACCTGGGCGGTACAATTATGATCACTCATTTTGAAATTTAAGAAATGATATTCACAAAAAACTTATTTCAAACGAGTGATAAAAATATTTTCACAAATAGGTTTTAGAGTTGGTGAAGTTTCAATCAAGGTCAACAAGTCAAACTGTCTCCAAGTTCACTCCCAAGAAAGTGAGTTGAGTCACTAGGACTACTTAAGTACCAAGTCTTCCCTTAGCCAGAGCTTACCTCGATAGTTTTACCTCAAAAAGAAAAACTTCAAAACATTTTTTTCCTAAATGTGATGTATGAAGGCGTCCTAGTGATCAAAGGAAGATCAACTACAAACAGAAAGCAATCACCTAGGTATCACGAACACTTAGAAAAATAAAGTCAAGCAAGAAATTTTTATGTGATAATATCAACACAATATTTGATCAAATGAAACAAATTTTAGGTCAAACGGATGTGTATTCTGAGAGAAATAAATCAAACACTGAAACACCAGTATTCAGAAATTGAAACTATTTTTTTTACTGGCAAAGATGATTCAAAAATTTATTGGGGAAATATTATAATGAATTTGAATCTCAAACTTTTATCCCAATTCCAAAACACATCAAGAAAGGTGTGGTAAAAATTTTAGGACAAAAAGCCCAAGGAATAAGGTGCAGTAAATTTTATACTAAGAGAAACACCACACTGAAACTATTTTTTCTAGGCTATAAACGTCTTGACTTTTACTGTTTATAAATTTTTTTCTATTTTGTTTTTGGACGTTCTATTTTAACTGGATACCAATACCAAAATAAAAACCCACAATAAATTCTCACAACATAGACAAACTTTCACAAAAGCTGGAAAAGAAGAAACCTAAGGGATTTGAAAAAAAAAGAAATTGAAACTCAAGACATATTAGAAACCTATCTCTAATGAAATTGTTAATGATCTAATAACAAGATAAGAGACTCAAAAAAATTAAAAAAAGCACAACAGGCACAAAATGACTTAAACCATAGGGATATTAATTGTAAAAACAAGAAACAAAAAAAAAAATCAAACAAAGGACTACTTGATTTTATGACATATATGGAAACAACATGACTTTAGACAACTAGAAATGGATCAAAAAATAAAAATGAAACCAACATAAAAAAAATTTACCAAAAGAAAATGAAAGAAGACTCAACAAAACTCAAAAGCACACAAGATAAATTCAAAAAGAACTCCTAAACACCAAACAAAACAAAATGGTAAAACCAAAAAAAACAGAATCAAGACATGAAAAATAACATTTAAACAATATGGAAAAATTGAAGAACAAAATATTTGAGAACTTATCTCTTCAAGAACAGTGAACCTAATGCTTTAGATATCAAATGATGCAATCCTAGCTTGCATTGCTATGAGTCTTTTGTTTTGTATTTTGAGGTGCGAAATTTGGAGGGATTTCGTGGCTCAATGAGTGAAAGAAAATTTGAAGTATTGGTGTATGGAGAATGATGATGAAGCTTAAGAGAGGTTAGACCAACTCCTAAGAAGATTCAAGCAAAACACTAATAGAAGTGCAAACTTGAGAGTGAGAATTTGAAGACAAATGAGCAAGCAACTTGGGCAGCTTTTCATTATCAATTCAAATTTGATTTACAAGGGGCCTAACAATTGTATTTATAGTTTTATGGGCAGCCAAGGTGCAAACTTTAACCCTAAAAAAAACTCTTCAGATGGTCTAGAGTTGTATTGGGTTCAAGGAGGCCCAATTGTAACTCTAGCTAGGCTCTTTATATTTCTATTTACACCCTACTCTAATTCGCAAAATTGGCCTAAAACATGGCCCAAGATAATGGCCGAAATACAAGCCTAAAATAAAGCCTATACTACTTTCTACAAATTTATAAGACTAGGAAATATGGAAGAAAAAGTTTAAAAAGTAATTCTCCATAAAAATAGAGTTTTCTGAACTTTTTCTTCTTCCATTCTTCTAGCCATGGACCTAGTTAAAGGCCCAATATGTGTCCTTCTGGGTTGTCATCCATCACTATGGAATCGTCTTGGGAACGGGTTTAGAAGATACTCTAACCTAATTGAAAGAAATCTATGATTATGCTAAATTGAAAGTTTAAATTGGAAAGTAGTTTGAAAAACATCGAAATCTAAAAAAAAAAAGTTATGCTTTGAAAAAGAGAGAAAAAGGAAAAGAAAAAAAAGAGAAAAAGTGAAGGTGAAAAATAGGAATTCTGCTATATGAGAAAAAGAAGTAGCTTTCTACTTTTTCTTTGAAGCTAATTCCTCATTTTCTTTTAACTTTATTTTTTCAAATGTAAGAGCCTTGAATCCTTTCAATTATCCCACCTTTACCCTAGCCACATTCCAAGCTTTAATAAAGTCCTTCTAATCTTGAGTTGTATAGTTTTCAAGTAGTGAAAAATTAGAACTTTTTTTCCAAGTGAATGGCAATGTTTGTATCATAAAGTGGTTAGAGTAAATAGAAAAACTTAAACACTAGAGAATGAGTGAAATGAAGGTTCAATTGGCTCAAGAAGGGGGGGTTGAATGGAGCCTAAACTCAATTTGCAGAATAGTAAAAACCAAAATAGTAATCAAACAAGGAGTATAGAAACATAGAGATACACCAAAATTTATATTGGTTCACCCATCAATAAGGGCTACGTCCAATCCTCTTGAGCAGCTCACTAAAGAGTTTTTCTTATGAAAATCACCAAGCCTCAAAACTTTCAGCTAAGAAGATAGACAAAGATTGAGCCTCAATGAAGAGATTGTAAAGTCATTTCTTTTTCTTAGCCTTGTAAAAATTGTACAAAATAGTTAGGAAGTATTAGGCATTATATTTTTGGGCTAAAGTAAAGTAGGGTGTAAAGAGAAAGGAAAGTAGGGTGTAAAATAGTAAAAGAGGGGTGCAAATAGAAGTATAGGCAAGGATGACAAGAAGGTCTACATGTCCTTTCCTCAATGAGAGGATTTTACTCCAATGAAGGCAGTCACTTGTCACTTTCCCAACCAATGGAGAGGATTTGCACCAATAAGGATGTGACATTTGTCACACTCTCATTTGAGAGGTTCTGAGATACTTTATCCCATATAAAGGAGTCACTTGTATGTGTATGTTTAGACTTTGTTTGAGTATTGAATTGCTGCCAAATTGATATTTGCTTTTCTCTCTTTGTATCTCTTATCTCTTGCTTTCACTCACTTTGTTGAGAAACTTAGAAAAATTGTTAGAAGGTTGGTCGAACCTCCTTCTTAACGCCTATTCTCGTTCCATTGCTCATGAATTCTCATGCATTTGAGCTTCACTTCTGCCATGAAAATTCATCTCCACATTAATTCAACTGAAGAATTAAACTAGGATCCAAGGAGAAATCCATCAAGTGGTATCAAAGTTTCGATTCCATAAAAAATAGCTAGATTCTTCAGTCATTTGTTGTTCCTCACAGTTTGTGCTCTTCGTTGTTTTACCGTTTAATTTATACTTTCACACTTTAAACTCAATTTTCACCGATTAATCTTTATTTTCCACTGTTTAATCGATTTTTTTCACTTTTAATCGGTTCAAATCGTACTAATCCGCTTGAACTATCCAACAATAATTTTTCTAGGTGTTCTTGTGTGTGATGTTGTTTTGAGTTTGTTGAGTCTTTCTTTCAAGTTTTAATTGGTTAATTTTGTGTTTTTTACCGTTTATAGTATGTGTTTATCGTGTTCAATGTCCTTTTTCTCCTTGATTGTAATTATTTCATGAGTTTAGTTCTGTTTACAAAGTGTTTATTGAATTGCTTTTATTGAAATGCACAAGAACTATTTGTTGAATTGTCTCTAGTAAAAAATTCAGAGTGTAAGCCTTTAATGTCTTTTCATTTTGAGACATTGAGTTGTTGACTTGCTAATAGATTAGTGGTGAGTCTCATATTACACCAATTTCATTGTGTCTTGATGTTTTGTTCAATTTCATTGGATTCATTAGAATTCTTCCTTGCTGCTAAAATTTTGTGCATTTGTTCTGCATTAGAAAAATTATTATGATCTAAATACGAGTTCAAATCAATTTAAATTTTATATTTGTGAGCTTCAATATGTCATTGATATTGTGTTAAAAGGGCACGTCAAAAAATAAACAGAAAAAAATGAAAAATTTCAAAACTTAGGACATTTTGTGCTAAAAATATTTTGTGTAAGAGTTTTGCTCTCGATTTTTTATTTATTTCAATTATTTAACTGCATCTTTGTATATGAAATCTTTGTGACTGTATTCCGTATTTGGAACAATGGAAACATTTACATAAATTATGGAATCAACACTGCCAGAACACAAATCTATAAATCTATATGTTAAAGTTTACGCCAAAGTTGAATTTTTCTCTGTTTTTCAATTACTGCAATTAAAATATCCATTGAAGAGTTTGAGCTGAAATGTTGTAAGCACATTTCCTATTGTGTTAGCTATTTGTGATAAAATTTGAGCACAAAATTCGTTCTAGAACATTTTATATAATTCTTGGAATCATTACTACCATTTCCGTTCTAGTACTGTTATTTTTGTTTTTGAATCAATTCTAGTGCCATTGGTAGGTTCCTATTGAGTGCTATATTTTATTTTTTTAACATTAATTTTTGTTTTTCATTTTATTAAACTTCATTTCAGTCTTGTCCAATACATATTTGAGTTTAGCATTTTCAAAAATTAGCTTTTATTGTTTTTTTCTTCTTGGAACTCTTAATTGAGAAAATTGCATTAACATTCAAAGGTTTAGAACCAATTCTTTAGCTGCAGTTCTTAAAGCTTGTTTAGGACTATTACAGTGCTATTAAGTAACAAATAGATTCAAAGAAGGAGTTTAATCAATTGAGTGATCCAAAGCACCAACCAATTCTCAAAACTTTTGATGAATGTTTATGCTTTGGATCACTCAATTGATTCAACTACTTCTTTAAATCTATTTCCCTTGATATCACTCTAGGAATGGCTTGCACAACACAAAAATGAACCTAAGAATGGCTCTATAATGGATTGGGTTCCTACAAGACTTAAACCCTGCAAAACACTCCCTCTTGTTGCAATCTTCTCGTCTTCCCGGTCTTTCGGTTAGTCTTCTTTCGGTTGGATCTCCTTTGCTCTGGACGCGATGGGGGGAGTACCTGCGAAGACACTCCGACGATCAAGTCAGACCGAGAGCTAGGTACCAGAAGAGTAGGGCGTGAATAGTTACCTTGGGTGTTGTGCCTCTTCTGCTATTTATATTGCTCTAGATGGGCTATGGCTGCTATTGGCCTGCTTTAGGGTCCAAACGAAGGCTCAATTGTGCCTTAACCGTGCTTACCACCTAAGTTGGCTTGTTTATACCTAATTACGTGTTTAGCTTAGCATTTTGTCGTCTAGTCGGCTTTGTCTTCTGGTCGGCCTTTCGGCCATCCGGTAGTACATATGCTCCCCAGGCTCGAGTGAGTTGGTTTAAACGTAACGTAGAGTCGAATTGCCGTGAGTATTCACATGCCGAGTGTGTTTGTAATTGCTATTGTTGAACCAAGTGGTGTTCAATGCTTTGAAGAATCCAATCCTTTGAAGGATGATGAAGCCTCTGCTTTGCTTGATGCTGCTGTGCTGGTTTTAACCTTGTTCTGGGGTAGTTCAATGTTGTAATCAACCCTTAGATTAAATCTCAAAGCAATTAGCATCTCAATTTTATCAAAGCAAAATGTTTTTCAAACTAAGTTGAAACAACCGATTGTTTTGTCGAAACAACCGATTGTTTACACTTAGGTGTTTTGAGAACGTTTGAAAACTATTTTTTGAATGGTGATTTTGTTAAGTAACAAAACAACCGATTGATTCGAGGAAACAATCGATTGTTTGTTTTAAAACCATAACAGAAAAACTGTTTTCTTTGACTGAGCTTTAAATGCTTTAACTGAATACGCTCCAGTCATTAAATACTTTGACCAATCTATTTTAAATGCAATTAAGAGTTTGTTAAGATTTGATAACAAACTATATTCTTAGATATATTCTGAAAAACTGTTTTTATGTTTTAAGAATCTTGAAACAAAGTTAAGATCTAAGAGTTTTTCAAAGAGTTCTGAGATTGCTTAAGAGTTGAGAGATTGATCAAAGTGCTGAATAGGATTTTACTTGTATTGATTTCAGATATTCATCTGTAACAACTGTAATCTTTGTAAACTGCTGAACAATTCGTCTGTGTGTTTTGTTGAGATTGGTTGTGTGTTCTTGAGGTGTTCAAGATCAGCAATCTTAGTGTTGGCCAAGGAGAGTGTGTTTCTTGAGGTGTTCAAGGTCATTCTCTTGGTTGTGGTGTAAGTGATCAAGTGGTGATTGCTTAGTGGATATCCTCAGGGTTTCTGAGAAGACTGGATGTAGCTCTTGTTTGGAGTGAACCAGTATAAACAACTGTGTACAATTTCTCTATCCCTATCTCTTTAATTAAGTTTTGTTATTTTGGAACTGGGATAAACAACCGATTGTTTCGCTAAAACAACCGATTGTTTTTCCAGCTTTGTGCTTTTGCTGTTTGTTTTGGAAACACTGAATCCTTAATCAAGGTTCTTTCAAAGTATTTTCATTCTAAGGTTAAAAGTCTGCGAAAATCTTTCTTAAACAATTCACCCCCCTCTCGTTTAAGGCCATATATTCTAACAGCTATGTTGTTGGATATCGAGTGTGGTGACTTGTACTCGAGGCGCATGTACATGTAGTGGTGAAAGAGGTACGCTAGATGTAATCTTTAGTCGAGAGGTTTTCTTTCGAACTCTCTTAGCCGAGAGGTTCTTCTTCCGTACTCTCGAAAGGGATTCACTTTGGTGAATTCTTCCTTGGTCGAGAGGTTTTCTTGCGAACTCTCTTGGCCGAGAGGCCGAGAGGTTTTTCTTTCGTACTCTCGACAGGGATTCACTTGGGTGAATTCTTCCATGGCCGAGAAGTTTTCTTTCGTACTCTAGGCAGGGATTCACTTGGGTGAATTCTTCCTTGGCCGAGAGGTTTTCCTTTCGTACTCTCGGCAGGGATTCAATTGGGTGAATTCTTCCTTGGCCGAGAGGTTTTCTTGTCAACTCTCTTGGCCGACAGGTTTTCCTTTCGTACTCTCGGCAAGGATTCACTTGGGTGAATTCTTCCTAGGCCGAGAGGTTTTTGTTTCGTACTCTCGGCAGGGATTGACTTGGGTGAATTCTTCCTTAGCCGAGAGGTTTTCCTTTCATACTCTAGGCAAGGATTCACTTGGGTGAATTCTTCCTTGGCCGAGAGGTTTTTCTTTCATACTCTAGGCAGGGATTCACTTGGGTGAATTCTTCCTTAGCCGAGAGGTTTTCCTTTCGTACCCTCGACAGGGATTCACTTGGGTGAATTCTTCTTTGGCCGATAGGTTTTTCTTTCGTACTCTGGGCAGAGATTCACTTGCGTGAATTCTTCCTTGGCCGAGAGGTTTTCTTGGGAACTCTCTTGGCCGAGAGGCAAAGAGGTTTTCCTTTCGTACTCTCTGCTGGGATTTACTTGGGTGACATCTTCCTTGGGCAAGAGGTTTTTCTTTCGTACTCTCGGCAAGGATTTACTTGGGTGAATTCTTCCTTTGCCGAGAGGTTTTCGTGTGATCTCTCTTGGCCGAGAGTTTTTCTTTCATACTCTCAGCAGGGATTCACTTGGGTGAATTCTTCCTTGGCCAAGAGGTTTTCTTTCGAACTCTCTTGGCCGAGAGGTTTTCCTTTCGTACTCTCGACAGGGATTCACTTGGGTGAATTCTTTCTTGGCCGAGAGGTTTTCTTTCAACTCTCTTGGCCGAGAGGCCGATAGGTTTTCTTTTCATACTCTCGGCAGGGATTCATTTTGGTGAATTCTTCCTTGGGCGAGAGGTTTTTTTTTGGTACTCTCGGCAAGGATTCACTTGGGTGAATTCTTTCTTGGCCGAGAGGTTTTCTTGTAATCTCTCTTGGCCGAGAGTTTTTCTTTCATAGTCTCGGCAGGGATTCACTTGGGTGAATTCTTCCTTGGCCAAGAGGTTTTCTTTCGAACTCTCTTGGCCGAGAGGTTTTTCTTTCGTTCTCTCGGCAGGGATTCACTTGGGTGAATTCTTCCTTGGCAGAGAGGTTTTCTTTCAAACTCTCTAGGCCGAGAGGCTTTTCTTTCGTACTCTCGGCAGGGATTCACTTGGGTGAATTCTTCCTTTGCCGAAAGGTTTTCTTTCAACTCTCTTGGCCGAGAGGCCGAGAGGTTTTCCTTTCGTACTCTCGGTAGGGATTCACTTGGGTGAATTCTTTCTTGGCCGAGAGGTTTTCTTGTGAACTCTCTCGGCCGAGAGGTTTTCCTTTCGTACGCTCGGCAGGGATTCACTTGGGTGAATTCTTCCTTGGGCAAGAGGTTTTCTTTCAACTCTCTTGGCCGAGAGTTTTTCTTTCATACTCTCGGCAAGGATTCAGTTGGGTGAATTCTTCCTTTGCCGAAAGGTTTTCTTTCAACTCTCTGGGCCGAGAGGCCGAGAGGTTTTCCTTTCGTACTCTCGGTAGGGATTCACTTGGGTGAATTCTTTCTTGGCCGAGAGGTTTTCTTGTGAACTCTCTTGGACGAGAGGTTTTCCTTTCGTACGCTCGGCAGGGATTCACTTGGGTGAATTCTTCCTTGGCCGAGAGGTGTTTCTTTCGTACTCTCGGCAGGGATTCACTTGGGTGAGTTCTTCCTTGGCCGAGAGGTTTTCCTTTCGTACTCTCGGCAGGGATTCACTTGGATGAATTCTTCCTTGGCCGAGAGGATTTTCTTTCGTACTCTCGGCAGGGATTCATTTGGGTGAATTCTTCTTTGGCCGAGAGGTTTTTCTTTCGTACTCTCGGGAGGGATTCACTTGGGTGAATTCTTCCTTGGCCGAGAGGTTTTCTTGTGAACTCTCTTGGCTGAGAGGCCGAGAGGTTTTCCTTTCGTACTCTCGATTGGGATTCACTTGGGTGAATTCTTCCTTGGGCGATAGATTTTTCTTTCGTACTCTCGACAAGGATTCACTTGGGTGAATTCTTCCTTGGCCGAGTGGTTTTCTTGAGATCTCTCTTGGCCGAGAGTTTTTCTTTCTTACGCTCGGCTGGGATTCACTTCGGTGAATTCTTCCTTGGCCGTGAGGTTTTCTTTCAACTCTCTTGGCCGAGAGTTTTTCTTTCATACTCCGACAGGGATTCACTTGTTTGAATTCTTCCTTGGCCGAGAAGTTTTCTTTCGATCTCTCTTGGCCGAGAGGTTTTTCTTTCGTACTCTCGGCAGGGATTCACTTTGGAGAATTCTTCCTTGGCTGAGAGGTTTTCTTTCTAAGGAATTCATACGTAGCTGGTAAGTCTAATTTCACTAAATGTGATGCCTCGTTAAAACCTCTTCAATCAAAAACCCTTTTGAAAAAAGATTGAAGGTAGGAAAGAGTACACCCTTAATACATATCAGTTAAAATACATTTTCAAATGACTGGTGTTCCACGTCTTGGGAACTCCCCGTCCTCTCGTGTTCATCAGGTGCCCGAGCCTTGTTTTAGAATTCTCTCAATTCCTCCAGCCGCATGTATTTGGTGGCTCTTTGGCGCAACTCATCCAATGTCGTGGCTGGCTGCATGCATAAATTATCTGAAAACGATCCCGGCTTTAGCGCAGTTACCATGTGGTGCATCGCCACTTCGGGACTTAGGTTCCGTATGTCCAAAGCCATCTTGCTAAATTTGTCCATAAAGGCTCTCAAGGACTCCAACTTCTCTTATCGGATATTCAACAAGGCGATCGAAGTGAGGTGGTGTGGTCGGCTGGTAGTGAACTGAGCTCCGAACTTAGTTGCAAGTGTGTCAAAACAATCTATGGACTAAGCCGGTAGTCGGGTGAACCAGCTTAAGGCTGCCCCCTTAAGAGAGGTGGGAAATATTCTGCACCATAGCGCGTCTTCTGTTGTGTGCAAGCCAACCTGGGTTAGGTACGCATTCAATTGTTCGTTTGGGTTTGTGGTTCCATCATATTTACCCAACGTGGGATTGTTCCAAGTTCCCGGCAGAGGAACTTCAAGAATGGTTTTGGCAAAGGGGCTTCTTCGGGGAGTCGTGCCTAACGTGTTAGTTGAGGCCAGTCTGGCATTTGCTTGATATGAACTTCCGACCTCATGTATATCCGTGTTCACGTTGTCACCCGGGGGGATATCATCCACGGCCTCCGGGATATCCGGCTTCTCGGCGAACTTTTGTTTCATCCAGGAATTCTCCTTTCTCAAAGTTTTCATCTCTTCACTCCTTCGTTTTATTCCTCTAGTCTCTATATCTTCATGATTAGTGTCATGGGATCTGGGTGACTGGTTTCCTCTTGCGCATTCCTATTGTTGCCCGTCATGTTCCTCGTAGTTACCATGTGGATATTTCGTGGGGTTTTCTTTCAGCCCCACGGTGGGCGCCAAAATGTTCCTACAAGACCTAAACCCTGCAAAACATTTCCTCTTGTTGCAATCTTCTCGTCTTCCAGATCTTTCGGTTAGTCTTCTTTTGGCTGGATCTCCTTTGGTTTGGACACGATTGGGGGAGTACCTGCGAAGACACTCCGACGATCAAGTCAGACCGAGAGCTAGGTACCAGAAGAGTAGGGAGTGAATAGTTACCTTGGGTGTTGTGCCTCTTCTGCTATTTATACTGCTCTATATAGGCTATGGCTGCTATGGGCCTGCTTTAGTGTCCAAACAAAGGCCCAATTGTGCCTTAACCGTGCTTATCACCTAAGTTGGCTTGTTTATATCTAATTACATGTTGAGCTTTGCATCTTGTCGTCTAGTCAACTTTGTCGTCTGGTCGGCCTTTCGGCCATCCGGTAGTACAAATTGCACAAGAAAAAGCTAGAGTGAACCGACGGTGTCAAGAATTTATACAAAATTTTCCAAAAATTATTTTTTTATTTAATAACCTCAACACAAAATATGATTAAACATGTACCGCCCTGGTAGTCGGAAGTGTTGACGTGGCATCGAGCTCTTATAAAGGCGTGTTAAACGGGACACCTGGCTAGCAGAAGGGAACGAAGTCGGGGGGGCTCGTGTAGTCGCCAGTTATTAAGTTGGCGTGCTCTGATCTCCAGCATACCTAAACCGGCGGTCACCGGTTTGAAGATGAAGTCGCCAGATGTGAACCCAGGCAACCAAGTGATCAGAGATCGCCGAAACAAGGACATCGCCGAAGATGAAGGCAGATAGTCATTTCCCAGCTGGCCAGAGGATGAGCTCGGGAGACAGCTTACTTGAACATACACGGTGAAGCAGGTAGGGCAGATCATGAAGACGGCCGGCGAGACCACAGGGAAGGTGTGTACGAAGGCACCCGAACTCGCTACCCAGAAGAGATCACACTCCAAGGCAGCTATGCACTGAGTTGAATCATGCATAAGTAACTTAGCCAAAAAACCTGAAGAGTAAGAAGTGGCGCCCAAGTCAAGGATGCTCCAGATGGTAACACGTGTACAGCTGGATGCGAGCCACGTGTCCAGAAGTGTAACTGTCTGGAGAGAGAAAGTGCGCAGGTATATAAGAGTTTCCAACGAACTTCTGAGGTACGCACGTTCAGATTGTTTCTTTACACTTGCGAGTCTTGAGTACGCTGAGAGAGAATTTGTGCACGGTTCCTTAGAGTTCTTGAGTTTTCTCTTAGTATTTGGTGGTTCAATCGCTGACTTGGGCGTCGGAGCGTGATCGGCCGCAGCGGCGTCGTTCTGTCTTTTGCAGGTTCTTGAGGTGGATCGCGGTGAAAGACGGAGGCTAACACGGCGCTGAAGTCGATCCAGGTTTGACGAGGCAAGGCTCCAGCGTTTTGGTCAACAGGCAGGATCATCAGGCGCCCACCGTAGGGCCGTGTAAAACTTGTTCCCATCCACAGCGTGTGTTCTTGGAGGTTTCTGCGGTTTTTGTGTGGCTGCGTGCTGGTGCAACCATTTTCCGCTGTTCATCTAGGTTTTGTTCGACAGTTTCGCGTTTTCCACCGTTCGTTTGAGTTCTTGTTCGATGAGGTGAGGTTTTTCGCTGCTTACGCGAATTTTAATCGGTGAAATCTAAGTTTCGCCGCTTGTTTGGATTTTCGTGGAGGAAGCGGTGGTTTGTGGTGAAATCGTGAGTTCCTGAGAAGGTTTGCTGTTGAGGTTACGTTCTTGAAGTTCTTCAGAGATTTGCGAAGTTCTGACCGATTGATCGCTGAATCGATCGTCGCTGAAGAAGGTGTTGTTCATCGCTCTTTGTGATCTATCAAGTTTTCATGAGAAAGATGAGAAGCAACCGTTCAAGTCTAGTTGCGCCCGTTACTGCTGAAGGCGCCATGACTATGGCGCAGATGGTGGAAATCATGCGTTCGCTGCAGGCGAATGTGGAAGCCTCGCGCATAGAGCAGGCAAAAATGCACGAGGACCTGGTCGCCTCTCAGGCCAGGAATGAAGAGCTCAGCAGAGTTACTGAGGAATTGCGCCAAGCTCTTCAGGAGCAGCGAGGGCGCCCAGTCACTGAAGAGGTCGCGCCGTCAACGCCACCTCGTGTTTTTCCCATGCCTTTCGCTCAGGCGATTACAGATACGCCTATCCCCGCAAGTGCGGTACCTGTGAAAGCTGTCTTTACCGGCGTGGAGGATCCTGAGGCACATCTCACCACGTTCCATACGCAGATGATGCTGTCAGGAGGATCAGACGCTGTGTATTGCAAGATGTTTGTGAGCACACTCCAGGGGACGGCGCTGGAATGGTTTGTGCCTGCCTACGGGGCACATAACCAACTTCCAATAGTTTTCGAAGATCTTCGTTGAGCAGTACATAGTGAACAAGGCGCCGCCCAGGGTGTCTTATGATCTGTTCGACATAAGGCAGTACCAGGGAGAGTCCCTCAGGGACTACTTGAATCGTTTTGGGGCACAGATGGTCCGCTCGCCAGCCAAGGACGAAGAGATGCTGGTCTACGCATTCAAGAAGGGCGTCCTGCCGGGACCCTTCTGTGAGGCGTTGATCAGGGCTCACCCCGCCACGTTTGCTGAGGTTAGGCGACTTGCGGTGGCCCACATCGCCGATGAAAGTGAGGTCGTCGAAAAGAGGGGAAGCGTGGCCCCCGCTAGGCCACGTGCCCAGACCAGGATCCAACCACAGAGGGTGCTGGAGACAGCGGCGGCCAAGAGGGATCAGAGGACTCGCCATCCTTATGATCCAAGGAAGAACAAGGGCAGGGGCCCAGGGCGCTCTCAACCAGCACGTCGGGAGTACAATCGCCCACCAAAGCATAAAAGTTTGTCATGGGGTTGGCGGATCTGATCGCCATTCCCAATATATCAGCTAGGCTGAAGGCGCCCGAGAAGGTGGGCGACAAGGTGTTGGGACCAAAGCCAGATGCCTGGTGTGAGTTCCACCAGGGCTTTGGCCACACCGTGGACTCATGTTTGGCTTTAGGATACCAGCTCGACGACCTGGTCAAGAGCGGGTTCCTAAACGACTACTTGCTGTATAGAAGGATGGGGGGCGCGTCGAGCTCCCAGCCCGCAGGTGGTGAGGCTCAGCAGCACGAGATGCCCACTCACGGAGAGATCCACACCATTGCAAGAGGTTTCTCGGGTGGTGGATGCATCGCGTCACAGAGGAAGAAGTATGCGAGGTCTGTGATGACGGTGGACATGTTCGAGGACCACTCGCCGGATGTGGACATTACGTTCACAAAGCAAGATCTTCGGGACGTTGTGCCTCATGACAACGACCCCATAATCATCTCGCTGATTACGGCAGGAAGGAAGGTCCACAGGGTGCTGGTGGACCAAGGAAGCTCGGCAGACATGATGTTCTGGCCGACTTTCACGCAGTTGGAGCTACCCCTTGACCAGCTGAGGCCCTATGGAGGGTGTTTGTATGGTTTCGCTGGCGACCAGGTGGAGGTCAGGGGGTACATTGAGTTGAGGACTACGTTTACGGATAAGGCGGGCTCGAGAATAGAGAAAATCAAGTACCTCATCGTGAACGCTCCTTCAGCATACAACATTCTGTTGGGAAGACCCACGCTCAACAGAATAGGCGCTATACCTTCGACCCGGCACATGAAGGTGAAGCTGCCATCTATGGAGGGGGTGGTGATCACCATCAAATCCGACCAGAAAGAATGATGTGATTCCACTAGCCATATAGAGAAAGGTTCTTGACCTTCTTAGGAATCACCTTGAGTTGGACATTATAGAGGCACTTTTCTTAGAGTTGGATCATTGTTCTAAGACAAGAACTCACCAAAAACTAGTACCAAATCCCAAACTCATTGGATGAACCAATTTTATTCAAATTGAACCGAACAAAAGAGGAGAAATTAAAAGGAACCGAGCAGAAATGATTAAGAACACAAATGAACCGAACAGAATTGAAATTAAAAGGCAAGAACAGAAATAAAAGGTGCTGGAAAAACAGAAAAACCGAACCAAAATGCTCAAGAACACAAGACAACAAGAGTAATTGAAAGAGAAGAAAGGAAGGAGAAGAGAGTGCTCATGAAGATGGAAGAATGTTGGATGATCTCGCCACTAGAAGTGTGGAATGCTCCTAGATAAGAGTGATGTCGCCACTTGAGGACTCCATTGATCCATCAAGATAAGACTAGAAAAGAAGGCTCCAAAAGCTCTCCAAAGTTCACTCAAAATTTGAGTAGAGTTTTCTTAGATTAATTCCAATCTGAAAAATACAAAGAGAGCACCTCTATTTATAGCCTAAGGTGCTGAAATATAAGCTACACAAATTCAAAAAACTCCCTCCCAAAAAGCTTCTAGAATTTGCGCCTAAAACAAAGCATGAGGAAGGTGTGACCTCTTCCTTCACTTTGGCACCTCCTTTTCTACTCCTACACCTATCTACTAACACACCCCCCCTAAGACTCCTAACTAAAGACTAAAAGATGCTTTAACAATAGAGGTTTCTAATGTTTCCCTCTAAGCACCTTTCTAAACAATATTTAATACTTGGCCTTGCCCTTCATGGGATGGACTTTGGGCTTTTGTGGGCTTTGGCCTTCTTGGGCTTGGGCTTGGGCTTTATCTTTTGCAAAGATTAACAAGTAAAACTTTAAATATGAAGGCGAATGATCTTGTTCTTCATTATAAAAAGCCACCTTTAGTTGATTCTCATCAAAGAAGCAAAGAAGTGCTGTGAGAATAGCCTGAAGAACAAGAGGTCCGTGAGTTACGTGACAACCACCCCGGCTCCCGGTGTGAAGCCCAGGCCGATAGTAATAGAGGAGACCGCCGGAAGCGACGTGGTGATGGTGGATGCTGAGTTGGGGGAGGAGAACGTCGGTCTAGAGGAAGAAGAGGTGAGGAATCACCCTGAGGAAGCGAGGGAGCTGGGAATCGCCAGAGCGGTGATCGCCAGAGAAACCAGACCAAAACCCGTCGAGCAGTGGCTCGAAAGGGAGATCGGGGGAAAAATCTTCAAGCTGGGAAGATCCCTGGAGGTTGAGCTCCAGGACCAGATCGCCAAGGTGATAAAGCGGCATCTGGATGCGTTCGCATGGTCCGCTTCGGACATGCCCGGGATCGACCCCGACTTCTTGTGCCATCATTTGGCGATGGACAACCAGGTCGGACCGGTACGACAGAGGAGAAGGAAGTTCAACGAGGAGAGGAGGCAGGCGATTAGAGACGAAACCCAGAAGCTCCTCGCTGCAGGCCATATCAGGGAGGTGCAGTACCCTGAGTGGCTGGCCAATGTCGTGCTGGTAAAGAAGAGCAATGGGAAGTGGCGCATGTACGTCGACTTCACTGATCTGAACAAGGCCTGCCCAAAGGATTCATATCCTTTGCCAAGTATAGATGCCCTGGTCGACAATGCTGCAGGGTGTAAGTTGCTGAGCTTCCTGGATGCCTTCTCGGGGTACAACTAGATAAAGATGCATCCTAGGGATGAAGAGAAGACCGCCTTCATGACCGAGAGATCGTGCTACTGTTACAAGGTGATGCCATTTGGGCTGAAGAACGCGGGGGCCACGTACCAGAGGTTGATGGATCGGGTACTTGCACCAATGCTGGGAAGGAATGTGCAAGCCTACGTGGATGACATGGTCGTGACCTCACCAGAGAAGAGCAAGCACGTTGTAGACTTGGAGGAGTTGTTTACTACGATCGCCAAGTTGAGGTTAAAGCTGAATCCCGAGAAGTGCATCTTTAGCGTGGAGGCTGGGAAGTTCTTGGGGTTCCTCTTAACTGAGAGAGGAATAGAAGCCAACCCTGATAAGTGTGCCGCCATCTTGGCGATGAGAAGCCCGACGACCGTGAAGGAGGTGCAGCAGCTCACGGGTCGGATGGCCGCCCTGTCTCGTTTCGTGTCGGCTAGCGGAGAGAAGGGCCATCCGTATTTCCAGTGTTTAAGGCGGAATAACAAATTTGCCTGGACAAAGGAGTGTGAAGAAGCCTTCGTCAAGCTTAAAGAGTATCTGGCGAGCCCGCCGGTTTTGTGCAAACCGCTGACGGGGACCCCTCTCAGGTTGTACTTCGCTGTGACTGAGAGGGCGGTAAGCGCGGTGCTCACCCAAGACCAAGATCAGGCCCAGAGGCCTATTTATTTTGTCAGCAAGGTGCTGCAAGGCCCCAAAGTAAGATATCAGGCCTTGGAGAAAGTTGCGCTGGCAGTAGTTTTTTCGGCGAGAAGGCTACGCCACTATTTCCACAGCTTCACAATACTGGTGATGACCGACTTGCCCATCCAGAAGGTCCTGAAGAAGACCGACGTCGCCGGGAGGATAGTGAAGTGGGCGGTGGAGCTGTCGGAGTTCGACATCAAGTATGAGCCCCGAGGTCCGATTAAGGGGCAGATTTTCGCAGATTTCGTGGTCGAGCTCTCGTCAGAAGCAACACGAGTTGACGGGGACGACTTTCGTTGGGTGCTTTCAGTGGACGGATCGTCGAACCAGCAGGGTAGCGGTGCTGGAGTCATCTTAGAAGGGCCCAACGGCGTGCTGATTGAACAGTCCCTGAGGTTTGTCTTCAAAGCCAGCAACAACCAAGCAGAGTATGAGGCGCTGATCGCCGGAATCTTGCTGGCCAAGGAGATGGGAGCTAGGGTGTTAATGGCTAAGAGTGACTCGCTGTTGGGCACGGGACAAGTAACAGGCGAGTTCCAGGCTAAAGATCCACAAATGGCGGCTTACCTGGAGTATGTGCAGGAGTTGAAGAGTTCCTTTGTCTCCTTCGAGGTAGTGCATGTGCCCAGAGAGCAGAATGCCCGAGCTGACTTGCTAGCTAAGCTCGCCAGTTCAGGCAAGGGGGGTAGGCAGAGGACGGTGATTCAAGAAACTCTGAAGACGCCTAGAGCATTTGTGGCAGATCACCTGGTTCTTCAGATAAGCAAATCGACGGAGAAAGCGGCGAGGAGTCACAGGTCTTTGACTCAGGAGACCTTCAGGTCGCCCAGAATAAGAGCATGTCGGGGAGAGAAGGTGAACGTGGCACAGGTCTGCGCTACCCATGAGCCAGACACCTGGGTAACACAGTACAAGCGATGCCTGGTGGATGGCCTTCTCCCGCTGGATCCGACGGAGGCTAGGAAGATAAAGAAGAATTATAGCAAGTTCACGATGATTGATGGCGAGCTGTATAGGTTTGGGTTCACTCACCCACTCCTGGAATGTGTGCACGGGGAAAAATGTATAAGAATCATGGTCGAGCTCCATGAAGGGATATGCGGAAGCCACTTCGGGGGTCGAGCTCTGGCTGCAAGGACTCTCCGTGCAGGTTACTACTGGCCAACAATGAGAGAAGACTGCAAGAAGTATGCACAGTGTTGCAAGCAATGTCAGCAGCACGCCGATTGGCACAAGGCGCCTCCCGAGGAGTTGAAGTCGATTTATAACCCTTGGCCGTTTCATACATGGGGGATCGACATTCTGGGACCTTTTCCATTGGCGATCAGGCAGATGAAGTACTTGGTGGTGGCGATTGAATATTTCACCAAGTGGATCGAAGCGGAACCAGTGGCCCAGATCACCGCGCACAAGATCGAGAGCTTTGTGTGGAAGAGCATTGTGTGCCGGTTTGGTGTGCCCAAGCGCCTGGTGTCAGATAACGGAACTCAGTTTGCAAGTCACCTGTTGAAGAAGCTGTGCGAAGGGGTGGGAATTCAACAAGTATTTGCATCCATCGAGCACCCTCAGACGAATGGCCAAGTAGAGTCAGCCAATCGGGTATTGCTGAGAGGTTTGAAGAGAAGGCTAGAGAAAGCCAAAGGAAGTTGGGCTGAGGAGGTACCCCGTATAGTCTGGGCGTACCACACCACTGAGCAATCAGGAACCCATGAGACCCCGTTTAGCCTGGTCTATGGATGCGACACAATGATTCCAGTAGAGATCCAGGAGAGCTCGCCGAGATTCCAAAACTTTGTAGCGGAAGACTCGAATGAGGAAAGAAGGCTGAATTTGGATTTGTTGGATGAGGTCAGGGAGGAGGCGAGAGTAAAGGCTGAGGCGGTGAAAAGAAGGATCGAACGAAGGTATAACTCGAAGGTGATGCCAAGGCAGTTCAGAGAAGGCGACCTGGTGATGAGGAAGGCTCACCAGTACGAGATGGAGAACAAGTTGTCGCCTAAGTGGACGGGACCGTTCAGGATAACCGAGGCGCTCGGGAACGGCGCCTACCGTTTAGAAACGTTGGAAGGAGGGGCGATTCCTCGCACTTGGAACGCCACGCACCTCAAGTTATATTACAGTTAAAAAGCTTTGTAAGTAAACCAAACACGAAGAGTTTGCAAGTTTTCTGTTAAAACAGTTTGAAGGGGGCACTCTTTTTTTCCTAAGGAGGGTTTTTAATGAGGCCACCCAATAAAGAAGAGTTTTCGAAGTTTAAAGTTGTTTAGATTGCATGCTTGTCGTTATTGCGAAAGTTTTGAAGAAAAAACCTTGTCACTCGAACGTGATCTAGGGCAAGTTTTGAAGTTATGTTGTATGCTTTCTAAAAAGTTTCTAAGTCCCCATCGTTTTTCGGCGATTGGCGGCATCAGTTAAAGTTTAAAGTCCTCATCGTTTTTAGGCGATCGGAGGCACCAGTTAAAAGACCTCAACGCCCTCGCGCGTCCTGAGGCGAGAAAGAGATAAAGACCTCCTCGTCGTCGAGCGAGTGCAGGCGAGTTAGAGTAAAAAGTCCTCAGTGCTTCCTGGGGAGAGAAGATGTAACCTCTGGGGCAATGTAGAGGCACCAGTGAAAAGTCCTCAGTGTTTCTAGGGGAGAGAAGATGTAGCCCCTGGGGCAATGTAGAGGCACGAGTTAAAGACCTTCTCGCCGATGAGCGAGTTCAGGCGAGTTAAAGACCTTCTCGCCGATGAGCGAGTTCAGGCGAGTTAAAGACCTTCTCGCCGTCGAGCGAGTTCAGGCAAGATAAAATCCTTCTCGTCTCGAACGAGTTCAGGTATGGTGTAAAGGGTGGAAGAAGTTCAGAGGGTGGCTAAGGTAGGTTCGAAGAGAGCGTCCAGCCACCCGGTTCCTTGTTCTGAAGCTCAGGGAGGTAGAGAAGGATCCGAAAGGCGCCTCTACCCCCAGATGAGGGAACTTGTGAGGGCAAGAGGAGGCCTACGTCGCCAAGACCCTCTGGCGATCAGATTCGGGCGGTGGCACGAGCAAAGGCCCATTTGATGGAGCAGATGAGGTAAGCTACGCCTTAAGCCGTCAGTTGAAGTGAAACTTGCTGTTTAGTGAGTACCTTTACGACGAGGTTCGCTGCTTTTAAAAGTTTATGAGTTATTAGAATGCTGTTATTCGAAAGTTGATAGTTTGAGCAGCAAGAAAACAAGTTGTGCCCGCAAAATTGCTAAGTTAATTTCGTTTGAAGCGAATTGTACAAGGAGAGATAAAGCAAACGGAGAAATTGTAGGAAGAGGCATAGAAAAACTTTATAATAAAGTGGTATCAGTTCAGAATACGTATACAAAAGAGGAAAGTTATTACAAGAAGTTTGCGCAAAGAGAAAACAGATGAATAAGTGAATGGAGGGAATTAGCTAGTCTTCAGAAGGAACGATCTTCCCATCCACCACTTCGTTGTTTAAAGACACCATGGAGAGGTCCAGATCAGGGTATTGGCAAGCGAACTGCTCCAGGGCGGCGTCAAACCCAGCAGCGAGGATTTGGGCAGAGCTCAGCTCGAGTTCTTCAATCTGCTTCTTGAGCCCCTCGTTCTGTTGTTTTAGTTCTTCAGCCCTCTCCCGAGCTTGAAGAAGGTCTTCAGTAACCCTCTTGTTCTCCGCCTGCGCTTGGGCCAGTTCTGTGGCGATCCCTTCGTTTTCCTTTTTGGCCTCGGCGAGCTTAGCCATGGTGTCATCTCTCTCTTTTTCAGTTTTCCCCAAGAGGACCTCCCGATCTACGGACCTCTTCTCAAGGTTTTCTACCTTGGCGGCATCTGCTTTAATCGACGCCTCCAGGCCAGCCACCTTGAGATGGTAGGGGACCAATTTGCTCTCCAGCTCAATCTTCTCTTGAGCTAAGAGGTGCACCCTATGGCGTAGATCAGTGGCCTCCTTGCGCGCCACTCGCAGCTCGGTGCTCATAGCATCCTCCACTCGCGAATGATCGATCTCCGCCAGCATAAGGTTGCAGGACAACTTCTCCGCCTCGATCCTTATTAGGCGATTCTCCTCTTGGAGCACGGAGATGTCATCCTGGAGTTTCTTGCTGGAACTCCCCACAGCTTTTGATATGATGGAGGGGAAATCCTCTGCCATCATCTTGAGTTTTGCTGAGAAGGGTTCCCACACCCTTTTGACCACAAGGGAAAGGTTTGCTTGTGGAAGCACTGGGGGAGCCTGTTGCTGGTTCTCGCCGCCACCTTCTTGAATTGGCTGGTGAGTTGGAGCTTCTTGGCGTGGTGGTGACGAGGGGGACTCGGTGATGGTGATGGGTGAGTTGTGAGCCCCTTCATCCCCGCCTAGTGCAGCTTCCGCAGTTGAGGCTGTTGAAGGAGGACCCCCTCCAACAGATACAAATGGCGTGGAGGCGCTCGGGGGGTTCTCCATGAAGTTAGGCTCAGTAGCCTCAATCACGGGGAGTGCAGCCGCCAAGGGAACTGCTTGAACCGGCGGTGTCGCAGCTGGCGGAGAAGTCGGTATCGGAGTGGGAGCTGGTGGTGGGGACGGTGTTGATGTTGGAGGAAGAGGTGGAGCAGGTGGTGAAGAAGGCGCCACCCTTCTTCTCTTGGTGATGAGGCCGTCCTCAGTCGCCTCATCGTCTTCTTCTTCATCCTCATGGACCACCTGAGGGGTTTTCCTCTTTGGCTTCCTAAGGATGAGTTTTTTACGTTGTGGGGCGGGCAGGGCCTCTGAAGGAGCTGGGCCTTTAGGGGGCGATCTGCCCTGGGCAGCGGCGATCTCCACCACCGAGTTGGGCACAGTCTGGGAGCCCGACGCCAACCCATGGGCTCGGGCGAGCGCCCTCAATTCAGCCAGTTTTCCTTTGCCCAACATGAGATCTGCATAATACAAAGGTATACAGGTCAGCTCAAAGAGAAAGATAAACACATGAGTAGATATGCAAATGAGGCAAACAAGTGATGCAGAAAATAAAAACCAAGTCTTGTGCACAACAGACAAGACGCCCAGCAACAGTTAACAGAGGTACAGCACGGGGCAATGACTTAGATGTTAAGGTAAGCACTAACCTATGCGAGCCTCGAGTTGGCCCTCGAAGAACTCAAAGGAGATGATTGCAGAGGTAAGAAAGGTAATGTTCGCGGCTGCCACACTCTTCCTGAAGAGGCACAGGTCTTTGTCCAAAGCGCCCATGTGGTCGGCGCTTCTTGGCTTCCTGAAGCTTCCCTTGGAGTCTTTGTTTCCCTTGTTTACCCAGTACAAGGGAAAGCCGTCGAGCAGCGAAGCGTCCTGGTCGTTTTGGCGCACTTGGACAAATTTGCCCTTCCAATCCTTGTAGGACTGCTGGAAGATAGAGAGGATCGACCTCCCAGCAATCCCGTTCAGGCTCACCCAAAGGCGATCCCCAGGGTTCTTGGCCTCGAACAGAAAGAGGAACACGTCTACCGAGGCCGGTAGTCCCAAGTGCGCGCATATAATCTGAAACACCCGCACGAATGCCCAGCTGTTGGGATGGAGCTGGGCGGCGGCGATGTCGAGCTCGGTTAGTAGCTCCCTTTCGAAACGAGTAAAGGGAAACCTAAGTTTCACCTTCTTGAACAAGGTGGTGTATACAAAGCAGAACAACTCGCCGTTGTTCCCTTTGTCGTCTGCACAGACTGGCTCGTCAGGGGGGCAAGGTAGCACCATCAGCTTGTCGTCATGCTCCTTGTGGAATGAAAGGTTGGGCTCGTCCCCTTTCTTCAATCGAAGCACCGCCAGGTGAGAGTTTACTGAAGAAGTCTCCTTCAGAAGAGTCAAGGTGGGCCATGGGTATAGCTTCTTGTAGTCTGGGGAAGGAATGGAGGCACCTCCGACGATGGGTGGAGTTGCCTGAGCAATGTTGGGATGAGAGGTTGCAGGCCTCTCAGCCTGGGAGGAGGAAGCACCAAGTGCTCGCGGTGGGTTATGAGCTTGAGATGGAGGGTTTCGTGACGAGGGAGGAGGATTCGGAGTGATCTTTAAACGAGCCATCGCGGAAACTGCAAAGGAAAAAGAAAAGGAAAGGTGAGCGAAGGTTGCGGAGACTGACTCGATTGTGAAAGAAGGATGAAAAACGAACGAACGAAAGTTCGTTGTAATGGAGACGAAGCCCTAAGTTACGAGAAGGGAGAAACAGAGGAAAACAACCCACAGCGTATGCACCAGTCAGTTAATGGATGATGCGAATCGGTTAAAATGCAGAAAAACTTAACAGGAGAAGTAAAGGGAGTACCTTTCGATGATCAGAAGAACGTTGAAGGAAGTTGAGGATTCAGAAGGTTGAAGAGCGTCGTGGGTTTTTGCAAAAGAAACTCAGAGCGTTTGAGAAGGCAAAGAGGTGATGGAACAGTAGAAGGGAAATGGGTTTAAGGGTTTTTCAAATGATTTTTGGAAGCGCAAACGACAACTAAAGACAACCGTTGATGAAGCCACGTGTCGGACGATTGGGAGAGTGTTTGGTGGAGCGTCAGGAAAGCAGAAAGTACAAACGTTTGGAATTCTGCGCCAGCGCCACGTAGATCGGTAGTGACGTGATTCCTTTAGTCTTTTCGCTGGACAAGTCTTCGCTTAAGACTGGGGGGCTTGTGTACCGCCCTGGTAGTCGGAAGTGTTGACGTGGCATCGAGCTATTATAAAGGCGTGTTAAACGGGACACCTGGCTAGCATAAGGGAAGGAAGTCGGGGGGGCTCCGATCTCCAGCATACCTAAACCAGCGGTCACCGGTTTGAAGATGAAGTCGCCAGATGTGAACCCAGGCAACCAAGTGATCAGAGATCGCCGAAACAAGGACATCGCCGAAGATGAAGGCAGATAGTCATTTCCCAGCTGGCCAGAGGATGAGCTCGGGAGACAGCTTCCTTGAACATACACGGTGAAGCAGGTAGGGTAGATCATGAAGACGGCCGGCGAGACCACAGGGAAGGTGTGTACGAAGGCACCCGAACTCGCTACCCAGAAGAGATCACGCTCCAAGGCAGCTATGCTCTGAGTTGTATCATGCATAAGTAACTTAGCCAAAAAACCTGAAGAGTAAGAAGTGGCGCCCAAGTCAAGGATGCTCCAGATGGTGACACGTGTACAGCTGGATGCGAGCCACGTGTCCAGAAGTGTAACTGTCTGGAGAGAGAAAGTGCGCAGGTATATAAGAGTTTCCAACGAACTTCTGAGGTACGCACGTTCAGATTGTTTCTTTACACTTGCGAGTCTTGAGTACGCTGAGAGAGAATTTGTGCACGGTTCCTTAGAGTTCTTGAGTTTTCTCTTAGTATTTGGTGGTTCAGTCGCTGACTTGGGCGTCGGAGCGTGATTGGCCGCAGCGGCGCCGTTCTGTCTTTTGTAGGTTCTTGAGGTGGATCGCGGTGAAAGACGGAGGCTAACACGGCGCTGAAGTCGATCCAGGTTTTACGAGGCAAGGCTCCAGCGTTTTGGTCAACAGGCAGGATCAAAACACAACATATTTTAGGTCAACAGGATATTCAAAGAGAGAAAATATCAAACACCGCAGCACTAGGGTTTAGAAATTGAATATTTTTTCAGCACTAGCATAGAAGAGTAAAATACTTATTGTGAAACAAACACAATGAATTTGAGGCTCAAATTTTTTATCACAAATAAACAGGACTATACGAAAGGTCTAGTAAAAAATCAGGTAAAAACACCCAAAGAATAAGGCATAATAAATTTTAGACCGAGAGCAATCAGCACATAAAACTTGTTTTTTCATGGAAGAAAACGTCCTGGCTTTTACGGTTATATCTTTTTTTTTGTATTTTGCTTTTGGACTTGAATTTTTAACTGGATACAAACAACATCATAATCAAATTATGTAAAAAAAATTCAGGTTTTTTTTTTCAAAAAACAAACCTAGAATAAATTCTCAAAACCGAGACAAAAACTTTACAAATCTGGACAGAAAGGAAAACAAGGACGCCAAATGAAATAAGAACAAACTAACAAGACACAGTGGAAAATTATGTCATAGAAAGCATTGATGAACAAATAGCACTCAAGAACTCAAAGATTACATAAGAAAAAGGTTCAAAAGCTTACACAAAATTTTATGACAAAAACACAAACACTTGGTGTGCACTTCTAAGAGGAATTTTAACAAACACATATATAATAGGTGGAAAACTAAAATTATGTGACATATGAAACAAAAACTACACAAGACTAATCACAATAAAATATTAGAAACAATAAAACTCATATATTTTCACATAAAACTGAATAAAAAACACAACCATTCAAGAAAAAATACCCGATTTAAACAAAACTGAAATTCAATAAAAATATGTGTAGGTTATGGTGCGAATTATGTTGAACCAAGTGGGTTCAAGCTTTGAAGAATCCAAACCCTTTGAAGGATGATGAAAGGTTGGTTGTGCTTGTTGTTGTTGAGCTGTCTTTTAGATAGGATCTCGGGTAGATTTTATATGTAATCCACTCTTGATTGAATCCAAAGCATAGGCATTCTCAATCCTTTTAAAAGAAAAGTGTTTTTCAAACTAAGTGAAAAACAACCTGTTGTTTTGTCGAAACAACCGATTGTTTTATATTTAGGAGTTTTTAGAAAGATTGAAAACTGTTTTTATGGTTGACTTGCTGTCAAAACCAAAACAACCGATTGAATCGTGGAAACAACCGATTGTTTGTTTTGGTACCATAACAGAAAACTGTTTTGTGCTTTGACTGAGCATTAAATGATTATCTAACTGTTTACGCTCTAGTTTTTAATGCTTTGACCAATCTTTAAAAGAAATAATTAGTTTGTTGAGATTATGCAACAAACAACTTTGTTTTAAATACAGAAAAACAGATTTGAGTTTTTAACTGAATGAGTTTTTGAAAAGTTGAGATTGCTTAGAGATTGAGTTTGATCAAAGAGGGAGATAGGATTTTCTGCTTGTATTGATTTCAGATTTGTTTTGTAACAAGTGTAATCCTTTGTATCTTTTGAAAAGAACCTTGTGTGGTTGCTGAGAAGTGTTGTGTGTTCTTGAGGGGATCAAGATCAACATTCTTAGTGTTGTTGTGCTGACCAAGAGAAGTGTGTGTCTTGAGGGGATCAAGGTCACTTCTTTGGTTGTGTTGTAAGTGATCTAGGTTTCATTGCTTAGTGGATTTCCTCAGTGGTTTCTGAGAAGACTAGATGTTGCTCTGGGTTTATAGTGAACCAGTTTAAACCTCTGTGTGCATTCTCTCTATCCTTAATCTCTTTAAATTCAGTTTTAATATTTGTGAACTGGTATAAACAACCGATTGTTTCTGTGAAACAACCGATTGTTTTTCTGGTGTTGTACTTTTTGCCTTGTGTTTTGCCAAACTGATTTCCTTATCAATTGTTTCTCGAAGTAATTTCATTATTGACTTAAAAGTTTGCGAAAACTCTCTTTAAACCATTCACCCCCCTCTAATTTAAAGTCATCCATTCTAACAATTGGTATCAGAGCTTGGTTCTTGAAATTTATTCAAGTGTGATCCTAAAAACTGTTTTTTAATGGCTGATAGACTACCTTTTGGGGAAGGTGCATCAATCAACAGACCACCTCTGTTTTGTGGTTTGAGCTACCAATTTTGGAAAGTGAGAATGAAAATCTTTATAGAATCACTTGACAAAGGTAGTTGGGATGCAATTGAAAATGGTCCTTTTGTCCCAAAATTTGAAAAAGATGGATCATCCATTGAAAAGCCTTGGTCTCAACGGACTGATTTTGAAAGCAAGAAGGCCAAATTCAATTGCATTGCTAAAAACATAATAAGTGGGTCTCTCAATGCAAATGAGTTTTTCAGGGTCTCTCAATGCAAATCAGCAAAAGAAATGTGGGACACCTTGGAGGTAACTCATGAAGGTACAAATGAGGTGAAGAGAGCTAGGAAGCATACTCTAATCCAAGAGTATGAGATGTTCAGAATGCTCAAAGGTGAAACAATTGCTGAAGTGCAGAAAAGATTCACGCACATCATCAATCATCTCATGAGCCTTGACAAGACCTTTGAAAAGGAAGAGCTAAACATCAAGATTTTGAAATGTCTTGATAGAGCATGGCAACCTAAGGGAACTGCTATATCCGAATCTAAAGATCTAAGATCCTTGAGTATGGCTTCTTTGTTTGGCAAGCTTAGGGAACATGAGTTAGAGATGAATCGACTCAATGTTCAAGAAAGCGAAGACAAGCACGTAATGAGTATAGCCTTAAAAGTTGTCAACCACAAAGGCAAACAAGAATCCAACGATGATAGTGATGAAGAGAACCTTAGCTTGTTATCCAGAAAGTTTAGCAAATTCTTGAAGAGGAACCGCAACAAGGACAACAACAAAGATAGGTATGGAAACAAGAAATCCAATGATTTTAATTCCAATAACTATACTTGTTTTGGTTGTGGTGAGCAAGGGCACATAAAGGCAGATTGCCCAAACAAAAGCAAGGAGAAAAAGCCTAGCTACAAGGAAAAGAAGGGCAAGACAAAGAGAGCCTACATAGCTTGGGATGAGAATGAGGTATCCTCATCAAGTGAAGAAGAAAGACCAAGCATCTGTTTGATTGCTGAAGATGATGATGAATCTTGCAGCTCAAGTGAAGTAAGTTCTTGTGCTTCTTTAAATGAACAAAAATATAGTGAATTGTATTTTTGGAAAAGCTGATTTAGGTTTTAATCCATAAAACAAACAAGATAAGTTTTTAAAATGTTTTTCAAGAAAGCCAGAAAAACAACCGATTGTTAAGTCGAAACAACCGGTTGTTACATGCTTTTACTGCATGAAAAAGGGCCATTCGGTTAGATTTTGCAAAATAAGAAAGTTTTCTGTTCCCAGGGGCTTCATGAAATGGATTCCTAAATGATGTGAGGTTCCAAATGAGAAAAAGAAATCAGTTGGACCCACATTTGTAAAGGGGCCAAATCTTGTTGCTTGAACTCATGTTTGTGCAGGAAATCTAAAGAAGTGTGAGGGACTGAGTCATTTGATCAAGTTCTTGGAAGAAAAAGACCAACATTAAACTTGAATCAATGTTCTGTATCTGTCCAAAGGCTCTCAACAGTTAAATGAGGCTTCTTGATCACAAAGAACATGGCTCATTGAAAGAACATCATAAAGGATAAGACCTTCCTTATCTCTGTTCTTAATTCCTGTTTTAAAGTTCATTTTCATGATTGAATATCTTCTTTAAAATGTTCAATTTCATCTGCTTTGAATTCTTTCTGCTCATGTTTAAAAATTCAAAATCAGTTTTGTTGCTGCAGAAAAACAACCGATTGTTTCCTCGAAACAACCGATTGTTTTGTGTCTGATAACACTATGAAGAAATCAATTTAATTTCTTTTTTAAATTTCTATCTGTTGCAAATCAGATTAAAGAAAGAATCCTTGGTCAATGAACCTGTGTTGAAAGTTGGTCACGCTCAGAAAGAAGTTACAACAGTCATAAAGGAATATATTCCAAAATCTTGAAAATTTAAGAGCTTTTATGACTAGTTAAAGAACACATGTGATGACCATGTGATTTTCTGCTTTTTCTGACGTTTTCTGTGCAGAGCATGGTCAAGTCTTCTCTCTCTGAAAATTTGGTACCCACTCATGTCATTGAATGCTTTATGATTTTGTTTTTGCTATAAAATTTGTTGCAGTTGATCTCTTTCACAAGAACAACCAATTGCAACATCTCTTGCAATTCTTGTGTGAGCTTCTCTTTGCTTCTTCTCTACCATCATGGAATCAACACCTCCCACCTCAAAGAGAGTTAAAACCAGAGCAGTAAGGTCTTGAGGAAGGCTAGAAGGATGGTTTTCTGGTGATAATGATCTTATTGAAAGGTATAGGTTTGAGACAAGCACCAAAGTGATAAACAACCCCAAAGTTGTTTGCTTTGATTGGTTGAAAAGCCAAAAGCTAGATAATGTAAGAAGGCTGCTCAAATATCAATCTCTCAAAAAGTTCTTGGAGATGAAGGGGAACATCTACCCAGATTTGATTAGAGTGTTCTACACAAATCTCAAATTTGAGGGAAACAACCTTGTCTCTCATGTGAAGGGTGTAGATATGAAGATCACCTATGATGTGTGGACTGCAGTGGCGGGTCTGAAGTATTCTGGCCTCAGAATCAACAAGGGGAACCTTGGTGTAGTGGGTTTCAACAAAGTCCAATACTACAAGAGTTGTTTGAAGAATCAAAATACTCAAGTTAGGACTTGTTCGGTTGGTGGCTTGAGGCTTGATGAAAGGTTGTTGGCCCTTACTGTGACTTGGATTCTAACTCCAAGTGGGAGCACTCATTATGTTCTTACAGAGGAGGACCTTGTGTATATCTACTGCATAATGAAGAAAATTAGAATAAATTGCATCCACATCATCAAAGAGCACATGCAAAAGGCAATGAGGTTAAGTGACTATCACTATCCATATGCTGTTTTGATTTCTATGTTTTTGCTATATTTTGAAGTGAATATGGAGGATGAAACATCTGAGTTGGTCAAGTCAACTCAAGAGTTGAACAATGGATCTCTCAGCAAAATGGGATTCACCAAAATAGGTGGCAAATGGATAAGCAAAGATGGTGACCATGGTGTCTCATCAAGTGCTGCTGCTGATCTTGAAGAAGAAGAACATGTTGCTGATATGGATTTTCAACATGAAGATCATCCAGAAACAAATCAAGATGCTGGACCCAGTGTTAGTGCTGGAAATCAGGAAGAAGGAATGCCAATCATGTCTTCTTTTGAGAGATACATGGTCAATAGGCTTGATGGCTTTGCGGAGAACCAAAGGAATCTCCATGATATGTGTGTAAGCAACTTACAGAGCATTGATAATAGGTTCAACAGCATGGATGCACGCTTCATGACTTTGGATGAACAAATTGAGGCAATCCAGAACCAGATTTTTGATCTACAATATGTTGATGATGAATGAAGAGGAAAAACAACCGGTTGATATCTCGAAACAACCGATTGTTTTTGGTGTTGTATCAGTTTTTCTCTTTTATGCTTTTGCTTTTTAATTCTGTTGTATTAAGAACAATTATCTTTTTTATCTCTTCTTTTTGTCTATCTGTGAAGACAAATAGGGGGAGATTTATGTTGTGTTTGTTTTTCGTTATTATTTTTTGCAAAACAGTTGTATGGTTAAAAACCTTATAGGTTATTGCTCTGATATTATGCTCTGTTTTTGTTTTTGTGCTAACCAAATATCTGATATTCTATGCTTTGCTTAAAACTGTGTCCTGCAGGAACTGCTTCAGATTCAATCAATCCAACACAAGCATCAGGGATTTGTCTTCATCAAATAGGGGGCGATTGTTGAACCAAGTGGATTCAAGCTTTGAAGAATCCAAACCCTTTGAAGGATGATGAAAGGTTGGTTGTGCTTGTTGTTGCTGAGTTGTCTTTTAGATAGCATCTGGGGTAGATTTTATATGTAATCCACTCTTGATTGAATCCAAAGCATAGACAATCTCAATCCTTTTAAAAGAAAAGTGTTTTTCAAACTAAGTGAAAAACAACCTGTTGTTTTGTCGAAACAACCGATTGTTTTATATTTAGGAGTTTTTAGAAAGATTGAAAACTGTTTTTATGGTTGACTTGCTGTCAAAACCAAAACAACCGATTGAATCGTGGAAACAACCGATTGTTTGTTTTGGTACCATAACAGAAAACTGTTTTGTGCTTTAAATGAGCCTTAAATGATTTTCTAACTGTTTACGCTCTAGTTTTTAATGCTTTGACCAATCTTTAAAAGCAATAAATAGTTTGTTGAGATTATGCAACAAACAACTTTGTTTTAAATACAAAAAAAAACATATTTGAGTTTTTAACTGAATGAGTTTTTGAAAAGTTGAGATTGCTTAGAGATTGAGTTTGATCAAAGAGTGTGAGATAGGATTTTCTGCTTGTATTGATTTCAGATTTGTTTTGTAACAAGTGTAATTCTTTGTATCTTTTTAAAAGAACCTTGTGTGGATGCTGAGAAGTGTTGTGTGTTCTTGAGGGGATCAAGATCAACATTCTTAGTGTTGTTGTGTTGACCAAGAGAAGTGTGTGTCTTGAGGGGATCAAGGTCACTTCTTTGGTTGTGGTGTAAGTGATCTAGGTTTGATTGCTTAGTGGATTTCCTCAGTGGTTTCTGAGAAGACTGAATGTAGCTTTGGGTTTAGAGTGAACCAATATAAACCTCTGTGTGCATTCTCTTTATCCTTAATCTCTTTAAATTCAGTTTTAATATTTGTGAACTGGTATAAACAACCGATTGTTTCTGCGAAACAACCGATTGTTTTTCTGGTGCTGTGCTTTTTGCTTTATGTTTTGGCAAACTGATTTCCTTAGCAATTGTTTCTAGAAGTAATTTCATTCTTGACTTAAAAGTTTGCGAAAGCCCTCTTTAAATCATTCACCCCCTCTAGTTTAAAGCCATCCATTCTAACAGATTCAACATAAAACACAAAGAAACAACAAAACTTGAAGAAAAATAACTCTAAAACAATTAAAATGAAAGGAACTAAACCAAAAAACAAGAACATGAAGAAGAACGCATGAAAATTCAAGAAACATATAAAACAATGAAAATAATCGGTGGAAACTCAAAATAAACGGTGGAAACTGAAAAATAAATGCTGGAAAATTGCAAACAATGAAAAACATATGGAGAAACAAAGGAACATGGTGCAACAACACTGAAGAACAATCCAAAAATATTTGAGATTAAAGCTTATCTGGATGGAATTGATGGAAGGCACCGGAAGACTTGTAGGTTTATGGAGGAAGCGCCAAATTACTATGGATGTTTATGGGTTTGGGAATGAGTTTACAAGGTGAAAAAGCCAAGGAAGAGGTTAGGCCAACATCCTCTAGTTTCTAAAATGAAAATGAGCATCATAGAAGAGAGACTTGGAGAAGTGTGTTTGAATTTCACAAACACAATTTTATATATCAATCAAGTCTAAAATGTACATAAGAGGAGTCTCTCATTTATAGACTAAGGAGACTCCTAAGTTGACTATTGAGTACTAAAAAGACTTTTCATTCCTAGCATTCAATATGACAATCCTGAGTGCAAGAAACACTCCACTCATGAGTTGACAAATGGCACAAGAGGACTGAAGATTCATTTAGAAGAGGCACATTGCTAGTCTTTAGGAGAAGCTTGAAGAGTCATTCTTGCAAAGAGGAGGAGTCGTCTAAGTGAAAGTCTTGTTTGGAGAGAAAGATATTCCTATTCTAAAGTTGCCTTAGAAATACAAAATCAAAAAATACTATTCTAATATTTACATTTTATTCAAAACTAAGGCTGATATTATCTTTTGTATTATTCCAAGTTGATACAACCCAAATAGTCAAGAAGATGACCAAGTACACAAGACACACTTCACACTTTGATAAGTCATCTCAACATCCAAGACAAAGCCCCACCAAATGTCGGAAGGACCTCAACAAAAGAAGAATTGGGCATAAACCAGAGCATCAAATGTTCTTTCTTCTGGTCTTCTTACAAGAAAAAATGTTTGTAAATAAATTGGGCTCACTTTAGGGGTCCAAATAGAAGAATGAGCTAGAGTAGGTTTACATAGCATAAATAGGAGTGTGATCCTGCCTGTGGACCGGGACGGAAAAGCCTTGCCTCGTCAAACCTGGATCGACTTTTGTGCCGTGTTCACCTTCGTCCTTCGCCGCGATTCACCTCAAGAACCTGCAAAAGACAGAACGGCGCCGCTGCGGCCGATCACGCTCCGACGCCCAAGTCAGCGACTGAACCACCAAATACTAAGAGAAAACTTAAGAACTCTAGGGAACCGTGCCAAATTCTCTCTCAGCGTACTCAAAATTCGCAAGCGTAAAGAAGTAATCTGAACGTGCGTACCTCAAAAGTTCGTTAGAATCTCTTTATATACCTGCGTACTTTCTCTCTCCAGACAGTTACACTTTTGGACCCGTGGCTCACATCCAGCTGTACACGTGTCACCATCTGGAGCATCCTTGACTTGGGCGCCACTTCTTACTCTTCAGGTTTTTTGGCTAAGTTACTCATGCATGACACAACTCAGTGCATAGTTGCCTTGGAGCGTGATCTCTTCTGGGTGGCGAGTTCGGGTGCCTTCGTACACACCTTCCCTGTGGTCTCGCCGGCCGCCTTCATGATCTACTTTACTTGCTTCACCGTGTATGTTCAAGCTGTCTCCCGTCCTCATCCTCCGGCCAGCTAGGAAATGACTATCTGCTTCCATCTTCGGTGATGCCTTTGTTTCGGCGATCTCTAACCACTAGGTCGTCTGGGTTCGCATCCGGCGACTTCATCTCAAACTCGGTGACCGCCGGTTTGGGCATGCCAGAGATCGGAGCACGCCAACTTAATAACTGGTCGACTACACGAGCCTCCCGACTTCCTTCCCTTCTGCCAGCCAGGTGTCCCTTTCAACACGCCTATATAATAGATCGATGCCACGTCATCACTTTCGACTACCAGGGCGGTACACAAGCCCCCAGTCTTAAGCGAAGACTTGTCCAGCGAAAAAACTAAAGGAGTCACGTCACTACCGATCTACGTGGCGCTGGCGCAGAATTCCAAACGTTCGTACTTTCTGCTTTCCTGACGCTCCACCAAACACTCCTCCAATCGCTCGACACGTGGCTTCATCAACGGTCCTCTTTAGCTGTCGTTTACGCTTCCAAAAATCGTTTGAAAAACCCTTAAACCCATTTCATTTCTACTGTTCCATCATCTCTTTGCCTTCTCAAACGCTCTGGACTTCTTCTGCAAACCCACGACGCTCATCAACTCCTCTCAATCCCCAACTCCCTTCAGCGTTTGTCTGATCATCGAAAGGTACTTCTTTTACTTCTTCTGTTAATGTTTGCTGCATTTTAACCGATTCGCATCATCCAGTAACTGTCTGGTGCATACGCTGTGGGTTGTTTCTCCTTCTCCCCTTTCGTAACTTAGGGCTTCACCTTCCATTTCTTTCAACACAACGAACCTTCGTTCGTTCGTTTTTCATCCTTTATTCACCATCAAGTCGACCTTTGCAACCTTCGCTCACCTTTCTTTTCCTTTTTCCTTTGCAGTTCCTGCGATGGCTCGAACAAAGACCACCGCGAATCCTCCTCCCTCGTCGCGAAACCCTCCATCTCAAGCTCATAACCCACCGCGAGCACCTGGTGCTCTCTCTTCCCAGGCTGAGAGGCCTGCAACCTCTCGCCCCAACCCCGCTCAGGCTACTCCACCAGTCGCTGGAGGAGCCTCCATCGCCTCTCTAGACTACAAGAAGCTATACCCCTCGGCCATCTCAACTTTGCTGAAGGAGACTTCCTCAGTAAACTCTGCTGGGGCAGTACTTCGATTGAAGAAAGGGGACGAGCCCAACCTTTCGTTCCACAAGGAGCACGATGACAAACTGACGGTGCTGCCTTGCCCCCCCGACGTGCCAGTCTGCGCAGATGACAAAGGGAACAACGGCGAGTTGTTCTGCTTTGTGTACACCACCCTATTTAAGAAGGTGAAACTTAGGTTCCCCCTTACCCGTTTCGAACGGGAACTACTAACCGAGCTCGACATCGCCGCCGCCCAGCTCCATCCCAACAGCTGGGCATTCGTGCGGGCGTTTCAAATTGTGTGCGCACATCTGGGACTACCGGCCTCGGTAGATGTGTTCCTTTTCCTGTTCGAGGCCAAGAACCCTGGAGATCGCCTTTGGGTGAGCCTGAACGGAATTGCTGGGAGGTCGATCCTCTCTATCTTCCAGAAATCTTACAAGGATTGGAAAGGTAAATTTGTCCAAGTGCGCCAGAATGATCGGGACACTTCGCTGCTCGACGGCTTTCCCTTGTACTGGGTAAACAAGGGAAATAAAGACTCCAAGGGAAGCTTTAGGAAGCCAAGAAGCCCCGACAACATGGGCGATTTGGATAAGGACCTGTGCCTCTTCTGGAAGAGCGTGGCAGCCGCCAATATTACCTTTCTCACCTCTGCGCTCATCTCTTTTGAGTTCTTCGAGGACCAACTCGAGGCTCGCATAGGTTAGTGCTTACCTCAACGTTTAAGTCTTTGCCCCATGTTGCACTTCTGTTATCTATTACTGGTCATCCTGTCTGTTGCGCACTAAACTTGGTCTTTATTTCCTGCACCATTTGTTTGTCTTATTTGCACACTTCCTCATATGTTTTACCTTTGTCTTTGAGCTTACCTGTGTACTTTTGCATCATGCAGATCTCATGCTGGGCAAGGGCAAGTTAGCTTAATTGAGGGCGCTCGCCCGAGCCCACGGATTGGTGTCGGGCTCCCAAACTGTGCCCAACTCAGTGGCGGAGATCGCCGCTGCTCAGGGCAGATCGCCCCTTACAGGCCAAACCCATTCAGAAGCGTTGCCCACTCAACAACGCAAGAAACTCGTCTTAAGAAAGCCAAAGAGGAAAACTCCTCAGGTGGTCCATGAGGATGAAGAAGAAGACGATGAGGCAACTAAGGATGGCCTCATCACCAAACGGAGAAGGGTGGCACCTTCTTCACCACCCGCTCCACCTCCTCTTCCAACACCAACACCACCTTCTCCCCCAGCTCCAACACCAACACCACCTTCTCCCCCAGCCCCAACGCCGCCAGTCCAAGCAGTGCCCTTGGCGGCTGCTCTTCCTGCGGTTGAGGCCATCGGGCCCAACTTCCTGGAGAACCCTCCAAGCGCCTCCACGCCATTCAAATCCACTGGAGAGGGTCCTCCTTCAACTGCCTCAATCGCTGAAGCCGCGCCAAGTGGGGATGAAGGCGCTCACAACTCGCCCATCATCATCACCGAGTCCCCCACGTCTCCACCACGCCAAGAAGCTCCAATTCAACAACCAATCCAAGAGGGCGGTGGTGAGAGCCAGCACCAAGCTCCTTCGGCACCTCCACCAACAACGGTTGCAAACCTTCCTCTTGCGGTTAAAGGGATCTAGGAACCCTTCACAGCCAAACTCAGAATGATGGCAGAGGACCTCCCCTCCATCATATCAAAAGCTGTGGAGAGCTCCAGCAAGAAACTTCAGGACAACATCTCCGTGCTCCAAGAGGAGAATCGCCTAATAAGGATCGAGGTGGAGAAGTTGTCTTGCAACCTCATGCTGGCAGAGATCGACCATTCAAGAGTGGAGGACGCCATGAGCACGGAGCTGAGGGTGGCGCGCAAGGAGGCCACCGATCTGCGCCATAAGGTGCACCTCCTAGCTCAAGAGAAAATTGAGCTGGAGAGCAAACTGGTCTCCTACCGTCTCAAGGTGGCTAGCTTGGAGGCGTCGATCAAAGCAGATGCAGCCAAGGTAGAAAATCTTGAGAAGAGGTCAGTAGATCGGGAGGTCCTCTTGGGAAAAGTTGAAAAAGAGAGAGATGACACCGTGGCTAAGCTTGCTGAGGCCAGAAAGGAGAATGAAAGGATCGTCGCAGAGCTGGCCCAGGCGCAGGCGGAAAACAAGAAGGTCACTGAAGACCTCCTTCAAGCTCGTGAGACAATTGAAGAACTAAAGAAACAAGCTGATGTGTTAGCACAGCAGACCGAGGGGCTCAAAAAGCAAACTGAAGAACTCGAGCTGAGCTCCGCCCAAATCCTTGCTGCTGGGTTTGACGCCGCCTTGGAGCAATTTGCCTGCCAGTACCCTGATCTGGACCTCTCCATGGTGTCACTAAACAACGAAGTGGTGGATGGGAAGATTGTTCCTTCTGAAGATTAGCTGCTTCCCTCCATCACTCATTCATCTGACCTTCTCTCTTACACACTTATTTGTAATAACTTTCCCTTTTTGGTATATGTATTTCGAACTGATACCACTGTGTTATGAAAATTTCCGCTTCTTCTTACAATCTCTCTGTTTGCCTTGTTTTTGCTCGTAAAAAATCACTTAAACGAAACTGACTTAGTAACTCTGCAAGCGCGACCGTTTACTAACTGCTTCAAACTATCAACTTTCGGTCGATATCATTCTAATAACTCGTGAATTTTAAGGTAATCGAGCTTCAGCGTAAAACTATTTGCTAAACAGCGCGTTTTAACCCAACTGATAGTTTAAGGCATAGTTCACCTGATCTGCTCCATCGAAACAGGCCTTAACTCTTGCCATTGCTTGAATTTCTTCTGATCGCCAAAGAGTCTTGGCGATACCAGCTTCTTCTTGCCTTCATAACTTGGCCATTGTTCCCTCATCTGGGGGTAGAGGCGCCTTTTGGATCCTTCTCTACTTTCCTTGACTTTCAGAACAGCAAGCCTGATAGCTAAGTGTTCTCTTCGAACCTACCTTAGCTATCCTTTAAACTTCTTCCACCCTCCACACCGTACCTGAACTCGTTCGAGACGAGAAGGATTTTATCTTGCCTGACTTCACTCGATGGCGAGAAGGTCTTTAACTCGCCTGAACTCGCTCATCGGCGAGAAGGACTTTAACTCGCCTGAACTCGCTCATCGGCGAGAAGGTCTTTAACTCGTGCCTCTACATTGGCCTAGGGGCTATATCTTCTCTCCCCTGGAAACACTGAGGACTTTACTGATGCCTCTACATTGCCCCAGAGACTACATCTTCTCTCCCCTGGAAGCACTGAGGACTTTTACTGGTGCCTCTACATTGCCCCAGAGGCTACATCTTCTCTCCCCTGGAAGCACTGAGGACTTTTACTGGTGCCTCTATATTGCCCCAGAGGCTACATCTTCTCTCCCCTGGAAGCACTGAGGACTTTTTACTCTTTCTCGCCTGCACTCGCCCGACGGCGAGGAGGTCTTTATCTCTTTCTCGCCTTAGGACGCGCGAAGGCGTTGAGGTCTTTTAAACATTGCTGGTGCCTCCGATCGCCGAAAGACGATGAGGACTTTAAACTTTAACTGATGCCGCCAATCGCCGAAAAAGCGATGGGGACTTAGAGACTTTTCAGAAAGCATGCGACATAACTTCAAAACTCGCCTAAAATCACATTTGAGTGACAAGGTCTTTCTTTTCTCAAAACTCTTGCAATAACAAAAAGCATGCAGTCTAAAACACTTTAAACTTCGAAAACTCCTCTTTATTGGGTGGCCTCATTAAAAACCCTCCTTAGGGAAAAAAGAGTGCCCCCTTTTAAACTGTTTTGACATAAAGCTTGCAAACTCTTCGTGTTTGTTTTTACTTACAAATCTTTTAACTGTAATATAACTTGAGGTGCGTGGCGTTCCAGGTGCGAGGAATCGCCCCTCCTTCCAACGTTTCTAAGCGGTAGGCGCCGTTCCCGAGCGCCTCGGTTATCCTGAACGGTCCCGTCCACTTAAGTGACAACTTGTTCTCCATCTCGTACTGGTGGGCATTCCTCTTCACCAGGTTGCCTTCTTTGAACTGCCTTGGCATCACCCTCGAGTTATACCTTCGTTCAATCCTTCTTTTCACTGCCTCAGCCTTCACTCTCACCTCCTCCCTGACCTCATCCAGCAAATCCAGATTCAGCCTTCTTTCCTCATTCGAGTCTTCCGCTACAAAGTTCTGGAATCTCGGCGAGCTCTCCTGGATTTCCACTGGAATCATTGCGTCGCATCCATAGACCAAGCTAAACGGGGTCTCATGGGTTCTTGACTACACGGTGGTGTGGTACGCCCAAACTATACGGGGTACCTCCTCAGCCCAACTTCCTTTGGCTTTCTCTAGCCTTCTCTTCAAACCTCTCAGCAATACCCGATTGGCTGACTCTACTTGGCCATTCGTCTGAGGGTGCTCGACGGATGCAAATACTTGCTGAATTCCCACCCCTTCACACAGCTTCTTCAACAGGTGACTTGCAAACTGAGTCCCGTTATCTGACACCAGGCGCTTGGGCACACCAAATCGGCACACGATGTTCTTCCACACAAAGCTCTCGATCTTGTGCGCGGTGATCTGGGCCACTGGTTCTGCTTCGATCCACTTGGTGAAATATTCAATTGCCACCACCAAGTACTTCATCTGCCTGATCGCCAATGGAAAAGGTCCCAGAATATCGATTCCCCAAGTATGAAACGGCCAAGGGCTGTAAATCGACTTCAACTCCTCGGGAGGCGCCTTGTGCCAATCGGCGTGCTGCTGACATTGCTTGCAACACTGCGCATACTTCTTGTAGTCTTCCCTCATTGTAGGCCAATAGTAACCTGCACGGAGAGTCCTTGCGGCCAGAGCTCGACCCCCGACGTGACTTCCGCAGATCCCTTCATGGAGCTCGGCCATGATTCTCGTACATTTCTCTCCGTGCACACATTCCAGGAGTGGGTGTGTGAACCCAAACCTATATAACCCGCCGTTAAATATCGTGAACTTGTTGGAGTTCTTCTTTATCTTCTTGGCCTCCGTCGGATCCAGCGGGAGAAGGCCATCTGCCAGGCATCGCTTGTATTGTGTTACCCAAGTGTCTGGCTCATGGATAGTACAGACCTGCGTCATGTTCACCTTCTCTCCCCGACATGCTCTTATTCTTGGCGATCTCAAGGTCTCTTGAGTCAAAGACCTGTGACTCCTCGCCGCTTTCTCCGTCGATTTGCTTATTTGAAGAACCAGGTGATCTGCCACAAATGCTCTGGGTGTCTTCAGAGTTTCTTGGATCACCGTCCTCTGCCTACCCCCTTTGCCTGAACTGGCGAGCTTGGCTAGCAAGTCAGCTCGGGCATTCTGCTCTCTGGGCACATGCACCACTTCAAAGGAGACAAAGGAACTCTTCAACTCCTGTACATACTCCAGGTAAGCCGCCATTTGTGGATCCTTGGCCTGGAACTCGCCTGTTACTTGCCCCGTGACTAACAGCGAGTCACTCTTAGCCATTAGCACCCTAGCTCCCATTTCCTTGGCCAGCAAGATTCCGGCAATCAGTGCTTCATACTCTGCTTGGTTGTTGTTGGCTTTGAAGGCAAACCTTAGGGATTGTTCAATCAGCACACCGTTGGGCCCCTCCAAGATGACTCCAGCACCGCTACCCTGCTGGTTCGACGATCCATCCACCGAAAGCACCCAACGAAAATCATCCCCGTCAACTCGTGTCGCTTCTGACGAGAGCTCGACCACGAAATCTGCGAAAATCTGCCCCTTGATCGGACCTCGGGGCTCATACTTGATATCGAACTCCGACAGTTCCACCGCCCACTTTACCATCCTCCCAGCTACATCGGGCTTCTTCAGAACCTTCTGGATGGGCAAGTCGGTCATCACCAGTATTGTGAAGCTGTGGAAATAGTGGCGTAACCTTCTTGCCGAAAAAACCACTGCCAGTGCAGCTTTCTCCAGGGCCTGGTATCTCACTTCGGGGCCCTGCAACACCTTACTGACAAAATAAATGGGCCTTTGGGCCTGATCTTGGTCTTGGGCGAGCACCGCACTCACCACCCTCTCAGTCACAGCAAAATACAACCTGAGAGGGGTCCCCACCAGCGGTTTGCACAAAACCGGCGGGCTCGCCAGGTACTCTTTAAGCTTGACAAAGGCCTCTTCACACTCCTTCGTCCAGGCGAATTTGTTGTTCCGCCTTAAACACTGAAAATACGGATGGCCCTTCTCCCCGCTGGCTGACACGAAACGAGACAGGGCGGCCATCCGATCTGTAAGTTGATGCACTTCCTTCACGGTAGCCGAGCTCCTCATCGCCAACATGGCAGCACACTTATCAGGATTGGCTTCTATTCCTCTTTCAGTCAAGAGAAATCCCAAGAACTTTCCCGCCTCCACGCCAAAGATGCACTTCTCGGGATTCAGCTTTAACCTGAACTTGGCGATCATAGTGAACAACTCCTCCAAGTCCGCAACGTGCTTGCTCTTCTCCGGCGAGGTCACGACCATGTCATCCACGTATGCTTGCACATTCCTTCCCAGCATTGGTGCAAGTACCCGATCCATCAACCTCTGGTACGTGGCCCCTGCGTTTTTCAGCCCAAAAGGCATCACCTTGTAGCAGTAGCACGATCTCTCGGTCATGAAGGCGGTCTTCTCTTCATCCATCGGATGCATCTTTATCTGGTTGTACCCCGAGAAGGCATCCAGGAAACTCAGCAACTTACACCCTGCGGCACTGTCAACCAGGGCGTCTATGCTTGGCAAAGGATACGAATCCTTCGGGCAAGCCTTGTTCAAATCAGTGAAATCGACGCACATGCGCCATTTGCCATTGCTCTTCTTTACCAGCTCGACATTGGCTAGCCACTCAGGGTACTGGACCTCCCTGATATGGCCTGCAACGAGGAGCTTCTGGGTTTCATCCCTGATCGCCTGTCTTCTCTCCTCGTTGAATTTCCTTCTTCTCTATCGCACTGGTCTGACTTGGTTGTCCATCGCTAGATGATGGCACAAGAAGTCGAGGTCAATTCCTGGCATGTCTGAAGCAGACCATGCGAAAGCATCCAGATGCCGCTCTATCACCTTGGCAATCTGGTCTTGGAGATCAGCCTCCAAGGATCTTCCCAACTTGAAGACCTTTCCCCCGATCTCCCTTTCGAGCCATTCCTCGACGGGTTTTGGTTTAGCTTTCCTGGCGATCACCGCCCTGGCGATTCCCAGCTCCCTCGCTTCCTCAGGACGATTCCTCGCCTTTTCTTCCCGTTCGGCGTTCTCTCCTTCAGCCTCAGCATCCATCATGGCGACGTCTTCCCCGGTGGCCACCTCCATCGCTGCACCAACAATCTGCCACTCTGTTGGCTTGGGCTTCACACCGGGAGGCGGCGTCGTTGTGATGTAACTCACTGACCTCTTGTTCTTCAGGCTATTCTCATAGCACTTCTTGGCTTCCTTCTGGTCAGATTTGATGGTGATCACCATCCCTTCCATCGATGGCAACTTCACCTTCATGTGCCTGGTCGAAGGCACAGCTCCTATTCTGTTGAGTGTTGGTCTTCCCAACATAATGTTATATGCCGAGGGAGCGTTCACGACGAGGTACTTGATTTTCTCCGTTCTTGAGCCCGCCTCATCCGTGAAGGTAGTTCTCAACTCTATATACCCCCTGACCTCCACCTGATCGCCAGCGAAACCATACAAACACCCTCCATAGGGCCTCAGCTGGTCAAGGGGCAACTGCAACTGTGTGAAAGTCGGCCAGAACATCACATCTGCCGAGCTTCCTTGGTCCACCAACACTCTGTGGACCTTCCTTCCCGCCGTAACAAGCGAGATGACTATTGGATTGTTGTCGTGAGGCACAACGTCCCTGAGATCTTCCCTTGTGAACGTGATGTCCACGTCTGGTGAGTGGTCCTCGAACATGTCCACCGTCATCACAGACCTTGCATACTTCTTCCTCTGTGACGCGGTGCATCCCCCACCCGAGAAACCTCCTGCAATAGTGTGGATCTCTCCGTGAGTAGGCATCTCGTGCTGCTGAGCCTCACCACCTGCGGGCTGGGAGCTCGACGCGCCCCCAGTCCTTCTATCCAACAAGTAATCGTTTAGGAACCCGCTCTTGACCAAGTCCTCGAGCTGGTATCCTAAAGCCAAACATGAGTCCACGGTGTGGCCAAAGCCCTGGTGGAACTCGCACCAGGCGTCTGGCTTTGGTCCCAACACCTTGTCGCCCACCTTCTCGGGCGCCTTCAGCCTGGCTGCTATATTGGGAATGGCGATCAGGTCCGCTAACCCCATGACAAACTTATGCTTCGGCGGGCGATTGTACTCCCGACGTGCTAGTTGAGGGCGCCCTGGGCCCCTGCCCTTGTTCTTCCTTGGATCATAAGGATGGCGAGTCCTCTGATCCCTCTTGGCCGCCGCTGTCTCCAGCACCCTCTGTGGCTGGATCCTGGTCTGGGCACGTGGCCTAGCGGGGGCCACGCTTCCCCTCTTCTCGGCGACCTCACTTTCATCAGCGATGTGGGCCACCGCAAGTCGCCTAACCTCAGCAAACGTGGCGAGGTGAGCCCTGATCAACGCCTCGCAGAAGGGTCCCGGCAGCACGCCCTTCTTGAATGCGTAGACCAACATCTCTTCGTCCTTGGCCGGCGAGCGGACCATCTGCGCCCCAAAACGATTCAAGTAGTCCCTGAGGGACTCTCCCTGGTACTGCCTTATGTCGAACAGATCATAAGACACCCTAGGTGGCGCCTTGTTCACTATGTACTGCTCGATGAAGATCTTCGAAAACTGCTGGAAGTTGGTTATGTGGCCTGTAGGCAGGCTCACAAACCATTCCAGCGCCGTCCCCTGGAGTGTGCTCACAAACATCTTGCAATACACAGCATCCGATCCTCCTGACAGCATCATCTGCGTGTGGAACATGGTGAGATGTGCCTCAGGATCCTCCACGCCGGTAAAAACAGCTTTCACGGGTACCACACTCGCAGGGATAGGCGTGTCTGTAATCGCCTGAGCGAAAGGCATAGGGAAAACGCGAGGCGGCGTTGACGGCGCGACCTCTTCAGCGACTGGACGCCCTCGCTGCTCCTGAAGAGCTTGGCGCAATTCCTCAGTCACTCTGCTAAGCTCTTCATTCCTGGCCTGAGAGGCGACCAGATCCTCGTGCATTCTTGCCTGCTCTATGCGCGAGGCTTCCACATTCGCCTGTAGCGAACGCATGATTTCCACCATTTGCGCCATAGTCATGGCGCCTTCAGCAGCAACGGGTGCAACTGGACTTGAACAGTTGCTTCTCATCTTTCTCATGAAAACTTGACAGATCACAAAGAGCGATGAACAACACCTTCTTCAGCGATCAATCGGTCAAAGCTTCGCAAAACTCCAAAGAACTTCAAGAACACAACCTCAACAGCAAACCTTCACAGAAACTCACGACTCCACCACGAACCACCGCTTCTTCCACAAAAATCCAAACGAGCGGCGAAACTTAGATCTCACCGATTAAAACTCGCGTAAGCAGCGAAAAACCTCACCTCACGGAACAAGAACTCAAACGAATGGTGGAAAACATGAAACTACCGAACGAAGCTTAGATGAACGGCGGAAAATGGTTGCACCAGCACACAACCACACAGAAACTGCAGAAACTTCCAAGAACTCACGCTGTGGATGGGAACAGATTTTACACGGCCCCACGGTGGGCGCCTGATGATCCTGCCTGTGGACCGGGACGGAAAAGCCTTGCCTCGTCAAACCTGGATCGACTTCTGCGCCGTGTTCACCTCCGTCCTTCGCCGCGATTCACCTCAAGAACCTGCAAAAGACAGAACGGCGCCGCTGCGGCCGATCACGCTCCGACGCCCAAGTCAGCGACTGAACCACCAAATACTAAGAGAAAACTTAAGAACTCTAGGGAACCGTGCCAAATTCTCTCTCAGCGTACTCAAAACTCGTAAGCGTAAAGAAGTAATCTGAACATGCGTACCTCAGAAGTTCGTTAGAATCTCTTTATATACCTGCGTACTTTCTCTCTCCAGACAGTTACACTTCTGGACACGTGGCTCACATCCAGCTGTACACGTGTCACCATCTGGAGCATCCTTGACTTGGGCGCCACTTCTTACTCTTCAGGTTTTTTGGCTAAGTTACTCATGCATGACACAACTCAGTGCATAGTTGCCTTGGAGCGTGATCTCTTCTGGGTGGCGAGTTCGGGTGCCTTCATACACACCTTCCCTATGGTCTCGCCGGCCGCCTTCATGATCTACTTTACTTGCTTCACCGTGCATGTTCAAGTAAGTTGTCTCCCGTCCTCATCCTCCGGCCAGCTAGGAAATGACTATCTGCTTCCATCTTCGGCGATGTCTTCGTTTCGGCGATCTCTAACCACTAGGTCTTCTGGGTTCGCATCCGGCGACTTCATGATGTGATTCCAATAGCCACATAGAACAAGATTCTTGACACTTTGAGGAATCACCTTGAGCTGGAAAATATAGAGGCACTTTCTTAGAAGTTGGATCATGGTTCTAAGTCAAGAACTCACCAATACAAGTACCAATTCCCAAACTCATTTGGATGAACCAAATATTGTCAAATTGAATCAACAAAGGAATTATAAAAGAGAAGACCGAACAGAATTAAACCACAAACAAATGTTCCGAACAGAATTTAGAAAACCAAAACATAGGTGCTGGAAAATTAAGGACAGCCGAACCAAAAAATGCTCAAGAACACAAAACAACAAGAGTAATTGAAAGAGAAGAAAGGAAGGAGAAGAGAATGCTCATGAAGATGGAAGATAGGTTGGATGATCACGCCACTAGAAGTATGGATGCTCCTAGATGAGTGTGGAAGCCGCCACTTGAGGAAACCATGGTCCTTCAAGATAAGACTAGAGTAGAAGCTCAAAAGCTCTCCAAATGCTCACTCCAATTTTGAGTATAGTTTCTTTAGATGAATTCAAATCTGAATTTTACAAAGGAAGCACCTCTATTTATAGCCTAAGGTGCTGAAAAATAGGTGGGAAATTTCAAATAAACTCATTTGAAATTCCCACCAAAAACAAGTCACATGGGAGGTGTGACCTTTTTCTACTATGACACCTCCCAAAAACTACACCTACACCACTCTCCTAAGTCACATGGACAATGTGACTTTATTTTACATTTTCACACACCTTTATTTAATAACCACACCTCCTAAAACTATACAAGAGTATTTCAAAGCTTGGCCTTGCCCCTCATGGGATGGATTTGGGCTCTTTGGGCTTTGGCCTTCTTGGGCTTGGGCTTGGGCTTTGGGCTTGGGCCTCATCTTTATTTTATGTCTTCTTTTAATTTTGAGAAGACTAGAAGGAAGAACTTCAAATGTGAGGGTGGATGTCCTCTTCCTCCATTAATAAAAGCCTCCTTTATTTGATTCTCATCATACTCCTCGAGTTGGAGAGAATTCGTCCACGAATTCTGAATCCCTGCATATAACAAAGTCAGTTTAGTTTTACAATTAAAAGTGGAAGAAAAATGTAAACATGACTTAGCATTTGTAAATAATGGGATTTCAGAAAAGGAGGTTCTATAAATCGACCAAGTTGGAAAAATTTGTTTGGGAATGATGTGATGTTTTGGAAAAAGACCTCTTAAATGGTGACAACCATTAGGAGGTATGAACAAATCATCCCTAACATTTTTTAACCAAGATGGTGGTGAAATAGGAACCTTGGGTAATGAAAAAGATAAGGAAGGAAAACACCTTGGAGGTGAAAGGATAAGACCCATGTCAACTTGGCCTTCTTTGTCTTTTTCTTGTTTACTTGTGGTAGGTGGGTGAGTTAGGTCTTGTTTTACTTTGTTGATCTTTAAGATTTGCTTTTGTGGACAATGAAGAGCTATGTGCCCAAAACTTAAACATTTAAAACATTTGGTATTTGAAGTTTTGGTAGGCGACTTAGGAGTAGAAGGTTTTGTAGTAGAAACGTTTTTTGGAAATATGGTTTGTTTGGAAAAATTGGAAGGAGAATTTTGAGTAGACATTTTGTTGGCATCCTTCCTAGAAGAGTTGTAGAAATCATCATCATGAGTATTTTTGAAAGTTGTTTTCAAAAGATAGGATTCCACCTTGATGGCTTGGCGAAACACTTTCTTTAAAGAAGAGTACTCATTTAATTCTACAATTTCTCTAATATCTCTTCTCAAACCACGTACAAACCATTTTATCTTTGACTCTTCATTAGCATGCATATTCATTTTAGTCAAAGTTGTTTCAAAATCTTTAAAGTATTCTTCTACCATCCTATGTCCTTGAGGAAGCCTTTGGAACTTCAACAAGTGTTCCTTCCTAGAAGGAGGAACAAACCTCGCGCGCATACACTCTTTCAAAGCATTCCAAGAAACCACGGGAGGTTTCTTGCGATACATAATGTCCATTACAATTTTATGCCACCATTCTTTGGCATAGCCCAAAAAGGATAAAGAAACTAATCTAAGTTTTTGGTCATCTTGGACCTTATACACATGAAAATAATGGTCAACCTTAGTCTCCCATTCTAAATACACATTAGGATCACTATCACCATTAAAACTAGGGACTTTTTTACAAGCAATGTTGAACACTTGGTGATATCTTTGGTCACGGTTATAGCTCTCTTCATGAGAATGATGGTGATGCCACCTTCTTCTATGTTCTTCTTCACCAAGGACTGAAACTTTGCAAGGAGAATGCTGCTTGTAATATGCACCACTTGAATAGCCAGCCATTTTGCAAATAAAAAACAGCAAACACACAAAAACAGCAAACAAGTTAAGAAACAAAATTAGCAAAAACAGTGAGCTTGGCAATGAAACTGCCGAAGTGAAATGAGGCTGAAAAAAGAGATCACTCTCAAAGAAATAATGTTCTTGCACGAATCTGATCTTGAGGCCTTGGAATCCTCAAATGAAATATGTCAAAGCAAGCACACCAATCTTAAGAGCAAACCACCACAAAACCAAAGAAACAATAAAGACAAACAAGAAAAGGTATAAGCAAGGAAAGGTAATTGCAAAAGGAATACTATACGTAAGACAAACTCAAAGAGTAAGAATGAAAGACAATCAAGAAAATAAAGAACTCAATGAGAAAAGTAGGCACACAAAAGAAAACCTAAGGAAAAGCACTAGAGGAGATGAAGAAAACAAAAAATTTAGCTACTGGAAATTTTTTTTTTATGCAAACTGTGTTTGATATTGACTGATTTAACTGGAACGTTGTAGAGCGAACTGGATTATGAAATTTATACCACAGAAACTTCAAGATGTTAACTCAATAATGGCACTGGAATCAATTAAAAACAGTAAGCCAATTGAGAGAAATAAATTTTTTAAAATCACTGCCAGATTACCGTATTTTTTTCGGCAGGAATGTACACTTTTTTTATTTTATTTATCATTTTTTGTGTACTTCATATTTTTGAATGATTCTTTTTTCTATTCTTTTCTAACACTTTGAATATCTCAAATCCAGAATTTCAGAATTTTACAGTACGTAAATCAGTTGCAATAAGGAAAAACAGTAAGCACTCTTTTCAGAAACAGAGGAATCCTAATAGGAATAAAAAACAGAATGATGAACTAGCAAAGACATAATAGAAAATGATGTAGTGGAACTTGTATAGGTCTAGAATACAAGTATGAACTCAATTCTAAAAAGAAAATGCACAAAGGATCAACATCAATTCAGAAAATTATATGACACCAAAGCAAGAAACAATCAAAACAATAAAAGTACTACTAGAAGTAATGACATATATGGAATAACATGACTAAGACAAAACTTGACATGATTCAAAAATTAAAAGACACAACACAAATTGTAACAAGTGAAAGGAAGCTTAAGGTATACTCTAGGAAGGATAATGCCATTCCAAAAGAGCAACCATACTCATAAGAATTATGAGTGCCGTAAACCTTTCCACAAACACTTGGAGCAAAAGAAAAACAGCAAGAAAACTCAATTAAAATTCTAAAACAGAAACTTAAATTGCAAGAAATTAAAAGAGCTCTTGAAAATAAAGTGCACACAACTCAACAATTAAACAAGAAGAACCTAAGACTCATGATACCACATGATGTGATTCCAATAGCCACATAGAACAAGATTCTTGACACTTTGAGGAATCACCTTGAGCTGGAAAATATAGAGGCACTTTCTTAGAAGTTGGATCATGGTTCTAAGTCAAGAACTCACCAATACAAGTACCAATTCCCAAACTCATTTGGATGAACCAAATATTGTCAAATTGAATCAACAAAGGAATTATAAAAGAGAAGACCGAACAGAATTAAACCACAAACAAATGTTCCGAACAGAATTTAGAAAACCAAAACATAGGTGCTGGAAAATTAAGGACAGCCGAACCAAAAAATGCTCAAGAACACAAAACAACAAGAGTAATTGAAAGAGAAGAAAGGAAGGAGAAGAGAATGCTCATGAAGATGGAAGATAGGTTGGATGATCACGCCACTAGAAGTATGGATGCTCCTAGATGAGTGTGGAAGCCGCCACTTGAGGAAACCATGGTCCTTCAAGATAAGACTAGAGTAGAAGCTCAAAAGCTCTCCAAATGCTCACTCCAATTTTGAGTATAGTTTCTTTAGATGAATTCAAATCTGAATTTTACAAAGGAAGCACCTCTATTTATAGCCTAAGGTGCTGAAAAATAGGTGGGAAATTTCAAATAAACTCATTTGAAATTCCCACCAAAAACAAGTCACATGGGAGGTGTGACCTTTTTCTACTATGACACCTCCCAAAAACTACACCTACACCACTCTCCTAAGTCACATGGACAATGTGACTTTATTTTACATTTTCACACACCTTTATTTAATAACCACACCTCCTAAAACTATACAAGAGTATTTCAAAGCTTGGCCTTGCCCCTCATGGGATGGATTTGGGCTCTTTGGGCTTTGGCCTTCTTGGGCTTGGGCTTGGGCTTTGGGCTTGGGCCTCATCTTTATTTTATGTCTTCTTTTAATTTTGAGAAGACTAGAAGGAAGAACTTCAAATGTGAGGGTGGATGTCCTCTTCCTCCATTAATAAAAGCCTCCTTTATTTGATTCTCATCACTTCATCTCAAACTCGGTGACCGCCGTTTTGGGCATGCAGAAGATCGGAGCACGCCAACTTAATAACTGGTCGACTACACGAGCCTCCCGACTTCCTTCCCTTCTGCCAGCCAGGTGTCCCTTTCAACACGCCTATATAATAGCTCGATGCCACGTCATCACTTCCGACTACTAGGGCGGTACAGAGTGTACTTAGCAAAATCAGCTTGTTCCAAGCCCACTATTCATGACACGTGCACCTAGAATTAAATTTTTTAACCTAACTTCTAGAAGTTTTCCTAAGGTGCAGATTTGACCATGGTCACTCATCCCTCTTCCCTTCCTTTTCTGCCCCTCACTCATCTTGCCCTCCAAGTCACTCATTTCCTATATAAAGGGTGCCTTCCTCCATATATTGACACATTGATTTTGAATATAGTACAGAAACTATGCTTGAGTGTTTAGTGAGCTTAGTCTCCTAAATTGTTTTGGGTCTTATCTTGAGTGTGTGAGCATCTCAAGTGGCGACTCTTCCTTCACTTATCTTGGAGTTTCCCCACCCTCCAAGTGGCGTGATCATCCCCTCCATTTTCTCTATAAGCTTCCTTCACCTTATCTCTTTTCCATCCTTTCATTACGCCATTTAACTTTACTTTTACGTTCTTGACTATGTCTTTTTCATTTGATCATCTTCATCCATCCTTTACTTCCTTTATTGTTTAATTTCCACCTCATTCATCATCACCATATACTTGTGTTTTTCCTTTTTCCATTTAGAAGTGAACCTTCACACTTACTTAACCACTTGGTTAAGTTCATGTCCAGTGGAGATCTTCTTTGGGTTCTCACCTTGCATTACTAAAAAAATAAAAAATCATAAATAAGAGCAACCAATAAAAATGTGCAATCCTAAAATTAACTCACATCATGTGGTATCAGAGCATGGTTGTTAGAATTAATGACCTTAACAAAAGGGGGCTGAATTGTTTAAGGAAAGCTTTTCGCTAATACTGGCTAAGATTGAAGATTAATAATAATAATGATTTACAGATCAAAGAATCAGATCAGCCAAGAAAACAAAATTATTAAAACTGTTATCAGAAAAACAACCGGTTGAAAATACGATTCAAACAATACTAGAAACAATTCACACTCATTTTTTTGAATGTTTTTACTGTCCAATACTATTTATTCAAACGTTTTCTAAAACATTTAATCCATTAATCTTATTTTAAAATAATGTTTTCTATAACTCATAAATTCCAAATAAGATTCTAAAAACATGAATCCAGTGCCATAAAACATTCTAAGAATATAAATACGAAGCATGGACATTTCCCTATTATTGCATTATGTCTGACTCTTGGACAATGCGTGTATCGTCTTATATGAGCTCCATTGATGGAGGACCATCAAGCCACCAAAAACTTGGGCTAAGAAGATTGAATAAGATAGATCTTTGATTAGAGCATCCATTTCTAAAAGTCTTTTGCATCTTCTTAGTCTTGTATAGAGTAGTGTAGTTTGGCAATATTTGTGTAGGATTTACTTGGGCTTGTATCTGGGCCTTATTTTGGCTTGTACTTGTCATACAACCCACCTAGACAAGGAGATAACCAAGGACACAACTGACCCTTCACAATTAAGTCATTCATCTCAGCATCCAAGACAAGGCCCCACCAAACTTCAGATGGACCACACCGGAAGAAGAACTGGACATAGGCCAGAGCATCAGATTCTTTCTTCTGGTCTTTTTAAAAATCAAGTTTATGTAAATAAATTGGGATCGCTTTCGGGGTCCAAATAGAATAATAAGCTAAAGTAGGATGCACTTAGTATATTTTGGGCTTGTGCCAAAGCACGCATTTCATGACAATGCACCTAAGATTAGGGTTTTTAACCTAGTTTATAGAAACTAGGCCTAAGGGGGCGACATTGACCTGGAGACAAACCCTATGTCGCCCCTCTCCTCTCCCTTTCCCTCTCTCCTTTCATCTTTCCCACCGAGGCATTCATCTCCTATAAACACGGTGTCTTGCCTCATGTAATTTCACCTTGAATTTTTAAATAAAATAGAAACTATGTAGGAGTGTTTAGTGAGACTTAAGCTTTCTTCATCCCTTCATTTTTTTTCCTTTTCATATTTGCACCACTTCCCATTCCCCTATTATGTTCTTATGTTACTCTTTGCCATTTAGTTTTTATCTTGTTTCCTTCCATCTTATATGTTCTTTATTTCCACACATCATAATCTTCATCACCATATAATTGTGTTTTCTCTTTGCCCTCTAGAAGAGAACCTTCACACTTATTTAACCACTTGGTTAAGTTCGTGTCTAGTGGCAATCTTCTCTGGGTTTCTCACCAAAGACAAGGCCCCACCAAACTTAAGAAGTACCTTTGTAGAAGAAAAAATGGACATAGGCCAGAGCATTAGATGTTCTTTCTTCTAGTCTTTTTAAAAGACAAGTTTATGTAAATAAATTAGGCTCAATTTGGGGGTCCAAATAGAAGAATAAGCTAGAGTAGGGTTCACTTAGCATAAATTGGGGTGTACTTAGCATAAATTGGTCTTATGCCAAACCCACCTTTCATGACAAGTGCTTCTAGGTTTAGGGTTTCTTTGTCCTTCCTTCTAGAAGGTTTCTCACAAATGACAACCCCACCCCTCTATCTTATTCTCCAAGACACTCACTCTTATAAATAGAATGCCTTGCCTCATGTATTTGACACTTGAATTTGAATATAGAAGAGAAACTCTGCTTGAATGATTAATGAGCTTTGTCTCCTAAATTGTTCTTGAGTCTTATCTTGAGTGTAGTGCACCTCAAGTGGCGACTCTTCACTACTCATCTTGGAGTCTTCCACCATTATAATTGGCGTGACCACCCCTCCATCATCCATAAGTTTTTCCTCTTTCTGTTTTCCTTCTTCATTTGCGCCATTATTCCTTTCCATTTCATGTTCTTTAATATTCTTCTCCATTTGGTCATCTTTACCATTCTACCTTTTGTTGTCTTAAAATTCTGCACCTCATGGTAATCACCATATAATTGCATTTTCTCTTCTGTTGTCTAGAAGAGAACACTTCACACTTACTTAACCACTTGGTTAAGTTCGTGTTCAATGACAATCTTCTTTGATTTTATCACCATAATTGCTAATTCAAAAAATATTAAACAAAGTGCAACCTCTAAAATGTGCAATCCTAAAATCAACTTAAAACATGCCATCCCCTCAATGGAGAGGATTCCCACAAATTCCAAAACACCATTTGTCTTCATGGGAATGGAGAGGATTCTCTCCACTTGTGCTTTGGAGTTTTTAAGTTTTTACTTGTTCTTAAGTCTTTTAACTTGCTACTAGTTCATTAGTGAGTTTCTTTAATCAATTTTCACTCATTGTATTGAATTTTTTGTTCACTTGTTCTTTACTTCTTTAAGTTTCTATTTCAATTTCCAAAATTGTGTGATTTTCATATTGTTTCAAAAATTTATTCTGATCTTATTATGCATCTATACTTTGTGAAATATTTTTGCATGAACCTTAACATGTATACAACATCCATTAAAAAAGGCTCATCCTAATCTCAACTACAAAAAAAAATTAAAAATCACAAAACTCAACACGTTTTTGTTGTGTCAAACTTAGTTTCAATGCACTTGTAGCTCTCAATTTTCAATTTGCTGCACATATTTCGATTTGTTATTTAGCTTGAAACTTTTACCATATGTTTTTTCATATGTTACGTATATCCAGTAAAACTTTCAGGTTACAATTAGTTATAGAAAATTTACCATAAATTTTACACTCCACTCGACCAGTGTTAAACCTAGCTTGCATAATCGCTCCAAATTCCTTGTAGTTGTATCAAACTTGTTGCATTTATCTCTCTATGAATGCAAAACGAAATCAGCTCAAATTTTTTGCTTATTTTTCCTTATTGAGCGCAGGATATACCATAAAAATTTCAGAATGTGAAAAAAATTCATATATATTTCAGAACAACCTATGTCAATCCACTTTAGAAATTTTGTTTTGTAATCTTTTCTAGATCATTTCTTAGGTCCTTTTGCAATCAATGGATTTTGTTACCCAATTACCATGTACTTTGAGGAAGCATGACTCTATTTAGGTCATAGTGGATAGGTTCACAAAAAAATACACACTTCTTACCTATAGATTTCAAAATCTCTATGTAGAAATTGGCTCAGATTTATATAAACGAGATAATCTGATTGCATGGTGTACCCTCAACATAGTTTCAGATAGAGATCCCATATTCACCTCCAGATTCTGGAAAACACTTCAAGAATCTTTGTGGAACCAAACTCGGACTCAGCTCAGCATACCATCCTCAGACTAATGGACAATCAGAGAGAATTATCCATTCCTTAGAGGATTTTCTCAAGACTTGTCTATTAGATCATTTAGGAAGTTAGGATGAAATTCTACCTTCGGTAGAGTTCACTTACAATAATAGTTACCAAGCTAGCATAGGAATGGCTCCTTTCAAGGCATTGTACGGAAGAAAGTGCAGGACACCTCTATGTTGGTTTCATAATGGCATGAGTGTGTTAATTGGACCAAAATTAATACAACAAACCAATTAGAAGATTAAAATGATGCAGAAAAGATTAAAAATGTCTTTCAACAGGCAGAAATCTTATGTAGATCAAAGAAGAATACCTTTAAAATTCTCTGCAGATGATCATGTTTTTCTTAGAGTTACATCATTCACTAGTGTAGGGAGAGCAATCAAATTGAAGAAATGGATTCTTAAATTCATAGGACCTTAACAAATTCTCAGGAGAATAGGTCTTGTGGCGTATGAAATTGCCTTGCCTCCTCCTTTAGCTAAAATGCACAATATTTTCCAAGTATCCCAACTGAGGAAGTACACAAATGTTATGTTCTAAAGTCTGATTTAGACCAAATGAAAGGAAATTTGTCAATTGAAGTGAAACCAATCGAAATTTTATATTCACAAGTAAAATAACTTCGTTGAAAACGTATTCTCCTGAGGTGGTGATAAGTTGATGAGAAAGTTCATAGACATCGGGTACTGCTATAGACACTTGGTATTGGATGTTTGAACTTACCCTAATCCTTGATGCATGAATTAGATGTTAATATCTGGTAGGGCATACTTAATGAGTCTTCCGAAAGACGATGAATTCAAGTGTAGTCAGTGTGATTGAAATGAAATCAAACTAATATGGATTGAAATGAAATCCAATTATTGTGATTGAAAATAGATCCATGTGTGGTCTATATGAATGATGGAGTTGGTATTGAAATTTTATATGACAACATTTAAAGAAATGTTTATAAATTATTAGTCCGATTGGTTCTTTTTGCATAAATTAAGTATGTTATGGAATTTCTTTTCATTAGCTTTCCCTAACTTTTCTTGTTGTGTTGTAAACTACAATGATGGTACTACGTACACAAACAGAAGATCATACAGGTGCAAGAGGGTCCAGAGGGCTTTAAGATGTTGTTTTGAACCTTATATTGTAAATATTTGTATTTCTGTAAGTCATAATATTCTAATAGGAATATTTTGAAAACTCCAACTTTGTATAGAAACCAGTAGAACTTGTCTTGTAATAGTTAGATGTATTTCTGAAGTGTTACATGATCAATTTCTAAATAAAAAATACATGAGTTTAAAAATTGATTAAACTTTTAAAATCATAATTACTTTAAAATTTACCTTTTCGAACAAATAAAATTATTTCTTTTTTTACGCATTTTTTTTTTCTAATTTTATCCTTTATAATATTAAAATATACTAAATTTAAAAATTATATATTTTAAATTAAAAATTTGAATTTTAAAATTTTTTAAGAGAAATTTGAATTTAGAAAAAATAAAGAATTCAATTTCTTACGATTTTACCCTTTAAATAACTACTTTTTTTTATTAAAAATTGAATTTTAAAAAATTTAGAGAAATTTAAATTTGAAAAAAAATATAAAAAATCAAATTTCTTAAAATTTTACTCTTTAAATAATTACTTTTTTTAAATTCAAATAATTCATTCCAATAAAAAACCAAGTACACAATAAAAAATTACATATAATAAATTTTACAAAAATATTTATTTTTTTAAAAGTTTTTAATAAAAATACTTTTATAATTTAGTAATATATTTTTATTTCAATAGTTATCTATACTTATATATAAAGGGGATTTTCCATTATAACCGTTTTGGTGTACACAAATTTTTTCCTATTTTATCCTTATCAATATTTTTTTTATTTAATTTATTTTGGTTATTTTGTCATTTTATTATTATCTTGGACACTCTTGTCTTTCCCTTTTTTTTGGTACTCACTTTTATTTTTTTTAATTCTATTATCTAAAAATCAAATGTAACTTCCTTCAAAAACATCTCACTCCCCTTCTTAATCTCCTTTATCTTCACTCTTCTAATAATCAATTCTACAATTACAATATATTGTTGCATTCATTCTGCTTATATTATTAGGTAAATTCCTACACCTTAGAACCTACTATATCCATCCCATTTTTTAAAAAATTACCATTCATTTCATTAAAAAATACATTTTAAAAAAAAATCGAAATAGAATTAAAAAAAATGGATAAAAATAAATTGTATATTATGTGTTGTAGTTTTTTTTAATAAACAGAAATACACATATGGTAGTGATAAAAATAAAAAATGTGAATATATAATAATGATAAAAATAAAAAAAATGCAAATACACATGTTAATATTTAAAAAATACAAATACACATAAGTTTACGATAAATTAAAATATTACAGTATGAATTTGTAGTTCATTTTAATAAATACAAATACACATATGATAATGATAAAACTAAAAAATACAGATATACAATTCGATATTTGAAAAATGCAGAAACACATAAATTTACGATGAATTAGAATGTTTGAGCATGAATTTATAATTCATTTTAATAAATACAAATACATATATAATAATGATAAAAATAAAAAAATGGATATATAATAATAAATAAATAAATAATTTGGATACATAATAAAAAATAAAGATATACATTTATATGTTGGAGATCCCACATCGACTAGAGATTAGACCTTTTCATTGTATATAAATGGGTGCAAACTTCAACCTTATGAGTCAGTTTTATGGGGTTGAGTTAGGCTTAAAGTTCACTTCTTAATATTATAAAAAACATTAAAAAAAAAATTAGATACAAAATAATGGTAAATATAAAAAATTGGATACATATTTTTTGTCAAATAAAAAAAATGTAATTATTTATATTTTTATTTCAAAATAATTAAATAACTTCTCTTTTTAAAATTAACGATTAATAATAAATTAAGGGAGTTCCTTTTTTTTCTACACATTTTTTTCTAATTTTATCATTTATAATATTAAAATATAAGAAATTTAACAATTATATGTTTTAAATTGAAATTTTGAATTTTAAAAAATTTATAATACTTGGAATTTGAAAAAAAAAACAAAGAATCTAATTTTTTTACAATTTCACCCTTTAATTAACTTTTTTTTAATTCAAATAATTCTTTCCAATAAAAATCCATATTCACAATAAAAAAATTACATAAAAAAAATATTTATTTTATATTCATTTTCAATAAAATTATTTTATAATTTCATAATATATTTTTATTTCAATAGTTATTATAATAATAGTCGTGTTTTGTGAAAGAAAAAGTGTAGTTATTCATCTTTTAAAAAATAATTTATTTATTTATGAATAAAATAATAATTAAACAATTATTTTTATTTGAAGTTAATTAATTAAAAACTCTTTTTAGAAATAGCTGTTACATATATAATAATTTTTACTTTTATTTTTATAATTTAATAAATATCAAACTATTTACTTCTTATTAATTGTAGGTATACTCTAATTGTAACTCTAATTGTAACAATGTAAGAAAAAAAAGTAGGGATAGCAAAGCGGGGCAAGTCGCGCAGGCCGGCCTGCGGTCCACTGGTAAAAAATGCGAGGCAGATTCATCTTTTTAACCCGCTAATCTGCATGAGTCTGTTCTGCATAACTCGCGGGCCAGCAGCGTGGTAGCGCGGGCTGGCCCGCAAGCTCGCAAACCAAAAAAAAATATTAACTTTGGCAGCAGTGGAGTAAATGTTTTGTTTTTCTTCCTTTTTCATTTTGGGGTAGAAAATTAGAAGGGTCATTGGAGTTATAATTTCCTTAAGACTCCTTTTTGGTCTATTTTTGGGATGAGAAAATATAGATGATATTTTTCATGTAATTTGGAATAATATAATAGTGGATATGTTAGGTAGTGGGTAAGTCAAGAATATTGGAAGGTTGATACTTGAATTATGTAACATTCAATTAATGTTTATTGTTGTATTAATCCTAATGCCTTTGTTTTTTATGACAATATTTCAAGAGAAAAGTAAAAAAAAAAAAAAAAAATCATTGAATTTCTAAAAATGATTTAATGTGGGTTGGCCCGACGCCCTTATGCGGGGCGGGACGGGAAGTCTAGCCCGCACTAACTTTGCGGGGCGGGCCTATGCAGGACAGGATGACCCGCTTTTCCATCCCTAAAAAATAGCCACACCCCCCCTCCCCACACACACACGATCATTTTTTATTCTTTTTTCTTTCTCTCTATCTCTACCAACTTCTCTTCTTTCTCTTCTCTTTTAATTTTTTTTTTCCAATTTTCATCTATTTAGAATTTGATCACACCATGATGTAGCTGAGGAGTTAAGGAAAATTTCTACCCGATCAGATTTTCAAACCAAGTAAGTTCATTTTTACTCTAAAGATCATTTATTCTCAATTTTTCCTTACAATTTAGTTATCAATTTTGGTGGGATCAGTTGAGAAGAGTAATCCTGTCAACTTATTCCACTATATACTGAATTTTTGTTCTGTTTGGATAACTTGCATTAGGCCCTTATATCTTGAAGCTTATCCAAACTAAGGGAATAAAATTCTAGAGGTTGTTTGGAAAGCAAGCAATTAAGGTAAGGGAATCTAACTTTAATTTTCAATAGTACCCTAGGCTAGAAGATCTGAAGGTGCAGGGGATATGGTCCCAAGTTTCAATACCTCTTGCAGGAATGTTATTTGATAAAATTGTTTGATTTTATGTTGTGTGAACATGTATAAATATTAGAATTTGATATTATTGAAGTTAAATATTGTTTCTTATGTTTGAAAGGTTCTTAGATGTTATGAAGTTTTAAATGTTATGTGATTGAATGATATGTATTATATATGAATGATGAAAATTGTATGAAATTGATGTCATACATTTGGGACAATATATAAGTTAATGTTTGAGACAATATATAAGTTAATGTTTGATGGTACATTAAGTATGAAAAGTGTATGTTTAACAGAGATCCTCTAACTTCATTGATAATCTAAGTCATATAGACTAAGATATCAAATGGTGAGAAGTTGATGAGAGAGTTCATACACATCGGGTCCCACTGAAGATACTCGGTATTAAATGTTTGAACTTATCCTGATCCTTAATGTATGGATCAGATGTTAGTCTTTGGTAGGGACATACTTAATGAGTCTTCCGATAGACGATGGATTCATGTGTAGTCAGTGTGATTGAAACAAAATCAAACTACTATGGATTGAAATGAAATCGAGTGATTGTGGTTGAAAATAGATTCATTCTATTTCTATAAGTCATAATCTTTTAATAGGAATATTTTGAAATACTCCAAGTTTATCCGAAAATCAGTAGAACTTGTATTGTCATAGTTAGAAGTATTTTTGGAATGTTACACTAACATGAACAAAAATTATTGTTCGATCATTTAATTGAGAAAGAATTTATTGTTATATGTATAAAGTAAAATTTGTAATGACATTTTTAAATTTACGTCATATATTAATTTAAAAAAAATATAATTATTATAAGCTTATAATATAATATCTATAATAAAGAAAACATAAAGAGATTTTTAAAATATTTACAAAATGCACACAGGTGCAACTGTATTTTCACTAGTAATTCATTAATTAAAGAAATTATAAATAGAGTTACTTTTATTTTTATCGTTATACATTCATCAAGTATTTCTATAAAATATTAGTGAAAATATTTGTAAACATTTTTTAAAACTATTACATGACCTACTTTTAGCATCTAATAAATTTTTATAGCAAAACTTTTTTCAAAAAGTGATTTATTAACTTGTCCCCAGTTTTTAAAACTAACTCATTTATCTCAAATGTAACATTAATACATGTTAAAAAGTTGTAAAATGGAGAAATAGAAAACTAGAAAGAGGAAGATGAAAAATAAATGAGATTTAAGAGAAACTAGTGTAAAGAGAGAAAAAGATTAACGAGTTAAAAAAAGGTGATTTCGAAATTAGAAAAACGAATCGGAAACTACCATTGACCAAGTGAATTTTAGCATGAAATATATTTTATTTTAAATTAAGAGTTAGTATTAATCATATTAACTCTAATTAAAAGTATAATTATGCTTTAAAAATATATGAATTAGTATCGGTCAGACCAATTTTTACTATAATATATATTAAAATTTTAAAATTGAAAAATAGGCTAAAATGAAAACAATTATAATTTTGGTTTTTTGACCATGATGGGTTATTTTTTTTTTTTGCTTTTTACCAAAATGGGGTCCGTTTATAAAAAATACAAATTTCGGCAAGTCGTGTCAATTTGACACGACTTCATATGCACAAATCGTCCCAATTAGGCACGGCTTTTGTCTTGTCATTCTGAAGTCGTGCCAACTTGGCATGACTTCTGCCATGTCATATTTTTATTTTATTTTATTGTTTATATATTGGGTAGTAAGTTATGTAATGTTAAAAATTAATTTGATACATAATTTTCTAAGAGTGTTAGTTTTAAGGAACAAAAAATTGGATAATCGTGTATGGATCATGTTTGACAGTAATGTAATACAATAACTTGATTATTTGATTAATTAAAAAATGAAGAAAATTGTTATTGAATTTGAAAATAAATAGAAAAATGAAAATTTATTGTATTTGGAAAATAAATAGAGAATTATTGTTGTGAATTTGCAAAATAAATAACTTGAGAAGTAATGATTTTACAAAACACGTAATGATGAGAAGAGATTAATTAGAACTAAACAAATTAGTAAGATTCATTACAAGATATAAAATAAAAATATAAAGTTGAACTAGAAGTAAATTATTCCAATTTTTTGTTCCTTAAAACTAACACTCTTAGAAAATTATGTATCAAATTAATTTTTAATATTACATAACTTACTACCCAATATATAAACAATAAATAAATAAAATTATGACGTGGCAGAAGTCGTGCCAAGTTGGCACGACTTCAGTATGACAAGGCAGAAGTCGTGCCTAATTGGGACGATTTGTGCATATGAAGTCATGCCGAATTGGCACGACTTGCCTAAATTTGTAATTTTTTTTAAACGGGACCCATTTTGGTAAAAAGCAAAAAAAAAAATAACCCCATGATGGTCAAAAAACCTATAATTTTTCGTTCAGGTGAAATTAGCATTGACCTAATTGATCTTTAATTATAAAATATATTTAAATTTTAAAGCTTTGATCAAAGATATTATAAACAATTTTAATAATAAAATATATTTAATTTAAAATTCAAGTTAATGTTAATTAGATTTACTGAAATGCTTTTTTTTTTAATTTATAGTTTGTATTGGATAGGAGTTGAGTGTGGTTGGCTCGACTTTGGGTCTAAAAGTGGGTCATGGGCTCAACCCAATTTCGTTGGTAAGTCCAGTGAAAAATAAATAAAATAGAGAAAATAATAAGTTTGATAATATATTAATATAAAACTGTTATTTAAATATATATGTTGAATATATGTGCATAGTTGTTAGTTAAATATATGCATGAAGTTGTTAAATAAGTAGAGAGCACCCAATAATAAATGTACACGAGATTCTTTTCTGTTGTTAGCACCGTGAGTAAAGGTGCTCGTAGACAAAATATTGTCCTGTTGTTATCACCCAAACATGAAAGGTGCATGTGATCAAGTGGTTTTCTGTTGTTATTTTATGCTTTCAGTAGAGATTATATGTTAGAATTGTAGGCCTTAAACAACAGGGCGGTAATTTGTTTTTAAAACATTTTCGCAAACTTTGAAGGTGTGGATATTAAATAAAGAGTGTGAATGTACAAAATAAAGTCACATTGTCCATGTGACTTAAGGAGATGGTGTAGGAGTACTTTAGGAGGTGCCAAAATAGAAAATATGTCACACCTTCCTCATGACTCTAGTTTAGGCGCCAAACTTGATTTGAATTAGGAGGGAAAATCTGAATTTGTTTCATTTTCATTTCATCCCTCTAAAGCTATAAATAGAGGTGCTTGGTCATCGTAAACACAAGTTGAAAGTTGAATTTTAAGTAAAGAAACTCTACTCAAATTGAGAGACCTTTGTGAGATTTGATCTCCTTCCTAGTCTTATCTTGTGTGCTTTTGGAGGGCTAGAAGTGGTGGCAATCACACACTCATCTTGGAGCTTTCACCACCAAGTGGAGTGTTCCTCTCCAACTCCATTTCATTCAAATCTTCATCCAATTAAGTTCTTCCTTTCATCTCCATTTTCCATGTTTTAGCAATTTTCAATCGGTAGCTTTATTCCTATGCTTTGTTCTTCTATTCTAATCGGTTCAATTTGTTCCATTGATGATTTCATTCGGTAGAACTTATTCCTTGTTCAATTTTGTTCGGTTTAAGCTAATTTTATGCTTTAATTGTGTTCTTGTGTTGTTCTTGCCCAATTCTGCCTTATATTTGTGTATAAGGACATGTCACTCATGATTCTTATGAGTATGGCTCTTCATTTAGATGGCATTTTCCTCCATTGAATTGTCCTTAAGCCTCCTTAATGTGTTGTTTCTTGTCTTGTGTCAATCCAACTCATATCAGGAATCAAGTTAGCCAAGAAACAAATTTATTTTAATATGTTTCCATAAATTCAACCGATTTTTTTATGCGATTCAACCGGTTGTTTTTATCAGCAGTCAATAAAAACAATTCAAAACAGATTTAAATGAGAGTAAGGATAGAAAGAATCACACAGCAAATTTATATTGGTTCACTCTTATACCCTGAGCTACATCTAGTCCCCAGAAACCACTGGGTATTCCACTAAGCAATCAACAAACTTGATTACAAACCATGCACCAAAGTGGTGATCTTGAACCCTTCAATAACACACACCTCCTTTGGCAAACACCACACTACAGATCACAGAACACCCTCTGGATCTGCACACAACACGTTTTCATAATTACAGTATTCAAGAGAGAATAATAATTTATCACACCAGATACAAATTTGAATTCTAAAGATACAAAACAGTCCTATTCGAATCATAGCAAAATTCAAAACTTAAGTCAAATCTTGGAGAAAAGTAATTTGAAAGGTTTTAATATGATATTTAACTACCAGGAGCATAAAACAGATTATATAAACTCCAAAAAGTTGTTAAAAACATTTAAAGCATGAGCCAAATCAGTTTTGAATCAATTAAAACAGATATACCAAACTTAACAAATTTTGTTAAGGATTTTTAAAAAACAATCGGTTGAAGTGTCGAAACAACCGATTGAATTTGTTTGACAACAAGGTCAACCAATTTCAAGCTTTGTCAAAACCTGTTTCAAAAACACTAAGTGTAAATCAACCGGTTGAAACAATAAAACAATTGGTTGTTTTCCACTTCTTTGTAAAACACTCTTTTTCAAAAGGATTTGATTTAAACCAACTTTGGATCCTAACTAAGAGTGGATTTACAAATTCAAACTACCCAAAACCCACACACACAAGCAGCAGCAAGGCCTTCAACCAATCTTCATGGATTTGGAGACATCAAAGCTTATCTTCAACATTATATTCTCGTGAGTGAAAGCTGTTAGAGGTATAACTATAAAAGGGGCTTGAGACCTCCGATAAAGGTATGTTATTTCTGAGAACTAGTGACTGAAATTGATTATTATTTTGTATGTTCTCACTGACTTGATCGTCAGAGTGTGACCAACAGGTACAGCCCCATCTGCCTCAATGGAGCGTTGTTCCAATGCGCCAAGAGGAGAAAAACTAGAAGCAGAGCTTGTCCATCCAGTCAACCTAAGGTCAACTGGCGAGAACATAGTTCAAGTTTAGACTTGATATAACTAATATTATTAGTGTTTGTACTAAATTTATTTCTTATTTTATATCAACTCTCTGCTCCCTCTTTCTACTTTATTTTATATTTATTATATAAACACTAATTTCTCCACTAGTAAATACATAACTCTATACCCAATTTATACTTCATTAAATATTTTAAACTGTTTTTCACCAATCCATAGGTAAATAGCATAAATATTATTATTAACAATCTGCTACCAGGTCCAATTAAAAACATATAACTTATAACAATTATATTAAAAAAAATATTATAATAATAATAATTGTAGAAAATGGAAGCTTTGATGATCCAAATCTGTGTTGAAGAGTTGATGCTTTGCTATTTTGGTTGGGGATTAGTTCTAGGGTATTTAGAATTCTTGTAAAGATCATTCTTAGTCCTATGCACAAGCTAGATCAATCTGTTTTAAAAGAGAAAAAAAATTCTAAGGAAAGAGAAAAACAACTGGTTGAAATCACGATATAATCGGTTGTTTTACACTTAGATTATTTGAAGGTTTTCAAAACTGTTTTTGACTTGGTTGACTAACTGTTATAACCAATTCAACCGGTTAAAACGACATTTCAACCGGTTGATTGTCACATTTCCTAATAGCTTTTCAAAAACCTGTTAAATTTGTTTTTAGTTGAATTAAAATTGATTTGGCTCGTGATTAACTACCTAGAACGACTAGTTTTAAGAGCTATAAATATGGTTTCTCTTTGTATTCAAAGAGACATAGAAAGTGAGATTGAATTTTTTTTAGAAGATATTTGATACAAAAGTTTTGCAAGATTGCTAAGTAGTTGTGCATTGGTTCAAGATCTGATCTTAGGAGCTCTGTGATTCCTAAATTACCAGGTGTAATATGTTCCTTTCTGATTCTTGTAATAGTTCTTTTCTATACTTGTAAAAGGTGGGTAAACCTGTACGGTCAGAGGGTGTTCTGACTAAGGTTATGTGAAAGGCAAGGAGGGTGAGTGTTCTTGTGGTATCAAGATCACCTCTTTGTGGTGTTGTATTTTGTAATTTGTGATTGATTGCTAGTGGAAAACTTAGTGGTTATTCTAGGGACTAGATGTAGCTCAGGGTTGAGTGAACCAATATAAATTGATTGTGTAATCTCTCTATCTCACACACTTATTATAAACTGTTTGATTTGAATTTGTATTGTTGCTGCTATAAACAATCGGTTAAAACAAAGTTTCAACCAATTGATTTTCTGCAATATTTCTTTGATAGTTCGGCTTCCTTGATTGCTTCTTTTGTGATTGTTCATAAAACTTCATTTCTATCCAATCTTATGTCATGTATCAAGGGCCAATGCATTTTTCTAGTATTGTAATATCTGCTACCGCCAAGGCCTTGGAAATAAATATCGATTTTCTCACTCTCATCGGTGCCTATCAATTCACAGCAATGGATAATGAGGACCCATATTCACATTTGTCTATATTTTATGAATTGGTGGGAACAATGGGCTTTCAATCAGGTGATCTTGAAAATGTCTATATGCGCTTGTTTTCTTTTTCATTGGCAGGAAAGGCTAAGGGATGACTCAAATCACTTCCAAATCAGAGCCTCACTAGCTGGGGGATGTAGAGGAAAAAAATTTGCAAAGATTTTTTCCAATTTCTCGCTACATCAAAGCAAAGTCTGAAATTTCTATCTTCAGACAAGGAGCAAATGAAGTCTTCCGTGAGACATGGGAAATATTTAAAATGATGCTTAGAAAATGCCCAAATCATAGGTTTGAAGATATTACTCAACTGAGCATATTTCTCACTGGTCTCAGATTTGACACAAAGATGCTCTTAGATGCTGCAGCTGGCAACACAATGATTGCTCTTGATGTAGGACAAGCGACAAGGATTATTGATGCATTGGCATCAACTGATTATCAAGCTCAACATGGTGGACAAGGTCTTCAGAATAAAGGGTTGTTAGAAGATGCACTCTTGGCTAAAAATAAAATTCTGACATAGTAGATTGAGCAACTAACCGCACAAATGGCTAAATTGCCCTAACAATTATATGTTGTCCATTTATCTCAAAGCTAGAGTCAACCAATCAAGTGTGATTTTTGTGGAGGTGATCATCCTAATGGCCACTGTTTTTATCAGAACTATTCACCTGAAGCTGAGGATCCATCCGTTCTTGAAAGAATGAGTAAAGTTGAAGACGTCCTAGCAAAGATTGTGAGCGCACAGGAAAAGAGCATGGCCACGATTAGGAGTATAGAGATTCAACTTGGGACAAATGGCCAAACAAATTGCACAAATTTCAAAGGGACTAAGTGACAAATTCTCAGCCAACATCATCACTAACCCAAAAGAACATTGCAATAATGTAGTGACTGGAAAGGAAGAAAAAGATGAGACGGAGGGGAAGAAAGATGAGAAAGAAAGAGAAAACAAAAGAAGTGAGGAGGAAAAAATAAAGAAAAAAAAGTGAAAATAAGAAGAGAAGTGTTCGTGAAAAATATTTATCATATCCTCATTCTCTTTCTAAAAAAGAGAAGTATAAATTTTTTTTTGACAATTTGCTCCCTAAAAATTATTTTGCGGGAAATTTGAAGCAAGATTCAACACTATGGAGATTTTGAAAGAACATGAGCTATATTGAAGAGAGAAATATAAAGCTGAAGAATAGATACAGTGTCATTATTCAAAAAGACTTGCCTTAAAATTCCAAGGACCTAGGGACTTTTAACCTTCCCGTGTCTATAGGTGTTTTATTTGTGGATAATGCTTTACTGAATTTGGGGGCAAGCGTAAATATAATTTCTTTGGCAATGCTGAAGAAAAAGGTGATTTGGAGATTAAACCCACCAAAACGACTTTAAAGTTAGCTGATCAAGTAACCAAGTATCCATATGGTGTGGTTAAAGATGTACTTGTCGTCAAGGTGGATAAATTCACATTCCCTATAAATTTTGTTATGATGGACATGAAAGAAGATGAGGAGGTTCCCTTGATACTTGAAAGACCCTTTATGAAGACTGCTAGAATTATAGTTGATGTTGTCAAAGGAGAACTTCAACTTAAAGCTCAAAATGAGGAGGTAACTTTTCATCTTTTTTATGGTCTTAAAAATTTTAAGGCGGAAGAATGCGTACAGAAGGATGCAACAAAGGGAGTTTTTCACCTTGAAATAAACAGGCATCTGCTTACTAGGAGGCAACTCAATCCACATTTTAGTTTTATGTTGTTTTGTTATTTTTGTTTTGATTTCACCTTTCAAAAATAATGTTTTCTTGCAGGGATTCTCGTCCAGGCGAGTCAACTCTCGCTTGAGCAAGTTTAACGTTGAAAAATAGAGTTTTCGTGCAGGGAATTTCGATCAGGCGAGTTTGGCGTCGAAATTTCTCACTCATGCTAGAATTTTTTTTTGCAAAAAAAGTAATTTTAAAAAAATAATTATTTTTTTTTCAAAAGGTAACACCTTCCCTATATGTCTCCTAATGAGTTGCAGGTTATGTATTTTGGTCTGGAGACTGGTTCTATTATTCAGAGAGGCAGATACAACAAACAGAGAAAGACTATGAAGATTTTAACAAAGAGCTGGATGACTTCTTAGGAAGAGAGGATTGAACAAAAATATGGTTTTATCTTTTTAATTCTCTTTTCTATTCATTTATTTGAATTTTGTTTTATTTTTCTATTTAGTTTTTTTTTATTCAATTATTTTGTTTATTTGCTTAGTTTGTTTATTTGCTTATTTGGTAGTTTGAATAAATTTGTTGTTTTGTTAGTTTCATGTCTTGAATTATTTTTCTTGAATAAATTTCAGTTTTAATTTATTTGTTTTCTAGTTTTATTTTCTCTCAAATAAAAAAGAACTAGAATATTAATTTTGAATTGTGAAAAAAAAAGGAATTTGTGTTTAAATATTAGATATTGAGATGAATTAGACACATGTTAGAAAAGAAAATATGATTGAATCATATTCAAATATAGTTGAAATGGTGATACATGGAAATTTAACAATATGATTGATTAGGACAGAGAATGACAAAACAAAAAGGAATGAGGCCAATTAAACCAAGTGAGTGTGTGATCCTTAAACAGTTTTGAGAGTTTTACTGATTTATTGAGAGTTGTGGTTGCTTAATTTTTATTTTTGTTACATATCATAAAAGAGCATGAAGATGATTGAGGGATTTGTTTGTGTTAATTAGGAACCCAGAGCCAAATCGTCAACCTTTATCTTATTATAATTTCATTTTTTTTATATCCCCTTTGGGCCAAAAGTTTTTGTTATTATTGCATCCTAACCTTTGATGATATATTTTTCTACCCTTTAGCATGTTTAAGGAAGGAGAACATAGATGCAATACATATAGAAAATGGAATGGTTGGTTCTGATTGTTGAAAGTCAAAAAGTTGAAAATAGGAAAAATCTATTCCTATTGATGAAAAAAAATGTGTTGAAAATCAAAAAACAGTAGAAAGAAAAATGAGAAAAAGTGTGATCTCGAAAGAAAGTGGTGATTAGATAACATTAATGTTCTCTATAATTGAATTGTAGGCATGTTTTTCTTCTTTAAGATGTGCATTTTGTTATCTAAGAAAAACCAATATTTTTTGGAAGCCCAACCTCATTACAACCCTGGAAAAGACCTCAAGATTCATGTTTATAATATATTTGTGATTTGAAGATGAAATGAAAAGCAACTGTGATTTGTTATGATTCAGCGAAAATAGAGAGAAATACTTTCCTGTGAGCATATGAGAAGATATTCCTTGATGAATTGTCATTTATTTGTTTTGATTTGATCCTAGAAGTTGATTGTATCTATATTTTTCTATATTTAAATTTGGAAGCATCATAAGTTTCTAATTTGATATGTTGTTTAGTGAATTAAGTTGTTTGATATTTAAATTCAAATATATTCATTTACTTTGCTTGAGGAGGACAAACAAGATTCTAAGTTGGGGAGAGTGACAAGTGCCTAATTTCAGTAATATTTCATATTAAAATATAGGCACTTATGAGGATTTATTGTTAATTTACATATAAAATAATCCCTAATTTATGAATTTATACCTTTTTACATTTTTTATGATCTTTACTTGAATAAGAGCATTTTATTCCCAAATTTGGTGTTAATTACAGGCTTCTATGGAGAATTGAAGATTTGGAGTAAAGGAGAATGATTTGAGCTAAAAAAAAAAAGCTAGAAGGTCCCATAATAGAAAAAAGCGCTGAAAAAACCAATTTCGCAACAGGAGTATCTCGCTTGAGTGAGAATGCTCTAGGACTACTTTCAGAACTCGACGCCTTTCTCGCTCAAGCGACGAGAATGCGTCAGACAAATTGGGCTTTTTTATGTTTTATCACTTAGCCCATCATCGCGACACATGAAGCGACCTAACCCTAGAAAATTATGTTAAATAGAGGGCTAAAGGCTCAACCTTAGTGTACCAGATTGAGAGGAAAACACCATAGAGTGAATTGTAACCCAATTGGGAGAATGGAAGGTGCTAGAAGTATGCGTGACTAATTCTACCCTTTGGGGATTAGGAGTAATATGCTTAAACTTTTATGTTTGGAAGGTGATATTTATATATTATTATATTCAGTTCTTGATTAATTATTGAGATTGTTGTTTTACTTCTAAATTGTTGTGACAAATTGAGAATTTTAAATCTGACTTGAAAGTGATTTTAGGATTCTGACCTAAACAATAATACTTAACATATTTGAGTGTTAGGAATAGACTTCAAATGTTAATTGCCATTTACGTCTGACCTTGATTCTAAGTTGTTCTTGTGTTCTTATAATTATGCGAGGGATCGATAGTTAGGGAACATTCTTAAGGATTTTATATGTTAGGAATCAATATAAATGACTTTTATACGTGCATCAATTTCAATCAAAGAACTTAATATTAACATGCTAATCAAAATACATGAGTGTGAGAGAGATGAAACATAATCCCTATTTTTCCAACTTGAAGCAACTAATTTTTATATGTTTTCTTATTGATCATTACCAACACAATGACTTCAACACACTTGTTAATTATTTTGTTTGTTTTATATTTAACGATCATTGTACTCGATAATTCACTATTCCTTGTGAGATCGATATCCGTCCTTAGTAACAATTATTATTTCTGACAACGCAGTTCACTTGTCATAATAAGTCATCATCTATAAATCAGTATCCGTGTAATAAATCAATAGATAAATTTGAATTATTTTATAATTCATTCTCACTTATAATAGAAATCCCTATATTGGTAATTGATGATAATTTCTGTTACAGTATAGCGGGTTGTACGCTTGATAAATTTTTGTACTAGTTTGTAGCATTTTTTATATATTACTTCAAATGACATTTTTAGAGTCCTATTTGATAAAACTAATTGAGAGTTCAAAAGTTTTAAAAACTAAAAAAATAGTTAGTAAAAGTTGTTGACTACTTTATTAAATTATAAATGTTTTGATAAAATTCTCTGCTTAGAAAGATGTACTGTATGGACACTAGCATATGATATTTTTATATGTTTTTATTAATAAAATAAATTTAGACTAATTATAATTTGTTTGTTTAATTAATTTCAAAGTCTTGTAATTTTAATTTTTAGATAAAAATCAAATTTACAATAATAAAAAATTATCATACATTTCAAACTATGCCCTAATTTTATTATTTATTAATTAATATAATAGTTCAAAGTATATTAACATATAATATTTAATTAATATAATTAATAATGTAAATAGTGTAACGATTAAAATAAGTCCCGTAAGCAAACAATAAAAAATAACCGCGATTTTATGCAAGAAATGATATTAAATAATTTAATAACTTGTTAGACTACAAGGAAAATGATACAAAGTGGAGGCTAAAAGTTAGCATATTAAAAATGGTACTTAAAATAATGTCTAAAAATAGTTATTATTATTATTATTACTAGCGGAAACACATCAGGTGCATGTGTATCCGTATTTTTCATTTTTACTATTTATATATTTATATAATTTTAATAAATATTAAATTATATGAGAAAATAAGTAAATTATTTAAATGTACTATTGATAATAGTTTTATTAAGATTTTATGTTAATTTTTTATATTTTCATTTTATTGTTTTTGAATATCTTGAACTTTGTAAGGTTATCAAGATTAAAATTAAGGTTTAAAAAAAATGGACCAGCAAACAATGTCAAAACTTAATGCAAATGGTTGTATGTTGGAAGTGGTAGAATCTATCACCATATCAATTGAATCCACATCTTCCATGACAAAGAAGTTGAAAAAAATAAAATAATAAACTAAATACAAATTATCAAACTTCCAACTTATGTAATATCTAATAAATCAAAGCATTAGTAGACATAAAAACTTTGCCCGCAAAGCTGGGCTTAGGATTCATACAAAAATATAAAAAAAATTAAGAAAGCAATAGAAACAAAAATGTACAAATCCTATAACAATGAGACACGTCTCTGCTTCGAACGCTTTGGGAAGTGCGAGAAGGAGGAAGCAATGGTGGTTGTTATTGTACAGTGGTGATTGAAGAGGGACTAAGATGGGTGAGAGTAGGAGAAGAACATGGAGCGTGAAGGAAGAGGGTTCAAAATGTGTCAAAATTTATGAACATTTTTTTTCTTTTGGATGCAACTGGTGAAAACTACTCCTTATAAGGAAGTGGAAGAAAGTGGTAACCGCTCAACTACTCCTTATAAGGGAGTGGACGTAAGTGGTGAAAACTACTCCTTCGTAAGAAAGTGGATGTAAATGGTGACGGTGAAAACTACTGAAGAAAGTGGTAACCTCTCGGTAATAATCAAATTGTTCACGTTTGGTCACTACTCACATTTCCTAATATTTATTTCTCTCTCATACAACAGACACTCTCTCATTATGCAATTAATTTTCAAACTAAATTATCTCTTTCAATTCATAACAACTCCTCCACCTCTCTTTCAATTCATAACCGTTACTCTACCTCTCTTTCAATTCATAATTGTTCCTCCACATCTCTTCCAATTCAAAACCGTTTTTCCACCTCTCTTTCAATTCAAAACCGCCCCACTACGTATACCAAATATTGTAGAAAAAATAAGAAAGGGCACAATAACCATAATACAATAATAAAATTAAATATTAATATAAGGATAAAATGGGAAAAAAATTAAAAGCAGTTAAGAGGGGAATAAGAAATGACACAATGACCCTAATACAATAATAAAATTAAATATTAATATAAGGATAAAGAGGAAAAAAAATTAAGAGCAGTTAAAAGGAGAATCCCCTTTATATATATGTATAGATTATTATTATTTATTTTATTTTTTTTGAAATTTGAAATTTGAAATTTGATATACAAATTATCTTTGTATTTGATACGAAAGCCTTATATGTAAGCAAATGAATATTTGAAGAACTTATTTAATATGGCTCTTGGCAGTTAGTCTATTAATTGAAGAAGATTGATTGGAATTGAAAGAAAATCTAATGATTGTGATTGATCCATATGAGATCTATGTGATTGTTTTACGTTGAGATTTGAAGAAAATTGAATAATTGATCCATGTAATTTGGTTTTCTCTTTTGATTTAATTGTGGATATTATAAAACTTTATTTTCACTAGCTTACCCTTGCTTTTCTTATTGTGTTTGAACTGCGATGAATGTACTGTCTACACGAGCAGATGATCATACAAGTACATATATGTATGTCTGTTTATTTTATAGTAAACACGAGGTGTGACATACAGCTTAAAATGTGACTTTTTTCCACTATTTTCACTTTTGTTTCCCCATCTAGCACTCTTTTATTTTTATTTCTCTATCTAACATCATTTTGTTTTTATTTTCCTATCTAACACAGTTTTTTTTCCATGGTTTCATTTTGTATTTTCGAAAAAAAAAATCCTCTTAGAATTTGGTTTTTAGAATGGTGTGTTTAGAATTTTTTTATTTCTTTGTATAGAGTGAATGGAAAAGAAAAAAATAAATATAAAATAGAATAAAAATAAATTTAAGAACCAATAAAATAAAATAAAATATTTTTAAAAAAAGAATTAATAAATTAAAAAAAATTGGTAATTTTAATTTTGGATGCATTAAAAAAATAAATGTATTGGTTGTAAAAAAATATTTTTAATGTTTAAAATAGTTAGAAATATAATTATTGAAGAAAGAAATGAGCTTTTACAAAATAAAAAAATAATAAATTATAAATGTTTAGTTTAATTTTTTTTTTAAATTCAAATAATCCTTCCCAGTAAAAAACACCTAGAAAATAAAAGAATTACATATAACAAAATTAAAAAAAATATTTATTTTTATAATAATTTTTTAAAATTTAATAGTATATTTTATTTCAGTAGTTATTATAATAATAATTTTTTTTTTCAAAATAAAAAAAGTATAACTATTCATCCTTATAAAAGTTATTTATTTATTTAATAAAATAAATAACGTAATAATTATTTTTATTTCGAAATAATTAAGTAACTTCTATCTTTTAAAAATAACTGTTAACAATATGTTAAGGAATATCCTTTTTTCAATTTTATCCTACACATTCTGTTTTTCAATTTTATCTTTTATAATATTAAAATACAATAAATTTAAAAATTATATGAATTAAATTAAAATTTTCAATTTAAAAAATTTAGAAAAATTAGAATTTGAAAAAATAAACAAAAAAACCAATTTCTTACAATTTTACCCTTTAAATAACTACTTTTCTTTAAACACAAATAATTCTTTCCAATAAAAAACCACCTACACTAAAAAAATTACTTACAAAAGAAAATAAAAAAATTATTTATGTATATATTAATTTTAATAAAAATATATTATAATTTAATAAATATTTTTATTTCAATAGTTAATATAGTAATAATAATTTTTTATCAAAAGAAAAAGTGTAATTATTCATCTTTAGAATTAATAATTTATATATTTATTTAATAAAATAAATAATTATATTTATTTAAAAATAATTAAATAATTTCTATGTTTAGAAATAGTCATTACATGTATATATTAATTTTTAATTTTTAATAAATATAATTTATTCTTTAAAAAAAAAATATTCAATTATTGTTATAATTTAATATATAAATTTAATAGAAAATTTTTTATTTTTAGGTAACTCAAATAGACACATGAACAATGATTTTTTTTTATCATCTAATTAAAAACTAAATTATTATTATATTTATATAATAAAATTTGTAATAATATTTAGAAATTAACATCATATAGTAATTCAATAAAATTACAATTATTATAAACTTACAAATGCAATAACTATAAAAAAAAACACAATTTTTTAAAAAAATATTTACAAAAATTATAAAAGAAATTATAAATACAGTTATTTCTATCGTTATACATTCATCAACTACTTCAATAAAAAAATAAAAAAATTTATTGTTAATTAACATATTCTTAATTCAATTGGAATTAAATTTAAATCTTTTAAACAATATCTTGAAATTGAGTAAGGTATAGTATAACAAAAATATTGTTAAAAAATACTCTAATAAAATAAGTACTCCGAGAATTGAATGAAGATTAATCAATTATATAAGTAGTAAACATTTTATATCTATAACTCGGTATAACAAAAAGTAATACTTATAAATCAATCAGCAAATTAAATAGCTTAACTTTTCATTCCCAGCTAATTATTTTCTTTATGAAACATAACTAACACCAATATCAACGGTAAAAAATATAGTGGTTTAATTACAGAGTTATTTGGACAAATTGTCCCTCAACCTCTTTATTAATTATAAAAATCAATTTTAATTTTTTTATAAATTTTAAATAATTCTAAATGAAACATTACATTTTTAAAATGCAATTCCACACCTCATACTTTCATTCCAGCCGCATATTTTTATTTTAGTTGCAATATTTTTATTCTTTTTCAGTCATCAAGTTTGAGAGAATAGTTTCTTAAACGTGTGAGAGAGTTGACAAGAATTTTTGTTGTTTTTTGTTTGTTTTGTACTTATTTTTGTATCTTGCTGGATTATGTAACATCCAAAAAATAAATGAAAAAAGCGATCGAAAACACAATCATCATTAGTAAAAATATCACAAAACTTATTTCAACCACCAACGTTCACCACTATAAGCAACCACCACCACTTCAAAATAATAATAAAAAAAACACACTATTTATCATACTCAAAATTGTATTTTTGAAATTTAAAAAGGTACAAAGGTCCAGGAGGAAACTAAGGAGTTACATGAAAATTTTGTCTATTCTTTGTGAGTAAAATGTGATAATTTTAGCCTTATAGCAACGTAGCATGTGAGATAGGGATAGAAAGAAAAACAGGGATAATAGATTACATTTGGATAGGATGATGCAAATGTCTCTTTCTGAGAATTGGATTTGTAAAGGTTAAAAGTGACAAAACGTGCTTCGGTGCAAAGTATATTCCCATTAATAATTATTAATTTATTATGAATTAATTATATGATTTTGTAAGGTTCATGCTAACATGTTGATTGTTGAGAAAATGCATATTAATGATAAAATTAAGTATATTTAGCAAAAGAAAGCAAAAAGTGGGAAAATGAGTAGTGAGTGTGGGGATATATAAGCCATTGTCGATGTCGGTGGTCCTCACTAGATTTTTATCACGTTCTTCCATCTAACAATGTTGTTGTAGTTCATTCTCTTGCGTGTGAAAAGATTGGTGCAAATGGCTTAACACTTTTTAATTTTATTATTCACAAAAAAAATGTACATTAAAATTAATTATGACAAACTGTATGTAGTTGTTATACGAGTGGCAGGGGAATTCTACTCACTCAGAATAACATCAACACCAAAAAACATTAATTGGAGTCATTTCAACATCACTCTAAAGCTAAGCTTGTGTACTTGGAAAACACTAAGACAAATGCTAATTGCCGAATGGGGACAATTATTGCAAAATATTCCAAAACATCAAATCCTCAAATCATATTAGGCCACCAAGTACATCTCCTTGTTCATCATTACATTCAGAAAAATTAAAATGTTTTTTCATATCTATCATTTTTAAATAAACTGCTAGTGGCATTCTTAGTATTTGTTAAGCCTGAGATAATAATATATGGTTTAATGATTCCTTTCATGCAAATGTTTTACTATTTTGGTTATATTAGACGTCAAATTTGACTACAACATAATTGTTTATTTAAGGAAGGAGATTATTGACTTACTGCACCTCGGATGAGTTCATTTATAGGATGCAAAATTAATTAATTAAACTAATTATTGATGCTAATACAAGAAGAGTCTAATCTAATTGACACAAAAAGCTATTCCTAGACCTTTTTATGCTATACCACTTTTAAAACAGAAATGACAAGTTCTAACAGCAAAACAAGGTAAGATAATGGGAAGAAGAAAAGAAAAATAAAAGTTAGAACTGTGGAGGGCAATAATGAACGCTAGATATGAAATTATGGTGACTTGACCATACATAATATTTGATGAAAATTATTGTTATTACCTACCTACCGTTGAAATTTCTTTGGAATGAATATGCAGAACAAAAATGGAAAACCATAAAGAGGACAAAGGCATGAGTAAAATTTGATGCTTACTCTAATTCGGCAACACAAACTGAAATGTGGTACGAACCTTATCTCCTATGTCACACTGTTGAGGCTTGGCTGCATTATTATCACTCTGAGCCGAACACAAAATGTCTCTGAAAAAAATGCTTGTCTCTTTCTTCTGGGTGGTCTGAATTTCATAATATTTTGTCTGACACCCTTCAGAAATTGCGTTATATATTCCCCTTTGAAAAACAAAAGAACTGTTTTTTTGTTTGTTTGCAAAGAGTATATAGCACAGAGGGAACAACCCTCTGACTGCACTGATTCTCCCTTATCTTCCCCCTATTCACTTCACTCCAAAATTTTCTTGGCATCGAGCTTTGACCAGTCCTGGGATTTCCCAGTGTTGAATGGCCTGAAAACTGATTGAGTTGGTCTTTTGGTTGGTTCACAGTGGGGGCACTGTGATCATATAATAATAAAAGGGCGAAAGAGGTATATAATATGATCATAGAATTAGTGTTGTGTGGTGCCACTGCCAGCAAATAGTCACTAGGAATTTCGTCACTAGCACACAAAGTTGTTTTGTTTGCTTTTGAAATTGCTGAAGAAAGCATATGTTTGAACCTTGAACAGAAACCCCCCCTGTTGATTTAATACCCACACATGGTTTTTAGTTCCTTGACTTAGTGACAGAATCTGACACAACCAACTATTTGTTAAAATAGACTCTCACAGAAAGAGAATTTGGACTCACTACTACTTGCCATCACTGAGAGGAGCTTATCGACATTTTTCTTAACACCACATTTATCATTTATCTCCCACCCTTTTTCCCCTCCACTAATTTCAAAATTATGGACAAAATTCTCACCAGACTAGTCTTAATCAAATTCCAAACCGTCTTTGCAGAATAGAATAGAATAGCCTTGCTCCCTCACGCAAACAGCATAACACTTTTCCATTGTTTTTTTCGTTTTCATGTTTAATTAATTCATTCCACTGTGATTCGTTAGTTGGACATAAATAGTGAATTGGCAAGGAGAAAAAGTTGGCATGCTTTTTCCTGAAAACTATAGAAAAAGAAAGGAGTTCAGAAGTGATGGCTTTCTTTCTTGTTTGCCGTTATACGAAATAAACCCCATCACACATAAGAGAACACGCATGATTGCTTGCTGCAATTAAGAAACCAATTCCAACCCAATGTTATGATGATTATATACACATATATAGTGTCTTTTTATTTTTATGCTGTCAATAACGAGGTTTAAATTAAGACTCATGCAATTAGGCCAATTCTTGTGAATTATTATGATCATAGGGTCCATAATAAAGTTGAGAAGACAAAAAATGAAACAAAAAAGGGAAGCTAATATAGTGGATAAATAAAAGACAAGAGAAAGGCATTAGACAACAACAGCTTTCTTTCTTTCATCAAACAGGAATTGCTTTTTACAGTGGCTAGGTTCAGTTCACTATGCAAGTTAAAAACAAGGACTAAAATCAAAGTCTTTTTAAACATAGAATTAACCTAAAAAAGAGTAATTAAAATCCCTCCCTCCCCCTAACATGTCCACAAAAAACAGTTCACGTGAACCGCCATGAAAAGCTACCAACCACATAATAATGTCCACCTTTAGATTCTTAATCAATTCTGATTGATCCACTGCTTGTGGCCGGAAACCCATTTTGGACATTTAGGACTAAAATATTTTTCCACCACCCTTGAGTTCAAGAGCTCCACCACAGGTGCAAACTTCACACACCTTGGAGTCTTGTACTGATTTATTGAAGCCCCTAGGCTTATGGCATAGTCCATGAGCTTGTCAAATGTCCCCTGTTCCACAATCTTGATCTCGAGGGGCCCAATTGATTTGTCTGAGACACGCCCTTGGCGATACACACTGTTCAGAGATTCCTCTATGGTCAAGCAACAGTCCTCAAACACACAGGGCGGAATTGGGGTTGAACCTTTCAGGGCGAGCTCCCAGTACAAGACATAGTGGCCAGGGATTGTTGTGGTGTCTGCATAGCTTGTGTAATCGGACACTGATGCATCAAAGGGCACCAAGTGTGTCACAGCATTCTTCATTGCGTTCTGAAGCTCCACCTCATCGGTCTTGTCTGAGTCTATGCTCAACACCACGTTCTTTCTGCACACAAAGTTGAATTGGGGTGCCTTGTTCTTGAATCCAGCCACCCTCAGCACATCACCAACTCTGTAACGATACAAACCTGGTAACAAAAAAATTGTCAGCTGTTAATTACCAAACCCATGTCCCAATTTCGTGTTATGTTAATATAAAAAACTAGATTGTAAGAAATAGTCGGACATTAGATAAAGTCAAGTTTTTTGGGTATCAATTGTGGTCGCATTAGTTACATTTGTTTAACAATTTTCTTCAATGCTAAGGATGATGACCATGAATTACAACTTAAGGTGATGTTAACAAGGGTGACTAAAATTTAGAACCTTGATGTGAAGATAAAAAGTGAAAATAACTAAAGGGTGTTTGTTTATTCTTACCTGCATAAGTTGTGACAACGAGTTCATATTCTTGGCCAAGTTTGACATCAACAAGCTCAACCAGCTCCTGTTGTTCTTTCTCATTGAGGGATCTGGAGGTGTGGAGAGGGTCATTTACCCCATTGCTTCGGTTAACAGGCAAGAACTCGAAGTAGCACATGGTGGGAATAAGGGTGTAAGAGACCTCACTGGGTTTGCATAGAGGGTTGAGGTTGACGCCAAAGTAGCACTCACTGGATGCATACATGGTGCACACAAGTGGGAGTCCATTGCTATAGTAGTCCAATGTGGGGATGTACTGTGACATTGTCCCGGTCACAATAACATCTACATACCTGGTATTTGGCCACAGCCTAGTGATTATGCCCTGCCATGAGTTCTTGCTACACTCAGTTTGGATAAGATCCGCGAGCTTAGGGTCAGGTTTGAGGATCTTCATGACAGCCTCACGGACGGAGGTGTCAGTGATCTGGGGGTTGACGGTTCCAGTTCTGATGTCGTTGCATAGGAGGGACCAGTGTTTCTCAAGGAACCTAATGGCCCTTATGAAGCCAGAGGCAAAAACTGCCCCCACACGGAAAACCTCTTTGTTTTGGCAAAGGCCACAAAGGAGTTGGGAGTACATACTTTGGTAGGAGTCAGGGCAGAGGACAGTCTCATTTGGGCTGGTGTAGTTGGTATAGGGGTCATAGGGTCTGTCTTTGAAATAGGAACTTTTGTAGTAGCTAGTCAGAACTGGACGAGCCACAATCCCTCCAGGTGTTTTGGCCTCGGATTTTATGAACATTAGGTACATTCCTTTGCCCTTTTCCAAACCAGGAACAAACAGGCTCATCACTGGCATCAGAAGGCCATACAGTGAACGCCTCCTCCCTAGATCCTCCTCAATTGTTGGCATCAGCTTCCTCTCACCTCCTGATGTACCAGAACTGCAAAAGCAAAAATGAACACACAATAAGAAAACCAAAGAAACAACCCCATGAATATTTTGACAGGCCCATGTGCACAAAGAAACAAAAAAAGACATGAAAAACAAAACCCATAATAAAAAAATTATCTTTTATCTTCTCTTGTTTCCACTTGAGTTAAGTTAGAACTAGGCCACCCCATTAGGACAGGTCCTAAGTTCAAACTTCATTATGTTATTTATTATATACAAAAGAAAAAAGTTAAAACTTGGCCAATCCACTAGGATCGGCTAAGGTGGTGTTGGTAGTGTATATGAAGAGAAAGTTGGAAGTAGGCGAAAAAGAGAAGGTGTGAGAATATATATATTTGTATATATGTGTGTGCAGCATACCTAGTGAGGAATTCTGAGATGGGTTTGGAGCAAAGGATTGGAGAAGTGTCACCATTGGCGATGCGGTTGATGTCAGGTTGGATATCCTCGTAGGTTATGACAGGCAAGAGTTTCTTGAAAGTTTCACGATCTGTCTGGCCGTGGAGACCGTGTCTCTTCAGGTACTCAACGTTTGCATTGTTGGAGAGGATTTCGGATAGGACCCTCTTCTGAACTTTGTCGGCGTTGGCAGTGACATCCTCAATGAACTCGAGAATTTTCTCGTTTTGCTCAACAAGGTTGTAGTCTCTTGGTGCCTCAGGCATGGTGATGGTGTGGTGGTGTTAGCAGCTAGCTGGCAACACAACAACCTTGTTGCGGTGTGAGTGTGCGTTTTGGGAAGGAGAACAACACACAAGAGTTTGGTGTGTAAGAGAGAGAAAGAGAGAGAAGACAATGACTCTAATAGTAATAGAAACTCGTTAGGAAGAAGCTAGGAGATGGTGTTGGGCGTGAGTTGAAAAGAAGAGAGAAAGTGGTTTATATAGAGGCACATGTCAAGCTGGGTTTGCTAGATGCCAAGGACTAGGGAGTAAATACATATAAAATCAGAGGGTAGAATGGGGAATATGTAGCCGTTTTGTGTCACTTTTTGTTTTTCCTTTTTTCTATATATCTAAACATTTATATCATGCCAAAGCACTCTATACAATATACAACTTCCATGCATTTATGGTCTTCTAATTAATTGAGCATATGGCCATGAGGGAAGGACTTTGATTTGGCTTGTTAGGAAAACATTTAATTAGTTCTGGATTTTAAATAATAACTCAATCTTATAAAATCGATTTATAAATTCAGATTTGTATTTATTATAAAATGTCATAATTTTTAGTCAGTATTTAATTTCTAACACCTATCTCTCACACTGATACTATCAACTCGTGCATGAGACTATATATTTATGGATAATTCGATAACGATCCAATAACATATGACCTAATAAGTTCATCAATTTTTTGTTAAAATAAGTTCGAAATATATTAAGTGAAACCTAACTCAAAATTATAAAAATGACTTTATAAGATAAAGTTTGTACCCACTTATATACTATGAAATGTTCTAATTTCTAATAGAAAAAATATTCAACATTTGATTTTCATTTTAGAAAAATTAATAATAAAGTGAGGAAAAGAAAAAGAAACGTGAAATGAGAAGAAGGCATAAAAACACAATTTCAATTGGAAATGACTTGGCATATTATTTGAACATGAGTGAATGAATACCATCACCCCTTTTTAAAGATAGATAGATAGATAGATTGAATGGAATCCATGTGCAACATAAAAGGAATGCTTATGGAGTCACTTTGAAATGCTTTGCGGTTGTTGTCAAAGTGCTTAATTAGTAGAAGATTGATAGTCCATATCTTAAAGAGGGGCATAAGATCAAATAATGTGGAATAAAGACAAGCCTATATCCCATTATCCCTTTGTCTCGTATTGGATTGGCCAACCCAAATTCATTATTATTTGTTTCACCAAAATCCCACGAACCCAAGTGTCAAATTATCAAACTCTTCAATTTTCTCACCAAATTAAAAACAATTATTACGCATACATATTTTAGTTTCCAAAAATTTCATTTAACCCATTTTGCGTGCGTTTGGGATCACAAATTCGCATTTGTCGTACAAGAAAAACGGCCAAACGCTTTGGAACCCGCTTTGTGAAGGCGTTGCGGAAGGAACCTGATTAAAAGTGTTTTTAAGATAGTTAATTAAATAATTAACCGGCAACATCCGGTAAACACGGTGTTTAAGTAAACCCATGGCCTGCGCGCTTGGAGTGCGGAGGGGGGATGTCCTACGGAATACCGGCAGCCACTTACTTAATTAAGTGGTTAGTTCCTTGTAATACCGGTAACAAAAAATAACGGCGTTCCTCGAATTTCCCGCGATATTCCGTAGTCAAAGTTGCGCGAGTACTTGGGTTGGGAGAGTGAAGACGGGAAGGGATATTGTGTGAGTGGTGTACGGTAAAGTGGTGGGGTTTCTTGTTTAAGAGTACAAAAGAACGCACCAGCTGGATGCCAAACTTGGTAGGTCGACACGTGTAACATTTTTTTCAACCATTCTAACGTTTCTTTAAAATATTCATTACAAATTAAAAATTAAAATCAAATTATATTTTGATTGAGTGAAGATTCAAATACTTTTTTCATTACCACGGATCATTCCTTGTCGAGCACAGGAGTCATATTTTGGGGGTTTAGGCATATATAAAATAGATACACATCTTCTTTAAATTTGAGTTTTGTTCTACGCAATACCGAATATTAGCTACTTTATTATTTAAGTGATATGAATCTAATTCGAATATTTAATCTTAAATTTGAACTTTATACATAAATAATTTTTTGTATAATAAATATTGTAAAGAAACACAAAATTAATTGGATAAAATGAGGATACGAAATTTATAAGATATTATTATATAGGAAATGTTTACTCATGACATGTCCAAGTTGTTCAAAATCATCAAATAATTGTGTTCTTGCTGGTTGACTCGATTGACCTCGTGCCTCTAACGACGATCACACGCCCGAATTTCTCTGCCTTGGTTCGTGCCTTCCTTCGATCGAAACACTTTGTACCTACAAAGACAAAGAGGCGTCCTAGAGGCCGTTTGCACTCCGACGCTCAAGTCAATACTGTGGCAAAGAAACAATAATGTGTGTAATAGTTCTAGTCTCAAGAATTGCTACCTTGAAGGTTTTCTTACTACCCTTTATATAGTCTAGGGTTTTCGTTGTTTCCGTTACCTGTATTTAGGGTTTCTGAGGGTATGCCTTAGCGCTGTTATTGCCCAAACTTAGGGCAATCTAGCGCGTAAGACTCCCTTACTGGAGTGCAACCTCTAACGGAATGGTCACCTGGGTACCAACTTGTGCACCTAATCTCTGGGGCCATCCGTCCTGCGGGTGCCCTAGCTGTTCTCGTGCCATGCATGCAGCCTGCCCCTGGAGAACGCAACCCTTATGGGCCTTAGCTCCTCTAGTGGTTCTTTACTTGTGTCGCGCCTGAATGCGCTATTCACACCACACGCATGCACTCTTCTAAGACCTAGGCCTTCCCCTCAACTCTGGATGGTACTACTGATAACTGGTGTGTTTTCTGGGACCCACCTTTCGTGGTCCAATTCAACTGTTTGAGTGGCCGATGCCCGATGTCACATCGGCCTCACTCTGTTGCCGAGGACACATCGACACATCCTGGTGTTTGACATCCGACCACTAGTCGGCACCCCGACTCGTGTCGCTTGCGAGACATTGGCTCATGCCGCTTGTGGGACCCAAATTACGTGGCCCACCGTTACTAGCAGTCAACGATGTCCGAGGACTGGTTGGTACAATTTGATTAACTCTTTCGAAACTTTAACATACGTTAGGGTTAAATTGTTTAAACCTTATTAAAATTCGTTAATACCACCCCTTACTTAATTAGGCACAAATTCAGGTAAAGTTGTGGTTTTGGTCTTCTTACCGCAACAATATTCTTCTCCGGGGTTATGATTTCTCTAATATGTTTCCATATATCATCTATGTTAACCACACATTCAATCCTTTCAAAGATATGTCGTTAAACCAATTTGAACACCATGGGATAGTTTATGTCTTTACAAGCATGTAAACTTCATAAGGTTAAAGAATGAGTCATTAGAATACATATAAAAAGGGGACATCTCATTAACCTTAAACTTTTCATAACTTGCATTATATGATGTGTCAATTTAACTAGATATATTTTGTTTCATGCACCAAAACATGAAAATATCATCATCCATGATGAGAATAAAAAAGATGTTGTTAATAGGAAGAATGGACAAGGGCCAAATCATTTAAAGTTCTTCTTATTAGTCTTTTCAAAAGATGAGGCCCAAGCCCAAAGCCCAAGCCCAAGAAGGTCCAAGCCCAAGAAGCCCAAGTCCATCCCATGAGGGGCAAGGCCAAACATTAAATAAAAGAACATCATTTAAATTACTCTTGTATAGTTGTAGGAGGTGTGGATATTAAATAAAGGAGTGTGAATATGTAAAATAAAGTCACACTGTCCATGTGACTTAGGAGAGTAGGTGTAGATGTAGTTTTTAGGAGATGTCATAGTAGAAAAAGGTCACACCTCCCATGTGACTTGTTTTTTGTGGGAATTTCAAATGAGTTTCATTTGAATTTTCCCACCTATTTTTCAGCACCCTCACACTATAAATAGAGGTATGGGCTCTTGTAAAATTGAGAATTGGAAATTTGATATACAGAAACTCTACTCATTTGGAGAGAGATTTGTGTGAGATTAGAATCTCCTTGCTTGGTCTCATCTTGTGAGCTATTGGAGAGCTTCAAGTGGCGGCTTCCTTCCCTTATCTTGGAACAAGACCTCCAAGTGGCGTGATGCAGTTCCAATTCTCCATTCCAGCCGAGCTTCATTCCATAAGTTTTCATTCCTTTCATCTCCAATTTCAATTTCAATCGGTAGTTTAGTTTTCCTTTAGTGTTCTTCATCTTTCCACCGATTGATTTTGTGTTCTTGTGCTGTTCTTCAATTTTCTGTTCGGTTCCTTGTGTTATTGTTTCATTTGCGTTTAGTAATCTTGTTCCATGGATGTTTACAAGGAGATAACACTATTATTGAGTTTGGATCATCATTTTGGAAGGCTATGTCTCCATTGATGACTCCTTAAGCTTCCTTGATTCCATTTCTGTTTTCAGCTTGTTGTTTTTGTTGATGTTTTTTCGTTTTTCATTGTTTAAAAACTCTTTGATCCTTGAATTGTTGTTTTCATTCTCATATAATGTTGTGTTCAAGAGTCTAAAAGTGTCTATGTTCAATCCAACTCATATCAATCCATTAGCTATGCATAATTATTGTCTCAAGTACTCAAAATATTACATATATAATACAGTAATGTGTCATTAATTGTTGTACTGGTTAAGGTCAAACAAACCACGTCATTCAGTATCGGAGGCCGTTCAACTTCATAAAGTTAATGCATCAAAGTAAAATAAGGAGATACATGACAAATCAAGTAATGCCATTTTAGCAAAGATACAAATTAAATATGACCTATAAATGAGATAACCCATTATAAACACTATAAATAAGCATGATTATAAAAGAATAAGGTACATTTTTATCAATATATTACTCACTCTCATACAAAGCACTTATTTGATTGTCAGAGAACCTTTTGTAGGTTCACTCCCAACTGAGAGCTAAGGAACGAGTACGAGAAGGGAGGAGAAGGAGGAGCGACCAAGGGACGAACATCAATTGTTCAGCTGGTAGAAGGTATTATCTTGGCCTTATACAAGTAATATTGGTGCCTACTGTGGGATCGAGATAGTATTGAAAGACAACAAATGGTATCAATAAGACAAATGACGAGTAAAAGAATGACTGAATTCGAGTAGGTGGCTACGTTCCAAACCTTGTAGAGAGAAATGACGGAGATGTGCCAAAAAAACAAAGAGGAGATACAAATCATACATGAAAAAAATGAGGAGGATATACAAATCCTTCAAGAACAAAATGAGCAAATGAGGCAACAAGTTGTCGAGATCATACCTGAACTGAGGCCTAAAAAGCCCGAACTAGAGGCCAGAAGGCCACCTTCCTCGGAGAAATTCGAGGACACACAAAATCAGGAGAAGACATCCACTCTGAAGCTTAATCCATCCTTATCAACTCACTGAGGAGAGACTCATGCATCATTAAGACTCAACCATTCGGTACATACTATTATCTTGAAAGAAGAACCCAAGGAGAATCCCTTCACTGATCACATTGTGGAGGAACAACTTTCACCTACTTGGAAGGGGTTAAACATTGACCAATATGATAGAACTACGGATTCGGATGAACATATGGATGTGTATACCACTAAAATGAGCCTCTATACGTCTAATAATTCAGGGTTGTGCCGAGTGTTTCCCACTTCACTGAAAGGGGGGGGGGGGGGGCTTAATTGGTTTACAAGACTCCCTTCCAATTTAATGGATTACTTTAAAACACTGTTGTCCAAATTCGACACCCAATTCGCTACCAGTCGATCGCACAACTTAATATCCATTGCACTTGTCAACATACGACAAGAAAAAGGTGAGTCACTTCGAACATTCATGGAGAGATTTAGCGAAGTATCTTTGAATATCTGGAATCTGAGCCCGGAAGTAGCCATGCATCATATGGTAACATCATTAAGGTTAGGAGCATTCACCGTGCAAGAAACCGACAACGAACTTGGATGAACTATGACAACGGGCGACAAAATTTATGCAACTAGAAGAGTTACGTGATTACTGAAATCAAGTCCGAGTAGAAAATAATGGAGAAAAGGAGGAAGAAAAAGAAAAAAAATGGCTGACATATGTTCAGAAAAAATGATAAATATAGAGAGAATCGAGGACCTCAGTTCCATAGTTACACCTCGTTAAACGCCGATAGGGGGAAGATTATGGACGAGGCCTTGAATGCTGATCTAATTCCTACACTCTGAAAGTTGCATAGTCATAAAGATGACGACACATCTAGGAAATGCCAATACCATCACAACTTTGGACACATGACCGAAAAGTGCTAGGCATTAAAAGATAAAATTGAAGAGCTCATTCAAGATGGGCACTTGCGTAAATTTATACAAATTGACAACAGAGGTTCAAATAGATATCCTCAGTAAAGAGAAAAATATCCAGAAGGGACGAACAAAAGGAGTATTATCTTCGTCGACATCATGATGATGATTGACGACCGGAGAAACAACCACGAACAAGTGAACCTCCAAGAAGAGAGGAGCCTTCACGTCGTAATGGTAGAGAAGTGATTAACACAATCACTAATTGTTTTGAATGCAGAGGATGCTCAAGCTCTGCTCGGAAGAAGCATCTTCAGGCCATTATGTTAGTGAATTCAACTTTGGCCATTGTCTGACCGAGGATGCCTTCAATACTCTTCACAGATGATGACTTTAAAGTAATAAACCCGACACAAGATGATCCTATGGTCATCACTGTGGAAGTAGATAATTTCACAATCATGAAGACACTTTTGGATCAAGGATGTTCAGTGGATATCCTTTATTGGAAGACTTTTAAAAAAATGAGGAACTTGGAGACCAAAATCCAACCATATGATGATTAGATTGTCAGCCTTTTCGGGGAACGACTGGACACTATGAGGTATATTGATCTATATACCATGTTCGGTGAAGAGAAACATCTGAGCCAAACTATTAAGACAAGGTATTTGACAGTCGAAGTTAACACTTCCTATAATATCTTGCTTGGGAGGCCCTCCCTCAACGTACTCTGGGCGATCGTGTCAACTCCACACCTTGCTATGAAGTTTTCGTTCGCATCCGGTGGCATGAGAATGCTATGTGGCCAGCCTAAGGCTAGAACTTACCAATAGGGAGCAATCCCGAGAATCACACATGGAGTGTTTCTAAGAACCTCGAGGGGAACATTCCTGAGGGTCTCGTAAAGAAAAATCACGAGAGCCAAGGAGAGAACAAGCTTGAGAGCATAGGGCCCTCAAGATAGAACACATGGTGGCCTTTGTCGACCTGCACCCTAGAATGAATGATGCCCATATAAAACCAGGAGAGGACTTGTGTCTGGTACCACTACATGATGATAAGCATTCCACAAATATGGGGACGTCGTTTACAGTAACTGATGGTGTCATGGTAAGCCAACACTAATTCAAAATTCTGATTTGTTTGCTTGGATTGCGTCCCACATGTCGGGGGTAAGCCCCCAAATTATTACACATCGATTGTCGGTGTATAAAGAAGCTCGGCTTATCGCCCAAAAGAAAAGAAAAATGGGTGCAGAAAAGTGCAATATTGCGAAGACCGTAATCGACAAGTTGTTAGAGGTAGGGTTCATTCAAGAAGCACAATACACCACTTGGTCAGCCAATGTGGTAATGGAGAAGAAAAACAACGAGAAATGGAGAATGTGCATAGACTATACCGATCTAAACAAAGCTTGCCCAAAAGAAGCCTATCCATTATCGAGCATAGATTGCTTGGTAGATGGTGTGGCCAATCACTGGGTGTTGAGTGATAAGTGCCATAATCCAGTAATATTTCATACATAAAGATAGGTACTTATGGAATTTAATTGATAAAATAGTTATAATTCAACCCCTAATTTAGAAATTTGAACCTTTTTACATATTTTTGGATTATAAGATGAATGTGAATGATTTATTTTCGAATTTGTGTTAATTTCAGGATTCTAGGGAAAAATGGAGATAAAAGGGATAAAGGATAATGGACAAGTTAAAAACAACACGAAAAAGACAAAGTTGAAACATTGAAAACTTGCCCAAACAAGATCACTCCAGAGGAACTCACCCAAGACTCGCTTAAGTGAGTTCACTTCAGTGCAGTTGGGCCTTTTCTCGTCAAACTCACTTAAGCAAGCAATATCTCGCTTGAGCAAGATGTCACGTATCCCAAGCCTAATTAGGTTAAATAGAAGGCGTGAGGCATAACCCTAGACATTAGTGGAAGGATATTGGGAGATAGAAAATTCTAGAGGAGGCAACCGTCAAGGAGAAGCACCCTAGATCTTCTTTTCTTGCTTTCCATGCTTGTAATGGCCAATATGAGGGGCTAATTATTCCCTTTAGGATTGAGAGTAATATGTCCAAACTCTTATGTATTGAGGTGATATTTATATATAATATTTTGTTCTTGATTTATGATTGGTATTGTCATTTTATTATTAAAGTTTGAATCTTTATTCATGAATTTTATCCTTAGATTTGACTAGAAAGTACTTATAAGCATCTGACCTAAATGATGATACTTAATATATTTGACTGCTAGGAATATATTTGAAATTTTAATTGCTTTATAACAGCTGTTTGTAATGATAAGGGGTTTTTATAAATATGCAATGAATCAATATTTAGAAGATATTTTTAATAACTTTTTATGTGAGGAATCAATATGAATGATTTTTATATATGTATCAATTCCAATCAAGATGAAATTTTATATATTTTGTTTCATTGAAAATATATCCAAATAATTTACTTTTCTTTTATTTAATTTCTTATAAATTCATGATACAAACAACCTTTTACACATTGTCTTATAGTTAGTGAATGTTATACATGATATTTTAGAACTGTTTTTTGTGGGTTCAATATCCGTCCTTAGGAAAAGTTTATTACTTATGACTTGGTATACTTTTCGTAAAATAGTCATCATTGAGTTTCTTAGATGCATATTCCAGGTACAATCAGATTCGAAGGCATCGAAGGGACAACGAAAAAACAATTTTCATGATCGATTGTGCCAACTTCAACTGTCCCGTTTGGTTTAAAGAATACCGGAGCCATATACCAAAGGCTCATGGATCAAATTTTTAAAGCATTAAGAGAGCATTAAATGCGGCTAAATCCCGACAATTGTGCGTTCAAAACAGAAGGAGGTAAGTTATTAGGATTCATGCTAAGAAATCGTGAAATTGAGGCAAACCTAGAGAAATGTAAGGAAATTACAGAAATGAGAAGCCTTGTGGACACCAAAGAAATACAGAAACTAATTAGACAATTGACGGTTATGTAAATATTTTTTCCCAAATTGGTAGAAAAACCAAACTGATTTTCCAACTCTTAAGAAAGGTTGCAAAGTTTAATTGGAACCTTGAATGTGAAGAAATACTCATTCAATTGAAAACTTTGCCTGCAACACCACTGATCATACAAAAATCAGATCTTCAACGGCTAATCGTTGTATATCTGTTAGTATCAGATGAAGCCTTTAGTGTACCATTAGTCCAAGAAGTAGATAAAGAAGAACAATTGGTATATTTTATCATCCAAATACTAGATGGTGTCGAGGTCAGATATCAAATGATAGAAAAGGTTTCTTTAACATTTGTACTGGCCAAACCTCGAACATCGACTTCGAAGAGGTCGACACCAGACATCGACATTGAACCTCGGTGGTCTGGTCACATTAATGGGCCACGTAAGTGGACCCCAGAAATAATAATGAGTTATTACCCATATGAAAGAGGGACCTAAGTCACGAGATGATTCATGCATCTGGTGTGTCTAGTACGTTCAGGTCTAGCACAAGTAAATAATCCTTGGAGGCGTTAAGGCCCACTAGGGTTAGGGTTTCCAATGGTAGATGGCATGCATGGCACGTGAACACTTAGGGCACCCATAGAACAGATAGCCCCACAGTGTTGGTACATGAGTTGGCACCCTGACGGCCATACTGTTAAAGATTTTGCACTCCAGAAGAGGCAAGTCTGGTGCCGCGACTGTGCTAAGCTTGTGCAATGCGTCACAAGATGCTTCACCAGTAACCCTAATTCTACTCAAGTAAAGATCCTCGTGGGACAAGGAGTTGACCTAGATACAACCTATATAAAGGGTGGTAAGAACCCTAGAAAAGGTATGCCGTTTCTAAGACTAAAATTGCTTTACATACTTTACTGTTTCTTAGCCCAGTACTAACTTGATCGTCGGAGTGCAATCAACAGGTAGGGCCCCCCTCTGTGTCAACAGAACCACTCTTAGCTACCCAAGGAGAGAGTTGAAACCACTAGGAGATAGGAGTAGCCACCATATGCCTTTGAAGTCAACGACGGTTGAGTCAACCGGCGAGAACATTTGGCGCCCACCATAGGGCCCGATAAAACTAGGTCCCATCCACAATCGTGTTGAGAGCTATCCAGCAACATGAGGAGTACGAGGCAAGGTGCATCTGCACTAGAAGGAGGAGACAACGTCTCTATGCAACAACTCATGGAGATCATTCGCGCTTTCCAGCAAGCGGTAGCGGCGTCCAGGGCTGAACAGGACAGGATTCTGGCTGAGGTTCAAGCCGAACATGCAGCTAGCCAGAACTGTTACCAGAACGACTTGGCAGTGTCGCATGCAAACAATGAGGAACTGCGCAGAGCCAACGAAGAATTGCACAGATATTTGCAACGCATGGGTGAGCATACGAATGATGAGTGAACCCCGCCCATACCTGTAGGGTTCACCCAATGCCGTTTTCGCAAGCAATCATGGATACTATGATACCAGCCAACTTCATAGGTAAAAAAGATCGCCTTCACAGGCATAGAGGACCCAAAAGCCCATATCACGAATTTCCACACCCTGATGATGGTTTTAGGAGGCACTGACGCTATGCACTATAAGCTGTTTATGAGTACGTTCTCAGGCATGACGTTGGACTGGTTCATCGGTCTCCATAATGGACACATTACCTCTTTCGACCAGTTTTCAACATTATTCAGAGAACAATACATCGTCAACCAGGCTCCCCCTCCTTTACGATCTCTTTGACATAAAGCAGTACCAGGGAGAGCCTCTGAAGGACTTCTTGAACAGGTTAGGGGCATTCATGGTGAAACTGCATACCAAAGATGAAGATATGATGGTACACGCCTTCAGATGAGGGGTACTGCCAGGTCCTTTCAGCGATTCTCTGATAAGGTGCCGCCCAAAGACGTTCAGAGAGATCCGCCACAGAACCATAGCCCACATCGTTGCAGAGGAAGAGGTCACAGAGAAGCACAGAAGCATCGGCCCAGTCCGACCTCGAGGAACTGGTCGTCCTCAGCCCCTAAGGGTACATGAGGCTACGACAGAGAACAAAGCCCCGGGGAAACAACCGCCATACGAAGGAAGTAAGCCTCAAACCAGGGCACATGCGAAGGAGAACACTCCCACTAGGCACAATTTTCGGATGGACCTTAAAGAGCTGATTGCCATCCCTAACGTGGCAGATAGACTGAAATCTCCATCGAAGACCGACAAGAGGCTGGGGCCCAACAAAGACACTTGGTGCGAGTTTCACCAAGCCTTTTGCCACGGCCTGCGCAACTGTTTGGTGTTAGGATTCCAGTTAGATGAAATGGTAAGGAATGGTTTCTTGAAGGAATACCTACAAGAACCGCAGGGGGCGCTGACGTTCGGCCTACCTGATGTTCGTCGACCTTCAACAAACTACAGTTGTCTCCTGACCAGTTAAGGCCTTACGATGGTTGTTTGTATGGTTTCACGGGAGACCAGGTAGAGGTGCAGGGACACGTAGAGTTAAAGACAACCTTTACTGATAGAACGACTTCCCGCACTGTTAACATCAGGTATCTTGTCGTTAATGCTCCCTCAGCCTATAACATGCTTTTGGGCAGGCCCGCTTTGAACATGGTTGGAGTAGTAGCCTCTTCGAGGCATATGAAGATGAAGTTGCCTTCCCTTGAAGGAACAATGATCACCATCAAGTTTGATCAGAAGAAGGCCAAGAGGTGCTATGAGAACAACCTCAAACCAAAGAGAGGAGTGTACGCAGTCACCACTCAACCTCCAAGGGAAGAAGGGGTCACCCATGTCGAGATCGCTCGGGAGAGACGACCCGAGCCCGCAAAAGAAGTGTTGGAGAAGGAGATCGAGGGCAAGAAGTTCAAGCTTGGCAAGTCTTAGGGTCAAGAAACGCAAGATCAGATTGTCGAGGTCATAGCACGACACCTGAATACCTTCGCATGATTTGCCTCAGACATGCCTGACATTGACCCTGATTTCTTGTGCCATCACACAGGTCCGACCTGTCTGCTAGAGAAGGAGAAAGTTCAATGATGATAGGCGTCAGGTCATCAGGGAGGAGACCCAGAAACTACTGAGCACTGGCCACATCTGGGAGATCCAGTACCCAGAGTGTGGTGTTAGTGAAGAAAGTTAGCGGGAAGTGGAGGATGTGCATCGACTTCACAGATCTTAACAAAGCGTGCTCGAAGAACTCCTACCCGCTGCCTAGCATTGACGCCCTGGTAGACATCGCCTCAAGATGTAGACTTTTTAGCTTCCTGAATGCTTTCTCTGAATATAACCAGATCCGGATGCATCCAAGGACAAACGCAGAACAACATTCATAACAGAGCTCTCTTGTTACTGTTATAAAGTGATGCCTTTTGGGCTCAAGAATGCAGGGGCAACCTACCAGAGGTTAATGGATAAAGTACTCGCGCCCATGATAGGGTGAAACGTCCAAGCGTATGTGGACGACATGGTGATCACCTCCCAGGTGAAGGATCAATACGTCGCTGATTTGAAGGAGCTATTTACAACAATAGCCAAGTACAAATTGAAGTTGAACCCCGAAAAGTGTGTGTTTGGGGTAGAGGCAGGCAAGTTCTTAGGATTCCTACTCACTGAGCGTGGGATAGAGGAAAACCCTGAGAAGTGCGCTGAAATTATAGCCATGCGCAGCTCGATATCGGTGAAGGAGGTGCAACAGTTGACAGGGCGGATGGTCGCTTTGTCCAGATTCGTGTCAGCAGGAGGAGATAAGGGGCATCCCTATTTCCAGTGTTTAAAGAGAAATAGAAGGTTCGTATGGACCAAGGAATGCGAGGAATCATTCCTCAAGTTGAAGGAATACTTGGCCAGCCCACCAGTACTGTGAAAGCCACAACTAGGCACCTCGTTTCGCTTGTACTTCGCAGTCACAGATCGGACGATCAGTTCGGTCCTCGTTCAGGAGCAGGATCAGGTGCAGAAGCCAATATATTTCGTGAGCAAAGTTTTGCAAGGGCCTGAGGTGAGATACCAGGCCATAGAAAAGGCAACCCTAGCAGTGGTATTTTCAGTGCGAAGACTTCGCCACTACTTCTAAAGCTTCACCGTAATCGTGATGACATACCTGCCCATTCGCAAGGTCTTACAGAAACCCGATGTGGCAGGACGAATGGTGCGTTGGGCGGTTGAGCTATCAGAGTTCAATACGAACCCAGATGACCTATCAAAGGTCAGGTTTATGCTGACGTAGTAGAGCTGTCCTCGACAGCCACACACCAAGAGGAAGCATATTTCAGATGGGTCCTCTCCGTAGACGGCTCCTCTAACCAATAGGGTAGTGGGCCTGACATCATCCTGGAAGGACAAAATGGGTTGTTGATCGAGCAGGCCCTACGGTTTTCCTTCAAGGCCAGTAACAACTAGACGGAGTATGAGGCCCTAAGAGCTGGAATGCTGCTAGCCAAAGAGATGGGTGCGAAGAGTTTGTTGGCAAAGAGTGACTCCCTGTTAGTAACGAGGCAGGTTATGGGGGAATACCAAGCCAAGGACCCCCAGATGGTCTCATACCTACAGTATGTCTGGATTCTAGAGGAGACTTTAGTGGTGTTCGAGTTAGTACATGTCCCCCGAGAACAGAATGCCCGAGCTAACTTGCTAGCAAAGCTCCCCAGTTCAGGCAAGGGGGGCAGACAAATGACAGTCATACAGGAGACCCTGAGGATACCTCAAACCACCACAGGCAGCACAACAGAAGTCAAACAAATAAGCACCTCAGAAGGTGTTAAGAGGAATCACCGGTCGTTGACTCAAGAAACATTGAAAACGCCCAGAATAAGCACATACGCATTATCAAGGGAAGAGTCGTTGCACGTTTGCCTAGTCGAAGAAGGCGAAAACTGGATGACACCTTATCGATGCTACTTGGCTGATGGAATACTCCCACTGGAGCCCACAGAGGCCAGAGTAGTCAAGAAAAATTAAAGCAAATACACCCTGATCGACGGGGATTTGTTCAGACATGGGTATACTCACCCTATCTTGATATGTGTAAGTGGTGAGCAGTGCACACACATTATGGCAGAACTTTACGAAGGGATATGTGGGAGTCACATTGATGGCCGAACTCTCTCATCGAAGGTCGTTTGTGTAGGATACTACTAGCCAACCATGAGGGAAGATTGCACGAGGTATTCACAGCGGTGCAAACAGTGCCAACAACATGCAGACTGGCATAAAGCACCTAAGAGGAGTTGCGATCGATCCACAGCCCATGGCCATTTCACACTTGGGGGATCGACATCCTGTGACCATTTCCTCTAACAGTTCAACAAATAAAGTACCTCGTGGTTGCCATTGAGTACTTTACAAAGTTGATAGAGGGTGAGCCAGTTGCGCAAATCACAGACAACAAAGTCCAACAATTTGTGGAAAAACATAGTATGCTATTTTGGAGTCCCAAAACATTTGGTGTCCGATAATGGCACCCAGTTCGCGAGCTAACAGTTGGGCAAGCTATGCACGAAACTTGGAATAAAACAGGTGTTTGCATCAGTCGAGCACCCCCAGACAAACGGGCAGGTTGAGTCTGCCAACCGAGTTTTGCTTGGAGGTGTGAAGAGAAGGCTGAAGAAAGCCAAGGGGACCTAGGCAGAAGAGGTTCCTAGAATTGTGCGGGCTTACCACACCACTCCCCAGTCCACTACCATGGAAACACCCTTTAGCTTGGTGTATGGTTTGGACGTAATGATTCCTGTAGAAATCCAGGAGAGCTCACCACGTTTCCAGAACTTCGTGGCTGAAGAATCTAACGAAGAAAGAAAGGTGAACCTGGACCTACTGGATGAAGTCAGGGAGGAGGCTCGCATCAAGGTTGAAGCCTTGAAGAGAAAGGTGGAGAACAAGTATAACTCCAAGTTGAGACCTCGGTAGTTCCAGGTCGCGACTTGGTGAAGCAAAAAGCCCACCCTTACCAGCTAGAGAATAAGTTATCTCCCAAGTGCATTGGTCCATTCCGTGTGACAGAGACGCTTGGGAACGGAGCGTACAAGCTCGAGACCCTAAAACGTGGGACGATTCCTCGAACTTGGAACAAAGCAAATTTAAAATTTTATTTCAGTTGATTATTTTATTGTACACCGTTTAGGGGACACTTTTTTTCCCTTATCAGGGTTTTTTAACGTGGTCACCCAATAAAATTTTAGTTAAATATATATTTTTGCAATTGTACAGTGAAGTAAAAGCGAACCTCTCCCTTGGGTTAGAAACACCAAGATTGGGAATAGTATGGTTCTTAGTGAGCCTCCCTCTTGTGAGGGAACGCCAAGGTCGAGAGAAACATGGTCCCAGTTAAAATCCTCCCTTGCCTCTATCGGCAAGGACGAGGTCAGTAAAAGCGAACCTCTCCCTTTGGTTAGAAACACCAAGATTGGGAATAATATGGTTCTTAGTGAGCCTCCCTCTTGCGTGGGAACACCAAGGTCGAGAACAGTATGGTTCCCAGTTAAAATCCTCCCTTGCCTTTATACGGCAAGGATGAGGTCAGCAAGCGAACCTCTCCCTTGGGTTAGAAACACCAAGATTAGGAATAGTATGGTTCTTAGTGAGCCTCCCTCTTGTGTGAGAATTCCAAGGTCGAGGACAGGACAGTTCCCAGTTGAAATCCTCCCTTGCCTCTATGCGGCAAGGACGAGGTCAGTAAAAGAGAACCTCTCTCTTATCTTGTAAGGTAAGGTCGAGAACAATATGGTTCCTAGTTAAAGATCTCCCTTGCCCTTATACGTCACGGTCGAGAACAACATCTTCCTTATTTTTGTTTGACAAAGGATAGGGCTAAGTAAGAGTTCAAGCAAACATCGCCTCTACCTTAATACGTTGAAGAAAGGTTAAGGTCAAGAAGGTGGTAAAAGAGCGTGCTACTTAAGTTAGAGAGGCCCTAAGGCGTTGCTAGACTAATGTGACACAAGCAAGTAGTTAACGAAAAACACAAAGGAGCAGATCAGGAAGAAAACAGATTTTATAAATAGAAATATATTTACAAGTTATCAATTGTTCATTAGGCAGCCAAATAAATTACAAAGAGAAATCATCGCAAGTTAAGCATCCACTAGCTACCCATCCTCGACCTTCTTCGGCAGCCTAGTTTGGGAGAGATCCACCCCAGGATGCACACAGGCAACCTGAGCCATGGCATCTTCAAATCCCACAACATAAGACTCAACGACGTCCTTGGTAAGCTCCTTTTTAGTCTGTTGGAAGTGCTCGTCCTTACGGGCTAACTCTACCTTCAGCTTGGCAAGTTGCTTCTCCAAATGCGATCATTTCTCCTTGAGTTTAGTTAACTCCTCCTCAAGATTGGTTGTCTTCTCCCGCAACTTGGCCCCCTCTTCCTTCAAGCCAATCACTTCAGTTCGGAGGTCCAAGACCTTGGCGTGAGCCCCAGAGCTTCTTGAGACTTTTCGAACAAAAGCTTCTTAGTTGCGAGTTCAAATTGGCAGAGATTCAACGCCTCCAAGTAAAGGGCAGTCTCGCGACGTTTGAGCTCTTTGACTTGAAGGGCTTATTGGCTAGCTGCCTCCTTCACCTTCTGCATCCTAGACAAGGTAAGGCTGGATGCGACGAGGATGTCCCCAAGGCATTTGGACGCGTGCTCTAACAGAGGATCCTCCTCCATGTTCTCCAACTTCTCTTGGTCTTGGAAGGACTACAGGGCCCGTTGGAGGAAGGCAGGCAGATCAGCAAAAGGTGCACCAGGATTGCCCCTTGAGGCACTCTCCCCTTACCCTTCTGCACCACAAGGTCACAAGGGGAAGAGGCACTAGGAGGGTGCTCCCTGTAAGTAGGGCGCGATCATCTGAACCTGAATTTGTAGGGACTGCAACATCAACTTTCCTCTTCCTTTTGAAGATGAGGCCTGAGCAGGTGTCCTCGTCTTCAGAGGCAGCAGCCTCAGTGACCCCCTTTTGCCTTTGGTCCACGAGGGCTGGGGCAGAAGGGCCTGGAGCAGAAGTGGCAGGGGCAGAGGCATCGTCGGGAGAGGGGCCTGGAGCGGCCTTGAGTTGAAGAGCCACAACGGCTAGCTGCCTCTTCTTCTCAGCGTTTAGTACCATACCTGCAAAGAAGACAATAACGCATAAGAGTCTAAACCAGGAAAGCACCCAAGTACAGAAAAACGTAAACAAAAACAGAAGAAATAGAGGCAAACAAGTACCAATGTAGCCCTTAAGGGCCTTTGGACTGAACTCGAGTTTGAGCAGCTCAACCGTGCTAAACAGTGCTTGGAGACCGGAGAGGAGATCGAACACCTCTAGTTCCTGTGGGGGTAAGTCCTCGAGGCATCTGGGCTTCTTGAGCTTAGGTTTCTCCGGCCAGTAGAGGGGAAACCCGTCCAAGAGGGTGGGGTCTCTCCTATTGCTCCGAACCTTGAAGAACTTCCCCTTGAAGCCTTTGTATGACTGCTGAAAGAGCGTCAATAGAACCCTCCCAGCAACTCCGTTGAAGCTTACCCGCAACTTCTTGCCGGGGCTCTTAGCTTCGAAGAAGTATAGGAACACGTCCACTGACGGTGTATGGCCGAGGCAGTGGCACAGGATCGCGAAAGCCCTAACGAACGCCCAACTGTTTGGGTGTAGTTGGGCAGGGGCAACGTTGACTTCGGTGAGGAGGGCTCGCTCGAAGGGAGTGAAGGGAAGGCGCAGGGAAAGTCTTCGAAAGACAATCAAGTAGACGTAACAGAAGGGTCCCTCTGGGTTCGATGATTCGTCAAAACACACAGGTTCACCTATGGTACAGGGCATGACCCTCACGAATTTATCGTGCTCCTTCCCAAAGACACGATACTTATGGCAGTCCTGTTTCTTCCTATAGGTTGCAATGCTCAAGGGAGGTAAACCTGGAAGTTTCCTCTAAGAGGTTGTTAGGTGCCCAACAGTTCAGGGATTTATTGTCAAGGGGAGAAGGGTTTGAGTGTGGAGTTGAGTTTGGAGTAGGGTTCGGTCGAGCCATCTTAAAGAGAAAAGCTAAAAAAGAAGAAGAAAAAACGCAGGTTTAGAGAAAGGAGCTAGCGCGCTTCAGAAATTCGAAAAATATTGAGATGTGAAAACGAAGAACATTTATAAAGTGCAAAAAACATAAACAGTCCCAGAACAATTAATGCATGTTATGAGCATCAGAATCATAAAGTGAAGTCAATGATGGAATGAAAAGCATACCTTGAAGCAATCGCGATTCAAAGAGTTGGAGTAAGCGAGGAGAGAGGGTAGAGCGTTCGAAAAAATAGGGTTTTCGAAGAAATGAAATGCCTAAGTGAAGTAATGGAACAATGCAAAGGAGCGGGAGAATCGAAAGGTTTAACATATAGAGGGAGCGTAAGAGACAACAAGCCTCCATCGTTGATCTATCCATGGGTACGCTGATGAAAGAGTATGGTCAAACGTCACCTCGGTGCACTGTTCACGTCTCGTCACTTTAGCACCACGTAGTGGGCGATCACTTAGCCTCTTCGCTGAAACAAGTTACAGCTCAAGCCTGGGGGGCTTGTGTACTGACCAGACCTCGGACATCGGCTTCGGAGAGGTCGACACCAGACGTCGACATCGGACCTCAGTGGTCTGGTCGCATTAATGGGCCACGTAGGTGGACCCCATAAATAATAATGAGTTATTACCCATATGAAAGAGGGACCTAAATCACGAGAGGATTCATGCATGTGGTGTGTCTAGTACGTTCAGGTCTAGCACAAGTAAATAATCCTTGGAGGCACTAAGGCCAGCTAGGGGTAGGGTTTCCAAGGGTAGATTGCATTCATGGCATGTGAACACTTAGGGCACCCATAAAACAGATGGCTCCGCAGCAGCTGGTAGATGAGTTGGTACCCTGGCGGCCATAATGTTAAAGATTTTGCACTCCAGAAGAGGCAAGTCTTGTGCCGCGACTGTGCTAAGCTTGTGCAACGCGTTACAAGATGCCTCACCAATAACCCTAATTCCACTCAAGGAAAGATGCTCGTGGGACAGGGAGTTGACCTAGATACAACCTGTACGCCGTTTCTAAGACTGAAACTGCTTTACATACTTTACTGTTTCTTAGCCCAGTATTGACTTGATCGTCAAAGTGCAATCAACACAAGCCACTCTTAGCTACCCAAGAAGAGAGCGGAAACCACCAGGAGATAGGAGGAGCTACCATCTGCCTTTGAAGTCAACGACGACTGAGTCAACCGGCGAGAACAACATTCATGATCACTTCTTGACGAATGAGGATGTACTTCCAGAATCATAAGATAATTGTGAAATCCGACTATCCTATTATGAAAATCTTGGCTAAACTTGATTTGGCCGGAAGAATGATAGAATAGGCAGTTGAATTATTAGAATTTGAAATCCGGTATCAACCAAGAGGGACAATCAAGTCACAAAGTTTAGCTGATTTCAAAGCAGACTTAAGTCCCAAACCAACTGAGGAAGAAGACTTATAATGGTCATTACATGTGGATGGGTCATCCAACTTGAAATCACATTGAGCGGGAGTCATTTTGGAGGGCCCGGGAGGTATACTCTTGGAATAATATTTGAAGTTTGACTTGAAAACATGAAACCACCTGGCCGAATATTAGCCAGACTTATACTAGCAAATGACATGGGAGCTCACCAGGTATTATGCAGAAGTGATTCTGAGCTAGTGGTTGGCTAAGTTAAAGGAGAGTTTGAGGTGAAAGAACCCTTGTTGGAGAAATGTTATCATCTCATGTCAAATTTAATATCTAAGTTCTATTCAGTCAATATTGAACACATAAGGCGACAAAATAACACCACAGTTGATTTATTGAAAAAGGGGGTTCATCGGTTAGTTATCTATGTTTTTTTAAAAAACCCAAGTGTAAGCCCGTATGAGTGCATGACCATCACTGATGAAGAAATATGGATGACAGCTATACAAAATTTGCTTGAAAGCAGGGAATATGAAGAGAAAGAAGAAAAAAACCAGGAAACAACAAAGTGCAAGGTTTGTTCTTATTGGCTAAGACTTATACCGAAGGGACGAGACCCATGTTAAAATGCATTTCCAAATATGAAGCCGCGTATATCATTAAATAAATCCATGAAGGAATATGCGAGTATATTACTGGCTAACCGTTCAGAGTGACAGTGCAAAATACGTAAAGAAATGCTTGAAATGCCAAGAGCACGACATGTTATCCCATTTGAAACTCGAGAACTTAGATTACATTTTATCCCCATGGCCATTTTCCATGTGGGGAATGGATATCATTAGACTGTCCAATCTAGGTAAGGGACAATGTAGGTTTCTACTAGTAGGTGTTGATTATTTTATTAAATGGATTGAGGACGAACCACTAGTGGCAATCATAGCAAAAATCATACAAAACTTTGTATGGAAAAATATCATATGTCGGTTCGACATTCCAGATGTTATTATCACTGATAACGATTGACAATTTATTGACCAAGGATTGGCTGAATTTTATGATGGACTTGGTATCAAACATATCACCAGTTCAGTGGAACATTCCCAAACCAATGGGAAAGTTGAGGCCACAAATAAGGTCATTCTCAACGAGTTAAAGAAGAGGTTAGGCACCACCAAAGGCAAGTGGACCGAAAAGCTAATTGAAGTCCTCTGGGAATACCGTTGCACCCCATAAATAAATATGCAAGAAACTCCTTATATCCTGACATATGACACTGAAGCAATGATTTTAGTAGAAGTGAGAGAACCTTCTTTAAGAAGACAAATGTTTGATTGAATCAGGAAAGCTTAACGATTGGTTTGGATTTGATCAATGAATTAATAGACAAAAGGAGAATTAGGAAAGAGGCGTGCAAGATACTGGTGGCAAGGAGGCACAATTCTAAAGTAAAACCCAGAAATTTCCAGAAAGGAGATCTAGTTTGGAGAATGAGAAATGAAGTCAAGAAGAACGAAGGAAAATTTTCAAGAAATTTGGATGACCTTTTCGCGTAAGAGATGTAACTACCAAAACTTATTACTTCGAATTTCTTTTAGGAAAAACTGTACCGCGGACGTGGAATATCACTCATATCAAATTTTATTATAGTTAATAAACGATGAAATATGCACTCTTTCCTCACTCAGTTGTTTTATCTCGAAGAGTGGTTATTACTTACAAACTTATTTTTTTTAGCAAAGATAAATACCGAGTGCTGTTCAGTTAAGGAAGCTTTGCCTAAAACGACAATCCCTCCCAAACGCATGTACAATTTACTTTGAAGGCATAGTCAAGGAAGCTTTGACAAAAAATGGCAATTCTTCCTAATGCCCAAAAATCATTACACTTTGACTAAGGAAGCTTTGCCCTAACGTGACAATCCCTCTCGAATAGTGAAAAACTACACACAATCAGCTTGGGTAAGGAAGCTTTGTCTAAAACGACAATCCCTACCGATTGCTTAACTCAACAAACAAGTTTTAAAAACTTTGGCAAGGTTGGTCGGACCATAAAAAAGGAACTACTCTAAGTAATGCAACATATCAAATGATAAGCGTGTTCAAAATCAAAAGCGCACATCAAAAGAAAAACATATGGTTGGTCGAAATTCAATTTATCAAATGTTAAGCGTATCCAATTTTACGCGAAAGAGAAAGGTAAGTATACAGTCAGTCGAAAGACAAGCCTACTAGCTCTAGTGAGCGCCTTTACCGGCTAGCCACCTGCCTGCGTAGTTGTTTCATTATGTTTATTGCCTCGGGGTCGGTTTAAGCCATTATGCCTACAAACAAACATTAAATTAAGCACAATCAATAAACCTAGAAAAATAAAGCAAGTACAAATTCTACATACCATAAAAATCCACCCAACGATGGGACGATTGATCAAAAATATAAAAAATTCTTTATCTTGCGAAGTCATAGAAGACCTCAATAGGACTTGTATCGGGTAGGAGATCGACTCCAATAGAAAGGAAATTTTGGTTTTCCCTCGACATCGTAAAAGTAAGGTTTACTGTCCAGTTCTACAAAAAGTTTAAAATATCTACCATTGAAGTTTTTATATGAAAAGGTAAAGGGGGCGAAAAGAATACTGCCCGTGTGACTGAATAAAGAATGCCAACCCACGTGATAAGTTGGACAAAGTTATAATAAAAAAGAAAAGAGTGAGGGGACGACCTTAGTTGAAATAAATCGCAAATAAGTCAAAAGGCTTGTAATGCAGCTCAAGGGTGAGGATGGAGAGCTACATTGAGAATCCTAAGGACCCCCATCGTAAACTCATCAAAAGGAAGGGTGATATGAAGGTCAATGAAAAGACAAGTATAAACATAAATAAAGTATTGAGGAGCATTTTCTCAACTGTGATAAACACGTTCAGAAGGGCTATGATGTGAGTTGATTTTAGGATTGATCACTAGGTGACACTTTAATATTTATGATTGAGATTTTAACTCAATTAAAAAGTGAAAACCTAAGGAAAATCCCCACTGGACATTAACTTAACCAAGTGGTTAAGTAGATGTGAAGGTTCATTTCACAAAGGCAAAAGGAAAACACAATTATATGGTGAATATGATGACAAATATGGTGCAAAAATTGAACAAGCAATATAAGAGCAAAGAATGGACCAAATGGAATTCAAAGAGACAAAACTAAGAACATGTTTATGATAGAAAGGATTGGAAATGGATTAATGGAAGAGATGCTGAAAGAAGAACTTATGGATGGTGAAGCAAGGAGGAATCACGCCTCTTGATGGGATGGAATCACCAAGATGAGTGAAAGGAGGCCGCCACTTAAGAGCTTCATATCTCACAAGATAAGACCAATTTTGGAGGAGAACACTCACTCACAACTCACACAAAAATTGTGCAGAATTTCTTTACTATAATTTCAACTTGTGTTTACAAAAGGGGGGGGTCTCCTATTTATAGATTTAGGAACCTTAGAAAAGAAGAAAAGAGGGTAGAAAGGGAAGAAGCATAATATGCTGCAGCTAGGGTGTTGAACTCATTCTTATGTCTTCACCTCCTAATTATGCTATATAAACCTACTCTACGGAAATTACAAAATGAGAGACCAATTGATGCTCAACACCTAGAGTCTGTGCTCTGTCCTAGTAATCCTTTGAGGTATGGATGCTGAGGTCATGTGTTGGGCTTGGTCTTCATCATGGGTAAGCGCCCTCTCTCCTTGGGCCTCATCAGGCTACAACTAACATTTGTAACCACATCTTGCAGTGAGTCAGATTTTAACATGGTGACCCTGGTGATTTACTCATTAACAACATATAGACCCCAAAATTGGGTAATTTGCTTAACAACATGAGGATCTACCCACTCATAACCTGAATTAGGAGAAGGTCAACTAGAAGGGTCGATCGCCTTACTAGAACCAACCAACTCACCCCTAACCTCACTTAGAGCAACTAAAACTCCCCAGAGGATGTAGAAGAAGATGGAGAAGGCAAAGACTCAAAAGAAGACATGAATAACCTTTCAAAGAAAGTGGAAAACACCTCGTCACAGTTCGACACTCGTAATATCACTTAGTATTGGAGTTGGAGAGAATAAGCAAAGTGTAAATTTTTTTGAAATGAACTGCTTTTTATAGAGACCCTACCACGAGACAACGAAACGTCGTCTTTCACTGAACAGTTAGATATCCTTTGATCTAACGAGTCTGAATGATTCAACTCGAAACAACACGACCAATTGAACCGTTAGATCTTATCAGATCGGAATATTAGGTTAAACATGAAACAAAATGTTGATGAGTACACGTCCAATCAACCCTGACACTGCAATAATTAATGATCAAAATTGTCCCTTCCAACCTCGATACAACAAACCATCATGTCTAGACTCTTCTAGAAGGTTTTCCTTTAGTCTGGGAAACTAGTCTACCGGTGGAAGAACCACATCACCCAATATCAAAGGTCGCTCGACCGCATAGAGTTAATGAACCAAAGTAAAATAAGGAGATACGCGATAAATTAGGTAATGCCATTTTAGAAAAGATACTCATAATACGACGTATAAACGAGATAACCCATTATAAACACTATAAATGAGCATTATTATACAAGAATAAGTATTTTTATCAATATATTACCCACTCTCATACAGAGCGCTTACTTGATCGTCAGAGGAATGATTGAGGGACAAGCATCAATTGTTCAACCAATAACATATACTATCTAGGTCTTATACAAGTACAATTGTCAACCTACTTATGTTCTTACATATGTTATCTTAAAGGTTTAGGGTCTAATTATTGCAGTTAATCTCATTTATTGATTGTAGTTAAGTTCTTATGAAATTACAGAGAGACTAAACTTTTGTCCCTAGTATTTCAAATTAGTCACACTAAACCAATCATGAGGTTTTATCCTGATTTTGGTTTTGTTTACCTCACTATGCAAATATCCTTTGTCAATTACTTTCAAATTTGCATAAAATTAAATGTGAGTGAAACAAATTTATCCAACCCTTAAAAAGTTACGTACTAATGGAACTTAAATCTTGATGAAGCAAAAATAGAGAAGTTTATTACCTTCAGGTGAACAATATTAGTTACAATTAAGTAACATGTAATATAAAAAGAAAAGGGGTAAGTAGAACTTGCATTATGTTTTTTATGGAAGCATCTTCAAGCAATAGAAGAAAAATTGTTTGAACACTCCAAGTCTCAAAAGAAACTTAGCAAGGTTACTTGGAGAAGAATTAGTAAAAGATTACTCTCATGTTATAATGACCTTAAAAGAACAAGAAAAATGCATAATGCTAGTACAATTCTCATGCAATTTCAAGGTGAGTGTACAAGGGGGCATGGAGTCATATTTATATATGTATAAGTGATGGAAGATTGATAGTTGTCATTTAGCAGTCAAATTAAAATGATTTTAGTGGACACAGTCTAACACAATGCTAGACCCTCTAACACCAAAGAGATAATATAATATAGATAAAGTTAGATGACCCCAATTAGTAAATTAGTATTCAAAATGTATATGCAAGAAATAAAAATTAGCAATAACAATAAAAGAAAAAAGGGGGGGGGGTGAGCGATTGAGATTGTTGAGCAGAAAAATAAAGTAGAGATTATAAAATAGTTAAAGGTAGCAAGTTGACTCTGAAGATTTTCCAACAACGAATTCTTCATCAGTTGATAAATATATTATTCATTCAATCTTTATTCAATCATCTAAATAGAATTGAATTGACAGGAGTTAGGCAAAGACAATCGAATCTCATTATTAATGAAACATGTGTCCACTAATTTATTTAGTACCTTACTCGTCTCCAAGCGTCTACTCATAAGGTTTTTAATCTTTTACCTCTTGAATCATATGTCCAAAAGATTGTGCAGAAAACCAAATAAGAGTCTAATTAAAGAAAAAATTGAATTATGAACATGTGTTAAATAAATTCCTAAAATAGCTATTAAAATCAGAAAAAGACTAGACATTTTAATGTAATAAGATATTGAAGAACAAAAATTTAATAACACAAAACATTAAAACTAATTGTAAAATTAAAAGAGAATTAAACCAAATGAGTTTAGTCTTCCATGTGAAGGCAAAACAAAAAAAATTACAAAGAAGAAAATAAGAAAACTAAGAAAACCCTAATGCTTTATTTTTTGAACATCGCTGTAAAGCTTGATGATTTCTCCTTAAAGCTTACATCTTTTTATGCTCCATGGATCTCAGAAAAATATTTTGATTTAGATTTTGTTGACAATTTTTCAGTTTCCAAGTTTCTAGAATTCTCGGATTTTTATTTCCAACTTTGATTCTTGGTATCTTCGCGGATGATTTGATTTTAATTATATTTCTAAGATATTTTATATTTTATTATCTTATTCTTCTTCTCAAAATTTCTTATCCTGTTTTGATTCACAGAAGTGACTTGGACTTTCCCATTTTTTGCTCACTCGTAGAGGTAGAAACTTCTTTCAGACTATTGATAAGTGGCAAATCTTCTTGATTTTCATATCAAATTAGGAATAAAAAATGAATGAGTTGCATGGAAAATATTATGAAAAGAGTTTTTCCCACAAAATATCATGCTTGATCTAATTAGAGATAAGGGTATGCAACATTTGATGGAATCTTGTAGAAAGTTAAAGAAAATAACAACAAAACAAAGGAATAACAGAATTACCAATTCGTTTAGTACATGCATCAAGGACTAAGTGAATTTGTGACAGGGAGCATTAAAAGAAAGAACCCTCAAGCGCTAAGCACTAGGAAATCACTAAGCGAATCTACGCTAGAGAAGGACCAAACCTAGAGTTTTGGGTTGCTGAGTGCATTTGAGAAAGCTTTGAGCAAAAATAGTCCTCCAAGCCTAAAAAAGTCCATTTTTTCTGGTATTTTCTTGTAGAAAATTCAGAGCTAAAAAGATTTCTTCAAAGTTAAGAAAGTCTATTTCGCTGGAGTAAGGCTTGGAGTGAATTTAGAGCCAAAAGAATTCTTCAAGCTTAAGAAAGCTAAACTTGTTGAAGTTAGGCTTGAAGCGAAGCCAAAAGAATCCTTAAAGATTAAGAAAGGTATAAATTTATTGAGCTTAGATTAAGCTTTGAGCCAAAAGGTTTCTTCAAGATAAAGAAAGTCAATTCGGTGAGAGGATTGGCTATGCGTTGAGCGAATGACATATATGAGGAAACCCATCACTGAAATCTATAAATAGGGATTCTAGTTCATAAGTAGAAGGTTGAAACATGGGTGTAACTTAAGGCAGAAGAGAACAACCTCAACTTACATGCAACATTCAAGGCTAAATGTTCTTTCTTGCTAGCTACTCATTCATGAGTTCCTTTGTAAGCTTTATCATGAGTAACTAAATATATCTTGTTGGGATTGGAGAAAAATTTAATACCTCTTAGCTTTTATTATTTATGAATGCTTGCATGTTTCAATTCATTTGATTTGATTAAAATGCTTAATGCTTGATATGTTAGAAATCACCATTCATGCCTTTAGAACTTGAATAATGTGGGGAAACACGATCATTTTCTGAACTCTTTCAAATTAACCAAATAAGTCAATGTTTAGGGATAAAATTGAATGTTTGGCTTGAACTATTTAATCTTAATGCAGAAGCACGCTATTGTAAGTCAAGGAATTGATTATTATAGTTTGTTGTTATAGATAACCATGATTAAAGGATAAACTTGGTTTTTCCATAAGGAATAATGAACTTGAAAAACATAGCTTTTGTAAGTAACATTGACCAAAGAGATTTACAAATTGATTCAATCCCAACACTTGTTTTAAATAGAAAATGTCTCCTTTTTTTAAGACTAGATAATCCAGTCAGTCTTAGATGAAACCCTAAACCCTAAACTCACTAGGCGATCTCGTGATAAGAGACTCAAGTATGTTTTGATGATAATTGAAAACTAAAAAGATGTGCTATGATTTCTAACAACAATATTAAGAGTGCAAAAGTTACCAAAACAACATATGTTGTCCAAGAAAGATAAAGATGACGTTACCCAAGTATTTGACATTGTCAAATATAATATATCCATGATAGAAGATGACAAGAGTGAACATCATCTTAGTTGAAAGCATCAGGCGATGTTCAAACATGAAAGAACTATGCAAAGGTCTCATAAAGCACAATAGACAATGTTAATAGAATGAGTCAATGGACCATACTCAATGCATAGAGGAAACTAACAAACTTAATAGATGATGAAAGCTCTGCAACATGTCAGACGATACTCAAGTCATACATGACAGGCGATCATGCATTGAACAATCATTTGAAAGGGAAGTTTCCAAACTCAACATTTACATTGTATATTTATTCCTGAATGTTTTCTAAACATGTTTTGATATAAATTTTTTTTTGAATAAAAAGTGTTTTAACTAGAAAGTTTTCAAAATATAGAGCACAGATCTTCACTGGATTAAAAGGCTATTTGAAAAAACATTTTAAGGAATTAAATCTAATTATACTTCAATACTTAGATCTTATGTTAACTTGGAAACTATTTGAAAGTACATTTAACATTTACTAGAAGATCTGAGAACAGAAGTACTTGCTAATTCAAAGATATTATTTTTCAGTGATACCCATGCTTTAATATAAAGATTATATTAATTGTTGATATTCAAAAAATGTTTCTAAATGTGTTTTAGGAACATAAAGACGCACACAAAGTCAATATCCAAAGTTTCCATACTCAATGCCTGATTAAGGAAACCATGAAGTTGATAAACGAGATTTGTGCAATCAAGCATTAAAATTTCATGTAGTCATTGCTTAGAAAAAAGACACGCAATAAATTTAGTGTGAAAGCAATCATGTGACAAATATGTATTCAAGGATCAAATCAAAACATTCTAAATTCAGCATTTGATACAAGAATGGAAGATATGTAGTAAAACGTGTACGAAGAATCAAATTCAAATAGATCAAGCACAAACATTATCATTCATTAAGTTAAGAAAGTTATTTGAAAGAACGAGTATGTGGTAAAGAAGTGGAGAATGTGATTCAAGCTTTTCCAGATATATCTTCAACGTTCAACAGCCACAAATATAGAAGGAATTCAAAGCACATTGATGCAAATGTCAAATGACACAGATATTGACAAAACTAAAGTTTCCTTATCAAACGTCTACTACATTCAAGAAGAAAGAAAGTGACAAAATTAATTCGGCAAGTGTATCGAGTCAAAAGGAATTATTTGTCTTAAAAGATGGGTATCGAACCCACAAAGAACAATTCTATTAAAATATTAATGTGTAGCATTCACTAGATATTGAAATGTGTATAGTAAATTGATTCAAGAAGGTATATGAGTATTGTTTAAATAAATTTGGTTTGTAATTTAAATAAAAACGAAGTAAATTATTATGAAAAGTTGATTGATAGAATTGGGATTGAAATTAATCTTTCTCACTCATTTGTATTTTTAAGCACAAAATGAAAATAACAATATCAAATAAGAGTAGAATGTTATACATAAATATCACCTCAATACATAGGAGTTTGAAATTATTACATTCAATCCCAAAGGAAAGGAGTTAATCACTCATGGTAGCCATTATATCTACCAGAAGATGATGGAAAGCAAAAGAAGAAGATCCAAAGCATTTCTCCTTTACGACTGCCTCCTAAGGTTTCCTCTCTCATTTCTCTCTACCTTACGCCCTTATTTAACCTAATTGGACTTGGGCTAAGTGACATCTTTATTCATAATATATCCCTTTGTTTCATCTTTCCTTAAATTCCTAAACATAACACAAAGTTGGGAATAAATAATTATATTAATATCATAACTCCAAAATATATTATTAAATCCTAATTTTTTAAATTAGGGTTGAGTCATAGTTTAATCAACAATTTAAATCAATAAATGTCCAACTTTTTGCATTGAATTTCACTAAATAATGACACTTATCAACTCCCTCCAACATAGAGTCTTGCTTGTCCTCAAGCAAAATGAATAAATCCAGATAAAGCAGACCATGGTTTAGTTGCCAAAACAACTTCATTCACCGGACAATAGATTAAATAGAAACTTGTAATGGTTCCAACTCCAAATGTAGCAAGATATAAATGCAATAAATTTCCAGGATAAACAACTATAATACTAAAATGACAATTTTATTAAGGAGTTTTTTCTCACATTCTCACAAGTCAATGTTTTCTCTCAATTTCCACTGAGTCTTAACAAATTAAAGTTTCCTTTCATATCAAAATCATATTAGAAATACGAATATTAAGGTATTTTACAGGGTTGTAATGAGGTTAGGTTCCAAAAATTATTGGTTTTTACAAATAACAAAATGCACGCTTCAATAGAAGGAGAACATATCTAAAATTTAGTACAACTTTATTTTTGCTATCCAATCACGAATTCTATGAATTTAATAATTCACCCATTTTCTTTTCTTTCATGTGATTCACTTCTTTCTTAGTTCCATATTCTTCAGCAAGATGAATCAATTAACATTTTTTTTTTCATTTTTGAATTATAATAATCAACACCAACCATTCCCCTTTTCCTTTATTTACATTGCACCTATGTTCCCTTTCCCTAAGTATGCTAAAAGGTAGGAAGATATAACATTTAAGGTTTAGGGTACAATGAAAAATTCTTGGCTCAAAAAGGTTATCACAATTTTTTTTTTGTCAATTTGAACAAATGTTGACTATTTGGCCATGACTTTTCCAATTTGAACTTTACACAAAAATGCCTTAATCATTTCCATGTTCTTCTATAAATAAAAAAAAAATAAAAAAAAATCTGACAACAACAATTGTCAATTCATTAATGAAACTCTCAAACTGTTTAATATTCACAAACTCACTTGGTTTAATTAGTCTAGTTCCATACTTGCTTGCCATTCACTGTTCCAACTACTTATCCTGTTCAATTTTCTTACAAAAAATCTCAACTAACTTTGGATATGGATTCAACATATTTTCGTTTTCAACCCCTGTCTAGATCACTACACTATTCTAATTTTTAAACACAAGGTGTAATTTATAATCCCCTACAAATTAAGACATAATACAAATTATGACATACTATTCCATTTCTAAAAATAAAACTACCAAATAAGAAAAATAAAACTTAGAATGACAAAACCATTTCAACTTTTAATCAATCTCCTCCAAGTAGCTCATCTAACTTTGTGTTAAATTCATCATCTGTAGTTGTATTAAAATAATTATCAACGTGATCTGCACATGTCCCCTAAGAAAAGAATACATTTCCCAAAGTCATGCAACATACGATCCAAAACCAAAAGATTAATGCAAGAAAACTTAAAGTAAACATACTAAAACAAAAGCAAAAAATAAAAATAAAATAAAAAATTAAACATAACCAAACATGAAAAGACATTGGGTTGCCTCCCAGAAAGCACTTGTTTAACGTCATATAGCTTCACGGTGGATGAGCCCTTTATTGCAACATTTTCCTGGTTACAACTTTAATTCTTTTAGAGTGTGGACTTTCAAGTTCAATAGTTCCAATTCCTTGACAGCCCACAAACTTGACCATTTTGTCTTTAATCTTCTAGGGAGGAGTTTTACCTTAGAGTTACTAAATATAAACTCATCTTTCATTTTACTTGTGTCCTGGTGAACCTTACCATCCTCCTTTAGGCCTGATGTAGATACTTTATTGGTAGTGAGTTTCTTTTCCACATATTCTGGCACAAACTCTTTCTCTTATTTAACTCCTTGTGGAATAAAATAAGGTATATATGAGTATTGTTTAAAGAAAAATGGTTTGTAATTTAAATAAAAACAGAGTAAATTATTATGAAAAGTTGATTGATAGAATAGGGATTGAAGTTAATCTTTCTCACAGATCATCAGAAATACTTCCTGGTCAATTCCAAAGATCTAAATCAAAAATAAAAATCCAAGCTTTAAGCATAAAATGAAAATAAAAATATCAAATAAGAGGAGAATGTATACATAAATATCACCTCAATACATAGGAGTTTGAAATCATTACATTCAATCCCAAAGAAAACGAATTAGCCACTCATGGTAGCCATTACATGCAACAAAAGATGATGGAAAGAAAAAGAAAAAGAAAAAGATCTAGAGTGTTTCTCCTTGACGACTACCTCCTAACGTTTACTCTCTCCTTTCTCTCCGCCTTACACCCTTATTTAATGTAATTGGGCTTGAGCTAAATGACATCTTTATTAATAATTTATCCCTTTGCTTCATCTCTCCTTAAATTCTCCTTAAATTCTTGAAAATAACACAAAATTGGGAATAAATAATTCTATTAATCTCATAACTCCAAAAATATATTATTAAATTCTAATTTTCCAAATTAGGGTTGAGTCATAGCTTAATCAACAACTGAAATCCATAAATGTCTAACTTTTTGCATAATATGTCACTTAATAATGACACTTTATCAATTGCTTGAGAGGAGTGGACGTTGCCCTAGTCTTGTGTGAACCAGTATAAATTTTGTGTGTAATTCTCTCTCTCCCTATATTTTATCTATTAGATATTATATTTTCTTTGATAATTTTTTCAGGTACTCAAATTGAGTTCAGACTTTATTCAACCCTCATTCTATAGCATATTGTACCTTCATTTTTTTTTCATCAAGTTTTAATCTCACTACTTATATTATTTATATTTTATCTATTATATTTATTAACTATCACCTATGCACCTCAAAATTATCATATCTCTATTTTTTTTTTATAAAAGCTCTCATGTTAGGCATTATTATGAAAATTAAAATCTCAGCTAGGCTGGCACCTCAATTATCAAAATCATCTATCACCACATGAAAAAAAGTATCATTAAAAAAGGGGAAAAAGAAAGAAAGAAAATACAAGCAAATATGGGGGACTAGACCAAAACCCATATATAAAGAAATCTATGAAAAGCGATACTTAGGTAATCTATAACTATTAATAGAGAATTCTAAGAAAAGACTAGGTGGAAGCCTATTATACCAATGAAGTTGTTCCCTATGAATAAATCCTAAGATAGCAAGGTTGTCAACACATGCATTCCCTTCACAAAAAATGTGAATCATATCTCTACTTCACTTTGAAATATATTACTATTTTTGGTTAGCCATAGTGATGGAAGGCAAGTTGCTTCCATGGAATTCCAAGAAAATTGAACCAAACAAAGCTTGGTTTGGAGGCAGTGGAATATGTGAATTGAATGAAGGAAGTAAATCGGGGCAGGTAGTTTCACATACAAATTTGGAGAAGTAGAGAACCATTTCATGGTTTTTTCAAAAATTCAAAAAACATTTCATTTAAGTAAAAAAATTCTTTTAATATGATATAAATCTTCTCTCATGTTTTCTTATTCCAAAAATCTATAAATCTTTCGCTAACTCCCATCAATTCCACCCAACACTCAAAAAGGATTGCATCATGTATTTCAGAGCAAGGCTACAAGCTAGATAAGTCTTAATATCAAATATTGTTATTCTTTTTCTTGAGTGTTTGAGTATGGCCAAAACATATCTTGTCATGTTCTTCATTGTTTTGTACTTTACACCATCTATTTTCTATTTCCACCGTTTATTTTGAGTTTTCACCAATTATTTTTATTGTTTTTTGTTGTTTCATGGGTTGTTCTTCATGTTCTTCATATTTGGTATGGTTTTTCATATTTTAATTGTTGTAGAGTTATCAATTTTCAAGTTTTGATGTGTCATTGTGTTCCTTATTGAATTTGTAACAAAACCTATAAGTTTGTTTGATGATTTTCGGTTTTGTTAAAATTTGGGTATTTTTCTTAAGTGTTTTTGTGTGCAATTAGGTGAGGTTTTATGTTTCTAAGTTTGTTTTGTCATTGGTATTTTCTACTTTTGTTTCAATTGTCACATAATTCTAGATTTTCCCCCATATACATACGTATTTGTTAAATGTCTCTTAGAGTGCACACTATGTGTTTGTGTTTGTGTTTTTGTTTTGAGTAATAAATATAGTATAAGCTTTTGAGCCCTTTCCTTTTGTAATCTGAGTTCTTGATTTTGTCTCATTTTTAACAATTTATTATGGGTTTATTTTTTGGTAAATAAATCTGATTTTTTTATAGAAGTTATTTGGGATGTTGTTTGTATCTAGTTAAAAAGGAATGTTCAAAAACAGAAAAGAAAAAAAAAAGATATAAACAAAAATAACTAGGACATTTTCTGCCCAGAAAAACAAGTTTTCAATGTTTATTGCTCTAGGTCTGAAAATTATTACACCTTATTCTTTAGGTTTTTTGACCTGAAATGTTTACCAAACCTTCCTTATTATGTGTTTTGATCTGTGATAGATATTTGAGTCTTAAATTCATTGTAAAAGTTTAGCAATAAAGTTTTGAGTTCTCCTTGCCAGTGTTGAAAAATAGTTTCATTTTTTTAACCTTAGTGTTGTGGTGTTTGATTTGTTTCTCTCAGAATATTCATTCTTTTGACCCAAAATATGTTGACTTTGATCACATTTTGTGTTGAGGTTCTTAGATAAAAATTTCATACAAAAATAGTTGCTGAAAAATATGGGAAAAATATGGCATAAATTCTTGATTGTTCAGTGTCTTTTCACTCTAGATTTTTCTTTTGTAATTCATTCTAGAGTCATTCTTAGGTTCATTTTTTTGTTGTGCTATCCTTTATTCTTACCTTTAATTGTTGTTTGTCTTTTCTTTTCGGTTTTCCATTGAAGTTTGTGTCATTAATCTCATTTTGGTTTAGCTTTCCAAATTTTTCTTTTATTGCCTTTGTTCTTGGATTCCTTGGTTGGTGAAGGCTTTGGAGTTTTCAAGTTGTTGGTGTTGAGGAAAGAGGACTCTTGGGTTTCTTCTTTGTGGTGCTATTTTTCATGGATAATTTATAAAAGGGATAGGAGGAGACAAGAGAATTCAATGCACAAAGTTTGATGTTCAACTTCATAAAAGCTTTAAGTGGTTCATCAAAATTGGCTCCATTTTCTTCTTGATTTTTTGTATCACAAAACCTTTGTGTGTGTTTTTTTTACTTTTGGGTTGAATCGAAATTTTCTCCAAAGGCAATCCCAATAGAAATGTTTCATAGATTTGACGTGCATTAGTGTTGTAAGTGTGTCAAGGGGCTCCTCGTGTCACCTGCATTTGAACCTTAGGATTAAACTAGTTTACTTTCACTAGCATTTTCCTTTATTGTTTTAATTTCTATTTTTAATTCCCTTCCTCTATTTTCTTGCTTTATAAGTCTATGTAATACATAGGTTTTATCTTTTGTTGCTTATTGGTAGATATTTCTGTTATCTTTATTTTCATTTGTGCATTTCACTCACTCACGCTCGTCTATAAAATTGTTTTGAAGTTCTTTGAGGGAACTTGTGTTGAGAAATATCTGAGATAAGCTTTGGTTAGGAAAGTCTTTATATTTAAGCAGACCATTGAGACTCACCTCACTTTCTTGGGAGTGAACTTGGAGAAATCTCATACTTGAAATCTTGATTTACTTCACAAAAATAAAAAAATATTTTCAAAAATATTTTATCACTTAACTAAATTTTTAAATATTTGTGAAAACAATTTCAGTGTCAATTCAACTATGGGTAATCCTTCACATCAATCTAGTGTTCATGGTAATCTTCATACTCAATATTTACATAATGTCCATGACACACTAGAAAAACAAACACTAGAAATTTCTGATTTGAATCTAAAGAGAGGGATAAATAAAGAATTAGGAGTGTGAGGATCATAAATATAGAGAGGGCTTACATAGAAAACAAACATATTATAGGGATCCTTCCTTCAAAAGTTCTACTAAACCTGAAATAAACCTCCCTTCTACACCAATGGCACATCCAAGAGGTCAAGAAATAGAAATCAAGAAAAGCTAATTTGAATAGTTTCACTTAAATGGAATGATTAATGACAAAACTCAAAGAGTATAAAAGGAATTAAAAAGAAATAATTAAGGTTCAACACAAAAAAATAAGCACCTCAAATTGAAATCCTACCAAAAGCTTTATAATAGATGGAGAAAACCAAAATATTATTTCAAGAGTGTTTCGGAAATGGCTCATTAAAAGTTTATGTAAATTTTTATAGGCCGAATTAGAACATCTCGAAGTGTCTATGTTTAAAATTTTACGTGAGAATTCGGCATAAATCAATTATAACAAAATTTCCAATTCAGTGCAAATGTAAGCCCTAGGTTCAACAAATGGAACATAAGGAAGTCAATGAATTGGAACAAAACCTCAAGACGTAAGACCATTTATATCACATGCATCTTAAGCCTATACTTCACGCTTTTGGATGGTTAAAGGAAGATTAAGCAATTTGAACCGATTAAAATGCGTGAAACCTAAACATAATTGATAGAAGTGAATTAATATATGTAAAATTGCAATGAAAAACATGAAATTGAAGATTTAATTGTTAAAAAACAAAGGAAATGAGCTAAGAACACTTAGCTTTGGAGCGAAACTAGCTCCGGTAACCACACGATGGACGTCGAGTTGCTTCCATGAAATTCTAAGCAAAATGAACCTAATGAAGCTTGGTTTGGAGGCAGAAGAAGATGTGAATTGAATGAAGGAAGGGAGGAAGTGAATCGGTGAAAGTAGTTTCAGGTAGAAACTTGGAGAAGTAGAAAACTATTTATCCGTGTCCTAGCCTAGGTTCACTTGAACTCTAGAAAAACAAAAAAAATTGTTAAGACAAAAGAGTATAGAAATATGAATGTACAAAGTTTTCTTACTCACAAATCAAGTCTTAATTATACATAAGGATGATTTCTTTTTAAAGACAGATTGAGCTAGATGTCGTGCCATGAAAGCTACTACAACTCTAGCTTGCATGGCAATCTAGATTTGAAGTTGATAAACCCACCCTATGTTTCTAGAACCCCTTTGGTTGTATTATCAAGTGAGGATTTCTAGAAGGGACTCATGCCTCCTCTATCTTAGCTTTATTCTATCCTAAGTATGGCTCACACTACAAAGCCAAAAACTTAAAATCCTAGTCTACTACAAGTTTAAAAGGAAGAATATCTTCTGATGTGTGTTTCTTCTCTTAGCTTGAGTTTGTTGAATCAAGTGTGTTCAAGCTTTGAAGAATTCAAATCTTTGTGTTTGATGGAAAGTTGAAGGTGCTTGAAGTTGCTGGTGTGCTTTAGAATAGGATATGGGGTAGATTATATTTGTAATCCACTATTTGTTGAATCTAAAGCTTAAGTGTTTTCAAATCTTTTAAGTTTAAAGTGGTTTTCAAACTAAGTGAAAAACAACCTATTGTTTTGTCGAAACAACCAATTCCGAGGATGTTTGACCCTCGGCAATTGACACATGCTAGTATTGAGTCCGAGGGTGTTTGACCCTCGACAAACGTGTGAGATCGAACACTCGTTTGAAAACACCCGAGTGACTATTCTAGAATATAATGGATCGAAATTGGATTAATTTTTTTCGCATAAGTGATGAGTACGAAAGAGGAGTAGAAGGATTTATACAATTTGAGCAATATAATAATAGTGGTCATGATAGAGCAAAGATCAGGTGTCTGTGCGTTAACTGTTTGAATGGAACTGGATGTTAAGATAATCAGGGAACACCTTCTATGTGATAGGTTTCTTCATTCTTATACAACTTAGACATGGCATGGTGAATTATTAAATTTACCACGTGTTTTCGTAAATGAAGAATACGTGGGGTCCACCACGGATGATGCAGTACATGATGATGTAGATCATGATTGATTGGAGAACATGATTCGTGATGTGGGAGCTGATTCTTTTGCAAAGCGCATGGATATGGAAGTATGTCAAGCGTTGTAGAGACTCAATTGTATCCTGGATCAACTAACTTCACATGGTTGTCGGCGGTGTTAAGATTGATGAATTTGAAGGCAATAAATGGATAGACTGACAAAAGCTTCACGGAATTGCTTCAGTTGTTGAAGGATATGCTTCCAGAGGGAAATACCCTACCTAATCGTAATTATGAGGCCAACAAGATTCTTTATCCAATGGGTATGGAGTATAAAAAGATACATGCATGTCCTAATGATTGTAAATTACACAGGAAAGATTTTGAATTGTTGAAAAGTTGTTTAAGGTGTGGGTTATCACGTTATAAGTTGAAACAAAAAGATGATGATACTATTGAAGAGATAGAAAAGCATGGACCCCCAATGAAGGTTATGTGGTATCTTCCCATCATTCAAAGGATGAAGCATTTGTTTGCAAACCCAAACGATGCTCACTACAAAAAAACGTGTATAAAATGGCGGTTTTAATATGGCGGTTATTAATAACTGCCACAATCTGCCGTATAATACGACATTTTAGTAACCGCCACAATGATCCTTTAAAATATGACATTTTTAACTGCCACAATTATCCTTCAGAATAAAATTCCTGCTTTTGCTTTCCCTCCTACACAATTCCTCTTTATTTCCAATTTTTTCTTAAACTTTTTTGTTACTCTTGGAAAGTGAATACACTCACACCAAAACATTTTTCCCTCCCTCTGCTAAACAATTTCCCTCTCTCTCACGAAACCTACCACTCTTCCCCTCTTCCCCTCTTCCCCCTCTCTCCCTGCAAAACACTTAAGAAACCTACCTTCCTGCGAAGAGTTTCAGAATGGCTATGGTTTGTGTTGGTGGTCGTTCGTTCCCCAGTTGTGTGAGTGACTGTGGTGGTTCATGTTGGCAGTGCGGATTGGTGGTGCGGTGGTATGGTAACCCAGTGTTGGTGGCGCGGGATGAGGGTGCGATAGTGGGTGCAGTGTGTGGCGGTGGCGCGAGCTCATTAGGGGTGCTCTGGTATGCTGGTGCGACGACGGCACAGACTCGTTTGGGTTGCGCTCTGGTGCGCTGGTGTGGCGGCGTTGGAGCGGCGTCGTGACTGTGTAGGTGGCGCGCGAAGGTGTGCGACGGTGGTGGTGCTACGACTACTTGAGTGGCGTGCGCATGTGCACGATAGTGGTGGTGCAGCGTGCGACGTGGCTTCTGTGGTGAGCGAGAGTGAAGAGATATATCAAAACTGTAACATATACATATTTGTACATTGTATATACTATGATTTACATTATTTCATATAATAATGTGAGTCTATCTAAAGGATACATTCCTAGTTTTCAAATTTTATGTATATGATAATGAGATGTATCCATAAAATAAATTGATTTTTGTTTGAAATTTATGGAACCTTAATGGCTTTTACTACTTTATCTGGAGGACAAGTGTTCAACATGTTGAGATCAGCTGCAAAGCTTTCCCCAATTGCTCATATGCGTGAAGTTAATTCACCAATAGCAAGAATATTTGCTGACCAACTTTTAGCTGAGGTGAGACACAAGCAACATCATTTAAATTTCAATTCATTTATTGAATACAATTTGAGTTTGATGTTTTTTTAAAAATTTTCTTAATGTGACAGCATCTTGACTTAATAGGCATCCATGAATTCATTCGAAACGGGTAACATAAAACATAAATCAACCTTGAAATTTTAGAACTTCTTTATGCAAAAAGTTATGATTTTGATTCCAACAATAGTATCTAAACATGTAATGAGTAGGGAAGCTTCTACCAAATTAGTGAAAGGCTTGTGCACAACCTTAAAAATTGACTACTCAAACCTGTTTGCATATTTCATAGGTACCATGAATGTTGTTGGCAATATCAATTAAGAATATGAGGAGGAATTAAACCATAAACTGAAATTAGTTGTCTCTCTGATGTATTCTAGACTAGATATTGCTTGACAGGTTGTCCAAGATTCCATCGTTAAGGTATGTATGTCCATCTGGTGCCCTCTTATGTAACTAGTTAGTTATTATAGCTTTGCTAATTTTTAGGACCTGGCCATCCAAACTTCTAATTGACAAAATAGATGTTATGATGAAAATTGAAATTGGCAAAACATTAAAATTGGTATTGTGATACTGACACATGACATGTTTTAAGAGGTCAAATTTTAATGCACTAATGTGTGGGATGTTGTGCGCTGTGAATGTATAATTCATCTGGAAAAGGCATATGACAAACTCATGATGGCTCAGTTGACTAATCGGAAAAAGGGCGTAACTTTTGGATCATTTAAGGTAATGTAGGGGAATCTATTTTGTTGTGTAGTTATTGTTTAAGTTCCATTTAAGGTTGAAGCTATTTTTGTTAATTTAGTTTTGGATGTGTTTGATGCTTTCAATATTCACTGGATATAAAGGGTTATTTTATTTTTTTGGGAAGGGATGGGTTGCTATGGAAGTATGAAATAGTTGTGAACTAGGATAAGGATAGCTAGTTCAGTGGCCATGTTTCTTAAATAACATATGAATTTAGATAGGGTTATAAAATAAAATTTACGAAGCACAGAGGCAATATTAGGAACTTTTCCCCTTGAACACTTAAAGGTATTAACTAATATTTCGTGAATTCATTATGGTCGATTGTAATTCAAGTGTTAGTTTATACTTTACAATATAAAATTTCCATGATGTTCTGTTTTTCATTATCTATATAATTAACATTCATTTTGGTCCTCTAAAGATATATGTGAGGTTAGATTGGTTCTCCAAAGATTGTTGCTTTGATGATAATTAATGGCATTGGTTTTCCTTAAAAAAAACAATTTGATGATAAAATGTGAAAATTTAAAACCAATTTGATCATGTTATTGATTTGATGTATTTATAAATTGAGGACCAGTGTGTGTTGGTATCATCTTTGAAAGACCAATATTGTCATTTAAACTAAATTTACACGTATCATGCAACTTAGTCTACGAGTGATGGTGGGATGAGTCTGGTTTTTTGTCTGTCTCATAACACAAACTATTTCTTCAATGACACATTTTATGGCATACATTGGTTTTTTATTTACTCTGGAAATAAGATGCACACCTCTCTTGCAACTAGTTTTATTTGAATATTTTTTGGTTGTTGAATGCTAACCTTAGTTAGTATCTATCCCATTTTTCTGTGTGTATTGCCGCTAAGTTGACAGCCCTTATGGTATCTGCAGGAGTTGATAATCACCACTTCATCGGCATTCATGCTCCATCATGAAACTAGAATATATCACCAAATAGAATATAAGATCAAGTGGAGGCAGTAAGATAAATTAGGAATGGGAATTTACTTGTAATATGTTTAGAAATTGAAACAATTTATATTTTGACAATTTAATTTACTTGTTCTTTGGATTAGTTTGACATTATCAACTTTGTTCTCTCAATCAATGGATGAAGTCATCTTTTGATTATTATATTTATCAATTTTAATTATATTATGAAACATAAATGTGTAGTGAAATTTAATTATAATATCAAATTAATTAATATTATAAAATAGAATTAAATAAATTATTATAAATGTTAAAAATAAAAATAAAATTAAAGTTTAATTATAATTATAATATGAAATTAAATAATATTATGAAATCAAATTATAAAATAGAATTAAATAAATTATTATAAATATTAAAAATAAAATTAAATATTTAATATTCGAATTATGACGGTTATAAAGTGTATTATAAATGCCACACTATATTGTATTAAGTGGTAGTTAAAACTACCACTATTTACGTTAGAATTGGTTTACCTAGTTTTAAAATTATGACATTTATAATTGACGCCAATTACACGCTTAAAACCGCCACTTTATACAATGCATAATATGGCGTCTGCTACAACGGTTCTCAATTGACCACCACATTAAACTTTGTGGCGGCAAGAATTTTGGCGGTACGCAGTACCACCACAGACGTATAATGCGGCGGTTAAAAATGCCAATTTTTGCGAAAATAATCGCCGCTTTATACACGTTTTTTTGTAGTGGCTAAGAATCTTAGATGACATGCAGATGAGAGGAAATGTGATGGCATGTACCGACATCCAGCTGATTCTATTCAATGGAAGAAATTTGATGACGATTTTCCAGAGTTTGGTAAAGAATCAAGAAATATCTGACTTGGTTTAGCTACAAACTAAATGAATCCGTTTGGTAATATGAGTATGAATCACAGTTCATGGTCTGTTTTACTAGTTATTTACAACTTACCTCCTTGATTGTGCATGAAGCGAAAATACATGATGTTGTCTATGATGATATCCGTTCCGAAACAGCCAGGGAATGACATAGATGTTTATATAAGTCCCCTAATTGAAGATTTGAAGTTAATGTGGGATCAGGGTGTTGTATTTGAAGGATTTGCTAACGAAACTTTCAAGATGCATGACATGTTATTTTGCACCATCAATGACTTTCCGGCATATGGTAACTTATCAGGGTATAGTGTTAAAGGTCATAAAGCATGTCCAATATGTGAAGAAGACACCACTTCTCAACAATTGAAACATGGAAGAAAGACAATATATCTTCAATATCAGAGGTTTCTTAGAAGTCATCATCCTTACCGGAGGTTGAAAAAAGCCTTTAATGGACATCAAGAGACTAGTGGTCCACCAACTCCATTAACTGGTGTTGAGGTTTACGAAAAGGTAAATAACATAGAGCATGCCTTCAGTAAGTAAAAAAAAAAGTCATTTGTGACAAACATTTGGAAGAAAAAATCAATCTTCTTTGATCTTTCGTACTGGTCGAGGTTAAAAGTCAGACATTGTATAGATGTAATGCATGCTAAGAAGTTGTCAAAAGGGCTTGGTGGAAACAAAGGCAATATGATGTTAGGATTGGTCGCAAATTGGACATTTTAAACTAGATTGAATTGAAGAACATTTGTTCTACCTTCATATTATAACCATCATTATATAATTGCATACCCTAACACCTCATACCCTAGGAATGATGACAAGAGGGAGGGTTACCCATCCAAACCACACTTTAGGGAGGTGCCTTATAAAAAGATATCTTTTGTTGACCCTATTTCTACACCTGGTTTTCAAGGTTTGAAGAAATTTATTATAATAGGTCAAAAATTTATAGAGGTAGAAAAATAATATGTTAGAAGAGAAAAAGAGTTTAAATAAATGTTTCAAAATATTGTTAGAGAGAAAAAAGAAAATGAACAAAGAGAAAAAGAGGAAAAGAGTCACATCTTTTATTCATATACTCCATGTCTTGAGTAGCCTATAATCTCGTTTGATGATAAGGAAAAACATAGTTTCGAAACTTCTTTTGATCATCAATCTTTTCCAACTCATGGTGATAAAATTTTACTTATACTCAAATTATTTTCCATGAAAATGAATTTTTAGAATCCCAAGTTTGAAAATTGAAGAAAATAACTCAAGAAAATTCTTTGTCTGGAGTTGAACTAGACATTGAAGTAAACTTATCTTTAGAAAATTCTTGTGATAATATATCTAAAAAAATTGTCTAAAGTTAAACCAGATCTTGTTAAAAAACCTTGTGAAGATATTTTTGAAATAACACAAGAAGATAAAAAGTTTTGGCCAATTCATAAGGTACAAAAACAGAAAAATAAATATATAAATAAGAGTACTTCTTGGGTCCATACTAACTATCTTTTAGTTAAGGAGTACATTGACCTTAATGCAAATGCCCTTTCTTACATTTTTCTTTTCCTTACTTTTCTTCATCATTGTCATCCAAACCTCTTTGTATGTTACAATCTTCTTTTAAGAGAGGTACTTCTTCTTATACTCTTAATTTTTTTTAAATATTTTCAAAATAATAAAAAAAAAACTTTATACATCTTATATGTTCTTCTCATATTTCTTATTTTCTTCAAATGGATCTTTGATTCCATGTGTCAACTCATGAGTGGAGAATTTCTTGCTTGGAAAGTATTTTTTAGAACTCAATAGTCATCTTAGGAGTCTCCTTAGCCTATAAATTTTTTGCTAATGGATCTCTTTGGCAAACAGAAGTAGTAAACATTCCCTGCAACATAGAATAAACATTTATATCTTTTTCATTTAGTATGAGGTTAGATTACTTCTACATGCTCATCATCTCAACATGTACATGCTTTGTCAGACATAAAATAAAATTGCACAGTGTTATATTGTTTGTCAGATGAAACACTTACATGTTTTCATGATTTTCTATTGAACTTAACTATCGTCTTATAGACGAAGCATGACCATGTTTGATGTGTTATAATGTATGGCTTTAAACTAGAGGGGGGTGAATGGTTTAAAAAGGGTTTTCGCAAACTTTTAAGTCTAGAATGAAATTACTTCGAGAAAACTTGATTAAGAATTCAGTTTGCCAAAAACACAAAGCAATTTAGTACAGCACCAGAAAAACAATCAGTTGTTTCGCAGAAACAATCGGTTGTTTATACCAGTTCACAAATATAAACTGAAATTAAAGAGTTCAAGGGATAGAGAGATTGTACACACAAGTTTATACTGGTTCACTTTTAACCAAGAGCTACATCCAGTCTTCCCAGAAATCATTGGGGAATCCACTAAGCAATCAACCCTAGATTACTTATAACACCACCAAAGAAGTGACCTTGATCCCCTCAAGACACACACTTCCTTTGCCTCATCATAAACACTACTAAGAATGTTGATCTTGACAACCTCAAGAGCACACAACACTTCTGAGCTTCACACACAGAGTTTCTTCAAAGTACAAAAGGATTACACTTGTTACAGAAAAAATATGAAATCAATACAAGATGAAAATCCTATTTCACACTCTCTTGATCAAAGCTTCACAAAGCAAACTTCAACTCTTCAAAAGCAAAATCAGTGAAAAACTCAAATCTGTTTTTCTTTTTATTAAATCTTAGTTTTTGTTTGTTACATAATCTGAATAAACTATTTATTGCTTTCAAAGACTGGCCAAAGCATTTAAAACTGGAGCGTAATCAGTTATAAAATCATTTAATGCTCAGTCAAAGCACAAAACAGTTTTCTGTTATGGTCCCAAAACAAACAATCAATTGAATGCTCAAATCAATCAGTTGTTTTGGTTTGACAGCAAGTCAACCATCAAAAACAGTTTTCAACCTTTCTAAAAACACCTAAGTATAAAACAATCGGTTGTTTCGATAAAACAACAGGTTGTTTTTCACTTAGTTTGAAAAACACTTTCAATTAAAAGGTTTAAGAATGCTTAAGCTTTAGATTCAATCAAGAGTGGATTTACACAGATAATCTACCCCAAATCATATTCTAAAACACCTTGGCAACAACAAGCACATCCAACCTTCCATCAAACTCCAAAGGGTTTGGATTCTTCAAAGCTTGAACACACTTGATTCAACACGATGGAGGACCATCTGAGAAGATGCACATTAGACCACTTACTAGGGCCATGGTGAGACGAATGGAAGAAGAAGCAGGAAGTCAAAAGGTTCTTCTTTCATGGAGAATTATATATTAATCTTATTTCCCACAAGCAACTAAACTTCCCAAATTTATGTAAAATGATCTTTATGAAATTTGGTTATGAAATTTTAACAGTTATAGGTAACATCTCAAGCATCATCCTCTTAAAATTTCAAGTCAAATAGATCACTTGATTATTTTTAACAAATCAATATTGAGAGCTAAAATTCCCGCACAAACCCGATTTTGACAATGAATGTCCTGCCTATTCAAATTTATCATAATTTTTCTATTTGGAATTTTGATGTTCCTTTTTAACCCAACATCAATGACATATTGAATTTCAACTGATTTGGACAAGCATTTTGATCACAATAAATTTTCCAATCCATAGCAATGTCACGCAATTTTGGCAGCAAGATTGAAACCTAAATAATTCAGCAAAATAACACAACTACTAGACACAAAGGAAATTGTAATGCAAGAGACTTACTAATGACCTAATAGTAAGTTTATAACTCAAAACTAAAACCAAAAATCCACCAAAAGCTTATACAATGTGATTTTCATATGAGGCATTTTCACAAACACTTGGTGTGAAACTCATAGACATTTTATCAATCACCTTGGATACACTACTAATCATAGAATTTTTTTTTTTTACAATTGAAAGGGGAAACATGACAAGACAAAACCCAAATAGAAAACTAAATCAAAACAACACAAAAACTCAACACAAGACCCCAAACATCAAGAAACTCAGTCAGTTTACCAAGAACAAAAGCAAAAAAAGCTAAAACTAAACCAAAACAAAAATCAACATCAAACATGGTAGGTTATATTTTGTACGCAACAAGGAACACAAAGAAATATCTATACTTGAAAACTGATAACTCTACAACAATTAAAATGAATATGACTCAACCCCTCTTGAGGAAAATGAAGAACAACAAAAAATAAAATACAATATGGTTTGGTTCAACAAAGAACAAGAAAAAAGAGAAAGGAAACAACCAATAACTTATCTCTTTTTAATTTTTTGATGAAAAAATTGAAGCTTTGAGTACAAACTGATGTAGTTCTCCCTCTCCTTCCTTAAGTTCTTCGGTTGTAGATTGTTTGAATGATTAGAGAAGACAAGGCAACGAAAGAATTAAGTAGAAATGGGTAAGCACATGAATGGGTTTGGGTTTGGATAATGGTGCTAGGAAGGAGGTTAGGCCAACCTTCTAACTTTTTCTAAGGCTTCTACACTTAGAAAGTGAGAGCAAAAGAAAAGTGAGACTTGAGAAAAATTCTGGAAACCAAACTAGCAAAAATTTATTAATCAAATCAAGTCTTATTTTTGCAATAGAAGAGTTCTCTATTTATAGAGCCAAAAGTGAATAATAGAACTTAAAACTCTCTATTCATGGAGTGACATATGGCACCTAAAAAATCTCCATTCACGAGTTTCCATGTGGTAATCAATGTACCTCAAAGCTCTCCATTCAAGATGTGACAAGTGGCATTAGAAAGAGGATAATGCAAGTAGAAGGCTCATCATTGTTTCATGTGGAAGAAGAATAGTCACTTTGGGAAAAGGAATGAAAAAGGCTCAATATAGGTGTTGATGTGATGCCTATGTGGATGCCTAGTAGACTTCCCTTCAAGCTCTTCAATTCTAATCTAAAAATTTGCCCAAATACAAGGCCCAAAAAGTCTAATACAAAAATTTAAAGACTGAATTAGAAAATCTTAATTACTCTATACAAATTTACAAGGCTTCAAAAACAAAATCTTATAAAAAAAGAATCTTCTATTCAACATTTCTTCTCTTCTGAGCCTAATGATTTATGTGGTTAGTGACTATTTTACGGCAAGTGTACTGTGTTAGAAGTAATAATTGTCCCTAGGGACGGATATCGAAACGACAAGGAACAATTGAATTATCAAGTATAATATTCACTAAATAGAAAACAAAAAGTAAAAGTTTGTAGCATGTTGGTTGTGTTTGATTGCAAGAATGTAAATAAAGCAAAGTAAAGTGTTGTTGATTCAATTGGGAAAATTGACATTAAGGTTCATCCTTCTTATTCTTTTGTATTTTGAAAAGCATAATAATATTTTATCCTTTGATTGGTATTGATGCTCATATAAAATTCATTTATATTGATTTCTCGCATATAAAATTATTAAGAGTCTCCTAAATATTGATTCCTTGCATATTTATAAAAAACTATTTACCCATAAGATTAGATGTTAATGGAAATTAACATTTCCAATCTATTCCTAGCATTCAAATATGTTAGACATTATCATTTAGGTCATAAACTTATAAGTACTTTTCAGTCAAATTTAAGGATCAATATCAATCATCAATCACACTGGTGCAGAAAGGTTAAAGACAACAACTATTTTCAATTTAAAATAGTGGCTATATAGGCGCATTTGATTTACACGTAGTCTTAAATCCAACAGATAAGAAGGCGACTATTTAGCTGCATTCGTAAATGCAATTTATAAATGCGACTATGGAAAATAGCCGCATTCTTATATGCTTCTGAATTATCTTTACGAGGGAGGAGTAATGCATTTACAAATGCGGCTATTTACCATAGCCGCATTTATAAATCACATTTACGAATGCGACTATGGTAAATAGTTGTCGTTGTATATTGTTCGTTTTTTTTAGTACAATTAGTTTAATGTTAATTCTCATCTAAATTGACATGTTCAATTATAACCCAGTCAAACAAATACATAAACTCAGAGAATCAAATTTTATATATTGATAAAAATGAATTACAAACACTAAAAATATATATCTATCTAGTTCCTACACTATTCATCAGCTATCCTAGAGTTATAAAAATTTAGGAAATATGAGGACCAAGAATGTCTCACATATGTTATAGCTTCCGAAGACATTGGTTGTGTTAGAATGTATGGCTTTAAATGAGAGGGGGGTGAATTGTTTAAAGGGGTTTTCACAAACTTTTCGGTCTAGAATGAAATTCCTTTGAGAAAACTTGATTCAGAATCCAGTTAGCCAAAAACACAAAGCAATTTAATAAAGCACCAGAAAAACAATCGGTTGTTTATACCAGTTGAAAAAGCACAAACTCAAATTAAAGATTTTAAGGGAGAGAGAGATTGCACACACAGTTTATACTGGTTCACTCTTAAACCAAGAGCTACATCCAGTTTCCTAGAAACCACTGGGGAATCCACTAAGTAACCAAACGTGGATTACTAACACACACCACCAAAGAAGTGACATTGATCCCCTCAAGAAACACACTTCCTTTGGCTCAGCACACACACCAACCTCAAGAGCACACAAAACTTCCTGCCCTACCACACCACAGTTTACACAAAGTACAGAAGGATTACACTTGTTACATAATGAACTGAAATCAATACAAATGAAATCATATCCCACTCTCTCTTGATCAATGCAAGCTCAAAGCAATCTTTAACTCTTGAAAACTAAAATCAGTGAGAAACTCAAATCTGTTTTTTTATGATTCAATCTCAGTTGTTGTTTGTTACAAATGTTAAACAAACTATTTATTGCTTTCAAAGAATGGTCAAAGCATTTAAAACAGGAGCACATTCAGTTACAAAATCATTTAAAGCTTAGTCAACACACAAAACAGTTTTCTGTTATGATTTGAAAACAAACAATCGGTTGAATGTGCGAATCAATCGGTTGATTTGGTTTGACAGCAAGTCAACCAACCAAAATAGTTTTCAACCTTTTTCAAAACACCTAAGAGTAAAACAATCAGTTGTTTCGACAAAACAACACGTTGTTTTTCACTTAGTTTGAAAAACACTTTCAACTTAAAAGGTTTGAAAATACTTTAGCTTTAAGATTCAATCAAGAGTGGATTTAAACAATCAATCTACCCAGATCTTATCCTAGACACAGCAGCAACACCAGCCTTTGCATCAACAAGAGATTTGGATTCTTCAAAGCAAGCGATCACTCTAGATCAATAGGTCGCTCATCTGTGAAGAATTGCGGAGACATAAATTATTCTTAAGATACGTATATGTTAAGGAATTATAAAAATAATTTACCATCATGTTACCTCATACCAATCACTTTTAAGGCCTAGTCTTACAATGCTAACCATCCATTGCATAATGTAATAGCCACACTCATAGCTTCCTGGTTGTTTATTACACTATAATTCAATAAAAAGTAAAAGTTAATATTGATAAACAATGAAAAGAGAAAGACAAAAATTACAAACCTTTAGTTTTATCCAGTTCAGATTTTGAAAATTTGAATTGGATCGACCTTTGCAGATGTTATATACACTCCATGAACTGATTAATACAAAAAGTTGCATTAGTAAATGCTTAATTAGTAACATACGGAGTTAAGTTTATAGTCTACTTACCTATCAATGATATTCTTCAAACTTGTGGATGGCTTCTTGTGTAGGGAACAAAACCGCACAACAGTCTTTTCAACCATTGATAAGACAAGTAACTGCCAATGACCCTTATATCATCCATGAAAAGAGTTAGTAAATATTTAAAACATGAAATAGTAATAATTGACAACTTATAATTAAACTTACTCATTAATATAAGGGCATAAATAAATATGTTTTCCCACTTTTTCCAGGGTGTTAGTGATGTATGATTGGGTTTCAGTTGCCTTTGTTCCAGTGGGATTAGTATATGCGGGATCTAAGTACCCATACACATTTTCCTTCCCCTCGGTGAGAGAGACTCCATTCAAAAACCTACAAGTTATTAGTTAAAGCATAATCTATAATAATTTAACATAAAGTAAATTGAAATATAGGTAAAGATACTTACATCATACAAAATTGAATTATATTTATATTGAGCTTTTGATCCTTAACTACAAATTCTAACAAATCTGCCATGTATATGTATAGTGGGAGGTCAGTGTTTACTTCAAAAAACATATCATCCCATGGAACTTCTAAAGGGTCTTGACCAATCTATCTAGCAATTACAGTTAAGGAAGCTATAGGATCGTCAATCGGAACCTCATGCTTCCTTTTCGGACTTGGTAGTGGAACACAAGCATCAGGTACTCGCACTCTTTCAATTGTTACCTTTGCCACATCAGGGGAGAGAGGAACATTATGTAAGGTGGTGGCCTCTTGATAGACTATTCCAGTGGCCACCATCTGAGGAAGCATGCCACCCTCTACCAGTAGCTCGCATTGGCTCGTCTGGCCAATGATATCCTCCCCTGATGTTGTAGGAGTCGCACAACTTCCCTTTGTGCTCTTGGGAGCGGAACTAACAAGCGCCTTAACTGGCTCAACACAAACTTGTTGCGATAGAAACTCTTGTCACAACTCTAACCGCATCCGATCAGCCTTTTTTCTCATCTCCTCCATTAATTCTTGACGTATCTTACTCTTTATTTCTACTTTGGTCTCTAGGGGGGAGGAGGATAAGTGTCGTGGTGCAACTTCAAAATAGTTTAATTTCAACCTCTTTTCCAGCTGCACGAACATGACCACAGTGCTCAGGTCGTCCAATTGCTTCAACCAGTATGTCGCAGCAACCTCCAGGGAAAAAATTACCTTGGGAGCTTTCCTAAACCAAGGAATCCTGCAAGAGACCAAAATAATATAAGTCTCCTGTATCAATGTCATACATAGTCTCCTGTTTGGATTGCTCCTTTTCCACCATCAGTGATTACTCAAGCTTTTGATACCCCGAACGAGACAGTATGTGTGGGGTAACATTCTTTAATGCTATGTCTTGAGCTTTCTTGCGACGATCCTGTCATAAATGAAATAAAGAAAGTGAATTAAATAATATTAAAAGTTATTAATGTTATATAAATAAAAATAGTTAAGTAACTTCACTTACCTACCAAGCTTCACATTCACGACTTTGAACAAAAAGACGTCATGTCTCTTCATCAATTGTTTCTTACTTTAAACAGGGATTTTCACCTTTAAGTTTGCCAAAAATATATTTCATCGTCAGTGTTGACTTAAAATAACGCAATTTAAGTATGATATTGGATATAATCTTTAATCGAAGCGGTTCCACATTAGGGGTTTCAAAATTTTCCTATAAAATAATATCATCAAATTAAAATTAATCAATGAATATTAAAAAGCATTATATGATAACGATAATAATGTAAAGTTTACCCGAACATCCTCCCAAAGCATGTTCTGATCGACCTCTGACACATCGTCCCATAAATTAATCAAAATGGAGAACCTCTCACGAGAAACAAATCCAAGATAGTTGTTAAACATGTCAGCATTAGGACTAGAAGCCACTCCAGTGTTGACATAAATGTCAACTTATGTCTTTTCACCAGCAACACATCTCAATGAGAGACGCTTCAATCTAGTAGGTCCTATATTGCCTCGTCCAGATCAGGGTCTGCTTGGAGTCTGATCGTCATCCATATCTCTGTTAAAAAGAATAGGTAACAAACATTAGTTAATCTGCATCGAAAGAAAATAATATAAAACAAATACATAAAATTCTAAATTCGTATTATCAAAAATATTTCTAAATTTATTACCATAGTGGGTTGAATGTTCATATGTAAATTCCTTCACTGTGCTCTTTACGGGTTGCATGTACATCATCAACTACATCGTCATCTTTATTAATTATCATTGGTATGAACGAACGGAAGTCACCATTTTCAATATCATCTATGGCCTCCTGATACAATCCAAGCCAACAAGGAGATGACCAAGGACTCAAATTACCATTCACACTATGAGAAGTCATCTCAAATTTCAAGTGAAGACCCCACTAAGGATCTAGCAGACCTCACCAGAAGGAGAAATGGGCAAAGACCAAAACATAAAATGTTCTTCCTTTTGGTCTTCTTAAGAATAAAACAAGTTGTAATAAATTGGGCTCACATTAGGGGTTCAAATAGCAAGATAGGCTAGAATAGTTGCCTTTAGCACAATATGGGGGTAGTTATCATTTAGCTTGTTTTTACCTAGTTTCTAGAAGAAGTGGCCTAAGGTGTGGTTTTGACTTAGTCAAACCCTAAAGGCAGCCCCCTCACACATTTACCATCCTACCCTTGCTTTTTGTTTTCCAAGGCATCATCTCCTATAAATAGGGTGTCTTCCTCCTTGTATTTCATGTTGAAATTTATAGAAGAAGGAAAACTCTGCACATATTGTGTGAGGATTGTTTGCTCTAGCAATAGGTCTTATCTTGAGTGAGTTTGAGAGCTCTCAAGTGGCGGCCCTCTACACTCATCTTGGAGGAAACCATACTCCAAGTGGCGTTTCCCTTCTTAATTCACACCATAAGCTTTCTTCTTCCATCCTTTTCCTTCATTTCCATTACACCACTTTATTCTTGTGTTCATGTACTTGTTATAATTCGGTTTTCCTTTGTGTTCTTGTGTTGTTCTTCCATTTAGCTTTCGGCCATGGCCATCTTAATTGTTTCCTTTCAAGTCTTTCAATTTCCGCAATTCATCATCACTATCACCTGATCTTGATTTTCCTCTTTGCCTTTGGAAGTGAACCTTCACACTTACTTAACCACTTAGTTAGGTTCGTGTCCAATGGGGATCTTCCCTAGGTCTCACCATATACTTGTTAAAAATCTCAATCATAAGTAAAGTGTCACCTCTAAAATGGAACAATCTAAAATCAACTCACATCACCTCCCCTTTCTTTTTTTCCCGTGTAAAACGTCATACCAATGTTATGACGTAGGATCTTTGATGTAGAAAACCTGAGGTGCTTGTTGAACCATTATAAATGGCTCATCTCGATACCCTATCTTTTGAAAGTCCACTAGTGTGAATCCTGATTCATCAATTTTAACCCCACTTTTATTGTCAACCCATTTACACTTAAAAACTCAAACGAAAAACTTAGTATAATCAACCTCCCATATCTCTTTTATAAACTCATAGTATGTAGCTAAACCAAGTCGGATATTTCTTGATTCTTTACCAAACTCTGGAAACTCATCATCAAATTTCTTCCATTAAATAGAATCAGCTGGATGTCGGTACATGCCATCACATTTCCTCACATCTGCGTGCCATATAAGATTCTTAGCATCGTTTGGGTTTGCAAACAAACGCTTCATCCTTGGAATGATGAGAAGATACCACATAACCTTCATTGGGGGTCCATGCTTTTCTATCTCTTCAATAGTATTATAATCTCTTTATTTCAACTTATAACATGATAACCCACACCTCAAACAACTTTTCAACAATTCAAAATCTTTCCTGTATAATATACAATCATTAGAACATGCTTGTATCTTTTTATACTCCGTACCCATTGGACAAAGAATCTTTTTGGCCTCATAATTATGATTAGGTAGACTATTTCCCTCTGGAAGCATATCCTTCAACAACTAAAGCAATTTCGTGAAGCTTTTATTAGTCCATCCATTTATTGCCTTCAAATTCATCAATCTTAACACTACCAACAACCGTGTGAAGTTAGTTGATCCAGGATACAATGGAGTCTCTGCATCACTTGACATACTTCCATATTCATGCGCTTCTGCAAAAGACTCAGCTCCCACATCACGAATCATGTCCTCCAATCAATCATCATCTACATCATCATCTACTGCATCATCCATGGTGGACCCCACATATTCTTCAGCTACGAAAACACGTGGTAAATTTAATAATTCACCATGCCCTATCCAAGTTGTATAAGATCAAAGAAACCCATCACATAGAAGGTGCTCTCTAATTATCTTAACATCCAGTATCCTTCCATTCAAACAGTTAACACACGGACACCTGATACTTGCTCCATCATGACCACTATTATTCGCGTTACGTTGCGCAAATTTTATAAATTCTTCTACTCATCTATCATACTCATCACTTATGTGAACAAAATTAATCCAATTTCGATCCATTATATTCTATAATAGTCATTCAGGTGTTTTCTAATGTGCTATATCTCCTGCGTTTGTCGTGGGTCAAACACCCCTGGACTCAATAAAAATAAAAAAATTCATAACATAGAAAAAAAATATAAAAAAAAAATTAAAACACCGCCAACCTTGTTTGTGAAGGCAACGGTGGTGAAGAGTGGCACAGGACCGACAACAACGGCAGCAATAGCGGACGCGGCAGCAACGACGGAGCAAAGCAAAAACCCGCAAAAGTAGCGACGAAGGCAATGAAATATTAGTACTTAGAGCAATGCATGAAAACAAACAAAGTAAGAGAAACAAAAAAAAAAATATAACCATTGGTAAAGAAGAAAGAGAGCTCCAACGAACTTACAATGGCACGAGAAGACAATGAAGCTCGCAGAAGAAGAGAGGAACACTAGAGCAAAAACAGAGAGAAAATGTGAAGTGCCAAGAAGAGAAAGAAAGTATGAAAGCGTAAAGTGGCGCGCTTCAGAGTTAGGGTAAAAAGTTATTTAAGAATGCGGCTATTACAAATAGTCGCATTCGTAAATGAAGTTAATTTCAAAAATGTCCCCGCGTTTTGAATGATTGGTCTGACAGTAAAAACGCCTTAAATAAATAGTCGTTGTTTTTACATTTTGCACTAGTGTCATGAACAGAATATTATATTTAAATATCACCTCGATACATAAGAGTTTGAACATATTACTTCAAATCCCAAAGGGTAGAATTAGCCATTCATGTTGGCTATTACAAGCATGGAAAGCAAGAAAAGAAGATCCAAGATCTTTCTCCTTGATTGTTGCCTCCTCTAGGGTTTTCTATCACCTCCTATTCTCCCAATGATGTTTAAGATTGTGCCTTACACCTCATATTCAACCTAGTTGGGCTTAGGCTAAGTGATAACTCTCCTGGGCGTGATTGGGCTCACCTGGGTGAGTTAGACGAAAACAAGCCCAACATCACTAGAATGGTCTTGCCCGGGTGAGATTGAGCTTTTATCACCTTCTATCACCTTGGCCCACCCCTTACCACTTCATACACCCCCCTCAACCACCCCATCTCCACCCTATGTTTTATGGTTCCATCATAGGAGGTGTTTTCCATAGTTCACCCAGGTTTTGTATGCCTTGGATAGACATTCCTGTTGATATCATCTTTGAACCATAGTGGACAAAGGACCTTGGCCTTTATCGCACAGGGCATGGTTGATCTGTTGTAGCTTCCACTCCCTTCAAGTTGAATGAAGGAGTACTTCTTCTCTCACTTTTATCATACACAATTATTTGTTGATTTCAAATTGAGGACAATGTATGATTTAAGTGTGGGGTGAGAAGTGTAGTTAGGATTTTTTTTATTGTTTGTTTTACTATTTTTATATATGCAGATTCTTTAACTATTTTACTATTTTTTATAAAAAAAGTACTTTTGAACATGATCTAGCAAAGGCTCTAGCTAGGAAAGACTTAGTACTTAAGCTTGTCCATTTGTAGCTCACCTATATTTCCTTGGAGTTTACTTGGTTTGCTTTCAAATAAAATTCTTTGATATTTGTTTTTTTTTCTACAACAAACATTTAGAGAAAATCTTCTGCAATATCTCTCACAACAGTGCTAGAACCAAATACAATCAATGCGCAAATCTCAAGAAAAATTGGAAACAGTATATCTGGAAGAGAAGCAAGAATAAAATCTGAGATTGATTGGGAATGAAGATATCTTTTTAATAATTTGAAACGGGAAAGGAAACATCTTATAATTGTAAAACAACATCATGAGGCAAATTTTGAATTTGATTTTTTCCAAGGAAAGGAAGATTATAAAAGAGACTTCAAAGGAAGAAAGAAGGAAGATTTTGGATTGCGTCTCATAGCCACACAACACACTCTAAACATAGTTTTACTTTCCTTTTTGTATTATTCTTGTTTTGCCTCCACTTAGAAGGCTAAACCCTTTTTGGTTGATTCCTTTCTAATTCCCCATTGAGTTCTGAGGTTGTGATCAATAGAAGTTTCAGTTTTTCAATTCTCTATGGTAAATGTTTTAATCTTCTGATCAACTACAAAAATGATTTTTTTGTGAGATGTTATACTTGAACGCATGATTGAGAGTCTTCCTTGTCTTAAACTTTGGTTTCTTAGTCAGTTTGCATTGTTCTGATTAATTTATTGGGCACATAATTCAAGATAAAGGAGAGAAACATACCATGAGTACACGCATGGATACAAGTGGGGTATTGAATATATCATTAGGCACATGTTTTGCTAACAATATTCAGTCGAATTCGATTAACGCATATTTTATTTAGTTTATCGTGTGTTAGAATTAAAGGGCTATCATCTTTAGATAACCCGTTAAGAACTCATTGGTGGAGGAACTTGGGTGTCAACATGTGTTCTCTACTATTTTAAATTCATCTTTTATATTTTCCTTATTAGAAATCACAACCCCCTTTTCCTTTACTGTTATTGCTAATTTTCATTACTTGCAAATAAGTTTTGAATTTTTTTCAATGAACTCTATATTCTCTTTATAAATGATCAATATGGAATCCTATTCTTGCCGGTTGACTCGAACGGCAGCCTTTGGCCCACCTATCTTCGCCTAAGAATCGAACTTCCTTGATCGAAGAATCTCTCACCTGCAAAGACAAAGTGCGCCTTGATGGCCATTTGCACTCCGATGCTCATGTCAGTATTAGGGCAGAGAAACACCAAATGTATAAAGTAGTTTCAGTCTTAGAAACTGTGTACCTTGCTAGGGCTCTCAGAACCCTTTATATAGGTTGAAACTATGGTTTACCTTTGTGTTGTTACCCTTGTCTAGGGTTCCTTGGGGAACGTCCTTGCGTCGCAATTACAAAATCTTAGCGTAATCTGGCACATAGGACTTCCCTTAACTAGAGTGCAACGACTAACAGAGTGGTCGCCTTGGTACCAACTTGTGCACCTAATCTCTAGCGCCATCTGTTTTGCGGGTGCCCTAAGTATTCACGTGCCATGCATGCAGCTTCCCTTGGAAACCCTAACTTTGATGGGCCTTAGCGCCTCCAAGGGTTACTTACTCGTGTCGCGCCTGAATGTGCTATACACACCACCTGCATGGATCCCTCGTGACTTAGGCTTTCCTCATATCTGATGTTTTAACTGATAACTTAGTATAATTCTAGGGCCCACCTTACGTGGGCCAATATAATTGTTCAGACCGTCAACGTCTGATCTCTCCCTCTTTTGGCGAGTTCTGATGCCGATCTCCAATGTACATGTCTATGATACCGATGTCTGAAGATTGACCAACACCCTGATATGTGTATCAAGGGCCCACCTTACGTGGCCCATCTTTACTATCAGGCACTGGTGTGCGATGTCTGAGGTCAGTCACTGGGATTGATGATTGAGGACTGGTTGGTACACAAACCCCCCAGTCTCGAGCTATAACTTGTTTCAGTGAAGAGACTAAGAGATCGCCCTAGGCGACCTACGTGGCTCTGGGTAACGGGATGTAAACAGTACACCAAAGTGACGTCTCACCATACTTTTTAAATAAGCGTACACGTGGCAAGATCAACGGTTGGGACTTGTTGGCGCTTGAACTTCTTCGTCCACTGTTTAAACCTTTAATCCCTCACGCTTTCTTCATTGTGTCATTACTTTCACTAAAGCAAATCATACAATATGTTCATATTGGTTCACTCTTAACCAAGAGCTACATCCAGTCCTAAGCTAACCACTGAGAATTCACTACGTAATCAACCCTAGATTACAAAACACACACCAAGAGTGATGATCTTGAACCCTTAAAGAACACAAACCACTATTTGGCAAACCAACATAGTTTCCAAAACCACCTTTTGAAACTACCATACACTCAAGTACAAAAATACAATGTTCAAATAAAGAAAGGAATAGAATAAATCTGGGTATTACAAAGCTTAAAGTTCATAAGTACAAAACTCAATCCTATTCTACACACTTGAGATGATCCAAAGCTTTTGAAATCTTGAAAATTGTTTTTTATAAACTCTATTTTCTTTAGTTAATGCAAATGAGCGTAAAAACCTCTATATGACCTCAATAAGATGGTCAAAGCAGTTAAATCAAAAACCAAAAGCAGTTGGAATCATTTGAAGCAACTTAAAACACATAACAGAGTTTTGATATGAAAACAACTAGTAGTTTTCCAAAACAATCGATTGAAAAAAATTCTTGTTATGGTTTTCATAAAAACAACAAGTTGATTTATCGAAATGACCAGTTGATTTTGTTTGGAAGCAAAGACAAAAAAAAGCAAAGCTTTTCCAAACCATTTTAAAAACCACTAAGTGTCAAACAACATGTGGATTCAACATTTCAACAGGTTGAAATTTCACACCCATTTAGAAAATCCATCGTTTCAAAAATGTAAAGATTCAGATGAACTTGGATCATCTTAAGGAGTGAATTAAAAAGTCAAAAAATACTAGACAACAAACACACCCAGTAGCAAGGTCTTCAAGCTTTCCTCATGGATTTGGAGACATCAAAGCATCTTGTTCAACAATCCCCCCTATTTGATGAAGACAAATCTCTAGTTTTCTTGTGTTGTAGTTTTTGAACTTGATAGATCCTGCAAAACAGAATTGTATACCATACAAAACAAGTATGGTAGTAGGATAAACCAGATTTGAAAAGGCACACACAGATATGCACATCCATGTGCAGAAAAAAAGAAAAATCAGTGTGTGTGACAGTAGCAAAAGTGTTTAGCAGAACCATGGTGTGTAGTAGAGCTATATCAGCAACAAAATTAAACATAGTGGCAGAATTACAACACAAAAACCACAATTTCTCCTCTTATTTATATTCACAAATAGGCTAAGAGAATGGATAAAAACGGAATTTAAAGAAAATAGTTCAGCAAGCATTGTTGAATCAATTGTGATCAAAAGTTTTGAAGAATCCAAATCCTAGCGTTTGATGGAAGGTTGAAGTTGCTTGAAGTTGTTGTTGTGTTTTAGAATAGGATCTGGGGTAGTTTATCTTCGTAATTCACTCTTTGTTGAATCTAAAAGCTTAAGTGTTTTCAAATCTTTTAAGTTTAAAGTGTTTTCAAACTAAGTGAAAAACAACCTGTTGTTTTGTCAAAACAACCGATTGTTTAATACTTAGGTGTTTTTGAAAAGATTGAAAACTGTTTTGGTTGGTTGACTTGCTGATTGATTCGCACTTTCAATCGATTGTTTGTTTGAAAATACTAACAGAAACAGTTTTGTTAGTTAAGTAAACTTTAAATGATTTTATAACTGAATACGCTCCTGCTGTAAATACTTTGATCATTCTTTGAATGCTATAAATAGTTTGTTTAAGTTTTATAACAAACAACAAGAAAGAAAACCAGATTTGAGTTTTTCACAGATTGCTTTCAAAGATTTCAGTTTTCACCTTTGAGCTTTGGTTTATCAAGAGAGAGTGGAATAGGATTACATCTGTATTGATTTCAGTTCATTCTGTAACAAGTATAATCCGTTTTAAATATTGTGTACATTCTGGTGTTGTAAAGCCAAGAAGGGTTGTGTGCTCTTGAGGTTGTCAAGATCAACATTCTTGGTGTGTGTGTGCTGAGCCAAAGGAAGTGTGTTTCTTGAGGGGATCAGGGTCACTTCTTTGGTGGTGTGTGTATGTAATCTGGTTTTGATTACTTAGTGGATTCCCCAGTGATTTCTGGGAAACTGGATGTAGCTCTTGGATTAAGAGTCAACCAGTATAAACTGTTTGTGCATCTCTTTCTTCCTTAAAGTCTTTAAATTCAGTTGTTGTTATTTTTAATGGTATAAACAACCGATTGTTTTTCTGGTGCTTTACTGTTTTGAGCTTTGTTTCTTAGCTAACTGAATTCCTAATCTGGTTTCTTGCAAAGAATTTCATTCTAGCTTAAAAAAGTTTGCGAAAACCCCTCTTAAACAATTCACCCCCCATCTCGTTTAAGGCCAAACATTCTAACAATTGTTATCAGAGCTTGGTACTTGAAAAATACTCAAGTTTGATACTAAAACCTTTTTTCAATGGCTGAAAAACTACCTTTTGGAGATGGTGCTTCAATCAATAGACCACCGCTATTCTGTGGTTTGAATTATCAATTCTGGAAAGTTAGAATGAAAACCTTTGTTGAATCTCTTGACAAGGGAATTTGGGATGCAATTGAAAATGGCCCTTTTATTCCAAAATTTGAAAAAGATGGATCTTCCATTGAAAAACCTTGGTCTCAATGGACTGATTCTGAAAACAAGAAGGCCAAATTTGATTGTATTACTAAGAACATCATAACATCTGCCTTGAATTCGGATGAATTTTTCAGGATTTCTCAATGCTCATCGGCGAATGAGATGTGGGACACTTTGGAAGTGACTCATGAAGGAACCAATGATGTGAAGAGAGCTAGAAAGCATACTCTAATTTAGGAATATGAAATGTTTAGAATGCTTAAGGGTGAGTCAATCGCTGAAGTACAAAAAAGGTTCACCCACATCATCAACCACCTTACGAGCCTTGGGAAAACCTTTGATAAAGAAGAACTAAACATCAAGATCCTCAAGTGTCTTGATAGATCATGGCAACCTAAGGTGACAACAATTTCTGCATCAAAAGATTTTACATGCTTGACAACGGCTTCATTGTTTGGTAAGCTTAGAGAACATGAGTTAGAAATGAATAGACTCAATGTTCAAGAAAGTGAAGACAAGCATGTGAGAAGCATTGCCTTGAAAGCTGCCAAGCACAAAAGCAAGCAAGAGTCAAGTGATGAAAGTGAAGAAAACCTTAGTTTGTTGTCCAAGAAGTTTAGTAGATTCTTGAAGAGAAATCCCAACAAAGAAGCCAACAAAGAAAGGTATGGCAACAAGAAAACTAGAGATTTCAATTCTAACAATTATACTTGCTTTGGTTGTGGTGAACAAGGGCACATAAAAGTTGATTGCCCAAACAAAGAGAGCAATGAAAAGAAATCTACAAGGAGAAAAAGGTAAAATCAAGAAAATCATATATTGCTTGGGATGAAAATGAAGTCTCATCATCAAGCTCCTCATCAAGTGAATATGAAAAAGCAAACATATGCTTGATTGCAGAAGGAGATGATGAGTCATGTAGCTCAAGCAATGTAAGTTCATGTGCTTCCCTAAGTGCTGAAAATTATAGTAAATTGCTTCAAGCTTTTCAAGAAACTCATGAAGAAGCTAACCGATTGGTTCTCTCAAACAACCGTTTGAAAGGGCTTAACAACTGCCTTGAAAAGAGGGTTAAGACACTTGAAGAAGAGCTGGAAAAATCAAAAATTGATTTTGAAAAACTTTAAAAACATTGCAAAACTTTTCTCATGTGTGTGACTCTCTTGTTTCTGAAAATTGTGAAAATCTTGAAAAGAAAGTACATTATCTTGTTAGAACTGTGGATAAGCTTTCAAAGGGAAAATACAATTTTGAAAATGTCTTGGCGTCTCAAAATTGTGTTTTTGGAAGAGTTGGATTAGGTTTTTGATCCTGCCTGTTGACCAGAACGTTGAAACCTGCCTCGTCAAAGGATCGACGTGTGCACCACTTCAAACCTCCGTCCTTCTTCAAGATCCACCTCAAGAACCTGCAAAAGAACAGAGCGGCGCCGCTGCGGCTGATCGCACTCCAACGCCCAAGTCAGTGACCGAACCACCAAATACTAAGAGCAAGAACACTCAAGAACTCTCAAGGAACCGTGCAATGTTCTCTCTCACAGTAAGCTCTAGAACTCGCAAGCGTAAAGAGTATAATCTGAACGTGCGTACCTCAGAAGGTCGTTGAGAACTCTTATATACCTGGTCACTTTCTCTCTCCTGGCAGTTACAGATCTGGACACGTGTCTTGCATCCAGTCATACACGTGCCATCATCTGGAGCCTCCTTGACTTGGGCGCTGCTTCTGACTCTCTTTTTGGCTAAGTTATTTATGCATGGTACTGCCCAGTGCATAGCTAACTTGGGAGCGCGATCTCTACTGGAATTGGCGAGTTAGGGTGCTCTCGTACACCTTCTCTGTGGTCTCGCCGGCCACCTTCATCTTCGGCGATGTGCTTGCTTTGGCGATCTCCAATCACTTGGTCGCCTGAATTTATCATCTGGCGACTTCATCTTCAACTGGGCGATCGCCTGTCCTGGTATGCTGGAGATCGGAACGCGCCAACTTAATAACTGGCGACTACACGAACCCCCCGACTTCCTTCCCTTCTGCAAATCTGGCGCCTTGTCAACACGCCTACACTGTAGCTTGATGCCACGTCATCACTTCCGACTACCAGGGTGGTACACAAGCCCCCCAGTCTTAAGCGAAGACTTGTCCAGCGAAAAGACTGAAAGAGTCACGTCAACACCGATCTACGTGGCACTGACGCAGAATTCCAAGCGGTTGTACTTTCTGCTTCTCTGACGCTCCACCAAACCCCTCACCCATCGCTCGACACGTGGCTTCATCAACGGTTACCTTCAGTTTCCGTTTGCGCTTCCCAAACCCATTTCGAAAAACCCTTAAACCCATTTTCGCTCCACTGTTCCATCACTCTTCTTCGTATTCTCAAACGCTCTAACTTTCTTCTGTAAAAAAGCTCTCAGCGTTCTTCAACATTCTGAATCACCAACATCTTTCATCGCTTTTCTGATCATAAAAAGGTACTTCCTTTCCTTCTTCTGCTGGTTTTTCCTGCATTTTAACCGATTCGCATCATCCTGTAACTGTCTGGTGCATACGTTGTGGGTTGTTTTTTTTCATTTCTTCTTTTCTCGTAACTTAGGGCTTCGTCAATCGTTGCAACGAACCTACGTTCGTTCGTTTTTCACCCTTCTCCCATGATCGAGTCAGCCTCTGCGAACCCTGATCATTTTTCCTTTTCTTCTTCCTTTGCAGCTTCAACAATGACTCGCTCAAAGATCACCCCAAATCCTCCTCCTTCATCACGAAACCCTTCCTCACAAGCACACGACCCACTGCGAGCACGCGGCGCTTCATCTTCTCAGGCTGAGAGGCCTGCACCTTCCCGCCCCAACCTGGCCCAGGCGACTCCGCCTGTCACCGGAGGAACCTCCGTCCCCCCACCAGACTTCAAAAAACTTTATCCCTGGGCCAACTCGACCCTGTTGAGGGAAACGTCTTCTATGAACACTGCTGGGGCAGTTTTGCGATTGACGAAGGGGGATGAGCTTCACCAATCATTCCACAAGGAGCACGACGAGAAGATGACGGTGCTACCTTGCCCCTCCGAACTGCCGGTTTGCGCTGATGACAAGGCAAACAACGATGGACCCTTCTGTTTCGTCTACACAACTCTATTCAAGAAGGTGAAACTCAGGTTTCCCTTCACTCGCTTTGAGAGGGAGCTTCTCACCGAGCTCAACATCGCCGCCGCCCAGCTTCATCCCAATAGTTGGGCGTTTGTGCGGGCATTCCAAGTTATGTGCGACCACCTGGGGTTGCCAGCATCTATAGATGTCTTCTTGTTTCTCTTCGAAGCCAAGCACCCAGGAGACCGCCTGTGGGTAAGCTTGAATGGGATTGCTGGGAGGTCAATCCTCTCCATCTTCCAGCAATCCTATAAAGACTGGAAGGGCAAATTTGTCCAGATACGCCCCAATGAGAAAGACGCGTCGTTGCTCGACGGTTTCCCCTTGTACTGGGTAAACAAGGGGAACAAAGAGTCCAAAAGCAGCTTCAGGAGACCCAGAAGTCCTGATAGCATGGGTGCCTTGGACAGAGACCTTTGCTTCTTTTGGAAGAGCGTGGCAAATGCCAACATCACCTTCCTCACCACCACGCTTATCTGCTTCGAATTCTTCGAGGACCAACTCGAAATTCGAATAGGTTAGAACGTTTAAGTTCTTGCTCTAATACTACTTCCGTTAACTGTTTCTGGGCGTCTTGTGCGTTGTGCACAAGACTTTGGTTTTGTTTTTCTGCACCCTTTATCTGCTTTGCTGCATATTGCCTTATGCATTTATTTTCTCTCTGAACTAACCCATGCATTTTCGCTCTATGCAGATAATATGTTGGGCCAGGGCAAGCTTGCTGAATTAAGGGTGCTCGCCCGAACCCACGGGTTGGCAACGGGTTCCCAAACAGTGCCAAACTCTGTGGTGGAGATCGCCGCCGCTCAAGGCAGATCGCCACCCAGGGGCCCAGCTCCCTCCGACGTCCAACCCGCCGCCCAACGCAAGAAGCTTGTCCTCAGGAAACCCAAGAGGAAAGCCCCCCAGGTAGTCCACGAGGAGGAGGAGGAAGACGACGAGGTCACTGAGGATGGCCTTGTTACGAAGAGGAAGAGGGTGGCACCTTCTTCACCACCTGCCCCACCCCCTCTTCCAACATCAACACCTGCTCCACCTCCAACATTGCCTCCTCCGCCAGCTCCTGCCTCACCAGTCCAAGCAATTCCACTGGCAACTGCGCCACCTGCGGTTGAGGCCCCCGAGCCAAACTTCATGGAGGACCCCCCGAGCGCCTCCACGCCGTATGTATCAGTTGGAGGGGGTCCTCCTTCAAATGCCTCAGCCGCAGACGTTGCTCCAATCGGGGATGAGGTTGCCCATACCTCTCCAATTCTGATCACTGAATCCCCGACGTCGCCACCGCGCCAAGAAGCACCTGTTGAACAACCAACTAAAGAAGGTGGCGGCGAGAGCCAACAACAGGCCCACCCGGTGCCTCCAACAGCAAGCCTCTCTCTCGAGGTCACAAGGATGTGGGAGCCTTTCTCTGCTAAACTGAGAATGATGGCAGAAGACTTCCCCACCATTATAACTAGAGCTGTGGAGAGCTCCACCAGGAAGCTCCAGGACGACCTCTTCAACCTTCGAACTGAGAATAGCACCATGAGGGTTGAGGTGGAGAAGTTGTCCTTCAATCTAACACTCGCGGAGATTGAACACTCCCGAGTAGAAGATGCGATGAGCACCGAGCTCCGGTTGGCGCGCAAGGAGGCCACCGATCTACGCCACAAGGTGCAGCTTCTGGCTCAAGAGAAGATTGAGCTGGAAAGCAAGATTGTGCCTTATCGCGTTAAGGTGGCTGACCTAGAAGCCTTAATAAAAACTGACACCGCCAAGGTGAAGAAACTGGAGCAGAGGTCCGCTGATCGGGAGATCTTCCTGGGAAAGGTGGAAAAGGCGAGGGACGACGCCATGTCTTCTCTTTGCTTGCCGAGGCCAACAAAGAGAAGGGGAAGATCGCTGCTGAATTGGGCCAAGTGCAAGCAGAATCCAAGAAGGTTGCTGAAGACCTTCTCCAGGCTCAAGAAATCAACGAAAAACTCAAGAAGCAAGTTGAAGAGCTGGAGCAGCAGAACAAGGGGCTGAAAGAACAAACTGAAGAACTCAAGAAACAGATTGAAGAGCTTAATCTGAGTTCTGCCCAAATTCTGGCTGCTGGATTCGAAGCTGCACGGGAACAATTCGCCTGCTTGTTCCCCGATCTGGATCTCAGCATGGTGTCCCTTAACAATGAGGTGGTGGATGGAAAAGTGGTTCCCGCCGAAGACTGATCAATTTCCCCTCATCCACCACCTTTATGCTTTTTCTTTGTATGCAATTGTAAAAACTCCATATTTTCCTGTATATGTGTTTTTGAACTGATACTTTGTTTCAATGGCAAAGTCTGTGTATTTCCCCTTATGACTTCTTTAACTGTTCTAACCTTCCTTGCGCGATTTACTTCCAAGAAATTAACTTAGCGATTTTGCAAGCGCGAGCATATACTTAACTGCTTCGAACCACTTCAACTTCAAACAATAATCACTGTAACAACTCGTAATCTTAAGGCAATTAACCTTAGCGTAAAATTATTCTTTAAGCAATGAACTTTAACTCAACTACTGGCTTAAAGCACTGCTTCACCCGATCTGCTTCATTAAAACGGGTCTTTAACTTTCTCGCCACTGTTTGAACTTTTCCTGGTCGCCAAAGACTCTTGGCGATATCAGCTTCTTTCTGGCTTCATGCCTTGGCCATTGTTCTTTTATCTGGGGGTAGAGGCACCTTTCGGATCCTTCTCTACCTTCCTGAACTTCAGAACAAAAGACCGGGTGGCTAGGCGTTCTCTTCGAACCTACCTTAGCCACCTTCCAAACTTCGTCCACCCTTAACACCATACCTGAACTCGTTCGAGACGAGAAGGATTTTATCTTGCCTGAACTCGCTCATAGGCGAGAAGGTCTTTAACTCGCCTGAACTCGCTCATAGGCGAGAAGGTCTTTTAACTCGCCTGAACTCGCTCATAGGCGAGAAGGTCTTTTAACTCGCCTGAACTCGCTCATAGGCGAGAAGGTCTTTTACTTGCCTCTACATTGCCCCGGGGGTTACATCTTCTCGCCCCCAGAAACACTGAGGACTTTTCACTGGTACCTCTACATTGCTCCAGGGGTTACATCTTCTCGCCCCCAGAAACACTGAGGACTTTTCACCAGTGCCTCTACATTGCCCTAGGGGTTACATCTTCTCGCCCCCAGAAACACTGAGGACTTTTCACTTCGCCTGCGCTCGCTCGACGGCGAGGAGGTCTTTATCTTGCCTCAGAACGCGCGAGGGCATTGAGGTCTTTTAACTGGTGCCTCCGATCGCCGAAAGACGATGAGGACTTAAAACTTTTAACTGATGCCTCCGATCGCCGAAAGACGATGAGGACTTAAACTTTAACTGATGCCTCCGATCGCCGAAAAACGATGAGGACTTAAAACTTTTTTAGAAAGCATACAATATATCTTTAACTTGCCTTAAGTCACATATAAGTGACAAGGTCTTTCTTCAAAACTTTCTGAAAACAACAGGCACGCAATCTAAAACAACTTGTACTTTGAAAACTTCTCTTTATTGGGTGGCCTCATTAAAAACCCTCCTTAGGGAAAAAAGAGTGCCCCCTTCAAACTGTTTTAACAGAGACATTGTAATGTAACTTCGTGTTTATCTTTACTTACAAAGTTCTCAACTGTAATATAACTTGAGGTGCGTGGCGTTCCAAGTGCGAGGAATCGCCCCTCCTTCCAACGTCTCCAAGCGGTAGGCGCCGTTCCCGAGCGCCTCAGTTATTCTGAACGGTCCAGTCCACTTGGGCGACAGTTTATTCTCCATCTCGTACTGGTGGGCTTTCCTCATCACCAGGTCACCTTCCCTAAACTGTCTCGGCATCACCTTCGAGTTATATCTTCGTTCAATCCTCCTCTTCACCGCTTCAGCCTTCAATCTCGCCCCTTCCCTGACCTCATCCAGTAGATCCAGGTTCAGCCTTCTCTCTTCATTCGAGTCTTCCTCTACGAAGTTCTGGAATCTCGGCGAGCTCTCCTGGATCTCTACTGGAATCATTGCATCACACCCATAGACCAAGCTGAACAGGGTCTCATGGGTTCCTGACTGCTCGGTGGTGTGGTACGCCTAGACTATACGGGGTACCTCCTCAGCCCAGCTTCCTTTGGCTTTCTCTAGCCTTCTCTTCAAACCTCTTAGCAACACCCGATTAGCTGACTCCACCTGGCCATTTGTCTGAGGGTGCTCGACGGATGCGAACACTTGTTGAATTCCCACCCCTTCGCAAAGCTTCTTCAACAGGTGGCTTGCAAACTGAGTCCCATTGTCTGACACCAGGCGCTTGGGCACACCAAACCGACACACAATGTTCTTCCACACGAAACCTTCGATCTTGTGTGCGGTGATCTGGGCCACTGGTTCTGCTTCGATCCACTTGGTGAAATACTCAATCGCCACCACCAAGTACTTCATCTGCCTGATCGCCAGCGGGAATGGTCCCAGGATGTCGATTCCCCAAGTATGAAACGGCCAAGGGCTGTAGATGGACTTCAACTCCTCGGGAGGCGCCTTGTGCCAATCGGCGTGCTGTTGGCATTGTTTGCAACATTGGGCATACTTCTTGCAGTCTTCTCTCATCGATGGCCAGTAGTACCCTGCACGGAGAGTCCTTGCGGCCAGAGCTCGACCCCCGACGTGGCTTCCGCATATACCTTCGTGGAGCTCTGCCATGATTCTCGTGCACTTCTCGCCATGTACGCATTCCAGGAGCGGGTGAGTGAACCCGAACCTGTACAGATCGCCATCAATCAATGTGTACTTGCTAGAATTTTTCTTTACCTTCCTAGCCTCTGTCGGATCCAGTGGGAGAAGGCCATCTGCCAGGCACCGCTTGTACTGCGTTATCCAGGTGTCTGGCTCATGGATAGCGCAAACCTGCGTCATGTTCACCTTCTCTCCTCGACATGCTCTAATTCTTGGCGATCTCAAAGTTTCTTGCGTCAGGGACTTATGACTTCTCGCTGCTTTCTCCGTCGACTTGCTTATCTGAAGGACCAGGTGATCTGCTACAAATGCTCTCGGCGTCTTCAGAGTTTCTTGAATCACCGTCATCTGCCTACCCCCCTTGCCTGAACTGGCGAGCTTAGCTAGCAAGTTAGCTCAGGCATTCTGCTCTCTGGGCACATGTACTACTTCAAAGGAGGCAAAGGAACTCTTCAATTCCTGCACATACTCCAGGTAAGCCGCCATTTGTGGATCTTTAGCCTGGAACTCGCCTGTTACTTGCCCTGTTACTAGCAGCGAGTCACTCTTAGCCATTAACACCCTGGCTCCCATCTCTTTGGCCAGCAAAATCCCGGCAATCAGCGCCTCATATTCTGCTTGATTGTTACTGGCTTTGAAGGCAAATCTCAAAGATTGTTCGATCAGCACGCCGTTGGGTCCTTCCAAAATGACTCCAGCACCGCTACCCTGCTGGTTCGACGATCCATCCACCGAGAGTACCCGACGGAAGTCGTCCCCTTCAACTCGTGTCGCCTCAGATGAGAGCTCGACCACGAAATCTGCAAAGATTTGCCCCTTGATCGGGCCTCGGGGCTCATACTTAATATCAAACTCCGACAATTCTACTGCCCACTTCACCATCCTTCCCGCAACGTCAGGCTTCTTCAAGACCTTCTGGATGGGCAGGTCATTCATCACCAGTATGGTGAAGCTATGGAAATAGTGGCGCAACCTCCTCGCCGAAAATACCACAGCCAGCGCAGCCTTTTCCAGGGCCTGATATCTCGTTTCGGGGCCCTGCAACACCTTACTAACAAAATAAATAGGCTTCTGAGCCTGATCTTGATCCTGGGCGAGCACCGCACTCACCGCCCTCTCAGTTACAGCAAAATACAACCTGAGAGGGGTTCCCACCAGCGGTTTGCACAAAACCGGCGGGCTCGCCAGATACTCCTTCAGCTTGACGAAGGCTTCCTCACACTCCTTCGTCCAAGCAAACTTGTTATTGCGCCTCAAGCACTGAAAATAGGGATGGCCCTTTTCTCCGCTAGCTGACACGAAGCGAGACAGGGCTGCCATCCGACCTGTTAGCTGTTGAACTTCCTTCACCGTAGCTGGGCTCCTCATCGCCAAGATGGCGGCACACTTATCAGGGTTGGCCTCTATGCCTCTTTCAGTCAAGAGGAAACCCAAAAACTTTCCAGCCTCCACGCCGAAAATGCATTTCTCTGGATTCAGCTTCAGTCTGAACTTGGCGATCGTCGTGAACAATTCTTCCAAGTCTGCAACGTGCTTGCTCTTTTTCGGCGAGGTCACGACCATGTCATCGACGTATGCTTGCACGTTCCTTCCCAGCATCGGTGCAAGTACTCGATCCATCAACCTCTGGTACGTGGCCCCCGCGTTCTTCAGCCCAAATGGCATCACCTTATAGCAGTAGCACGATCTCTCCGTCATGAAGGTTGTCTTCTCTTCATCCATGGGATGCATCTTGATCTGATTATACCCCGAGAAGGCATCCAGGAAGCTCAACAACTTACACCCTGCAGCACTATCTACCAGGGCGTCTATGCTTGGTAAAGGATATGAATCCTTTGGGCAAGCCTTGTTCAGGTCAGTGAAATCGACGCACATGCGCCATTTCCCATTACTCTTCTTCACCAGCACGACATTTGCCAGCCATTCAGGGTACTGGACTTCTCTGATGTGGCCTGCAGCGAGGAGTTTCTGTGTTTCGTCCCTGATCGCCTGCCTCCTCTCCTCGTTGAACTTCCTTCTTCTTTGTCGCACTGGTCTCACCAAGTTGTCCATCGCCAGATGATGGCACAAGAAGTCGGGATCGATCCCGGGCATGTCCGAAGCGGACCATGCAAACGCATCCAGATGCCGTTCAATCACCTTGGCGATCTGGTCCTGGAGCTCAACCTCCAGGGATCTTCCCAGCTTGAAAATCCTTCCCTCGATTTCTCTCTCGAGCCACTACTCGACGGGTTTTGGTCTGGTTTCTCTGGCGATCACCGCCTTGGCGATTCCCAGCTCTCTCGCTTCCTCAGGGCGATTCCTTGCCTCTTCCTCCTCCAGACCAGCGTTCCCCTCCCCCAGCTCAGCGTCCACCATCTCCACGTCCCTTCCGGCGGTCTCTTCTGTTACCGTCGATCTGGGCTTCACACCAGGAGGCGGGGTGGTCGTTATGTAACTCACCGATCTCTTGTTTTTCAGGCTATTCTCATAGCACTTCTTCGCTTCTTTCTGATCGGATTTGATGGTGATAACCACCCCCTCCATAGACGGCAACTTCACCTTCATGTGCTGGGTCGACGGTATGGCACCTATTCTGTTGAGCGTGGGTCTTCCCAACAGGATGTTGTATGCTGAAGGAGCGTTTACAACGAGGTATTTGATTTTCTCCGTTCTTGAACCCGCCACATCTGTAAACGTTGTCCTCAATTCTATGTACCCCCTGACCTCCACCTGGTCACCAGCGAAACCATACAAACACCCTCCATAGGGCCTCAGCTGGTCAAGGGGCAGCTCCAGCTGCGTGAAAGTCGACCAGAACATCACGTCTGCCGAGCTTCCTTGGTCCACTAGCACCCTGTGGACCTTTCTTCCTGCTGTTATCAGCGAAATTACTATGGGATCGTTGTCATGAGGCACAACATCCCGGAGATCTTGCTTGGTGAATGTAATATCCACTTCGGGCGAGTGGTCTTCAAACATGTCCACCGTCATCACAGACCTTGCGTACTTCTTCCTCTGTGATGCGGTGCATCCACCTCCTGAGAAACCCCCTGCAATGGTGTGGATTTCTTTGTGCGTAGGCATCTCGTGCTGCTGAGCCTCAGCACCTGCTGGTTGGGAGCTCGACGCGCCCCCCGTCCTTCTATCCAGCAAATAGTCATTTAGGAACCCGCTCTTAACCAGATCATCGAGCTGGTATCCTAATGCTAAGCACGAGTCCACTATATGGCCAAAGCCCTGGTGAAACTCACACCAGGCGTCTGGCTTTGGTCCCAGCACCTTGTCGCCCACCTTTTCTGGCGCCTTCAACCTAGCAGATATATTGGGAATGGCGATCAGATCCGCCAATCCCATGACAAACTTGTGCTTAGGCGGCGATTGTATTCCCGGCGTGCTGGTTGCTAGCGTCCTTGGCCCTTGCCCTTGTTCTTCCTTGGATCATAAGGATGGCGAGTCCTCTGATCCCTTCTGGCCGCCGCTGTCTCCAGCACCCTCTGCGGCTGGATCCTGGTCTGGGCGCGTGGCCTAGTGGGGGCCACGCTTCCTCTCTTCTCGGCGACTTCACTCTCATCGGCGATGTGGGCCACCGCAAGTCGCCTAACCTCAACAAACGTGGCGGGGTGTGCCCTGATCAACGCCTCGCAGAATGGTCCCGGCAGCACGCTCTTCTTAAATGCATAGACTAGCATTTCTTCATCTTTGGCCGGCGATCTGACCATCTGCGCCCCAAAGCGATTTAGGTAGTCCCTGAGGGACTCTCCCTGATACTGCCTTATATCAAACAGGTCGTAAGACACCCTGGGCGGTGCCTTATTCACGATGTACTGCTCGACGAAAATCTTCGAGAACTGTTGAAAACTGGTTATGTGACCGTTAGGCAGGCTCACAAACCATTCCAGCGCCGTTCCCTGGAGCGTGCTCACGAACATCTTGCAGTATACGGCGTCTGATCCCCCTGACAGCATCATCTGCGTATGGAACGTAGTGAGATGAGCTTCAGGATCCTCCACGCCGGTAAAGACAGCCTTAACAGGTACCACACTCGTAGGAATAGGCGTGTCAGTAATCGCCTGAACGAAAGGCATAGGGAAAACACGAGGCGGCGTCGACGGTGCGACCTCCTCAGCAATAGAACGCCCTTGCTGCTCCTGAAGAGCTTGACGCAGCTCCTCAGTCACCTTGCTAAACTCATCATTCCTGGCCCGAGAGGCGGCCAGGTCCTCATGCATTCTCGCCTGTTCTATGCGCGAGGTTTCCACAGTTGCCTGCAACGAGCGCATAATCTCTACCATCTGCGCCATGGTCATGGCGGCGGCGCCTTCAGCAGCGACGGGCGCAACTGGACTTGAACGATTGCTTCTCATTTTTCTCATGAAACTTGGCGAATCACAAAATGCAGCGAACAACACTTACTTCAGCTATGATCGATTCAGCGATCAACCGGAAAAAACTGCGCGAAACTCCACAAGAAAACTCAAAAACACCACGAACCTCCAAAGAAACCTGCGACTCCACCAAAAACCACCGCTTCTCCCACGGATAACCAAACGAGCGAAAGAACTCAAGCTCCACCGAACAAATCACGCGAAAACAGCAGAAAACCTCACTTCACCGGACAAAAATCCAAACGAACACCGAACGATGGTTGCACCAGCACACAACCACGCAGAAAACTACGAAAACCTCCAAGAACTCACGTTGTGGATGGGAACAGGTTTTACACGATCCCACGGTGGGCGCCTGATGATCCTTCCTGTTGACCAGAACGTTGAAACCTGCCTCGTCAAAGGATCGACGTGTGCACCGCTTCAAACCTCCGTCCTTCTTCAAGATCCACCTCAAGAACCTGCAGAAGAACAGAGCGGCGCCGCTGCGGCCGATCGCACTCCAACGCCCAAGTCAGTGACCGAACCACCAAATACTAAGAGCAAGAACACTCAAGAACTCTCAAGGAACCGTGCAATGTTCTCTCTCACAGTAAGCTCTAGAACTCGCAAGCGTAAAGAGTATAATCTGAGCGTGCGTACCTCAGAAGTTCGTTGAGAACTCTTATATATCTGGTCACTTTCTCTCTCCTGGCAGTTACAGATCTGGACACATGTCTTGCATCCAGTCGTACACGTGCCATCATCTGGAGCCTCCTTGACTTGGGCGCTGCTTCTGACTCTCTTTTTGGCTAAGTTATTTATGCATGGTACTGCCCAGTGCATAGCTAACTTGGGAGCGCGATCTCTACTGGAATTGGCGAGTTAGGGTGCTCTCGTACACCTTCCCTGTGGTCTCGCCGGCCGCCTTCATAATCTGCACCACCTTCATCTTCGGCGATGTGCTTGCTCTGGCGATCTCCAATCACTTGGTCGCCTGAATTTATCATCTGGCGACTTCATCTTCAACTGGGCGATCGCCTGTCCTGGTATGCTGGAGATCGGAACGCGCCAACTTAATAACTGGCGACTACACGAACCCCCCGACTTCCTTCCCTTCTGCAAATCTGGCGCCTTGTCAACACGCCTACACTGTAGCTTGATGCCACGTCATCACTTCCGACTACCAGGGCGGTACAGTTTTAATCCACAGAACAAGCAAGATAATTTTTCAAAGAAATTTTCAAAACTGCTAGTAAAACAACCGATTGTTAAGTCGAAACAACTTGTTGTTACATGCTTTTATTGCATGAAAAGAGGCCATTATGTCAGATTCTACAAAATAAGAAAATATTCTGTTCCCAAAGGTTTTATGAAATGGATTCCCAAAGGTTGTGAGGTCTTGGTCCAGTATTCAATCGATTGTTTGTTTGAAAATCCTAACAGAAACAGTTTTGTTAGTTAAGTGAGCTTTAAATGAATACGCTCCTGCTTTAAATTCTTTGACCATTCTTTGAATGCTATAAATAGTTTGTTTAAGTTTTATAACAAACAACAAGAAAGAAAAACATATTTGAGTTTTTCACAAATTGCTTTCAAAGATTTGAGTTTTCACCTTTGAGCTTTGGTTTATATAGAGAGAGTGGAATATGATTGCATCTGTATTGATTTCAGTTCATTCTGTAACAAGTGTAATTCATTCTGAAGATTGTGTACATTCTGGTGTTGTAAAGACATGAAGGGTTGTGTGCTCTTGAGGTTGTCAAGATCAACATTCTCGGTGTGTGTGTGCTGAGCCAAAGGAAATGTGTTTCTAGAGGGGATCATTGTCACTTCTTTGGTGGTGTGTGTATGTAATCTGGTTTTGATTACTTAGTGGATTCCCCAATGGTTTCTGGGAAACTGGATGTAGCTCTTGGTTTAAGAGTGAACCAGTATAAACTGTTTGTGCATCTCTTTCTTCCTTAAACTCTTTAAATTCAGTTGTTGTTATTTTTACTGGTATAAACAACCGATTGTTTTTCTGGTGCTTTACTGTTTTGAGCGGCTAACTGAATTCCTAATTTGGTTTCTTGCAAAGAATTTCATTCTAGCTTAAAAAGTTTCCGAAAACCCCTCTAAAAAAATTCACCCCCCCTTGGCAAAACATTCTAACAAGCATAAGCAGGAATTTAAATTAATACCTAAACCCCTTCAATCGTCCTTGCCATACTGGAACTCAAAATGGTGGGTCTGGACAGTTTCAATTTGTTCATCAAGGTGCTAGAACCTGGCAGCACAGAACTTATAGTGATTCCATAAATCACTAACCATGTTATCCAAGCGGTTGATCTTCAACCTTTCAAATGGTGACATTGGAATTCACAGTCAATGAGAGGCTCATATCCCACAAGTGCATGCATAGCATACTCATCATCATATCTAGCACTTGGCCCAATTTCATTGGCTTCTTCATCTTCCTTTGATGATGAGCTAGAGGATGAATCATCATTATCTTGACATGTTATGTAGACTCTTCTGGATTTGCCCTTCTTTTCAAACGTCTTGATGTGACACTGTTTACCACATCCAAAAACAAGTATAATTTGTAGAATTGAATTCATTCACTTTCTTATTATTACACCAAAACACTTTGCCGTCAAAGCTCTATGAGTCTGTGTGTGTGTGTGTGTTCGAGTAAGATTTGCGTACCTTATTAGCTTTGTTACTACCCTTTATATACTCTAAGGTTTCCGCTGTTTCCGCTAACCGCAATGAGGGTTACTGAGGATGTGCCTTAGCGTCGCTATCACCCACTCTTAGGGCAATCTAGCGCGTAAGGCTCCCTTACTGGAGTGCAACCTCTGACGGGATGACCACCTGGGTACCAACTTGTGCACCTAATCTCTAGGGCCATCCATCCTGAGAGTCCCCTATCTGTTCACGTGCCATGCATGTAGCTTACCCCTGGAACGTAACCCTCACGGGCCTTAGCTCTTCTAGTGGCTCTTTACTTATGCTACGCCTGAACGCGTCATCCACACCACACGCACAGACCCCTCGTGGTCTAGGCTTCTCCCTAACTGATAACTGGAGTGTTGTCTGGGATCCACCTCTCTTGGCCCAGCTCCACTGTTTGACCCGCCGATGTTCGAGGACACATCACCGCATCCTAATGACCGACGCCTAAACACTCCTCAACCCTCTGGGTGTACCATTTTTTATGTGATTCCACTAGCCATATAGAGAATGATTCTTGACATTCTTAGGAATCACCTTGAGCTGGACATTATAGAGGCACTTTTCTTAGAGTTGGATCATTGTTCTAAGACAAGAACTCACCAAAAACTAGTACCAAATCCCAAACTCATTTGGATGCTCCACATATTGTCAAATTGAATCAACAAAGAGAGGTAAAATTGAAAGGACCGAACAGAATTGAATTAGCAAACATATGAACCGAACAAAAGTGTAATTAAAAGACAAGAACAGAACATAGGTGCTGGAAAAAAATAGAAAAGCCGAACCAAACAACTCAAGAACACAAGACAACATGAACAATTGAAAGAGAAGGAAGGAAGGAGAAGAGAGTGCTCATGAAGAAGGAAGAATGTTGGATGATCTCGCCACTAGAAGTGTGGAATGCTCCTAGATGAGAGTGATGCCGCCACTTGAGGACTCCAATGATCCATCAAGATAAGACTAGAGAAGAAGGCTCCAAAAGCTCTCCAATGCTCACTCCAATTTTGAGTATAGTTTCTTTAGATAAATTCAAATCTGAAATTTACAAAGAGAGCACCTCTATTTATAGCCTAAGGTGTTGAAATGTAAGCTACAAAAATTCAAAAACTCCCTCCTAAAAAGCTTCTAGAATTTGCGCCTAAAACAAAGCATGAGGAAGGTGTGATCCATTCTCTCACTTTGGCACCTCCTTATTTACTCTTACACCTATCTACTAACACACCCCCCCTAAGACTCTTAACTAAAGACTAAAAGATGCTTTAACAATAGAGGTTTCTAATGTTTCCTCTAAGCACCTTCAACAATATTCTTTATTATTTAATACTTGGCCTTGCCCTTCATAGGATGGACTTGGGTTTGGGCTTGGGCTTTGGGCTTGGGCCTCTCTTTATTTTATGTCTTCTTTTAATTTTGAGAAGACTAGAAGGAAGAACTTCAAGTGTGATGGTGAATTGCCTCTTCCTTCATTAATAAAAACCTCCTTTACTTGACTCTCATCAATTTTTTAGGCCCTCTAGGCGTACCGCTTGTGGGACCCAGCTTACATGACTGACACCTGACCACTCCTCGACATCCTGGGCGTGCCATCTGCAAGTCACAGGCCCCACGTCTATCAGTAGTCAACGACGTCCCAAGAGTGGTCGGTACACAAGCCCCTGGCGACCTACATGGCTCTGTGTGACGGGACGTGAACAGTGCACCGAAGTGACACTTCTCAATGCTCGTTTTAATCTGCACACACGTATCTTGATCAACTGCTAGGACTTAACGCCGCTTGCGCTTCATTTTTTACGTTGGGCATTCAAAAATGCGCGATTCGATCACTGTTCCATCACTTTCAGAAAACCTCTTGCATGCTTCATCTTCTTCTTCGAACGCTCTCACTTTCTCTCTTGTAAAAAACCAGAACTTTCAACCCTCATCAATCAAAGGTATGATTTTTATCCATTGATCGCCCCTGTTTTTTGATTCCGCTGATTGATAACTACTTGAGACTGTTTAAATTCATGCATTTTAGGTTTTCTCTGCTTTCTCCTCTGTTCCTCTGTTTTTTTGGGTTTCTTCTTCGAGTGTGGGGTTTTTCTGGTTTTTACTAAGTCACGCCATCGCCTTCTTCTAAACCTTCATTTTCTTCTTTTCCTTTCTTACTTTTTTAGCTTTCTTTGAGATGGCTCGAACAAAAACCACTTCCAACCCTCCACCCAACGTAGACTACAAGGCCCTGTATCCTTGGGCCTCCACTGAACTCCTCGCCGAAACCTCCACTCTCAACTCTAGCGAGGACGTGAGGAGGCATCAAGAAGGGGAGCCCGACTGCAAAGTACGAGTGTTTGGGAGGGAGAGTGATGGGTACGTCTCGGTTCTTACCCATGCGAAGGGCGAACCCGTGTGTGCCAATGACCGGGCCAACAATGGAGAGCACTTCTTCTTCCTTTACTCAACTGTTTTTAAACGGATCAGACTCCGCCTCCCATTCACTGGCTTCGAGAGGGCGTTGCTAACGGAGATCAACGTGGCCCCCGCCCACCTGCATCCCAACAACTGGGCCTTCATGAAGGCGTTCACTATATTGTGCAACCACTTTGGGCACCCTCCCTTCGTCGACGTCTTCCTTCATTTCTTTTAAGCCAAGAGCCCAGGAAGAACCTTTAGGTGAGCTTTAGTGGCGTGGCAGGGAGAGTCCTCCTCATGCTCTTCCAGCAATCCTACAAGGGCTTCAAGTGAAGTTCTTTAGGGTGTGTTGTACCGAGCACGACCCCACCCTTCTGGATGGGTTCCCCCTTTACTGGGTGAAGGAACTGAAGCTTAAGAAGCCCAAAACTCTCGAGGAACTGGCTCCTCCCGATCGTGAACTGTGCCAGGTTCTTGCAAGTCTGGGGGCAGTGTTCAACACTACCCAACTGATCAAATATGAGTTCAGCCATTCAAACCTCAAGGGTTATATCAGTTCGTCTCTACTTCCTTCTTCACTTCACTATGTTTGCCTGTTATCATTCTATTGTACATTCTGCTTCTTCATACTCATGTATTTACCGACCTCTATTACTGTCTTCTCATGTCTTCTTACCTTGGTGCAGGCATGTTACTTAATGAAGAGAAAAGGGCTAGGCTAGCTGATTCCCTTGCCAGCCACCAAGGGGTGCTTGGTGCCGCAGGCGCCTCAGCTCCTTCCGCTCCCATTGATTCTGCCCAAGCCGCGCCTACTCCAGCCCCTTCTGCTCCCATCGCTTCCATTCCCCTCGCCACTACACAAGCCTCGCCCACGCCGACACCTCTTGAGAGGAGCAAGAGCATGGTGGCGATTGAATCTGATGAAGACGAGGACATCGCGGAAGGGCCCGTCTTTAAAAGGCGAAGGGTAGTGGTGGCGACGACCTCCGACTCTACCACCATAGGTCGCCCTGCATCATTCAAGGACCACTCGCCCAGCACTTCTTCCCCCCACGGCCTCCTTGCACTCGAAGGTGGTTGTGAAAGCACCCCTGGAAATGAGCAAACTCCACCCGCCCCCGAGCTGCCCGCTGTCCTTTAGCATGCCTTCAAAAGCTTCTAAAGAGGGGCAGCAGAAGACTTAGACGAGGACGTTATAAGGGAACGTATGGGCCTCAGTCTAGGCGAATTCCTTGCCCAAGCAAACGCCCTCACAAGCAAGACTGAGGTGAGGATCAAGGAGCAACTGGCCCTGGTGGAGGCAAAGGCCAAGGAAGACCTGGCCCTAGTGGAGGCAAGGGCAAGGGAAGATCTGGCCTTGGCGGAAGAGAGGAAGAAACAGTAACTTCCCAACTGGCTTGGATCTTCACTACTCATGAAACTGCTTTGGAGCAAGAGCTAAGCAGTCTCCGCCAGTTTGAAAAGGACGTCAAGAAATGGCTCTTCGAGAAAGGTCAAGAGTATACTGATCTTGATTCCAGGGTCTTGCCTCTACGCACCAGGGTGCTGGAAATGGAAGAGGGGGAAGAAGCGCCAAGGCCAAGATGGCCAAACTTGAGGAACGGGCCACCAATCAAGAGGTGCAGCTTGGCCGGGTGGAGGGTGAACTGACCTAGCAAGCTGAGGCCTTCAAAAAAACTGAGGCAGAACTCATTAAAGAGCCTGTCGACGCCTACACAGTAGGGTTCGAGGACGCCCTTGCTCAGGTTGCCTGTGTACATCCTAAGATGGACACCTCAACCTTCGCGACATCGAACCGTGTCGTAGATGGGCAAGTTGTGCCTAGGGCCCCTCCTGCTAAACTTGTGTCGCCAATGAACAATGTCTTTGTATTTATAAATTATCCATTTGCCTTTAACTGCTTTCATTGTTTAACCGCTTTAAACCTTTAACTGCTTGAACTGTTTTCTGGATCTTGACTTGTTCAATGCTACTTTTTCATCTCTAACTTGCATTCTTTGTCTTTGATCATCAACTGTAGCGCCCCATGCTAATACTTCTAACAACGCCTTCGACGAACGCTTGAACCTTAGGTAGCACGCTCATCTACTCACACCCTACCGTACACTCTTCATTAGGAAGCGGGGGTGTGCATACTAACCTTTAACCGGGCTCACCTCTCATACACAAAGGGGAGGGAATTCTGGATGGTCGCTCTTCGAACCTGCTTCACGAGGTATGGTAGGGAGACACCTTCTAACTAACTTCGCTCCTATCATACTGAGCAAGGAGAAGCTTTACTGATGATGTTGGCAAGTCACGTTGTCCTTGCCTTGGCGTTTTCGCTCAAGAGGGAGGTGCACTCCGCGCTATCCCACTTCGGGATTACTGGTCCAAGGAGAAATTTGTGCCTGCCCCCTATCTGTCCACCACAGGTTTCGGGAGAATACACCTTCTGGACCACACTGTCTCCATTACATTGCTCTCACTCGAGAGAGGGGGTTGTTCTCTGCGAACCATCCTGCCCAGTCTCAAGACTTCTACCCCGAGGACAAACTCATAACTGACCTCGTCCTTGCTGTATAAAGTCAAGGGAGGATTTAATTGGTCGAACCTTACTTCCTTCCCCTAGCGTTCTCACTCAAAGGGGGAGGGAGGCATTCTCTACGAACCATCTTGCCCACCCTTGAGATTTCTAACCCATGGGGAAGGTTCTAAGCTGACCTCGCCCTTGCTTAAAGTCAGGCGAGGATTTAATTGTGAGTTGCGCTGTTCAGCCTTAGCGTTTTCACTCAAAGGGGAGGTGTTCTCTGCGAACCTACCTTTCTACTTTCGAGACCTCTAACCCAAGGGGACAGCTAATAACTGACCTCATCTCCGCTCAAAGGCGAAAGAGGATTTCACTAGTGAACCATACTTGTTCCTTCTCGGTGTTCTCACTCGAGGGGGGGGTGTTCTCTGCGAACCTACCTTTCCACTCTCGAGACCTCTAACCCAAGGGAACGGTTCGTAACTGACCTCGTCTTCACTTGAAGGAGAAGGAGGATTTCACTGGTGAACCATTTCGTTCAACTTTGGCGCTCTCACTCAAGGGTGAGGTGTTCTCTGCGAACCTACCTTTCCCACTCTCGAGACCTCTAACGCAAGGGAATGGTTCATAACTGCATTGTACAAAAACATTCGAGAATACACTTCAATCGAAATTTATTGTGTGACCCCATTAAAAAACCCTTGTAAGGGAAAAAGAGTGTCCCTTAAGAACTATGTACAATGCTAAAGTTCAACTGAAATAAAACTTGAGGTTGGTCGCATTCCATGTACGAGGAATCGTGCCTCCCTCTAGCGTCTCAAGCATGTATGCCCCATTCCCATGGGCCTCCGTCACTCTGAAAGAACCAGTCCACTTGGAGGATAACTTGTTCTCTAGCTGATACGGGTGGGCCTTCCGCACCACCAGGTCAGCGACCTGGAACTGGCGCGGCTTCAACTTTGAGTTGTGTTTGTACTCCACCCTTCTCTTCAGAGCTTCAGCTTTAATTCTTGCTTCCTCCCTGACTTCATCCAGTAGGTCTAGGTTCACCATTCTCTCTTCGTTGGACTCTTCAGCCATGAAGTTCTGGAAGCGTGGCGAGCTCTCCTAGATCTCCACAGGGATCATCACGTCCGACCCATACACCAATCTGAAGGGTGTTTCTCTGGTGGTGCACTGGGGAGTGGTGTGGTCAGCCCACACAATTCTAATAACCTCCTCCTCCCAAGCTCATTTGGCCTTCTCGAGCCTTCTCTTCATGCCTCTGAGCAGGACTCGATTGCCAGACTCGATCTGCCCACTTGTTTGGGGGTGTTCGACTGATGCGAACACGGGCTTTATTCCAACTTTTGTGCTTAGCTTGCCTAGCTGATAGCTTACCTAGCTATTGGCTTGTGAACTGTGTGCCATTATCAAACACCAAATGCTTCAATACGCCGAATCGGCAGACTATGTTCTTCCACACGAAGTGTTGAATCTTGTGGGTTGTGATTTGTGCCACTGGCTCATCCTCTATCCACTTCGTGAAGTACTCTATAGCGACCATGAGGTACTTCATCTGTCGTATCACCAAAGGAAAGGGTCCCAGGATATCGATTCCCCAGGTATGGAAAGGCTAGGGGCTGTAAATTGACCTGAGCTCTTTTGGTGGCGCCTTGTGCCAGTCAGCATGTTATTGACACTGCTTGCACTGATGTGCCTACCTCGTGCAGTCTTCCCTTATGGTTGGCCAATAGTATCCCGCTCGAACGGTCTTCGATGCCAGAGATCGACCACCGATATAACTCCCGTATATCCCTTCGTGGAGCTCTGCCATTATTCGTGCACATTGGTCACCACTTACACATACCATGATTGGGTGGGTGAACCCGTGTCTGAATAACTCTCCGTCAATGAGGGTGTACTTGGCAGAATTTTTCTTTATTTTCCTGGCCTCCCTGGGTTCCAATTGGAGTATCCCATCAGCCAGGTAGCGCTTGTAGGGCGTCATCCAGGTTTCTCCTCCTTCGACCAGGCAGACCTGCAATGATTCCTCCCCAAGAATCGGATATGTGCTTACCCTGGGAGATTTCAATGTCTCCTGAGTCAGTGACCAATGACTCCTCGCCCCTCCTCTCGACGTGTTAACTTGGTGGACTCCCACTAAATTATCTACTGTGAAGGTTTGAGGTGTCTTCAAAGTTTCCTGTATGACGATCCTCTATCTGCCCCCTTGCCTGAACTGGCGAGCTTAGCTAGCAAATCAACTCGGGCATTTTTCTCTTTAGGGACATGCAACAGCTCGAACACCGCAAACGACCCCTTCAGAATCTGGACGTACCCTAGGTATGCGGCCATCTGAGGGTCGTTGGCCTGGTATTCTCTCGTCACCTATCCCGTGATGTTCTTCACATGTTTTTCTTCATTTTCTTGGTCATTAACTCGGTTTATCTCAAGCTCATGCTACTTTAGCTTTCCAAACAAGGAGGTTGTGGTCAAATCCTTGGATTTTGATATTGTAGTGACCTTTGGTTGCCAAGATCTGTCCAAGCATTTGAGGATCTTGATGTTTAGCTCCTCCCTTTCAAAGATCTTGCCAAGGCTAATGAGGTAATTCACTATGTGGGTGAATCTTTTCTGCACATCCGAGATGGTTTCCCCTTTAAGCATCTTGAACATTTTATATTCTTGGATCAAGGCATGCTTCCTTGCCCTCTCCACATCAGTTATGCTCTCATGGGTAACCTCAAGGATGTCCCACATCTCCTATGTAGATGCACATTTTGAGACCCTGAAAAACTCATCAGAATTCAAAGCGAAAGTGATGATGTTCTTGGCAATACAATCATATTGAGCTTTTTTAATTTCACTCACAGTGCATTGGGACCAAGGTTTTTCAAAGGAAACATCATCTTTTTCAAATTTAGGTACAAAAGGATCATTTACAGTAGCATCCCAGATTCCTCTATCAATTGATTCAAAAAGATTTTTATTCTAACATTCTAAAAGTGATAGTTCAGTCCACAAAACAAAACTGGCATGTTTATAGAATCACCCTCCCCAAAGGATAGTTTTTCAACCATTTCAAAAAAGGTTTTAGGATCGAAACTTGAGTAACTTTCAATAACTCGGCTCCTGATGCCAATTGTTAGAATTAGAGGCCTAAACAAGAGCAGGGTGAATTGTTTTTGAAAGATTTTCTCAAAGATATTGAATTTTTGTTCAACTCAATAAAATTTATGTTTTTAAGTTTAATTCCAAAAAATCAACTAGTTGTTTTCACGAAACAACCGATTTTTTATACCAACGGAATGTAAAATAGTGTTAAAACAGTGTATGAGTGTAGGGATAGAGAGAATCACACAAGATGTTTATACCGGTTCACTCTTAACCAAGAGTTACATCCAGTCCTCAACTAACCACTAAGCATTCACGAGTGATAATCTTTAACCCTTCAAGAACACATACAACTCTTTGGCAAACCAATATAATTTCCAAAACCACCTTCTGAAACTGTCATACACTCAAGTACAAAAATAAAATGTTTAAAGAAAGAAGGACATAGGATACACCTGGGTATTACAAAGCTTAAAGTCCATAAGTACAAAACCCAATCCTATTCCACACACTTGAGAATATCCAAAGCTTTTGAAATCTTGAAAATCGTTTTTGATAAACTCTTTTTTCTTTAGTTAATGCAAAGGAGCGTAAAACAACCTTTATATAACCTCAATCAAGTGGTCAAAGCAGTTAAATCAAAAACCAAAAGCAATTAAAATCATTTAAAACATTTTAAAACACATAACAGAATTTTGTTATGAAAACACCCAATTGTTTTCCAAAACAATCGATTGAAATAAATTTCCTATTATGGTTTTCATAAAAAAAAACCAGTTGATTTGTGAACCAGTCAATTGATTCTGTTTGACAGCAAAGATAAAATAAAGCTAAGTTTTTCCAAACCATTTTAAAAATCATTAAGTGTCAAACAACAGGTTGATTCGACATTTCAACATGTTGAAATTTCACACCCTTTTAGAAAACCCATATTTTCATAAAGATAAAGATTCAAATGAACTTGGATCATCTTAAGGAGTGAATTAACAAATAAAAAACTACTAGAGAACACACACACACCCAACAGCAAGGTCTTCAAGCTTTCATCGTGGATTTGGAGACATCAAAGCATTTTATTCACATATTCAACCCTGTATTCTTGCACAAGTCACTCTGAGCTTACCCTAGTATTCTTTCACAAGCCACTCCTAGCTTAACCAAGTATTATTTCACAAGTAATACATGTATTAATGAAGTATTTTTTTCACAAGCCACTCCTAGGTTAACCTTGTAAGCAACCACTATTGGCTAATAACCAAGTATTCTTTGTCAAACAATCATTATTGGCAAAGATACATAAATTGTATGAGTGGTGATCAACAGATCACATAATAGATCACTAGAGAGGATCATCGTTTATCGCCATATATGATATTTGTGCACTCTCTTCAAGTTTGCTAATAAAACACAAACAATGTTCTTCTCTGAGGTATTTGATATGCACAAAATTTCAGCAAAGTTTCAACATAATACAACATTGACTCTTGCTTTTTTCTTCTTCTTGAGTTGCTTTATATAGGCTTCGAAGAAAGTAGTCGTTGTGAAATAGTTTCTGGTCATTGATTATCTTCGATTCTTTTTTAATATCTTTTTTTGTCTAATGAGCTTAATATTGAAGGATGCATTAAATGCACCCCATGCAACATTAAATTACTTTTTTCTTTATGTGACATTACAATAGATAAATGTACTTATATATTCTTAGATAGTGTGTCTTTCCTTGAATTTTTCTAAAGTGCAATGTTGTACGAAATAGATAGTCCTTCCAAAGTTGACAATCCATGACTCATGGATTTGTTAAAGAAAAATGTCTTTAGCTCTTTATCTAAGAGATCTTCTAATGTGATTGTCCTTTGCTAACAAGTCTTTTTTGCAAAAAGAAGTAGTAAACATTCCTTACAATATAGAATAAGCATTTATATGTTTTTTATGTAGTATGAGGTTAGCATACTTCTACATGCTTATCATCTGAGCATGTACATGCTTTGTTAGACGTAAAATAAGATTGAATAGTGTTATATTGTTTGTCAGACGAAACATTTGTGTCTTTGCATAATTTGTTGTACTTACCTATCATCTTACAAAAGAAGCATGACCATGTTTATACTTAATTATTTTTAGCACTTAATCAAAATCACAAGGTGTTGGAATTTTTCTCTAACCGTCCTCCATTTACCTATAAATGGTTTAGTGTGACAAAAAAAAATTATATAATTTTTATAAAATGAAATTTGATAACATCAAACTTTTTTGTCACCTCGCTCCATGCAAAACCTTTTTATGCTCTCATTTTTTTTTTCACCTCAAACCTTTTTATCATGTCACTTCATGTAAAAACACTTAGACTATTAAATAAGTTAGGGACTTCTCACCATTTATTCTTGAAAATCTTTTTCCTATTTTTGACATTGTATTTTGTAATCCCAGACAAATTGTACCTTTTTAATGCCTCAATGATATTTGCATATGCTTGGATTGTTCAACTGTCATCCACTTTGCTACTATTCCTCTAATCATTTTTTTAAGTTACAAGAAAAGTTAGAATATAATCTCATCCAATATTAACTTCTTTGATAATCATTCCACATATGATTTGATATAATGTCCCAAATTTGTACCTTCATTATATTATTTCAAAAGAATAATCGGGTAGCTAGGAAATATTTTTTAATATGTAAAATGTTGTCTTGATTACATTCCTCAATAAATAATGGCAATGATTAAATAATTTTCATAGATTTGTAAACCTCTTTTCGAATACTCTTTAAGGTATTGATAAGTACCAAATGTTCTTAATTTTTATATCAAATTAGGCCTAAAATCGCTTGGGCTTTTCTTAAAGTTGATCTAGTGTAAAAAGGTTTTTTCAAGAGCATGAAAAGTCGAAATTGCTTAAGTTTGGCTTGAAGCGAATCCAAAGCCAAAAGCTTTCTACATCTTTAAGAAAGGATTTCGTTGGGTCCGGCTTGAAGCAAATCATTCAAGGATTAAGAAACTTAGGATTTCACTAAGTTGATAATAGACTTTAATCTAAAGGTTTCTTCAAGGTGAAGAAAGCTAATTCGCTGAGCAGAATGATTTGGCGTTGAGTGAAAAGCAAATATAAAGGCAGAAGATAGTAGACTTAGCTGGAAAGCAGCATTCAAGACTCCGTGTCTTTTTTTTCAAGTTACTCATGCAAGAGTTTCTCTAGAAGCTTTATCATGAGTAGCTAAATTTATCTTGTTGGGATTGAAGAACATTGTAATATTTCTTAAGTTGTTGCTATTTATGAATTATTGTTTAAATTCAATTCTTATGATTGGATTGAATGCTTAAGGCTTGATAAGTGAGGAATCACCATTAATGATTTTAGAATTTTGATGATGATGGGAAACACTTTCATTTTCTGAACTCTTTCAAACAAAATTGAGTATTTGACTTGAATTGTTCCATCTTAATGCAAAAACGAGCTAATTGTAAGTCAAGAAATTGATTATGATAGCTTGTTGTTCTAAATAACCATGATTAAGGGATTAACTTGGTTTGGCCATAAGTAATAGTGAACTTGAAGAACAAAGCATTTCTAAGTAACAACAGCAAAAGATATTTACAAAAGTGATTCAATCTCAATATTTATTCCAAAGATCTAAACTTCTCCTTTTGCATATAGTTTCAATCTTATTATTAATATTATCTATATTTTATTTATTATATTTACTAAATATCTCATATGCACTCAGAAATCATCATATCCTTATTTCATTTCTATCTTGGTTATCTCTAGTCCTTATAGATATGACAACTCCTCTTATCAACTGTCCTACAGTTGACTCGATCCACTTGTCGAGAATAAAAATTAAATAATTCCACCATGAGATAGTATATCATATCATGTTATGATGTAATAATTTATTTCTTTAACATGAAACTTGCATCCCTCGCACACGATTATGAAAAAGCAACTATTTACTAATATAAAGCTATGACATAATCAACCAATGTAAGTAATTAAATTCAACTAACATTAAGGTATGATTAGTGAATCCTCCCTCTAGTAAGCACATCTTTCAAAATCCTAGAATTAGAGATTTTCCTTCCCACTCAACTAAGACATATGTATCAATGATCCCAAACAATCCTTTCTGTTACAAGTAAGAAAATATATCTTAACAACGGTACCAAACAATTCTTTCATGGACTCGAGTTTGTAATAGATACGATATTTCCTTAAAATATATGTATAGATAAATACATAATCAATTGTGTGGTTGGTTGAGCATAGTTGATTATGTTATCACATAATCGAGTATGGTTACATTTTCATGGTGCATATTAATAGCGAGTGAACCAAATCAGAGACATACACATCAAGTAACCATGGTTAAAGTGTTATGTGAAACTATGCCAACAACAAAATGAAACCTAAAAATAATAACAATGTGTATGACAACTTTTCAGTGCTAACAACAACGAACAAGGTCACTCATTAATTGTGCTCAAAAGTGAGATATATGGAACTCCAATAAGACACACGACAACTACAAAAACCACGACCAAGAGGGAAATGGAGAGGATTTATTTTCTTGTTAACTATACTGAATCACTTGTGCCTTTGCAACATCTTCTTCCTACTTAAATGGGCTTCAAAACTTCTCAACAAACTACAACACTCACTAGGTGCTAAGTTTACGGGAAATGATAATGTGTGATAGATAAGTTCAGAATAATGGTAGTGTGTTCAATGTGGACAATGTGATAACTAAGATTATAATGGCACATGAATGTACCAGAATCAAGGGGGAAGGGAAAAATGAAAAATGTGCAAGTTTCACACTGACTTTTTCTTACATTTCTGATGGTTTAAGCATGAGACACACAAAAGAGAATTACCTACGTGAATAGATAGAAAGAAATGATCGTGAAAAGAGAAGTCCTTTAAAGAGAAAGAAAGACAATTTTATTTATTATTTTTAACATTGTTTTTGTAATTTTATTATTATTATTATGAAAATATTCATAATTAATTGTGTGTCTTTTAATTGATTACATGAAAAAGAAACTTAAAAAACTTTTTAACAATATAATCGAATATGTATAATATAATCGATTGTGTGCACTTTCTATGTTTCTCTTCAGCCACATGCGCGTATATCTTCTTTCTTATTTCTCTTTTTTTTTCTATTTTTCTTCGGATATCCACCCATTTAAATCATCAGTCATCTCTATTTTTACAAATACGTATTTTGTCCTTCATTACCATTTTTTATATTTTGTTGAGAAAAAAAATACCATTTTTTATTAACATGTTTCCTATTTTTTATACAATATTAATCTCCACTTAAACATTTGATTGCTGCGGTGATTCTCTTCATGAATTTTTTTTTTAATGCATTCCACTCACCTATTATTTTTTTTCTCATTCGATTTCAAATAGTTAATTAAATCTCATACAATGATTACTATTGTAAATTATTTTATCTTAGCATTTTTTTATTAGTCATGAAAATTAGGTGGATGAATGATTAGTTATAAATATAGCCAATTGTTACACTTAACGACGTAAAATCATTTTTATGCTTAAAAAATATTAGGTGACAAATATTTCGTACAGATTATATGAAAATATCTGTAGTGATTGGTTTTATCTTTAAAATATTTAATTGATAAAAAATAGAATAATAATTAATTCATAAAATTTCTAATGCACATATTTTCATTTTATTTTATTTCATAACATTTATTATAAGGTATAAAATAAAATATAAATCAAATAAAACCTTAAAATAAATGCTTAAATATTCGGGATGATACAATCAAAACAAAAAAGTATAAATATTTATAAAAAAAAAATATAGCAATAAATACTTTTCTCTTCACTCTTTTTTATAAAAATAGCATAAAACATAAGTATCTATTAATATATATATATATATATATATATAATTTATGCACGATCTTGTGCCTTATTAATGAAAGAGTTTAATTGTATACAATGCATAGTTAAATGGTAATGTCTTTTAAACTAAAACGTAACAAAATAGGTTTCATCTAGTTTATATAAATATTTGAGAATTATAAATGATTAAAAAAACATTATACGTTTGTAATTGTTTTCGTCGGTTGACCTTCGTTGACTAGATGGGCAAGCTTCGCTTCTAATATGTCTCCTCTTGATGCATTGAAACAACACTCCGTTGAAACAAAGGGGACTCTACCTGTTGATCACACTCTGAAGATCGTCAGTGAGAGCATACCAAATAATAATCAATTTCAGTCTATAGCACTCACAAACAGCATTCCTTTACCGGGGGTCTCAAACCCCTTTTATAGTTACTCCTCTAACAGTTTTCACTCACGAGAATATAATCTCTAATGAAAGCATAAAATAATAACATAAAATCACCTGCTCATGTGCACCTTTCATGTTTAGGTGCTAACAACAGGAAAATATTTTGTCCACATGCACCTTTACTCACGGTGCTAACCACAGAAGAGAATCTTGTGCACCTTTATTGTCGGGTGCTCTCCACTTATTTAACAACTTTATATATTCAACTAACAATTGTATGCATATATTTATTTAACTAACAGCTCTGTGTATATTCACATATATTCTATTCTAACAGCTTAATGTATATCAACATATATATTTAACTAACAACTTTATATTAATATATGACCAAACTTATTATTTTATCTATTTTAATTATTCTCCATCGGCTTACCAACGAAACTGGGCTAAGCCCATAATCCGCTTTTGGACCCAAAGCCGAGCTTACCATACCCAAATGCTTGAACCGAGGTCCTGAGCATTTCTATCAAGTACACAAGCCCCCCAGGCTTGAGCCGAGCACAACTAGGCGAAGAGGCTTTATAGTGTTTTGGCGGCTGACGCGACGTTTTCCCCAGTGAGTAGGTGAGGCACGATAAACGAAGTGTTTATGAGGAGACGTCTCACTGCACTTAACCGAGAGCGTACACGTGACGCAACATCGACAACGAAGAAAACCTTACCGCCATTCGTATATACCCTACTCGAGTTTCTCTTAGCGCCACACTATTTCATTTCTCCTTGCTTCAGAAACTCCTCCTCCACGTTGCCTTCTCATTCTTGTGCCTTCACCATCACCATCGCGACAAGCTCACCACCGTTACCAGGTAATCTTGACTTCATTGATGATTAGTTGGTTGATGATGTTGCATAAAATATGTTTTTATTCTACCATTGATTCGTTCAATCTGTGTAGCCTGAACTGTATCTATACTTTGTTTGTGTTTGCTTGTTCTAGCTATTTTCGACAACGGATTACAGTGTCTTGTACCCCTGGGCCAAAAAAGATCTTTTGAAAAAACCTCTTACTACACGACCCATCAGCGCCTTAGAGATTTAAGAGAAAATGGTTGTACGATGAGTAAGGGACATCAGAGCTGTGTAAAAACCGTAGAGTGTAGGGAGGGTGAGCCCATTTGTTGCATTGAGTCCTCGAACCCCGAGGATCAGTTTTGTTTCTTTTACGCTACCTTTTCAAAAAGGTCCTCTTACAACTCCCTTTGTCCATTTTTGAAAAAGAGCTTTTAACCAAGCTCAACATCGCCCCTGCCCAGCTACACCCTTATAGTTGGGCATTCATCAGCACTTTCATTATTTTGTGTGCTCAGTTCGGTATCTCGCCATCTGTTGAAGTCTTTTTATACTTTTTTGAAGCCAAACACGTAAGTACCAAACTATGGGTGTCTCTCAATGTTGCCCCTGGAAGAGCCTTACTTACCCTCTTCCAATCCTCCTACAAAAACTTCAAAGGTAAGTTCGTTAAAGTCCAAGCCTCCACAGGAGATCCAACCCTTCTGCATGAATTTCCCTTGTATTAGACCCCCGAGCCCAAATTTTGGAGTGCTCGACGCCTGGAAGAGCTATCATCCAAAGACCAAGGTATCTACCATTGACAGGCTTGAAGGTTGTCTTCGACACCTCCTATAATATCCAAAGAGTACCTTCCCGGTACCCTAAAGGCTTATAATGGTACTCCTTACTTCTCAATCTTGGTGAAAATAACCCTGCCACCACTTACTAACCATTTACTTATTTTCTTTACAAGGAGGATGTTGACCCATATCAGCAATAAAGAGTTAGTCGAGATGGCCAAAAGGATGAGGGTAGATGTCATCATGCCCAAGGATTCCTTAGCACAAAAACAAAAAGCTCCAACTACCACCACTCAAGCCCCGACTGAGCAAGACGAGGAAACCACCTCGGGGCTTGTTTTCAAAAGAAAAAGTAAGGCAACTGTTGCCCCTACCAAGCACTCTCACTCGAATGGACAAGCTCCTTCCCATCATGTTGCTCCTTCAGAAGGCCAGGCTCCACCCCTAGACGTGATTGTTATCCAAGAGGGCGAAGCGGAGAGCTCTAGGGGAAAGAACTTGTGGGACTCGAGCTTCGACGTCCCCACCCATGGTGAACACACCTTCATGCCTAGCGACGACAAGGACAAGCTCATGGCCCACGATGAAGACCAACTATATCATGATGCAATGAAGCAAATCGGGCAAGTCTTTGCCATGGGATGCTTGGCTATTTCAAAGACAAGAGCCCAGAAGGCAGCAGAAGATCAGAAAGTCCAAGAGAATTTGGAGCTCCGCAAAAAGATGGAACTTCTTCAGTCTGATCTCCAACATTCAAAGGGCCTACTTTAAGAAGTCGAACGAGTTCAAGCTGAGAAGTCTAAGGAAGCAGTGGACCGAGTTCACGAGGCAGCAGATCAAGCCAAAAAGGCAGCTAGCCTAACTGAAGAAAGAAACACATTGTTGGCCGAGGTTGACAAGTTAAAAAGGGAGCTGACCCTCAAGGACGAAACCCTCGCCAAAACCATAAATTCCTTTAAGCAAGATGATGCCCAATCCTACCTTGTAGGATTCGAGGAAGCTGTTGAACAAGCAACAACGCTTCATCCCTTTTTGGACTTCACTGAACTCGGTCCGGGTAAAATCGTGGTTGATGGCCAACTAAGGGATGATTAGCCCAAACAAGTAATGGTCTGTAATATGCTACAATTTGCTTACCCTTTGAACAATTTGAACATTTTGTGACTTTATGTTATTAGCATCCTTTTTTTTTCTCATTTTCAAATGCATGCCTCGCTACTTAACTTATCATATAGCAAACTTCGACTTGCTTAAGTATAACAACTACTATCAACACACATACAGATACTCTACTACTTATCATATAGCAAACCTCAACTACCTTAAGTATAACAACTATTGTTAATATACACATAAATAATTTAACACTTAAGCTAGCTCATCTCTATATCTTGAGTAATAAAGATAACAAGAATCCGACTTAGGCAAATCTAAGCATGACAAACAGTGGAATTATCACTTAACAAAGAACTAACCTTTTGATGAACTATACACCCATAGTCACGACAAGCCTATGCTCAATCTCGACGTGCATGGGTGTATTTCACCAACTTGGCTAATGGCCATATATCTTGATGTCGCTAAGCTTTTCCTCGTAGAGCGCCTACCCGGATAGTCACACCCTTCTGAGCTTGGTCGTCTTATCCTGCGTCAAGAATGGTTCATTCCTCTCCCAGGGTACCTAAACTCGGATACTCACTCATACACCAAGCTAACCCCTAACTACCAAAGGTATGAGCAAATGATTTCACTACGCATCATTCATCTATTTCACAAAGCACCTAAAATCGGGTGATTGCTCGCGCACCGAGTTAGCCCCACTTACCATGCATTTAAACAATACTTATTTGCAGAGCGCCTAGACTCGAGTGATCGTTCTTACACCGAAATAGGTCGTCTTACCTTGTCTTGAGCCAAACAACTTAGTTGCAGAGCGCCTGTACTCGGGTGGTCATACTGACACCGAGCTAGGTCATCTTACCTAACACTAGATAACCAATTTATACACAGGGCGCCTATACTCAGATGACTCTATTCACTACGAACTAGGACGTCTTACCATACCTTATCGTTTACTAATGCAGTGTGCCTACTCGGCTAACCGAGTTATGTCTTACCATGCCTTATTGCTCGTCAATGCAGTGTGCCTACTCGAATGACCGAGTTACGTCTTACCGTGCCTTATTGCTCGTCAATGCAGTGCGCCTACTCGGCTGACCGAGTTACGTCTTAATGTGCCTTATTAGGGCGTTAACAGACTTTCCTATGACGTATAAATACATGCAAAAATACTTTGTCACACATACTCAGTTAATTAATCTCACAGGGCCTATACTCGGTTAACTTTGTCTGTTCTAAGTTAGGTCGACTTACCATGTACTCAACAACAAATTCATCTTCACAGGGCGCCTATACTCGGATGACTCTATTCATTCCGAGCTAGGTCATATTACCATGTGCTGGACAATAAATTCATCTTCACAGGGCGTCTATACTCGGATGACTCTATTCATTCCGATCAAGGTCGTCTTATCATGTGCTCAACAACAAATTCATCTTCACAAGTCACCTATACTCGGATGACTCTATTCATTCCGAGCTAGGTTATCTTACCATGTGCTCAACAAAAAATTCATCTTCATAGAGCGCCTATACTTGGATGACTTTATTCATTTCGAGCTAGGTCGTCTTACCTAATATTAGATAATCATTTCACGCTCAAGGCGCCTGTACGTACTGACGCCGAGCCAGGTCGTCTCATCGTGTGCTAACTCAAATAAATCAACTAAACTAATGCTCCATCTTTCAAGAACAAATTTGTCATTAGATGACCTCCTTTCCCTGAACTTGCAAGCTTGGACAGCAAGTTTGCTCGAGAGTTCTGCTCTCTGGGAACATGTACAAGTTCAAACGTAGAGAGGGCTGCTTTCAAGAGCATTACATACTTTAGATATGAGGCTAGTTGTAGATCTTAGGCCTGATACTCACCCGTGACTTGCCCCGTGACAAGCAACAAGTCACTCTTCACCAATAGACTCCGAGCTCCCAACTCCTTGGCTAGCAACATTCATGTTACCAAGGCCTCATACTCAGCTTGATTATTGCTTACGTTAAACACGAATCTCAGGGCCCTTCTAAAATGACCCCACCTCCACTTTCATGTTGGTTGGAGGATCCATCTACCGAAAGGACCCATTGGAAGTCATTAGGATCAACATACACCTGACCTTTAATCGGCCCTGAAGGTTCATATTATATATCAAACTCAGATAACTCAACTGCCCAACGAACCATCCGACTATGTCGGGCTTTTGAAGAACCTTGAGAATGGGAAGATCAGTCATCACAATCACAGTGAAGCTCTGAAAGTAGTGGCAGAGTCACCAAGCTGTAAACACCACGGCTAAGGCAGCTTTCTCGATAGCCTGATACCGAGTTTTTGGTCTTTGCAGTCCCTTACTCACAAAGTAGACCGACTTTTGGACCTTATCTTGATCTTGCAAAATGACCAAGCCGATTGTCCGATCTGTAATCGCAAAATAAAGACAAATAGGGGTACCAGGAATTGTCTTACCAAGAACAGGGGGATTGGCTAAGTACTCCTTTAACTTGGTGAAAGCTTCTTCACACTCACCAATCCACATAAATCAATTTTTCTTCTTGAGGCATTGAAAAAATGGATACCATTTATCTCCACTAGCTGACAGGAAACGAGACAAGGCGGTTATGCGTCCAGTTAACTGCTAGACCTCCTTCATGTTGGCGGGGATCCTTATTCCTATGATTGCAACACATTTTTCGGGGTTTGCCTCTATGCCCCTTTCAGTCAACAAGAAACCAAGGAACTTCCCCGCTTCTACCCCGAACACACATTTTTAAGGATTAAACTTCATTTTGTACTTAGTTATTGTCGTGAATAACTCTTATAGGTCAACAATGTGTTGATCCTTCTCTTCCGACATGACGACCATGTCGTCTAGATGTGCCTACACATTTCGCCCAAACATTGGGGCGAGGATCCTATCCATTAACCTTTGATAAGTGGCGCCAATATTCTTAAGGCCAAATGACATGACCTTGTAGCAGTAACTAACGAACTCGGCCATAAAGGTTGTCTTGCTCTCGTCCCTCGAGTGCATACGAATCTGGTTATACCTCGAGAACGCATCCAGAAAGCTCAACAACCGACAACCCTAGGCGATGTCCACCAAGGATTCTATGCTCGGTAGTAGGTAAGAATCCTTGGGACAAGCCTTATTAAGGTCGATGAAGTCGACGCACATTCTGCACTTCCCATTGGCCTTCTTTACCAACACAATATTCGCCAACCACTCAGGGTATTGGATTTCCCTTATGTGATCAACATTCAAAAGCTTTTAAGTTTCTTCTCGAATGAAAAGGCGTTTATCCTTGTTGAACTTTCTCCTCCTCTGAACCACTGGCCTAACATTGTCATACATGGTAATCCTATGGCACAAAATGTTTGGGTCTATCTCGGGCATGTCCGCTATACAAAAAGTTGCAAGATAAGATAGCCAAGGTGATCTCAATGCACATAAATGCTTTTGCGTCGTCTTCTAATCGGACTTAATGGTAATAACTCCTCCCTCAGAAGAAGGCAACTTCATCTTCATATGTGTTCTTGAGGCCACCACACCCAATTTGTCCAGGGAAGGTCGCCCCAAAAGCAAATTCTAAGAAGATGACGCGTTAACAATGATGTACCTGATGGTGATCGTCCTAGTCACGACATTGTTAGAGAAGGTCGTCCTTAGCTCAACGCACCCTCGTACTTCTACCTGATCTCCCACGAAGCCGACCAAGCACCCATCGTATGGCCTCAGCTGGTCAGGGGACAACTGCACGCTAGTGAATGTTCCTAAGAACATCACATCACTCGAGCTCCCTTTATCAATCAAGACTTTGTGCACCTTCCTTTCTACGGTGATGACAAATATCACCATCGGATCATTCTCGTGAGGAACCACATCTTCCAGGTCAGAGCTCGTGAAGCAAAGAGTGGGCTCTGGGGGATGATCAAGTATCCTCCCCTCTAGGGACATCACTGCTTGCGCATATCGCTTTTGCTTGGAAGCAAAGTTTCCTCCCATTGAAAATTCTCCTAAGATGGTGTTCATCTCTCCATGAACCGATGTCTCATGTACTTAGTTCCTGAGAGTGCCCTCTCCCTTTGGCTCTCCCTGGTCAGCCTCAAGATAATCCTTCAGGAACCTTTCCTTCACCAAGCTAGCCAGTTGGTGGCCCATAGCTATGCATCACTCGACATTATGTCCAAATGCTTTGTGGAACTCACACCAGGCATCTCTTCATGATCCCAAATTTCGATTTGTCTTATGGGGAAACTTCAGCTTTTCTGCGACCCCTGGCATACTTAACAATTCTTTGTATCATACTCGAAACTTAAGTCGAGTATCTGGCTCCTCCCTGCCCTTTATCTTGGGCTTGTCCCTCTTAACTACGTATGGCACCTCAAGTCCGTTCTTTTCTCGGTCGAGGTTTTATTGACTCGCAATGGACGATCCTATCGCGATCCCTTGTTCGAAAGTGGTGACCATCACGTTTTTATCATGCATTTGGAGTCTTACCGTGAGCGTCCAGAGTCTATTAAGATAATCCTTCAACGACTCTTCCTCCCTCTGCCTTACTTTCAAAAGGTCATATAACTTAAGAGGCTTGACCTAGTTGATAGAGAATTGTTCTCTAAACAATCTGGAAAACTGAGCGAAAGAGGTGAAGTGACCATCGGGAAGCCCACTGAACCATTGTAGGGTTGTACCTGTAAAAGTACTCATGAACATCTTACAACAGATGGCATCCGTTTCTCCAGAGATAATCATCTGAGCATTGAATGTCATGAGATGATTTTCAAGGTCCTTTCTCCCTGTGAAAGAGGCAATCTTGGGTGTGATGTAATGAGGTGGCACAAGCTCATCCATGATCGCCTGCGAAAATGGCTTGGGACTATCTCTTAAAGGAAAGTTCAGACCTCGTTCCCTAGAGGAACGTCAGTCACGTTGGTGTAGATTTCTACATAAGTCCTCATTGGACTTGCGTAATTCCTTGTTGGCTACTCGGGAGACCTCGATCTCTGCCATCAGCCGATCCTGCAGAAGTACTTTCTCCTCTCGGATTCGTTCTTGCTCTTGTTTATATTGCTTATTGGCCTCCTAGAGAGCCCTCATGGTCTCCATGAGTTGCTGTAAGGTGGGGGCATCGCTTCCTTTAGGTCCCAGCGGTCCTTGCCTAGTGTTTCTCATCACGTCGAAAAGCTCAAACACGAATGTGGATGAGATCAAGTTTTATCGTGCCCTACGGTGGGCGCCAAATGTTCTCCCCGGTTGAGCTTCAGGTTGACTAGATGGGCAAGCTCCGCTTCTAATCTGCCTCCTCTTGGTGCACTAGAACAACGCTTCGCTGAGACAGAGGAGACTATACCTGTTGATCACACTAAGTCAGTGTGAGCATACCAAATAATAATCAATTTCAGTCTCTAGCACTCAGAAATAGCATACCTTTACCGGGGGTCTCAAGCCCCTTTTATAGTTATTGCTCTAACAACTTTCACTCACAAGAATATAATCTCTACTGAAAGCATAAAATAATAACAGAAAACCACCGGCTCACGTGCACCTTTCATGTTTGGGTGCTAACAACAGGAAAATATTTTGTCCACGGGCACCTTTACTCACGGTGCTAACAACAAAAAGAATCTTATGCACCTTTATTCTTGGGTGCTCTCCACTTATTTAACAGCTTTATATATTCAACTAACAACTTTATGCATATATTTATTTAACTAACAACTTTGTGTATATTTATTTAACTAACAGCTTTGTGTATATTCACATATATTCGATTCTAACAGCTTAATATATATCAACATATATATTTAACTAATAGTTTTTTATTAAGATATGACCAAACTTATTATTTTTTCTATTTTAATTATTCTCCACCGGACTTACCAACGAAATTGGGCCGAGTTCATGACCCACTTTTGGATCCAAAGTCAAGCTGACTATACCCAAATGCTTGGACCGAGGTCCCAAGCATTCCTATCCAGTACAATAATATGAATAACTGTGAAGATATGTATAAGGGTTGAGAAATTCCTGAAATATTCTACTTTATTTTTTTATTTATTGTTGAAAAAAATTAAAAAAATCCGTGAGGACATGGAATGAAAAATTATGTGAGTAAATGAAATGTATGGTCTAAATTGTCTTTCTTTACACAATTAATTATCTATTTTTTAAATTCGTAAGCAGTGGATATTTAAGTTTAATTAATATTGAGACTAAGTGCAATTTGTTATAATTTATATACTCTACATCATCCATAATATTTTAACTTGGTAAATTATTCTACAGGAAATATTTTATCATATTCATTGATATGTCAACGTTGATAGTGATAATTAACTTTTAATAATAAAAAAAAAAGTCTGCTAAATAACATCAATAACTACATTTTATCACATACAATTAATGCATTCTGACTTTAGAAGAGTCATATAACTCACATTATTGTGTGAACTCATGAATCCTGATAAAAGAGAGAAATGAGAGACTTTAGATAAGGTTGAAGAGAAGTTTAATTTTAGAAGAAGATTTCTTATACTAATTTGTCTAAGTATAGTTAACCTAACTGTGATCGAAGGCAGACAAAACTGAAAATAATTGGACTAGTGATTGTCGTATCATAACCATTTCAAGGTCATTGTTTGAATCTTTTTTTTTTCAAAAAATTGTTTTTCATGGGATAAACTTCCTCTCGAATCAAATAGAATTACTGTTTTTAGAACATTTAATTAATGCAGTTTGTTTGTAGATGAATTAGTAAGAATAAAAAAGATGAGTAGAAAAGTTAGAGGAAAATGAAGTGCGAAGACAAATTTGACACAAGCAAAAGTTGATACAAATATCTCATTACCTAAATCTATTCATAGTATAAAATCAAACAGGTTTTGTCATTATTTCGAAATATTCATTTTCATTCATTTATGAAAAAATATTTTATCTTTTAAAATAGTACTCCCCAAATTTTCTACTTTAAATTTTTAACTATTAAAAAACTAATTCCGTTTTAGTGAATTAAGTTTGTTTTGTAGATAAAACTAAGTTAGGTAAAGTTAAATTTTAAAAATAGCGATATTTATCTTTCTGTGATTTATAATTATATATGTAGTAGCATTTTTAAGATTATATTTATATAAATAATTTACATCATTTTTCTATTTTTATTTCTTCTTTTAATTTATCTGATCTCGTATTTCTGTTTACTTCTTTTTCTCATCCTATTCTCCTTTGTTAGTACAGAAAAGGAGTTGTTATAAATAGAATTTAGCTTTCTTTAGCAAATAAAATTCAGAATATATGGGAGAAACTTAATTGCAAATCTTATTAACATTCAAATTCATTTTATTTTTTTTCCTCTTACACCACCAATAAGAAAATCATTAAATAAAAACTAATTTTAGAAAAAAAAAATAATTAGTTACTATATTTACTAAATTGGATATTATTTCAAAAACTAAAAAAATTATTGATATTTAAATTAGTTTCTATCAATAATAGTAAACTAATTTCTAAATTGATATCTAATTTAATTAATTATTTTTATTTTAAAATTATTTTTTATTTAATACTTTTCTTATAATGTTACTATATATTTGTTTATGTGTTGAATTGTGTTCCATTACAAAGGAGATAGCATTAAGACTAAAAAAAGAAAAGAAGGACATTGTCTTTGTTTGGATTCAAACGTTTATTATTTATATAGTGCATTTAATATGAAAACAAAAATGAAAAAAAGAAATAAATATTTATATGTGTATCGTTCGATCGTGATCGGGTTATGACTTGATCACTTAAAGCATGTCTCCTCGACTTATTCAGTTCAGGCTTAACAAACAATGTTCGACCCAAATAAGGACAAACCTAATGACCTTAAAAAAGATCAATTTTTACAAATAGCAAATACATTAAAGTTACCCGCTAAAGTAACGAAAAACAAAAAATAACTTAAGAATTTAAAATATAAATTAAATTGGTTAAAGTTATATTTTTTTCTTAACACAAACTCAACAAAAGTAAAGTTAGAAACGATATATTCTGTATATCAACACTCCTCCAAGACTTAACCCAGATTTGTTGGCAAGAACAATATTTTTTATGCTAGTGTTAAATAAGTAAATACATAGTCCATATAATAAGAAAATAGAATAAGATAAATTATTTATGTTATTTATGTTAAAAAAAGATAAGATAGAATTACTAGAAGTTTGGAGTTTCCATAAGTAATTACATTAACAAATATGTTAATTAATGCCATATCAAAACCTTATGTTCTTTAATTTTTACTTATTTTTTAAAAAAATCTTGTTATTAGTATGGAAATTTATCCCAATTCATTTGTATCTCCTTTTCTAATCATGTTTTCTATGCTAAATTAAAAGAATGTCAATTAGTGTACTTTGTAAATTGTATGTGTGAAATATTGATATTTTTACATGAAATATTCCTAAACAACTATATTATTTAGAAGAGTATTAGCAATATATTATTTTTAAGAGACGTCATAGTTTGTTAAATTTATTAAAAAGTATAAAATCGTGAAAAAAAAAACATTAAATGAGCCATAGAACCTTTTATAAAAATTAAAAAAATCCATAAAGTTTTTATAATACGCTCTTATAAAAAAAAACTAATTATAACATGTATTAAAATATATTTTTAACAAATAGAAGTTAAAAATTCCAAATTAACTAAAAATAAAAATATTTAATAATATATAAGTACAAATATTTTTTTATAAATTAATTTTATAAAGTTGAATTATGTTTAAAGTTAAGTATTTAATACTAAATGGATAAGAATAAAATTTGCATGAATAAATTATTAAGTGGAAGTGTAGTTGACATTGAAAAGGGGTTCTTTGAAAGATAATATTGAGTTGTGCTAAGCATTAGGTGTGTTAATTTTGTTTGTGTGTGTTAGCTTTGAATATAGTGTTTGTTTTGGTGAGATAAGATGACTTAATAAGCAGGGAAAGTGCCGACCATTAGGTATTGAAAAGCAAAGTCAATAATAAAAATGATACGAAAAGTGATATACTAATAATACTTGAATTCTGAGACTGTATATGTAAGTATGTGTGCTGTTTTACTTTAAGAAGCAACACGTACGTACGTAAATGGCAAGCCACAAGAACACATTTTTCTTTCTTCCCAAAAAAGATCATCATCCTAAATTCAAAAACCCCTCAATTTCTCTTGTGGGGGTCAATAATTTTTGCCAATTCATCCACACCCCAACCTCCCACAAAAAGCAAAAGCACCAAAAACCTATCTTCAAAGACCTCATAATTAAGCAATTCCAACAATGAAAGTGCTTCTTTGAAAAAGGTCGATGATTCAAGTTGAAGTTCAAACCTAATGGGACAATTCCTTCTCTTAACTTAATTACACCTATACACCTAGCAATTATTATGAATAGGTTTGAAAAACTTCTCCTAGGTCCTTCTAGAAAGAAAATTATTATTTCTCCATAAATTAAAATTTTGTTAATTGACAAGTTAAAAAGTAAAAATTTAAAGAAAATTTCTATATTATTTTTTCTTATTATTTAGTTAACGTGTTTTCATTCGAAATTTATTTTTATTTTTAATTTAAATTTTAAACTTTAAACTTTCTTGGAGTAAAAAAATTATTAAAATGAGTTCTTGTTAGTTTTCTTTATGTATAGTAAACAAATTTTTATCAGAATGATATTAAAATATTTCATATTGACTCATCGTTGACATGAATGTTATAATATTATAATGCAGTTCACGCTGTAAATTCGTTTATTACGTAAAAAGAAAATGTTGACAATGACTCATTCTAATAATTTCTTTACTACAATTACCTCTAAAGTTTGAACACAAATTAATTGACGAAAAATATATTTAACCATTTTTATTATAATTTTTATTTTTCTTACATGTCCTATGATAAATAAATCAATAACATTATATAATTTGATTATAATCAATAACAATATATAAGTTAATAAGTTGATGATTTTTTACGAACATATCTACATTTATGAATAACATTAAAATTAGATAAAATAAAGGTAACTTCAAATATGAATTATGAATTTAAAGCAAAATCAAACCTACACTAGATATTTATAAATAATTAAAAAAAAAATCTATATACATTTATTAACAAGAAATGATATTTTGACAACTCATAAAAGTTGTATATAATTCTTGATAGGATTGATTTAAATATAAATATATATAATAAAAGATAAATTTATAATTAAATAATAAAAAAATATTAAAATAATAATATTGAGAATTATAATATAGTTATATAAAATAAATATAGTTGTTAATATATCATTATCCTTAATAAAGCAAGCGATTCTAGTACCTTTTAAAAGCATCACGTTCATTTGTATAAAAATATTATTTTTATTTATGTACAACAAAAAATCATGAATATTCATTGATAATATTAATGTGTTCCCATCTCATTGTCTCATAGTTTCTCTCTGTTTTATTTATCAATTTAAACAATGCAAATATATATATATATATAAACCTATTTAATTATGATAGAAAATATGCAAATATTTGTGATGATGAAGCATAATACGTATGAAATAAATAAGTAGCGCGATAGTTAAGGCAAAAAGGATATTTTATAATAATGTCGCATAATGTGGATCTTAAAAGTCACGATGAGTCATTTTCTAACAAAACCAAACTTAAGACGTAAGCCATAAGACAACAAACCAATTTTTTTTTATTTTATGTGAAATATAACAAAGTAAATTTGAGTCGTCAAATCATATTTATGTTGTCAAGATCAGAGGGAAATTTTTGATAATTCACTATTTTACTAATAGTTCGAAATGACCATTCAGTGCACCAGCCCTACCAAAGGAAGGACTGGAATAAATATAATAAATTCAGAAAATTAAAACGTGTGCTCTAAGATCAAATAATTGTGTAAAAATTATTAAAAAAATTATTTTAAGTCTAATTCAACTTTATAAAATTGAATTATAAAACGTGATTTGTATCCACTTACATACGTGAGACTATATATTATGGATGATTTAGTAGTGGTCCAATTGTGGATGACATGTTAGATTCAACAAATTTCGCTAGGATAGAATATAAATGATTCTAATAACATATTAAGAGGTAGATTTTAAGTTTAACTTATAAAATGAAATTTGTACATACTTATATATTATAAATTATTTTTATTTTTAATTGATATGACATATAAAAGAAATAATTTACATGTACCAACTATTTATACTTAAAAATTATAAACTACAAAATTAAACTAAAAATAATGAAAAAAATCATATTATTCAAATAACATGACAACATTGGGAAATGTTAACTCCCACCAACTAACTAAGATTTGATAAATTGAAGTGAAATTTTATTATACAGTAGGAATAGTAAATAATAATAAAATAATATTAAAAAAATCATTAAATAAAAATTAATTTTAAAGATAAAAAATAATTAATCATTATATATTAAATAAACTAAATATTATTTTAAAGATTAACAAAATTATTAATATTTACAATAATTTATATTTTTAATAAAATTTATAAAATAATTTTTAAATTGTTATATAATTAATTATCAAAATTTTAAGTATTAACACTAAATATTCTAAAATTGATAACTAAAATTTTGATAATAATTAAAAACTAATTGATAAATTTAATTAATGATAGAAATTCTTTTAGATATCAATATTTTTTTAATTTTTAAAATAATATTTAATTTAATTAATATAATAACTATTTTTTTTAATTAATTTTTATTTAATAAATTTTATTGTTGTAAAATATCTAATTGGAGTGATTAAAAATTAAAATGGAAGATATAGGTGGATATTACTTTGGTGAGTATCCGGGGTGCGAAGAAGTGTAAAAGAATGTGCATGATAATGACATAGAAGCGTATCGTATCATATCTCATTCCTAAGAAAATAGAAACAAAAACACACACTCATGTGGGGTTGATCGAAGATTCAGGAGGTAACTCATTATTTTTCCTCAATTTCGGTACCTAACATATCCTTTAGAACTTCAATTAGGTGTTTTATATATATAAACACACACACAGAGTCAACCACACAATTTATATGCTTCACGCACACACACAGTGACTATATTAATCCCACGACCTTAATTAATGTCCTAAATACTACACGGCATGTTAATTGACCTTTTTGTTCCTAACCTCCAATGTTGGACTCGAACATCATGGTTTTCCAGTTTTTCATGTAACCCACAAGTGTGGTTGATTTGCCGTTCAAAAATCTAACTATGATCTTGAGTTCTACACTTGCACAATAATTTGACCTTTTCTTTGTTGGAAATTACATAATTTTTCTCGTATTCTACACAAGTACGAAACACTTGCCCACAATTTCTTGCTTGAAAGTGGAAAAATGTTTGAATTATATATATTCGCATGTATTGACCACTACTCGCAAGTTGAGCCATATTAGAAGAAGTACAAATAAAAAACATAAGATATTGTGAAAATGTTCATTTGTTTTTGTATTCAAATGTGAGTTCGATCGATTTAATGAATTATGTGTATTGTACGAATGATATGGGTTTTGACATTGAAGCAAGAATCCGGAGTTCATTATTTCGAAGCTGCCAACTTGTTTATTTGCATTAGCTAGCTGGCAAGAATCAATCTCTTCAATTTCCACTTCTAGTGTATCCCCTAAGAAACAAATTACGTTTTCTTCTTCGGCTTTCTTCAAATCCTTTTTTATTCTCTAGATTGTGATATTGTTTTAAAACCTATATGTTCTTTGCTTGCACTGTTTAACATCTTCAAATTGTTTGCATCAAACAAATTTCCTTGCGTATTCTTCTTCATTAAATAACTTTTTTTCCCTTCTATATTGCAAAATCTACTTAGTACTTTTATTTTTATAATTAATTTCCAACTTTTTTCCAAAAAAATGAAAATAAGAAGAAAAAAGTGAGATAAAATGATAAAAAAAAGGAATAAACATGAATACAGTTTTATAAAACTTATGATACACATATAAACACCACTACTCAAATTCAAATATTTATCTTTGAATAAGAAAGGAACATTACTATCAAACAAAAAGTGTAGGTATGAAAGGGGTCGTTGGTGCGCGTATATTCTATGATGCATGTCTTTTATATGAATTTGGTTTTCGATTTTCGGTCTCTCCTCGATCTTAATCTCCAGTCTCTCCCATATCTCAATTTTCAGTCTTCGATCTCTTCCAGGTCTCGATCTTTGGTCTCTCTCAAGTCTCGATCTTTGGTCTCTTATTGGTCTTTATCTTTAGCTTCGATTAGAGTGAAGTACCCACAAAAGGTACTCTAACACTTAAGTTAGTGCTTGGTTATCGATGATTGGAGTAATAAATACTATTAGAATGCATACATTTTCTTTATCTTAGAGCGTGTATTTATAATATCAATGTGATCATTACTATTGGCTTAGTTTATCAAGTTAATCTTAGTATTAAATAGATATTCTGTATAATAATTATGTTAAACATATTATTCAAAAATACTTATCAATATTTTGATAAATACTCGACTTTAAAGAATTCGATATATATATATATGTGGATACTCAATGATGCATACAGACAATACAAAATATATATATATATATATATATATATATATATATATATATATATATATATATATTACAAGAACTCATTTTCATACTCTACTTGGATGTTTTGAACGGATATACTATAAACAAATTACATGGAAAAAATGTAATAAATTATTAGACATTGAAAATGTGATTTGAAGAGGTGGAGCTCTTTAATTTGAAACCATAAATGGTGGGCAATGAAGTATAAATCAGAATGGATAAAAAGAAGGAGAGAAAGAAATTAGAAAGAAGTGACGCAAAAAAGAGGAAGTGTTTTAACAATGAAATAAAGTGAAAGAAAAGTGAATGTTGGGCGATCCCTGAGAATAGATATCTACAATTTGGCACGTCATGATATCACCACCGAAAGTGATAATCTGCATATCCTATATGAATCTGCACACACCCTAAAATCAAGAGCCAGTCTCACCAATACCACTCACCACACATTCTTATACACATTCATAGTAGTTTTTTTTTAATAATTTAGGTTTAATTTTAGGCTTCCTACTCTGCAAAACATTTTCATTTTTATAGTTATAAAGTTTTCAATTTGGTTAATTTCTTTAAGAAATACCCCATTTTTATTTTTATAGTGTTAGTTCTTCGATTTTCATTTACACTATCGCAATTTTTGTTCTCACTCTTAATTTTGTCCTTCTATTTATAACGTTATTATTTCTAGTTTTTTTTAAAAAAAAATTAAGAAACAAAAAAATGAAATTAGTTAATTTATCAACTTTTATTAGAGCATACATGAATAAACTTTTTATCTAATTAAATTAATTTTAATTTATAGAGAGATTAATTTTATTTTATTTTCTTATTTTTTTTATAAAAGTATTTGTGAAACCCATTTATTTAATTTATTTGAAGGTAATGAATTGGCTTTAATATTTTCGACATACAGGAGTAATTGTTAATTAATAATTTTAAAAACGACACTAACCCTATACAAAAATTCATCTATAACAATATATAATAAGATTTCATAAGTCATGGAACTTTTAAGCTTAGTTAAATTTTCATTTTTCAATATTTTTAACATAAAACAAGACAATTCAAAATATATTTTTAAATAATTTATGTTTTTAATAATAACTTATATTAATTTTTTAAAAGTTTTGAAAAATACAAACAAATAATATATATAAAATTTAATAAAAACACAAATAAAATTTAATGGACAAAATTATTTTGACTACGAATTCTTGACAAATTCTTTATTTTTTTTAAAAAAAAGTCATGTTTCAAAATCATTAGATTACAGTTTTTCTAACATAACTATCAAATCAATCGTACCGAATTTTTCTAAGCGACAAAAAAAAAAGAAATAAATTAAGATGGAGTGGAGATATTAGTCAAATATGTTAATATAATATCTGAAAAATACTTTTAAAAGAAAATATGTTAGAAAATGAATTAAGGAAATAGTAATGTTGATAATCTTCTACTAGAATTTAACTAGAGAAAGAAATATATTTTTATTAAAATTAAATAATTTTTGAAATTACATTATATCACATCATAATTGTAAAAAAATATAATTATAAATAAGTGTTTTTTTTTAATACATAGTTGTCAAAGTAATATTTTTAAAAAAAATATATAAACTAATTTTTTTTCTTGTTTTCCAACTTGTCTATATTCTTAGGTTTATACATTCGATTTCTCATATTACGTCCCAAATGTATGTGTCTTATAAGAATGGTTAGAAACATACTTTTAACATATATTTTGGAGTTGATTATTATTTATCATAAATAATATTAATAGATTGTATAATATTGTAATTTGTTATGGTGTAACTTTAATAAATTTAATCAGTAAAAGAAATCGTGCTAAGAATAATATGTTACGTTTCTAGCATTTTTATGATTTATTAGTATTTTATATAATATATAAGATATTGAACTATGATATTTGGTGAAAGCAGTGATGAATGATATGCACGTGTCTCACATCCTATGACTCTCAAAACTCAGAGGTCAAATCCTCGATGATCAGATGGCTATGATCCCCGCAAACTTATTACAAAAATGTCTTTAATATTGTTTAAATATAACGAAAATTTAGTATGGAATGAGTCCCTCTAACTATTTTTCTTTTCTTTAAATCAACTTGTATTGGAAATAAATGTTAAAATATAAAAAATATATAAAATAATTATAAATTTATTAAAATTGAGTTAATATATATATATATTAAAAGAAAATCATTAAATAGAAACTAATTTTAGAGACCAAAATAATTACTTACTATTGGATTAAATTAGAGATCATTTTATAAACTAAAAAAATTATTGATATTTAAAGTAGTTTTTAATATTAATATAAATTTATAAAGTAGTTTTTAAATTGATATTTAACCATTAACTACCAAGGTTTTAGCTACTAATTACTTTATATTTTAAATTAATCTCTATTAGCCTTTTAGAGACTAATTTAGAATCTAATATATTAGTAGTTAAAATCTTGGTAGTTAATTTAGATACCAATTTAGAAATCATTTTATAAATTTTTATTAACAATACAAACCACTTTAGATACCAATAATTTTTTAGTCTCTAATTTAGTCAATATAGTGAATAATTAATTTTGGTCTCTAAATTTGATTGTTATTTAATGATTTTCGTGTAGTGACAAGAAATCAATTATTAAATCCTACAAGAACTAAATCTACCTTCTGACACCCTGTCACAATTTACAGTTCCTAAAACCCTTTCAAGATTGTAAACAATGTAAATAAACCAAAACAAAAGTAAAGGAACAAAAACACCAGAATTAGAAAACATAGAATCGTATCCAAGGATTCTGGTTTCCCAAAGTTGTGAAGAATCCTTCACCTAACAAGATGTTTTAAAACCTCCAAGAAAATCAGAAAATCTTTGAAAAAACTATTTTGAACTTTTTTTCACAGGTTTCAAAATGCACACTTATCTCTGTAACCTTTTTCTGAAACCAAAAAAATACGTTTTTATAAACTCACATACACATAAAATAATTTTCAGAAAACGATTACTAGAAAAAAAATCTATTAAAGATTGAATGTACTAGTTGATTTCACTTAAAGTGAACTAACTAGTGTAAAATAATTTTTTTCATATTTTAAAACCTTAGAATGTAAAATTAATATTTTTTAAACATATCAAAACTAAATTTTAATAAATAGAACAAATTTCTATAAATATCATAAGTGTTTTTAATCAATTGATAAAAGAAAATAACATGTTGAAAACTTTTAATTGATTGAATTAATAAAAACACATATTAAAACCATTATATTTTCATAAAGATTTTCCAGAAACAAACTCAAAAACATTTTAACCATTTAAAAACCTTTTTCTTGGGTCATCATCTTATAAGAAAAAGATAAATCACAGATACAAGACATAAGAAAAAGACAACTTAGACTCACTAAACTTCATCAAACACAGCTTGAACCCTTGATGTTCAACATAAGGGATCATTGGATCCCTCGTGAGCTTGATGGCACCATTGTAGTAGCTCAATGACCTCGTCGTGGTGAGTCTATTCTAATCTAATTTTTTGTTTATGGTTCGTGTAGAGTAGAGTACTCTGTATGTTTTCTTATCGTGTTTGGGTAGATTGAGAGGGCAATGATATTTCATATTGGAGATATTGAGGTTTAGTTGGATGTTTTAGGATTCATGACTTCGCCATAAAGAATCTGAAAGTTAATGAGGAAACAATTTGTCATGTTAATTTACTAAAATAGTTAGCCATGGGTCCAAAGAGAGGTGTATGATGGTTTTGATCACACATATTAGGGTTTATGTAGAATATAGTAGTCTAATTTTGTGCTTATGTGACCAATAAAGAATAAACTTAAAAAACAATATGTAGAAGTATTCATGTTGTCAGCTTTGTCTTGATGAATCCTAAATTGTTGGGACCATATGATAAGACATAATATGTTATTATTTTGTTGATTGACTACGCCTAGCCTAATAGAAACATGGAATAATTTTTAGAGTGATGTCCAATCAAGATTTATGATCATCACTAAGACCAAAATCTTTGCTAAAATTTTAACTTCTCCATGATATGGATACTTCATATACATGCTCAACAGACTTACATGTACCAACCGGTTCTCAATGTGGGCATGTAACGACCCTTCTCTCACAACAAGCCATGTACTAAGGCTAGTTTTTTTTTTCTTTGCACCCTTTATACCTCTCATATGCTTTAGTCACTTGAAGATCTTAGCCTCAATTTTTGCATCACCCTCACTCCTTAGAATATTCTGAAACCATCTACACTTTCAACCTAATCAATATTTGTCATTTTAGTCCTTATTTTGTTCAGGTCTTGGAAGAATCATTGTGTGGAAAATGGTGCACAGAGTTTATGATAAAAATGTTCTTAGATGTAACATCTACAAATACGAGTATTCTAAAATGTTATTATGATGCTAAAAGGGTAGTATCAAAGTTGGGATTGAAGGCTAAGAAGATTGACTATTATGGTATACACTTTAATAGTATATATGCTTATATTATACTAAGTTTTAAAAGTTTTATTTATTCACAAATATAATTTCAAAATGTGTTGTAAGCACATAAGCTTGGACGATATGTGTTTGTTGATGAGGTGTTTTAGCAAACCTATATCTGAAAGGATACTAACAAGTTTGTTGATGAAAGATCTAGGAAGACACATGCAAGCCTCCTTCAGTGTTAACATTATTTTTATCCTTAAACTTGTATATTGGTTTAATATTTCTTCATTTTTTTTATTAACAACACTTTGAGGCTAGACTTTCACAAGCTAGATCTGAGGTTGGATCTTATGCTAATAATTTAGAAGAGGTTAACCCTCTTGATATTGCACAAGACGGAATCTTTAGGACTTGGTGTTGGGTCGAGTCTGTTGGTGGAAAAACAAAAGAAAACTTTATGGGGTTGGACAACTTACTCGAAATTATAAAAGTGGAAATGATAGCTTGAAGCATCAAGCTTCCACTTTCTTTTGTATTTCTGAAGACATTTTCCAACTCACACAACGCCTCTCAATAAATGAAAAGGCAAGTGAGGCGATTGACTTATAAGTTCCAATCCTATCAATCACTATTTGGCACAGTTATGCAATTCCTCCCTTTTGATGCTTAGAGTCTTCTACAACAAAACCAGCTAACCAAGACCAAAATAATCCAAAAATTCCACAATAGTAGGAGCAACCTCAGAACAACAAGACACACCACCACAACAACAACAAAATAACCAGGAAGAGGACAATCTTGATCAACCAAAATCCTCTTCTGATTATGCACATTATTAGAAATAATATGTAAAATGATATGTACAATTTTCTTATTTTAGTTTTAAATTATATTTCTTGATGCACATATATTTAATCATGAATGATATGTATTTCAGAGTAACATTGAATATTAAATTATTCATTATCTATCTGGAATTTCTGGAATTTCTAGAATTGTCATATACATGTTAGATTGTTTGTCATGTTAAATCACTGGTAATGGAAAACCTAACAAACAAGTTTTCTTTTCTAAAAAGTATTGTATTACCGATGGAAAACTCTGTCAGCAATTGTATTAACTAACCTTATACAAAATAATTTATTGACAAATTTTTTCGTCAGTAATTACAGAAAGACACATGCGTCACTAACTACATTCAGATATCTTCTTAACATCAAATTACTAATGGATAAATTGTCAGTAATTATTGACATTGTGATGTCATTCGTTTGTAAAATTTATTGACAAACATTTTACCGACAATTTTGTTACAATCACTTTTTTGTAAAAAAATATGTAGTTAGTGACATATTTTTCACCTTAGTTATGAATTTCGACCATCGATATTACTGTATTTTTTGTAGTAGTGTATATATATATATATATATGTGTGTTAATATAATTTTTATCTATAACACAAATGTTCTTTACATAAAATCTTGGAATTAAGTTTTTAAAAACTAGATAATATATCGCAAAATATAGAAGTGGATTAAAATCAAACTCTCAATCCTAATTTCATATGATTCATAATAAGAAGGATTTTCAATTGTCATCAGTTGTATCTCCTATAACAATTAGAATTTGTTACAATTTGACATCTTTAGGAATCTACATATTAAATATGAAATTAAAATTTAACCAATTGAAAATATTTTTTTGTAATCTAATATTTGTTTTCTATGTCAAGATGATTTGCATCTATTCTACGAAGCTTGATACAAAAGTCTCTTATAGTTTCTCAATATACTTGATATATTAATCTATGTAATTTAGACTATGAATGAAGTTATGATATCTCTTTTTCTTAAAGAATTTATGTACTTAATATAATGATTTTAACTTGGTCTTAATAACATTTTGAGTATCAATATTTTCTCACTCAATTCAATAATCATATATCTCGATATGTCACTTAAGTGAGATACTCTTAAATAATTTGTCTTCACTAGAAGAAGGTCCCGAACTCAAAAATATGAACTTATTGCTTGAGTGATACCTCATTTCAATTGAGCAAACTTGTGTCGCTTGAATGATAACAACTTACAAAATGAAAGAAAATAACTTAGATTGCTTCCTCGCTTAAGTGTCAAACAAGTGTTTGAGTGTCCAACTCCTGTCCAACTCCCAGTAGAGAGAATCAACATTAACTCTTCCTTGATCAAGCGCTACACCATCACTTAAGCAATGCGACTTCTTGCATTAAGCCACTTAATTCTAGAACACAACTCAAGTTATTAATTCCTTTCTTGAGTAATCACTCATCGCTTGAGGGATGAAAGTTCTAGAGGAGATTGCTTTAACATCTCTCTTGCTCTAACTACAAGCCATAACTTAAGTGATAAATAGTTTCGCTTACAAAATCAATGTGTCGCTTGAGCGATAGTGTTTTATTCCTACAACGAATGCTACCACTTGAGTGTCCCCTAAGCAATACACACTCAAGTAATATATGCAAAAATAAAAAATTTAAAATATTGTCAAATTAATACCCAATTAAAATTTAACCACTTTTTAACCTTCTAACATGTTTTAAACATCACACTAAACCTATTTTTCACTTCAACTAACTAGTGCACTATTTCAAACTAATTCTCACTATTCGACACTTAAACTAAGTCAAAACTAGTATAATAAGAGTGAACAACACCATCAACAACTTCAATATTCCAAATTCACAACAACACAATCTAAATTCACACTATTAAATAGGTTTCTATTGAATCTAAATTAAAATAATGTGTTCACATATAGAAGTTAGCTTCTCATGTTTAAAAAAAAAAAATACTATGACACTTAGATACTTTCAAATAAAGTAGAGAAATCTCTAAGTACTCATAAATATTGCTGATAAAAAAATACTCATAAATAACTTTTCATACTTTCTAAAACATCAACTTGTAAAATCAACATTTTTACTTGTTCATATATCCTTGTTCAGATTTAGAGAATAAATCGTGTTAAACCTATTTATGTTTTTTTCAAAAAAAAATTATATTTTTTATTCAGTTTAAAATTTATTATTGAAACTTAAATAAACCAGATCTTACATTTTAACTTTTAATTAATAAAAAATATTTTAATATAAATTTTAAAATTATTATTAATATTATCAACATAAGTTAGCATATTTAACATAATTCCTCAAACAAACTATTAAATAAACTTAATAATACTGCATACACAATGCCATACACATATATAACAACAATAAATAAACTAAAGAAATCTAACATAAGTTGAAGATTGGAACTTTCCTAACCAAATTATTTGATGAAGTGTTAAAATAAAAAACCCAAAATGTTTTTTTTTTGGGAGGTGGCAGGTAGGGCCAAACCCAAGTGGGAGGCATTGTGCTTGGTGGCGTTGTGTTGTGAGGGTTTTGGGGAATGTCATCTGTGTGTGAGTGACAGAATGTGAGTTAGAAGTGTGTGTTATGTGCACATATGTGTGGGAGACAGAGACAGTAATGCAAATCTTTGACCGTTGACTTTTCACATTGCATATTTATAGTTTTATATAAACAGCCAATTATCCATCTTTTCTTATCCTCCATTTAACATCTCGAGAAAAATGCTGAGATCTAACATTTAGATTGAGATTATATTATGTTGATGCAAATATGGTGAGAGGGGTGTGTCATGTTTTTATAATGCCTCTAATTCTCCACTGTGTGTGTGTCTCCCATTACCCAATTTGCCACTATTTCTTTCCTTGTTATCTATATTCTATACACAACCATTGTATAATGGGGGTGTTTCATCTGCAAAAGGGGAGGGAAACTACTTGTTTACTTTATTCCCTTTTTTCTGGTCAAAATATCAGTTTTCTATGTCTATCTTTGGACCCTCCCTCACCGGATTTTCCTTACTAGGTACTAGCCTAGGGTTACTATCTAGGCTTCAAGTCAAAAAGTAATGTGAGATTGAGTGAGGGAAAAGGTTTTGTTGTGGGAAATTAAGAATGTCCCTTTGCCATTTCAAACACATCTTAATTCAATAAAATACAACCTTTCTAACAAAATGCCACCATTAATAGATAATTATATTCTTTAAATATATATTACATTCTTTAATTTTCTTCTATGTGATATTGAAGTATCCAAAGAAAATAGTTTTTTTTTACAATATATGATATATTTAAGGATTAAATATGTTTTTCGTCTATGTGCTATAACATAAAATTGTTTTCGTCTTTGATTTAAGTTTTAGACCACCCAAATGCTTGTAGTATGAAAATCAAAGAATCTTTCTGTATATTGAATTGATTCAATTTGAGATTCCATTTCATCAATTCATTAGAAGTAATTACAACGAACATCACCCTGCAATCAAAGCAAGAGAAAATTTCGAAAATAATTACCAATATTTTAAAACAATTAACAATCATTTAATATATAGAAAGATCACTTTTAATAATTTTCATATTACAAATTCTTAGATGGTCTAGAGTTTGGATCAAAAACGAAAACCAATTTTGTGTTGTAAAGAGACAAAAATATATTTAACCTTGTATTTAAATGTTGTTAGGAGAAGATAAGTTATCAGATATAATAGTTCTATAACCCTACATTTGCATCTTAATTTGTCTTCTTGTATGACTGAAGGTGGTACTCCCTTTTGTTAATTAGTATTCAAATGGAAGTAAGCAAAAGCAGAAACATGGCAATTAAGGACATACATATACCTAATGAGAAAGTAATTATAAGTAAGCACTAATGAGAACAAGATTATTAGTAAGTTGAAAACTTTGAATTACGTAAAAACCATTACTAGTAATCAATAATGTAAAAAATGACAGTGATTGCGTGTAGGATTTTTAAACGACAACGTAAGAGCAGAAGGCTATGCATCATAAGATATGACATATAATTGTGTTGCTAACAACACATATATCTTATTGGACACAATATTGTACGCATCTCTATGTCCTTTTATGTTGAAACCAGGAATGAGAGTTACTAAAGTATGATAAATGAGTTTAATACAAGAAACTAGGTACTAAGGTACAAGGAATAAGTCATATCTCTCAAGTAAATTAAGATATGGATATAATATACCCTTCTAGCATCTTGTGTACGTGTTAAATAAATATGTTTGTATATTTTGGGTCAAGTTTTTACTAGTTTTCATACATGTCTCGGATGCAACAAAGATAGGAGTATTAATTTAACTTGGAGCACCAATGCAAGCATAAATAGTAGCATTTGTTAAAAGTTCTGATTAATAGGTTAAGAGAATTTTATTATTATTGAAAATCACATGTAAATACCTAAAAAGAAATAAAGAAAAAATAATAATTTTCTCTATCCCAATAAAAAGGCTTCTTCCTTAGTTTCTTCACAAATGTCTTAACATTTACCTTAGTTTAATCACTACGACATAGTTTTTCTGTGCCTTTTATTGATCGTTGGATTTAAAAATTTACATTTCACTATTAGAAAATCATTTTATTTAATTTTAGAGATAAAATATAATTAATTATTTTATTAGTTAAATGAGATACTATTTTAGAGATGAAAAAATTATTAATATTTAAATTAATTTCTATTATTGGTAAATAGATTTTAAATTGGTATCTAATTATAACTATTAAAGTTTTAGTTACCAACCTCGTAATCTAAATAATTAGTAGCTAATTAGATATTAATTTAAAAATTATTTTTTAATAATAAAAACTAATTTATATACCAATAATTTTGTTAGTATCTAAAATAATATATAATTTAGTTAATATATCAATTAATTATATATTTTTTTAAAATTGATTTTTATTTAATGAGTAGTATTTATACGTTGTTTTAAATGTTAAAAATAATATTAATTATACTTCTAGTTTCTATCAAATATTTTATTATTGTATATATTTAGCAGATTTCTTGGTTCATGCACAGAAGAATTTAAAAGAGATAAAGGAAAGAAATAAGTAGTTTTGTAGCATTATTGGTGTTAGAAATAAAAAATGATCCTACTTTACTGCGTGTATCCCGTGTGATTTTGTGTAAGCATAAAAGGTCACATACCTTATGCATGAAATTATGTAAAAAAAACCCTTTAAGAAGTAGCATTATATCCTAGGTTAGGGTTCGGAGTAATAATGAAGTAGCAGGGTGATTGTTTTTCAAAACGTTCATACTATAGTGGCTCGAGGAACTAAAAAGAGGAGGGAACAAATTGAGTTTTACAATATGGTTACAGCCAAAATCCAGCAGATAGTTCATTGGTAATGCTAATTGATGATTAAAGATGTGAACATCTTCTTAAGGCATGATTAACTTTATGAAACAAATTATGTGGTCCCTAATATGATGCTTCCATTTGGGGGTAACAAGGAAGAAAATTGTCAGTGGCAGCAGTAACATGGAGGAACATTTGAATGAATCTATAACGAAATCATCATCACCCCATCTTTAAGCTAGGAATGCCTAAAAATTTGGATAAAATTTAGCATAATAAACTAAAGTACATCTTTCTGACTCAATGCTAATTGGCTCTTAGAGATCCAGAGGGAAGTAAAATTTTAAAGTATTTGTTCATCACATGGCACCTTTTTGCTTGTATAAAAACATAGCATAGTCAAGGGTAAAAGGTGATTATACTTTAGTTTTATTTATGTATTTATATATTTTATGTAGAGATCAAAAGGGCATTGAATCTTGTAAAATTTGATTACTTTATGAGATGGAAAAAAAAAGATCATGGTTTTGAAATGGTATGTCTTGCATTAGGCTTTACCCAGGTCTGCTACAAATTCATGCAATGATGGTTCTAAAGACCCTTGAACAGTGCTACTAGTTCAGCATCCCCCACCTTGTTGCATTATTGTGTGAATCTTTTTATCTTCTTCAGATGAAAAAGTAACAGAATGATGAGCATTTCTTTTTCTTTTCGATTTAGAAAAAAAAGACAAACAGAAACACATGTTGAGAGCAGGAAAAATATGGCATTCTAGGCAAGTAACACTTTCAGAGGTTCTTGTTCTTGTGTTACTAATGCCATAAACCCTTTCTCAATCAAAAAGTGTGGTCCTACTAAGCTGTTCATATTCTAAGTGACTTCAACAGTACTTAAACGTGGCGATTTGAGACTCTCAATGTAGGAATTAGTCAAAAGAGCAATACTCATGAATCAACACAAAACCCCAAATCTGAAGTTTTTATCTTTTTTTATCATTTACCCGGTTTGGTTACTTTCAAACGCAAAAATGTTAGGCTCTAGTGCTTTCACTGTGATTAGTTTAATTAATGCCTTGAAATGATGCCTTTTGTTTATATCTTAGTTAAGTTTGAGGTGTGAAAATTTGTACAACACAATCCAGATTCCGCTACTGTGTGTGCCCCCTTAATCAAATATATCAGCACCACATTTTCTTGATTTCTAAATGCTGCTACAAGATAATATGGGTGGTGACTTCATGACATAAACAAAGAAGATAAAAATAACATGAACTCTAGTTCATTTCCACTGCAGTTTTCCCTTTTAATCTTTCTCACCGACTCACATAGCCAGCATCATTTAACCGACAACAAGATCATCATAATATGCTGCGAGAGGAAAGTGATAACACTGTGTATATCTACTCAAAGGGGTCAGTACAATGCTTGTACCTCCACCAGGACGTGTCCTTGTTGCATGCTTCAATTTAAAAGAAGAAGAAGAAAAAAGAAAAGAAAAGGGGAAAGAAAATAGCTAAAAAGACAAAAGTTGAAAAAGAATAAAAGGAAAAAAAAGAAAGAAAGGAAAGGAATATTTGCATAAAGGCAAAGTTCACCTAGCTCAATGGTTGATAAGTATTATGATACCTTGTCCACCACTTCATGCAACAAATAGATAACGCAGTACACCATTACTACAAAAGCAAAATTTGCTGTCAAATTCTGATTTCAGCAACGAACTGTCAATCACAATGCATTTTACACAATTGCCAGGGCTATAAAATATTGTATATAATTCCATGAAAGAAGAAAATTCAAGGACCCTAGCTATATTATATCCTTTTAGTGTGTTGAGGTGAGACTTCATGCACAACATTATTGGGAAGGTGATCAAAGTCCTTGTCAATAATAACTTGTAGCCATTTGAATAAAACCGTTTGCCAATAATTTTGTACTTCAAAATACGTTATATTTTCCCTCCTATTCTATGCTTTTACTTTTTGCTGTCTCATACCATGTTGCTTTCGCTTTCATATATTGTTTTCCCTTGCAATAGAGAAACGATAACGTTTACTTCATTCTTGGCCTGTGATCATGGAGCTTGATAAGGGCCTTCACCCTCCACTCACTGTGGAAGCCATCTTGTCGGTCAAATGTCACCAGAATAAGGATTGTGTTCATGAATGCCTATGCAGGTTAATCCATATGCTACTAGAAGAATCCAGATATATTGCACAATATTGGAAGCAGGAATAGTCTTTATGTATGTGTATAATATACTATAATATATATATATATTATATATATATATATAATATATATGTCTAATGCATACATCACTTCACTGAGTCATACTTTATTTCTAAAAGAAAATTATTTATTTAAATCACATTGCTACCCTTTCACTGTCTTACTTTTGACTCCTGTTAATTATCTGCACAGGTTTTTTTTTGAAGTAATGACATACACGTATTATCACACTCAAATGACTGACATGACAAGAAAACACTAATATATATTAAAATGACCGAAGTTTAAACAAGGGGCTCTTCAGTTTTCTGTTTTTCTTTCTCTAATCATTGACAAGAACACAGTATGTAAGGCTATGACAGCATTGAGAGGACCTAATTCAGTTTATACATCCTAAAGAAAAATAAATAAGAAAAAGAGGAGAAGGAAAAAGGGCAATTAAATTGTATCTAGTATATGAAATTGCATAAAGTAGGGTTCAAGTCAAAATATGTTTACAATGAATACAAAACAGTGCAGGATGGCATCTTCCTTGAAACAAAAAAAAAGTAAATATGACAAAAGGAAAGGATGTTACAGCCTAAATATCTATGAAACATTATGCAATCATTAATTTAAAACATAAAATAATAGACCTTCGTTTGGAAAAGAAAAACAAATAATAGCAAGAGAGAAAACATTGATCAGTTAACATAAATTGAAGTTCATGCAAGTTGCATCACAATTCACTAGTGTTCAAACATGGTCAGTGAAAGGGAGAACAACCTCTGTTAAAGGTGAAATAAAATATGGAAAATAATTATTATCAGAAAGGAGAGAAGACAGAATCTAATTTATCTACTTTATCTTCTAGCTGGACTCAGCTTTCTAGAACTTAGTGTCAACCAATGGCAACGATAAAACATGATCCCTCCAAGATTTACATAACCAGGGAGCTTAGATTATAATGATTCATGTCAGGTGTTGAGGCATATTACTCCATATATATAGATAGTTATTTATGAAACATAAATGCAAGCAGTTGATTAGTGAGTAGTGGCCACGTAGCCTATAATAGAAAATAAACACCTTATTAGGCATCCTTCCAAATTTGGGAAATTGAGAGCAAGGTGCATTTAATAAAACCATGATTGGCGTTTTCTGTTTACTAAATTCTTTGGCCCTTAATAAAGAAGAACCAACCAAATGGGTGACTTGGTTGAGGCCACAAATCACATGGCAGAGCCAATAAAATGAGTTTGTCGGCTACTTTTCAGGGCAAGGATTGGGAGGCTAGTGATAACACTGTGAGCAAGGCACAAACATTTTGATTATGGTCTAGCATGTAGCAGAGGATAAACATTAATCCAAAAGTTGGAAAGCATAGATGACAAGATGAATCAAAAGAAAGAGACAATGTGATTAGCAGAGTGAGAGTATTCAGTGAAAATGGCTAGGATAGGTGGTTTTGTGATTCCAAAGCAACGATGTTTATTGCAAAGCACAAACTTTACTCAGTAATAATTGTAATTCTAGGCTCCTCACGCCCAATTAAATGCAATATCATGTACTAAAGTGATTAAGAACCATGAAGGAAGTTCATGTCAAATCCTAGAGCTTTAACTGGCTTAGCTTGAAAACCTTTCAGCCCATCGTTTCTTGTCACCCCATAGGTTAGCCTGTGGGACCTTAAAACGCGAATGCCCTCTTGACCTCAAGTACGCCACAAAAGTATCTCTCTTTTAGATGATGATTGCAGTCATATGGACTGTGGAGTAGGGGCATGCTTTCCTCACTCTCTAAGTTCCATCTTTCTTGTTCCCTTTTTGCCTTTTGAGTTTGTTTTTGGGGGAAAGACTAGTGGGACAAGCAAAGAGATAAATATTGGGATAATATAGAGAGAGAGTGCTTAAGACCATGTAAGGTGGGGAACATATTCATAGAGACGTTGAAAATAAATTATGTTCATAGGATAGTAGGCTGCATAACACCTAAGGGCTGTGCGTTTCTTGCTTTAAATGGGATTTGAGATTACATTACCCATATTTTTCCAATATAAACAGTTATAAGAGAGAGGTACTTGTACTTGTGGACCATCGAACTTTGGAAGAGATGCTGGTTTTTCTAGATAGTGCTGTGTGATATATGCAGATATAAAACCAATGTTTTCCAGAATTGAAATTTTTGTGGAAAATTAGGGTGTGACCCCCATGAAGAGTGGAAAGGGTGTTTACATAATTATGATGTCATATTTAGACCTTGTCAGGGGCCCCTCCATCTCTCTTCCTTGAGGGGAAGATGTGGCTGAACAAAAGAACATCTGAGTTTGCCCCCACCAATCCCTCTTGAATTAAGTCTCATTTGGGATTCCTTCCATGGTGGTAGGTAATGGTTACCAGCACCTAGACATAGCCTGTGATTCGTGAGATGCACCACTGCCTCAGGCCACGTTTTGTATAGTTTTATTTCACTATGAATAACATGAGAAAATGGCCCTGTCCCGCATTAGGGTGTGAAGGACATGCAAATACGTGTAAGCATTTTCAGTTTCACAACAGGCTTTCCAAAATCTGCCAGAGGGAATATCACATGTTTGTTGCATAGCTAAAAAGGATAATTCATTGTGTTAGTGTGACAACGATGGTTGAAACTTTTCAAAGTGATCAAATTTTGGTCTGAGACCCTGAATATTCGAGATAGAACCATGCAACTTGCAGGATGATATTTGTTGCGACAAAACTACAATTTATGATGGCATCCTTTGACCATTTATCAATCTTTTGGAAAGTTAATAGGTTTTTGGGAATCTCGATAGTCATGAAGCCTATTTTCATTTCGGTGCTTTTTATTCCAGTGGTGGAAGCAGGTTGACTCTTCAGCCAATTTAGATGCTAATGGCCAACACAAATCTCTGTGCAGCTTTACACATTGTAAGATCATTGCCTGAATTATCCAAAACAGTTCTTCACTAACAAAATTAAGGGCCTATAATGAAGAAGCATTTATATTTTCATCAACTTTAGTAACTTTCTACACAGTTCCTAATTGATCTGTCACATCATTAATTAAAGTTTACCAAGATTTCTCTCTTGTGGTAAATACTTTAAACTGTTTTTTAAACAATTTACACCATGATTCACTGTAGTTGTAACATAAGTGCATCAAACATTAAATCCACAGTATAACAGTAAAAGGCCACACATTTAAGAAAACATTGACTTGTGGGAGGTTTCATTATTCACACAGTATCTAATAAACAAGAAACAGCTGCCTAGACTAAGAGAAAGCTAGAGTTTTCCACTCTCCTAGCAAATCATTTTCTAGTAACCAAATGCATGCCCATTGACTTTTGAGAAAATTAAAGATTACCCTGGAATGGGATGATAATAGGTATCACTACTCAAATACCAAAATACTTCCATCCCACGAGCATGAAGCAATAACATTAGGTATAATGGGGTGGAAGGCAACATCTATGCATGCTTGCTCATGGGCCTTGATTTTCTTCACAACTTTGGATGACTGATAATCATAAAGGTAGATAGAGCCATCTGAAGAGCCAGAAGCGAGTTTTTTCCCATCTAAGCTGAAATTGCACTTGATTGGAAACCCAGAGATCACATGGCCCTCATATCGCTTATATTTGTTGAGTCTGTAAGGTGGGGTGGCAGTAAAGATTGCAACATAATTTCCATTAGACTGAGCAACAAAGATTGAATCAAATGGGTGGAGCCTCAAGCAAGGACATGTATAAGCTTCTGCATAAACCTGATTCAGGAGTATAATAAGCTAATTAAAAATCTAAATTCATTAAGTCATAACAACGTTTACATGTACAAACGGTCAAAATGATATTTAGAGATGAATTGCATACTCCTAAATGCATACAAGCATAAAGAACGAAAGGTGGTAAGCATCATAGAAAATTAAGTGGGCCTGAGTTTTATCACATTTAATTTAATATCATCTCATGGAAAGTCATCGGAAGGCAATTAAAAAGTGATCTTTTAAGCTACTTGTGAAGCGTTATCAGTGGAAATCATGCTTCTTTGCTGCATTAATACTGTCACTAATATTTAACTACCATCAACAAATCTAATTATTTAACAGAATGTCAGGATACCCTGAGAGAGAAGTTTAAATAAGTAAAATGTAGATAATGTAATTTAATCCAATATGTAAGGACAACGTTAATTTTTTTGTTTCCTGCAATATAAACATGAGCATTTCACATGCAGGTATAATAATATTTTAACCTTAGTTATTTCCAGAAAATGAAAACAACACGATGAACAAAAAGATGCATCAGCTACAGAGCAGTAGAAGACTCTTAACAAAACTTTTAGGTTCCTTAAGTGATTTGAGTGCAGAAATACGTGTTCCTTAGCAATTTTCAAGCCGTTCATTTAAACTCAACATCTATCTAGGAAATAAATTGAGTATGGGTATTCATCCCATTGGATATTGAGAAAATAATAGAAAAGCACATATCCAGCTGTTTGCTAAATTATGGAGCAATTATTCTGACTATACAGCTGTAATTAAGGGAGTAAAATTTCCGATTATACATGGCCGTTTTTATTTCTTTCTGTTTCTGTAAATTATAATATTTACTATTTCTAATTGAAATTCTAATTGGGATCTTCATTTGTTGTACTCTAAAAGGCTACTTATGTCATTTGTATCACACATTTCAGAGTATGCGAATATACTTTTTTTACATGGTATTAGACCATTAGTTTTTAACCCTAACAACAAAATAGTTACGAACCTTGGTAGAAGAAGAAAGAAGAATAGAGTAGCTAGACCGAAAAACGCACCAACTCTTAACTGGTGATCTTATTTCGTCAAAAGAAAGAAAACAAAATTGGTTAATAAGGGAAACTAGTCCCTTTCGCACATGATTATCATTGTCAAAAACATATCAAAAGTACACCTCTACCTCGTCAAGGTTAGTCTTAATATAAAGACACAACCCGTCCCACGATGGTATGTCGTACACATATTCAATGTGGTACCTTGAAGTCTAAACAATTCTTTCCAAGAGAGACTTGAGAACATAGTATCTCTATCACTCACAATTTAAGTCGAAATTCCATGTAACTTTACCATCTCTTTGATAAAACTTCAGCTATCGATCTTGCCGAATACGAATGCTTTAGGGGAATGAAATGTCCATACTTACTAACCATTTTGGGAGTTTTAATATGAAATCCATGCTTATGTCTTCCCATATTGCCATCAGAATAGGAAGCAATTGAAGAAGCCCTTGGGGTGAACATGCTTGATACTTACTTTGTTGACAAAATAGGACAAGTTGCAACATAATTCGTAACCATTTTCTTTTTCAAGTTCTCTCTTCTAAACATGGTACCGTCATCTGTGACTTGCTTTGCCACTAATCCTTCCAACATTGTATCATAGTTTATCCTATCAAGGATTGTTGGTAATTGTGTCACATGCTATCGACCCACCCACAAATATCTAGACTCGCACCAGAGATGTTTAGTCCTAAACGTGAGGATTGTGGGTTGTTACGAAGTGGACTTTAAGCCTAACTCAACCCCATAAAATCGGCTCATAAGGTTAAGGTTTGCACCCACTTATATACAATGAAAGGCTCTAATCTCTAGTCGATGTGGGATCTCCAACACACCCCCTCACGTCGAGACTACCAACTTGTGCGTGGGACTATATATTATGGGTGGTCCGATAGCGGCCCGATAGCGGGTGGCACGATAGGCCCAACAAATCACATGCTATCGACCCACCCACAAATATCTAGACTCGCACTAGAGATGTTTAGTCCTAAACGTGAGGGGTGTATTGAAGATTTTCCATCAACTATCGATATGACCAAATTATAGTATATAAGTGGATGCAAACCACACCTTACAAGCCGACATGAAGTTGAATTATGCTTAAAATTCAATTTCTAAAAGGGTATTATCGTGTAATGAGAAGGAAACACAAATTCGTGCGTTTCTTGTGGGCATACTACTCGTAGGAGCAAACATTTTAGAAATCATGTATGTTTTCAATTTTGTGTTTTTTTTTCGTATTGTCACTTTTCATGCTAGATACATTGCTCTTTGCCACCACACAATTCATCACTTGTGTTACTATTCATCATTCAACGACTTTCTAGTAGGCCTCTTCCAGTCAATTTTATTGTTTATTGTAAACATTTTTCCTACAAGTACTATTATGGCCAATGATTTCCTAGAAACATTTTTTCCAGTGAGTTCCTTTTTCCATTAAACCTTTTCCAACCAACATTACTGCTAATTGTCGACATTATCTAGCAATTGTTTTTTCTTCTTCTAGAGAGTTTTTCTTTTCCTGACAATCGTCACTATTGGCATCACCTTGATATGCAAAGACACTATTTCTCCAACAATCGCCATGCCCCTTAAGCACTTTGGCTCCCCAGGAACGAATGCACTCTAAGCATTTTTTCCTTTCCGATAGCCATTGTGTCCTTTTAGCATCTTTGACTTTCTGGAAGCCATTATGCTTGTTAAGCATTTTTTACTTTTAAGATAATTGTTGCCTCTTTGGAGCATTTTCATTTTTCGACTGTTGTTGTATCCTCTAATCATTTTTGCTTTTGATAGTTCCCCCTTAGCGTTTTTGCTTTTTGACAAATGTCATGTCCTTTGATCACTTTTGTTTTCCAATAGTTGTGTTCTTTGATATTGTTTGCTTTCTGACAACTGTCGTGCTAACTACTCATTTTTGCTTTGACAATCATCATATCATTCATACGTTCTATAGCTTGAAGGGGAGTGTTAAATATATGATTTAGAAAAGGACAGAACATTTTGAAGATTAATTATCACTTTGACAAAGAGAAAGTCAGCTCTAGAAAATATCTACTAGCATTATTTACTATGTAGGCTTTGACAACCAACTAGTTAACATGTTTTTTACTCTCTCAAGAGGTCTTTTGTTGATGATTTTTGCAACAAGTTTGTCTCATGATACATATACAATAACTTGAACGGGAGTATTAGAGATATGAGTTGATTGTGTTAGAGATAAGATTTGATTACATTAGATAGAGAGATATATTATGATTTGATAAGAAAATATCTTATCAAATATTTCCTATTATTATTTTTTAAAAAATCATGTTAAGCACCACTATGAAATCTTAGCATCCGAACTAAGTTGGCACCTTAATCACAAATATTTCCCATTATTAGATATTGATTTTGTTCATTATTATTGTATCTCTTATACATAATAAGAATATGCATGTGTGTACCCTTAGGGATGGCAAAGCAGACTGGACTGCTAGTCCACCCTCATTTAGGCGGGATGGGTTAAATTTTTGAACCTACCAACCCACATAGGCCCGGTCCACCTAACCCGCAAACCTAACGGACCAAAGGCGAGACAGTATTTTTGGTACTTTTAAAGAGAAATCTCATGCTTTTGGAATTAAAATTGGTGGTGGTCAATGTTTTATATACAACTTTATTTACATTAATTTCTTTATAAATCACTTGATTCATTAAATTATTGTTGATATTTACTCTTTTGTTAGGCATTAAACCTTCTTTTATTAAAATATTAAAGTTTCATTAAATTTAATTGCTCTTCCTTGTATTTTTATTGTCCAAAAAATAATATTAATGATTATAACCAAGTAAATAAATCCAAAACAAAAAATTAAAAAACTATGAAATAGTGGCGGGCTTGCCAACCCACCCTCTGACGGGGTGGGTTACTAATTTCAACCCGTATCCCATTGGCAGGCCAGTGACGGGCCAGGCTGGCCCGTTTAGCCACCCATATTGTACCCTACACATAGAATTCATTACATTCCATCTTGGTTTCTCTCTTCTCAACATTGTATTAAAGCGATACCATCTTCATCACCTGTCTGTCACTAATCCTTCAAACACAATCTATCATTGGCCAATGTTATCGATATCGGAACATGTTGGGAACCCTAAAAACCCTTATTGATGTTATAACGGAAACCATAACGAAGTATGGCAGAAGCATTCCAGTCAAAAGAAATACAAATATATACGTATAGATAACTTAAAAAAATACAAAAAGAATGAAAGAGACAATCATAACTAATAATAATACTATGTCTAGAAATTCAAATAACAATATCAAATAAAAAACACCACAAATTTCAAGTTCAAAACTTAAAATAACAACAAAACATAAAAGAAATCCAATGGAGCATAACCCTCCTCCTCTTCCCCTTCATAGAAACTCTTGTCAAAGTTAAGTAATTTTTCAAACTCAGAATCAGAGTTATCAAGCAATTCATTCTCAATCCTAATTTGAATATTTCCTTTAAAAAAGAAAAACACTTGTGGCAGGTGGCAGTATGCGGCAATGGACGACGGTGTGCGGCAACAATAGGTAGCTGGCAATGGCATTGGGACAGTAGCGACAGTGGCGACGGAGACGTCAGCAAGATCGTCAATAACGACAAGTGACGCTGATCAACGACGATGAATAGTGGTCGTGGGCAGTGGCTGTGTACAATTGTTGTGTGCAGTGACAGTGAGTAGCAACTACAGATTAGGGTTATCTAATAGTAGTTGTTAGTTGGTTAATACTAACATGCTAATTGGGTCGAGTATGGCCCAAATCATTTTAATGTCTAAGTGTGTCGATAACCACTTACCACTAACACGTTAATTGGGTTGAGTATGACCCAAATCATTTTAATATCTATGCCCACAATATTAGGTTTTTCTCCTAGCTAGGTCAAGTTTCTCCCAACGCCCATGCCACAAACCTCATCCCCTCGCTCACAATTTGTTCTCCCCACGTTTTTCGCCATTTTCGTTTAGCCTTACCATCCCGTGATGCAAAAAGCGGCCGCCATGGGCTGTCATGAGAAACCCGCTTCACCATCGCCATGTTCTGGCGACAAGTGCCATGGCCATTTTTCAATAGCACTACATCAGGGTAATACACGTTAGAATAGGGCAACATAGTCACATGACAATGAAAAATATATGTTGAAGATCCCATATTAACTAGAGATATGGCCAAATTATAATATATAAGTGGGATACAAACCTCACCTTAAAAGTTGATTTTGTGAAATTAAGTTAAGCTTAAAGTCCACTTCATAAGATAGTATTGGAGCTTATCAAGAGCCTATTCTAGTGAGATTAGTTAAGCCTTAACCCCACTTTCATAATATGGTATTAAGAGACTATTCTAGCGAGGTTTATTGGACCTATCATGTTACCTGCTATCATAACCCCTTCTATCCCATGCTCAAGATGTCCAGTTCTTAGTGGGAATGGGTACATTGGAAATCCCACACCAACTAGAGATATGACCAAATTATAATATATAACTAAGATGCAAACCTTACCTTACAAGTCGATTTTGTGAGGTTGAGAAATGAGGTCATACTGTGACAACAAGGATCCTATATGTATTGCTCAAAATCCAGCACAGTCAAACTAAACATGAGAAAATTGAGAAACAACTGAGCCTGATGATGAATATTAGGCCATTCCTTCCAATGAAGCAACAAGACGTCCTTACAAAGGATGTTCCAACCTAACTTTGAACTTCCTGCAAGTACAATGGCCTGATTGATATCTATGCCATCTTGAGGGGTGGGGTTGGGGGCAGGAGGCTGGCAGGGGCAGCGTGACGGCAGGGTTGAAAGTATATTAGGAATAAATGGTTAGGCATTTTAGGAAAACTTTTTAGTTAGAATAAAATATGAATCTGCTGATTCAGTTGTTGTTAGGCAGGCTGTTTTTATACTATTTTGCTGCTATATGTTTTACCTAATATGAAGCGTGTTGGTTCCCTATCCTAAACAAATTCTTGTAATAAATCATACTATTCATGGGCAAATAGTTGATGTGGAATGTGTTTCTTTCTGGACATGCAGTCACTTACATTTTATTTTATTTCCATATTTTAGATGATAATGCTCCGCAAGAACAACAGCCCTATCCCAAATTCTCACCATTGGAAAAATCCAAATCTCACATTGACTAGAGATGCTGTCAAATATAGTATATGACAAGTTAGTTTTGTAGGATTAAGTTAAACCCTATTTTGTAAGACTCACTAGGATTACCTATAGATTTAAAAATACGGAATACTAAATTATTAAAATTTCATATTTAATGTCAATACAAAATATTAAGAAAACATAACAACATAACAGTGTGCATACATTAAATGACTCAATCACGGGCTGGTTTTAGAATATAGAACTTGCAGGCTATAACTTATACTAGACTATCTGCATTATTCCATTCTCTCCAGGATGACTTATTAACACAAGTAACAGCTGCTTAAACTAACAATACACAAACTTCACAGCAATTTGGTAATAAGATGAATAGTAAAAACAGAATATGAAAGATAGATATTGTATTCTCTTACCTGATTAGACAACGGTACCTCCCTTGACACATCCCAAACAATAATAGCGTTCTCACTTATATTAGTCTGAGATACATCACAAGAAGAAATGAATTGCTTCCCATTCCTTGTGAACTCAAGATCGAGAATCGGACCTAAGTTTCTATTATAATGATGCACTACTTTGCCAGTTCTGACATCCCATAATTTGATATGGCCCTTTGAACCTCCAGAAAGGAAGATATTTGAATTGTCTGGATGGAACTTTATAACTGCAACAATTTGATCTTCACTGAAAACCTGAGTCTCCATTCCCTTTTCAACATCGACCAACCGTGATGTGCAATCATATCCACAAGAAAGTAGAAAGTGCCCTTGCTGAGACCATTTCACATCTTTGACGGCTGCATTGTGGAAGTTTAGCACACATGCTTTCTTCTGATTTCTGCTCCATACATTCCATACGCAAATTGTGTGATCCATCCCGGCAGATGCAAGGAGGTGAGCTGTAAGCTAACTCTGATGAACAATAAATACTAGTATACATAATAAGCATATCTCTCTTACTCTTTCTCACATATATATACACAACACTTTTCAATACTTAGATTTTAAATTTATTCTAGCTGTGAAAAAATGCTTTATACATCAAAATCCAATTAAAATATAATACAATTGCAATACCTTTATCAATAAGAAACAACTTAGGAAAATTATTCCTTATTACGACTAGTATATCACACACATACAAGGGCAACAGTTTGTCAACAAAGAGAACATACCATGAGTTGATGACCAATGTATAGCATTGACTGCATTAGTATGCCCGGATAAAGTTGTAGATAGCTTTTCAGATATCAGATTCTGGCTTTGATGACCCTTTGCTTTACTTTTCAACAACGACAAAATATTATGATGTATATCAGCAACTGAGATACTACCTAAGTTTTACGAACAAGAAAAAGGTCAGAGCAGTTGTCTCTATCAAAGATTAATATAGAACCATTAAAACATGCAGCACATCTATGCCTGAAGAAAGTACCAACAGAAAAAGGTATGTGTGAGGAAATAAAGAAATTTAAACTATGCAAGCTCATCACTCAGCCAGAGACAGAATATAGCATATGCATACTTCAAAATTAAGAAGTGGAGGTCCTTAAATTGAGAAGTGGACCTTGAACTAAGATAGTAGCTATACAAAGCAATTGTTGAATAAGCACTGTGCTCATAGACAACCAATTAAAAACTATAGACAATATTAAAATAACTTTAGCATGGCTATCACTACAGACTTCAAAATTATTTTAACACATTTTGAAGTTGGTTAGCTGCATCCATAGACACTATGTTCATGCAAGAAGTACTCTAGTCATGCCAAAAAAATCCAATTCTCTTAAATACCTCCACAACCAGGAAAAGAAAATCTCAGTGCGATTTATATAGAAGAATACAGATATAATTATGAAAAAATAAGTACCTAAGACTCCAAGTTTTGTCTATTTCCTAGGGAAAAGAACATTTGCTTTCCATACTCACTAAAGTATCCAGGCCACAACCATGATATGTTTCCCTCCAAGTCATAAGATGTTATCACAAATGTTACATATATGATATGATTTGATTACATTAAATAGAGAGATATAAAATATTATTTGAAAAGGATATATCTTGCCAAATATTTCCCATTATTAGATATTGATGGTGCTCTTTATTATTGTATCTCTTCTCTTCTTCATTATAAATAAGAATACTCTTCTAAGTACCCAATACATGGGATTCATTATATACCTTCTTGATTTCTCTCTCCTCAACAAGGTACTAGAGTGGTACATCCTCCGTAGCTTGTTTTGCATTGATCCTTTCAACATGGAATCACGATCCCAACAAGAAGGGAACTCAGATTTGTACTTTCCCTATCACTGCTCAGAGGACTAAATATTATAGAAATTGTGTACCTTTTCTAGTTTCTATTTTTTTCTCTACCATCACTATTCATGTTGGACACATTGTTAGTCACCGCTGTCACAAATTCACAATTCACCACCCGCATTACTATTCACCGCCAATGAATTTCCAACAAGCCTTATCTGATCAACATTATTGTTTACCGCCGACGTTTTCCCAGTGAGTATTATTTACAGCCAATGTTTTCCAGCAAATACTATTTCACCACAACGCAGCTTTTTTCATCCAAATTCTAGCAGCCAATCACTGCTTCTCACCAATTAACAAAGACCCATCTCTTTTCCAGCCACTTTGCAGATTTCAACTTATTTTCTACTTCTTTTTTCTCTGTTCTGTCTAGAATTTCTCTTTAAAAAATTTGAAACAGCAATGACTCCTCTTTAATTCTTCCTACTTTTTTTGCTATTTTATCTCTCAGCGGCATAAACTATGTTAAGGGTTTAGGGTTCAAAACATCGTTACCCCACTATCCCGCTATATCACTTAACGGCGCAGTCATTTGGCATCGACTACTCTGATCATAACTCAAAAATTGAACAAATTCCACTAAATATGAATGTGAATGAAGTACCACTCGAACAGTCTCTAATTAGAAAAATGCACACAAACAAAAACAGATCAATTTTGGACAACACAAAGGCTAAAAAAAGTGATGAATACCTGATAGCGTGAACGGAGAAAGAACAGGAACCAGGTCAGGAAGAGGGGGAGGGGTGGGACCCATCAGAGCGCGTTGTCGTTTTGAAATGTAACTTCCGGGAATAGGAGGTTGCTTTTGGTGGATTAAAGGAGGCGAAGGGGAAGGAAGATGTCGTTTTGACGGATTAGAGGAAGAGTGTGATAATCTCTGTCGTTTGGGTTGTTCTTCGTCATCTGAGACATTCGAATACGCATTCCGCAGAAGATCCATTTCTATTTCTCCATCTGTTTCCCTACACAAATAATACAAATAATGATAACAACAATAAATATTAATATTAATGATAAGGTTTTGGATGTTAAAATAATAACTATACGACTATAACTTGTTTAAAACCATTTAACGTATAGCATATCTAGCATTTTATTTGTGTATATATGGTAAATCATAAAAATGGTATAATATGTAATCATTCCCAAAATCACAATTAAAGACGTTACCTTCGTATTAAGAATTACATTTATAGTTACATCTACATTTTTTACTTTTATAATTATTATATATGTATTTATATTTATTAAAATTAACTATAAATTTATAATGATAAAATAATTTAATAATAAATTAAATGTTGTGAAATAGATAAAATCACAAATAATGCCACAAATACTCTAACACAACAATTTAACCAAACTTATAATAGAATTATTAAAGAAAACAAAAAAAATAGTAGGATTTTGTTCATTGAATAAAAAATTGAAAGGAAAAAAACGTACCAAATAAAAGTACGTCGGTGGGAGTGAGAGGGATTAGCCTATGAGAAAGAAAGGGGTTAGTCTATGAGAAAGAAAGGACATAGGGAGAAAAGGAGAGGCGTGTTAGTCTATGAGCGAAAGGAATGAGAAAATGGATTGGAGATGGAAGAACAAACAAGCAAAACGCTTACGTTTTGGGATTTGATTGGGAGGGTTAAAAATAAAGAATGGTGGTGAGGGAGGATATGGAAGGGAAGTGGTTGACAGTGGTGATAAAGGATATGAATGATCGATCTGACTAAGTCCCTCTACGGGTCCAAGGCAAAAGCATATTTCATTATATTTTCTTCTTTTCTATATATTATTTTTCATGATTAATGTTGATTGAACAATTGAGGATGAATTTTTGGTTAATTGCTTAATGGTGGCACATGTGTTGTAATGATAAAAATAAGAAATACGAATATATATAATAATATTTACTTTTTATTATAATTTATTCTTTAAAAAAAATATTCTCAATTTTTATTATAATTTAATAAAAAGATTATTAATAAAAATTTTACTTACAAATGGCAAAGGTTCGAGCCGAGCAGGTGCTCAAGTAAAACCAGTTCATGGCAGAACTAGATGCGTCACGGGCGAGTAATGAGGAGTTATGTAAAGCCAACGAGGAATTATGTAAGGACTTCCAGCAGCTAGGCGAACGCTCCACAGGGAAGCGAGGCCCGACTATTCAACCAAGGGCTCGCCCCAGGCTATTCTCACAGGCGATTATGGACGTTGTCGTACCAGCCAGTTTCATAACGCCCAAGATTGTTTTTACAAGTGCAGAAGACCCAGAGGCCCATCTCACATCATTTAATGCTCAGATGATGATCTCGAGAGGAACGAATGCTATGCATTGCAATATGTTTTTGGGCATGTTCACAGGCACGACGCTATAGTGGTTTGTTGGCCTCCCAGACGACCACATCACCTCGTTTGATAAATTTTCTGGATTGTTCAGGGAACAATTCATCGTCAACCAAGCTCAACCGCCTGTCCCTTTCGACCTCTTCGGTGTGAAGCAGAGACAGGGAGAACCTTTGAAGGATTTTTTGAACAGGTTTGGGGCGTTCGTAGTAAGGCTCCAGACTCAGGATGAGGCCTTGATGGTCCATGCCTTTGGGCAGGGGATCCTGTCAGGGCCATTCAACGACTCGCTGATCAGAAATCGGGCAAGGATGTTCGGGGAAATCCGACGACGAGTTGTTGCTCACATCGCTGCGGAAGAGGCTGTAACAGTGAAGCGCGATAGCACGTACCCAGGGCAGGCCAAGCCCAAAGAAGGCAGTCGAGCTCAACCAATGAGAGTACATGAAGTTGTGATCGAGAAGAGGTCAAATGCACGACGAGCACCTTACGCGCCAAGAAAGAGCCAACCCTAGTCGAAGGTGAGAGATGACTTACAAGGAGATGTTGGCTATGCCAGGTATGGCAAATAAACTGAGGTTCCCCTCGAAATCTGACAGGAATTTGGGACCACGCAAGGAGGTCTAGTGCGAGTTCCACAAAGCATTCGGGCATGATGTAGAGCACTGTATAGCCCTAGGCTACCAATTAGCAGGCTTGATAAAGGATGAGTTTTTGAAAGAGTATCTGAAGGGGAGTCAGGAAGGGTCGAAGGAGGAGCTTCCTCCAGCGAACCAAGGGCACGAGGTACCTGTCCACGGTGAGATTAGGAGGATTTTTAGGAAGGGTGTTCCGCCTCCAAACGCAAGAAGTATGCGAGGAAGGTGATGTCGGTAGAGGCACAAGGGATTGACCAGCCAGCCGAGCCCGACCTCTGTTTTACAAAGGCTGATTTGGGAGACGTAGTCCCACGAAGATGATCCAGTAGTGATCTCGGTCGTCACTGTGGGAAGAAGAGTGCACAGGATCTCATTGACCAGGGGAGCTCGGCCGCCGTAATGTTTTGGATAACATTTAGTAAGTTGTAGTTGTCACCTGACCAACTGAGACCATATGATGGCTGCTTGTTTTGTTTTGTTGCAGATCTGGTGGAAGTAAGGGGGCATGTGGAGTTAAGGACGAATTTCTCAAACGGCACCTCATCTCGCACAATCAGTATCAGGTATTTGGTTGTTAACGCAATTTCGGCTTATAGTATGCTTTTGGGCAGACCTTCCTTGAACAGGTTAGGCGTGGTGGCCTCGACAAGGCACATGAAGATGAAGTTGCCCTCCCTTGAGGGAGGGGTAATTGTCATCAAGTCTGACCAGAAGGCGGCGAGGAAATGCTATGAAAATATCCTGAAAAACAAGAGGGGAATAAATGTGGTCACCATCCAAGCACATGGACCTGACAGGACCACCCGTACAGAAGTCGCTAGTGAAAGGCGACCTGAGCTTGATGGAGAGGTTTGGGAGAAAGAGATTAAAGGGAAGAAGTTCAAGCTCGGCTCATCACTAGGCCAGGAGATGGAAGATCAGATCGTCGAAGTGATAGCAAGACACTTGAATGCTTTTGCATGGACTGCCTCAGATATGCCCGATATCAACCTTGATTTCTTGTGCCACAAACTCAATATGGACGAGAAGGTCAGGCCGGTAATATAGAGGAGGAGGAAGTTCAATGAAGAGAGACGCTTGGTTATCAAGGAAGAAATCCAGAAACTTTTGAGTGTTGGCCACATAAGGGAAATCCAATACCCTAAGTGACTAGTAAATGTTATGCTGGTAAAAAAGGCCAATGGGAAGTGGATAATGTGTGTCGACTTCACAGACCTGAATAAAGCCTGTCCTAAGGATTCAAACCACTACCCAACATTGATTCCTTGGTGGACAACGCTTCGGGTTGCCGACTTCTAAGCTTTCTAGACGCGTTCTCAGGATACAACCAGATCCGCATGCATCCCCGCGATGAGAGTAAGACCACGTTCACAGACCTCTCTAGCTATTGTTATAAAGTCATGCCCTTTGGGCTGAAGAACGTCGGCGCTACCTATCAGAGCTTGATGGATAGGATCCTCGCCCCCATGATTGGGCGAAATTTGCAAGCATATGTGGACGACATGGTCGTCACCTCGGAAGAGAAAGACCAACACGTCACTGATTTGGAAGAGCTATTTACTACAATAACTAAGTATGATCTGAAATTGAACACATAAAAGTGTGTATTTGGGGTGGAGGCAGGGAAGTTCTTTGGATTCTTGCTCACTGAACGAGGGATCGAAGCGAAGCCAGACAAGTACGCAACAATCATAGGAATGAAGAGCCCTGGCACTGTGATGGAAGTGCAGCAGCTGACTGGGTGGATGGTCGCTCTATCCCGGTTCTTATTAGCAGGAGGAGATAACGGGTACCCTTACTTCCAATGTTTGAAGAAGAACAGTCGCTTCACGTGGACTCACGAATGTGAAGAGACGTTCCTCAAGTTGAAGGAGTACCTGGCTAGCCCGCCTGTCCTTTGTAAGCCGCTATCAGGTACTCCCCCTTCGTCTCTATTTTACAGTTACAGATCGAGCAATCAGCTCGGTCATTGTGCAAGAGCAGGATCAGGTTTAAAGGCCCATATACTTCGTGAGCAAGGTGCTACAAGGGCCCAAGGTATGATATCAAGCCATCGAGAAGGCAGCCTTGGCAGTAGTGTTCACAGCTCGACGACTCCATCACTACTTCCAGAGTTTCACTGTGACTGTCATGACCGATCTTCCAATTCGTAAGGTTCTCCAGAAGCCCGATATAGCAGGTCAAATGGTACGTTGGGCAGTCGAGCTATCTGGGTTCGAGGTATAGTACGAACTGAGGGGGCCCATTAAGGGCCAGGTATATGCTGATTTCGTGGTAGGGCTATCCTCAAAAGCCACCCAGGTATGCGGTGGAAAGTTTCAGTGGGTTCTCTCCGTAGACGAATCCTCTAATAAGCAAGGTAGCGGTGCTGGAATCATTCTGGAGGGACCCAATGGACTGTTGATTGAGCAGGCCCTTAGATTCGCTTTTAAGGCTAACAATAACCAGGCTGAGTACGAAGCGCTGGTAGCTAGGATGTTGTTGGCCAAAGAGTTGGGCGCTCGAAGTTTGCTGGTAAAAAGTGATTCGCTGCTGGTAATCGGGCAGGTCACAGGTAAGTACCAGGCCAAAGATCCACAAATGGCCTCGTACCTGAGGTATGTTACACTCTTGAGGGAATCTTTTTCCACGTTCGAACTGGTCCATGTCCCGAGGGAGCAGAATGCCCGAGCAGACCTGTTTGCCAAACTAGCAAGCTTAAGCAAAGAAGGTCGACATAGGTCAGTTATCTAGAAGACCTTAAAATCGCCCAGGACCACTGCAGATGGAGTAGCAGAGGTCAGCCATGTGGAAACCTTGGGGATCAGCTCGGTAAAAGGCAGAGGGCATTGATCATTGGCGCAGAAGACGTTGAGGGTGCCTAAGATAAGCATTTATGGCTTGTCGAGAGAAGAGTCGTCAGAGGTCTTACAACTTGACGTAGTAGAGACTTGGATGACACCATACCAGCATTACCTTGTCGATGGTATGCTCCCGGCAGAGCCCGCAGAAGCGAAGACGGTTAAGAGAAACGAAGGTAGGTACACCCTTATTGATGGAAAGTTGTTTCGTCATGGCTACACCCATCTCATCCTCACCTATGTAAGCGGGGATCAGTGTATTCGTATCATGTCAGAGCTTCATGAGGACATTTGTGGGAGCCATGTTGGAGGAAGAACTTTCTCCCTGAAAGTCGTTCGTGTTAGAATATATGGCTTTAAACTAGAGGGGGGGTGAATTGTTTAAAGAGAGTTTTCGCAACTTTTTCAGCCTTGAATGAAATTACTTTGAGAAAACCTTGATTAAGAAATCAGTTTTTCAAAACATAAAGCAAAGGCACAACACTAGTAAAAACAATCAGTTGTTTTACCGAAACAATCGGTTGTTTATACCAGTTTATCAAATAACAAAACTGAATTTAAAGAGTTAAAGATAGAGAGATTGCACACAGATGTTTATACTGGTTCACTCCAAATTCAGAGCTACATCCAGTCTTCTCAGAAACCCTGAGGAAATCCACTAAGCAACCACAACTTGATCACTTACACCACAACCAAGAAAGTGACCTTGAACACTTCAAGACACACACTCTTCTTGGCCAACACACCAACACTAAGATTGCTGATCTTGATCCCCTCAAGAACACACAACCAATCTTAGCAAACACAGAAACGAAACTGGTTCAACAGAGTACAAGGATTACACTTGTTACAGAAGATAATCTGAAATCAATACAAGCAGAATCCTATTCCACACACTTTGACCAATCACAAACTCTAAGCAATCTCAACTCTTTGAAAAACTCAAAAACTCTATTAAAAAAATCTTGTTACTCAAATATGTTTTTCTGAATATATTCAAAGATGTTGTTTGTTATCAAATCTTAACAAACTCTTAAATTGCATTTAATGATTGGTCAAAGCATTTAAAGACTGGAGCGTAAGCAGTTAAAACATTTAAAGCTCAGTCAAAGATAAGACAATTTTTTTGTTATGGTCCCAAAACAAACAATCGGTTGTTTCCTCGAATCAATCGGTTGTTTTGGTTCTAACAGTTCAACCATTTGAAAAACAGTTTTCAATCTTTTCTCAAAACATCTAAGTATAAACAATCGGTTGTTTCGACAAAACAATCGGTTGTTTTAACTTAGTTTGAAAAACATTTTACTTTCAAAAAGATTGAGAATGCCTATGCTTTAGATTCGATCAAGGGGTGGATTACAACACTCAAACTACCCCAGAAGTAAACTAAAACAGCACAACAATAGCAAGCACAACCAAGGCTTCAAGATCCTTCAAAGGGTTTGGATTCTTCAAAGCTTGAACACCACTTGGTTCAACAATCTCCCCCTATTTGATGAAGACAAATCCCTGGTGCTTGTGTTTGATCTGATTGAATCTGAAGCAGTACATGCAAAACTAACATATATACAAACTAATGCTTCTTACAGCAGCAGGTTAGATTTTTATATATTCAAAGCATAAAACCTGATAAACAATCAGTTGTTTACATGAAACAATCGGTTGTTTTTATCAGCAGCAATAGAAAACACTTTTATATAAGAGATTTTAACAAATTATACAGTATCAGATAAATATATACAAGACCAATTAATTCTCCCCCTATTTGTCTTCACAAATAGACTTTAGCATGTATCAAAACAGATTTAGGAGAGATTATTAAGATCAAGGATACCTAACTCATTTCTTAGGAAGAAAAACCTCTCTTTTGGTAAAGGTTTTGTGAAGATGTCAGCTAACTACAGTTTGGTCTCCACAAACTTCACTTCACAGTTCCCATTGTTTGCCTGATCCCTGATGAAATGATGCCTTATCTCAATATGTTTGGTCCTTGAGTGCTGAATCTGATTTTTGGTAAGATTGATGACACTTGTGTTATCACACATCAAAGGAACCTTGCTGATTTGTAATCCAAAGTCTGCAAGTTGTTGTTTGAGCCACAGAATCTATGCATAGTAGTAGAGAGAGCAACACATGCTTGCTTCTTGCTATGCCATGACATTAGGCTTGAGCCAAGAAGGTGGCAAGTGCCACTTTTGCTCTTTCTATCTAGCTTGCAACTTGCAAAGTCAGAATCTGAATAACCAATTAAATGAATTGGAGAGTGAGAAGGATACCATAATCCAACAGATGATGTTCCTTTGAGATATTTCAGAATTCTTTTTGCAGCCTTAAAGTGTGACTCTTTAGGATTTGCTTGATATCTTGCACATAGACACACCGCAAACATAATGTCTAGCCTACTAGCTGTTAGATAAAGCAAAGAGTCAATCAATCCTCTGTATTTTGTTTGATCTACACTCTTTCTAGCAGCATCCGCATCCATGTAACAGCTTGATGGCATTGGAGTGCTTGCTTCTTTGCAACTCTCCATTTTAAATTTCTTGAGAATCTCCTTGCAATACTTTGATTGACTTAAGAAGATCCCATCCTTTGTTTGCTTAACCTGCAATCCAAGAAAGAAAGACAGTTCTCCCATCATAGACATTTCAAACTCACCTTTCATTGCAACCACAAATTCTTCACACAAACTATCTTGAGAATCTCCTTGCAATACTTTGATTGACTTAAGAAGATCCCATCCTTTGTTTGCTTAACCTGCAATCCAAGAAAGAAAGACAGTTCTCCCATCATAGACATTTCAAACTCACCTTTCATTGCAGCCACAAATTCTTCACACAAACTATCTTGTGTAGCACCAAAGATGATGTCATCAACATAGATTTGCACAAGAATTATTTCTGCATTTGACTTCTTGATGAAGTGAGTCTTGTCTACCATTCCCCATGAGATAGTAGGAAGTTGCTAAGCCTCTCATACCACTGTCTTGGAGCTTGCTTCAGTCCATACAAAGCTTTCTTCAATTTGAAGACATGGTTGGGATACTTATGATCTTCAAAGCCCGGTGGTTGATCTACATAAACTTCCTCATTGATGTAGCCATTCAAGAATGAACTCTTGACATCCATTTGGAAGAGTTTGAAACCACTCATACACGCAAAAGCCAGCAGCAGCCACACAGCCTCCAATCTAGCAACAGGAGCAAAGGTTTCACCATAATCTATGCCCTCTTCTTGATTGTAGTCTTTGGCAACTAGCCTTGCTTTGTTCCTTGTGATCACACCATCCTCATCTAGCTTGTTCCTGAAAACCCATTTCGAACCAATAATATTCATTTCATTAGTTTTAGGGACAAGAAACCATACCTCATTCCTTGCAAATTGATTCAACTCTTCATGCATAGCTTCAACCCACTTCTCATCCTTGAGAGCTTCCTCAATTGACTTTGGTTCAATTTGAGAGACAAAAGTTGTGTGCCTGCAGAAGTTTGAGATGGAGCTACGTGTGGAGACACCTTCCTTTATCTGCCCTATGGTGTTATACATTGAAAGATCTCTAGGAATCCTCCACTCCTTGGGCAGCTCACTCTGTTGTAGAATTTCAATCGGTTGTTTCTGCGAATCAACCGATTGTTTTTCTGCACAGATTTCCAACTTCTCCAAACTGATGCTTTGTTCATCTTCTTCAGCACTGGTCTTTGGGATTTGATTGATTCTGCGATCTACCTCATCAAAGACAACGTGAACTGATTCTTCTACAGTCATCAACCTCTTATTGTAGACTCTATATGCATGACTTGTGAGTGAATACTGTTGAACCAAGTGGAGTTCAATGTTTTGAAGAATCCAAATCCTTTGAAGGATGATGAAGCCTCTGCTTTGCTTGATGTTGCTGTGCTGGTTTCAGCCTTGTTCTGGGGTAGTTCAATGTTATAATCAATACTTAGATTAAATCTCAAAGCAATTAGCATCTCATTTTTAACAAAGCAAAATGATTTTCAAACTAAGTTGAAACAACCGATTGTTTTGTCGAAACAACCGATTGTTTACACTTAGGTGTTTTGAGAAAGTTTGAAAACTGTTTTTGAATGGTGTATTTTGTTAAGTAACAAAACAACCGATTGATTCGAGGAAAAAATCGATTGTTTGTTTTAAAACCATAACAAAAAAACTGTTTTCTTTGACTGAGCTTTAAATGCTTTAACTGAATACGCTCCAGTCATTAAATGCTTTGACCAATCTATTTTAAATGCAATTAAGAGTTTGTTAAGATTTGATAACAAACTATATTCTTAGATATATTCTGAAATACAGTTTTGATATATTAAGAATCTTGAAACAAAGTTTTCATAGAAGAGTTTTTCAAAGTATTCTGAGATTGCTAAAGAGTTGAGAGATTGATCAAGGTGCTGAATAGGATTCTCTTGTATTGATTTCAGATTTCCATCTGTAACAAGTGTAATCTTTGTAAACTGCTGAACAATTCGTTTGTGTGTGTTGCTGAGATTGGTTGTGTGTTCTTGAGGTGTTCAAGATCAGCAATCTTAGTGTTGGCCAAGGAGAGTGTGTTTCTTGAGGTGTTCAAGGTCATTCTCTTGGTTGTGGTGTAAGTGATCAAGTGGTGATTGCTTAGTGGATATCCTCAGGGTTTCTGAGAAGACTGGATGTAGCTCTAGTTGGAGTGAACCAGTATAAACATCTGTGTACAATCTTTCTATCCCTAACTCTTTAATTTCAGTTTGTTTGTTGTTTACTGGTATAAACAACCGATTGTTTCGAAGAAACAACCGATTGTTTTTCCTGATATCACTGTTTTGCTTGCTGTTTTGGCTAACTAAATTGCTGAATCAATTGGTTTCTGAAATAAGTTCATTCTAGCTTTGAAAAGTTTGCGAAAACCCCTTTAAACAATTCACCCCCCTCTAGTTTAAAGCCATCTTTTCTAACAAATACCCTATGAAGATGCCAAGATCTGCTTTCTCATCAAACTTTCCCAAGTTTTCCTTTCCATTGTTGAGAACGAAACATCTGCAGCCAAACACTTTGAGATGACTAATGTTAGGCTTCCTTCCATTGAAGAGGTCATATGGAGTTTTCTTCAAAATGGGCCTTATAACATGAGGTGCTCACTGCATCTGCCCAAAAGTACTTAGGAAGTGATGATTCACTAAGCATTGTCCTTGCTAGCTCTTCAAGAGACCTGTTTTTCCTCTCTACAACTCCATTCTGCTATGGTATTATTGGAGCAGAGAAGTTGTGCAGAATTCCCATCTTCTCACAGAATTTGCTGAACTTCTCATTCTGAAATTCTTCTCCATGATCACTTCTAATAGAACCTATGTTGCTGTTCTTTGTATTCTGCAACCTTCTTGCTAGCTTTTTGAATGCAAAAAAGGCATCACTCTTTGATTCCAAGAAAAGAATCCAAGTATACCTAGAATAGTCATCAACAATAACAAGAGCATAATAATTTTCACCAAGACTCATAGTTCTTGAGGGTCCAAAGAGATCCATGTGAAGAAGTTCAAGAGGTTTCAAAGATGAAACAACATTTTTAATTTTGAAAGAACTTTTCACTTGTTTCCCTTTTTGGCATGCTTCACAAATGTGATCCCTCTCAAACTTAAGTTTTGGCAGCCCAATCACAAGATCCTTTGAAATTAGCTTGTTCAAATGATTCATGTGAATATGAGCAATTCTTCTATGCCAAAGCCAAGATTCATCTTGCTTGGATAAAAGACATCCAATTGAACATGGTGAAGAGATATCTAGAAGATACACATTATTTACTCTCTTACCTACCAACATTACCTCTTTGGTGTTGGGTAGACAGATTTCACATGTGTTTGACTTGAACATCACTTGATATCCCTTGTCACATAGTTGGCTAATGCTCAGCAGATTATGCTTTAGGCCTTCTACATAAAGCACATCATGGATTACCAAGATGCCTTTGTCTCCTATGGATCCTCTCCCAAGAATCCTTCCTTTATTGTTGTCTCCATAGGTGACATGACCCTCTTGCTTAAAGGAGATACTCAGGAACTTTGATTTGTCCCCTGTCATGTGCTTGGAGCATCCACTATCCAAGTACCACAGTTGCTTGCTCTCCTCCAAGGTTCCCTACAAAAAAGATTTTCAAGTACAAAGATTTGGTCCCCTTATGAATGTGGGTCCATTTGGTTTACACTCATCAATTAAAGCTTTATTACCCTTAGGAATCCACTTCATAAGACCTTTAGGAACAACATATTTTCTAATTTTACAGAACCTCACAGAATGACCTCTTTTCATGCAATAGAAGCATGTAACAATCGGTTGTTTCGATGGTCCAATCGATTGTTTTTCTGGCATTTTCGAGAATGATTTTGAAAATCTATCTTGTTTGTTTTGTGGGTTAAAACCCAATCCAACTTTTCCAAAAACACAGTTTTGAGATGCCAAGACATTCTCAAAGTTGGATTGGCATTTAGAAAGTTTATCCACAGTTTTAACAAGATAGTGGACCTTCTTTTCAAGATTTTCACAATTTTTACAAACTAGAGCATCACACTTGCAAGAGGAGTTTTTGTAGATGATTTCAAGATTTTCAAAATCTGTTTTTGTATTTTCTAATTCCTCTTCCAGTGTCTTTACTCTTTTTTCAAGCCAACTGTTCTTTTCCTTTAATCGATTGTTCAAGAGAGCCAATCGGTTGGCTTCTTCATGTGTTTCTTGAAAGGCTTGAAGAAATTGACCATAATTTTCAGAGTTTGAGGAGGTTGATGAACTTACACTACTTTAGTCATCCTCCTTTCTGGCCATGAAGCAAAGGTTGAGGCTTTTCTTATTTTGCCTTCTTTTTCTTCTTGCTTGACTCTTTGTCATTGCCTCATTTGGTTCATTGTGTCCATGAGCAGCCTTGAGTGTGTCCCACATATCCTTAGCAATTTTGCATTTTGATATCCTGAAAAACTCATTAGTATCTAGTGCAGAAGTTATTATGTTTTGAGCAGTACAATCAAGCTTGGCCATCTTACATTCATCATTGGTCCATTGAGACCAAGGTTTTGCAATGAAAGAACCATTCTTTTTAAACTTTGGAATGTAAGGACCATTCTCAATTGAATCCCAAATTCCTTGATCAATAGATTCCATAAAGATTTTCATTCTTGCTTCCCAATATTTGTAATTCAATCCACAAAATAAAGGTGGTTTGTAAAAGATAGTTTTCCAACCATAGAAAAAAGATTTTTGGTTCAACTTGAATAAATTTCAAGAACCAAGCTCTTGATGCCAATTGTTAGAATATATGGCTTTAAACTAGAGGGGGGGTGAATTGTTTAAAGAGAGTTTTCGCAACTTTTTCAGCCTTGAATGAAATTACTTCGAGAAAACCTTGATTAAGAAATCAGTTTTTCAAAACATAAAGCAAAGGCACAACACTAGTAAATACAATCGGTTGTTTTACCAAAACAATCGGTTGTTTATACCAGTTTATCAAATAACAAAACTGAATTTAAAGAGTTAGAGATAGAGAGATTGCACACAGATGTTTATACTGGTTCACTCCAAATTTCCGAGCTACATCCAGTCTTCTCAGAAACCTTGAGGAAATCCACTAAGCAACCACAACTCGATCACTTACACCACAACCAAGAAAGTGACCTTGAACACTTCAAGACACACACTCTTCTTGGCCAACACACCAACACTAAGATTGCTGATCTTGATCCCCTCAAGAACACACAACCAACCTCAGCAAACACAGAAACGAAACTTTTAATCGAGTTGAATGTAGCACCTGCCTAGCTACATCCAAATATTTGGGCATTCATTTGTGTCTTCTCCATCCTGTGCTCCCAGTTTGGCCTTTCGCCATTTGTGGAAGTCTTCTTATACTTTTTCTAGGCCAAACGCCTAGGCCATCAAATGTGGGTTTCTTTCAACGGTGTATCTGGTAGAGCCTTACTTTCTCTTGTCCAATCCTCATACAAAAACTTGAAAGGAAAATTCTTGAAACTCCATAGCCACAAGTGGAATCCAACCCTTCTGGATGGGTTTCTCTTGTATTGGACCGAGAAACCCCGCTTCCAAGGTGCTCGGTGCCTGGAAGATCTGCCAACTCCAGACCAGGAAATCTGTAAGTTCTTCTCCAACCTGAAGGTGGTCTTCGATACCTCTCGCCTCATAAGCGAAGAATTCTCACCCAAACTCTTAAAGATTTATTTGGTGCTTCCCATTCCCTGCCCCCTACGAGACAAGCTTTCATACCTGAGCTAACCGTTCACCTTTGTTTTTAGTGCAGAGAGCATGTTATCTCAATTTAACAAGAAGGAGATGGCAGAGATGGCCAAAAGGATTAATGCGGCTTCCAATGCGCCTAAGGAATAAAAAATGAAAGCTCTCCTTACTGCTCAACCCCTACTGACGAAGAAGAAATAGCCTCGGGGATGGTTTTCACGAGGAAAAGGAAGATCTTGGCAACACCCACCGAGCACTCATATTCAGTTGGCCGGGTTCCTTCTCACCATGCTGCTCCATCTGGAGGCCAGGCTACCCCTTTGGACGTGGTAGATTTCCAGGAGTGCGAAGCAGAGAGCTCAAAGAAGCCCAACCCATGGGACCCCAACCTGGACACCTCCTCCTACCTCGAAGAGACTCTGCTGCCCATCAAAGAGAAGGAGAAGTTGATGGCCCATGACGAAAGCCACTTACTTTGTGAGGCCATGAAGTACTTCCAATCTGAAAGAGAGGGTGGCACCAGAGAACATACAAGCTCAAGAGTCCTACAGGTTGCACAAAGAGGTAGAAAGGCTACAAAAGGAGCTACAACTCTCCAAGACTTCGCAACAAGAAACGAAGCAACACTTAGCTGCCATGACGAAGACAGTTGTGGCAGAGAAAGAGATGTTCTTGGCTGAAGTTGCGAAGCTTAAGGAGGAGTTGTCCAGCCAGAATGAAGAGTTCACCAAGAAAGTTGAAGCTTGCAAGCAAGATGTCGCTTAGGGCTTCCTTATGGGGTTTGAGGCGGTCGTTGAACAAGCTTTAGGTCTTCATTCAAACATAGACTTTTTTGAACTTGGCCTGGGAAAAATCGTGGTCAATGGCCAACTTGTGGAGGAGTAGCCTTCCTCTCCACCTTACTTGTAATTTCCATCCCTTTAGAACACTTTGGACATCATATATTCCTTTTAACTTGTAAACATTTTCTACTTATGCTTATTTCGCACAACTTTTCATACAGGCTTTTTGGCTTAATAGACTTCGACTAGTGTAATGCATGTCTCGTTACTGGACCTAATGAAACACGAATAGCATAGACTTACCATCTAGTATTAGTATAACAACTTAACCCTTATGGTAGCCTACTTAGGCTAAAATTGCTAAAACAATAGTAATCGTAATCCACCAATCACAATGATCTGGAAGAGCTAACCTGTTGATGAATCCTACCCTCTGGCTGCAAATAACCTCTTAGCTCGCTTGAGTGCTCCTCAACTACTTAAGCAGGGCCTTCATGCTTAAACAGGGCCTTCATGCTTAAAGGACCACCCCCTATCCAAGCTCGGTCTTTTTTCCCTTGCCCTAAAAATGACTTGTTTACAATCTTGGAGCATCTAACTTGGGCGTTGGCTTACACACTAAGTCAACTTTTAAATAGCTACCCTTGTTTAGAGCATCTGACTTGGGTGTTAGCTCACGGACCAGGTCACCTCTTAAACCATTTTACTTTTGTTTAGAGCATCTGACTTGGGTGTTAGGTCACACACCATGTCAACTCTTAAACCTTTTTACTCTTATTTAGAGCATCTAACGTGTTAGCTCACACACCATGTCAACTCTTAAACCTTTTTTTCTCTTGTTTAGAGCATCTGACTTGGGTGTTAGCTCACACACCAGGTCAACTCTTAAACCCTTTTACTTTTGTTTAGAGCATTTGACTTGGGTGTTAGCTCACACACCAGATCAACTCTTCAACGATTTCCTCCTCAGAGTGTTACTCCCTTGTGGGGTGTTCGAACTCGGGTGATCTCACCAACGCTGAGGTAGGTCGTCTTACCTGCCCTCAACTAAACAATCTGAAGCGACAATTAATTCAAGGTGCCTGGACTCAGAATCTTACTGAGAAGAGGTTGCTCCATCTGAATTACACAAACTTCGAAACACCCAGACTTGGAATCTTACCAAGGAAAAAGGTCACCTCGTCTAATCATTACATATCCGGTTATACACACATGGCACTCACTCAGATAACTCCACTGGTAAGTCACCTTATCGTGTGCTAACGAATAAATAATTTTGATGCACCATCTTTCAAGAACAATTTTTCATTGGGCGACCTCTTTAAAAAACCCTCGTAAGGGAAAAAGAGTGTCCCCTTAATTATTTGAATTATTCATAAAACATCAACAAAACATTTCAACTGAAATAAAACTTAAGGTTCGCCTCATTCCACGTCTGAGGTATAGCTCCACCCTCGAGGGTTTCAAGCCTGTAGGCTTCGTTTCCAAGCACCTCTACCACGCGAAATGGGCCAGTCCATTTGGGAGGCAACTTATTCTCCAACTGGTAACAATGAGCCTTTTGCATCACCAAGTCGACAACCCGAAACTGCCAAGGATTCAACTTGGTCTTCTGCTTCAACTCAACCCTTCTCTTTAAAGCTTTAGACTTGATACGAGATTGTTCACACACCTCATCTAGTAGATCCAGGTTCACCTTCCCCATTCATTAGATTCTTCTATCACGAAGTTCTGGAACCGAGGTGAGCTTTCATGGATCTCTACAAGTATCATGGCGTCTGACCCATACACTAAACTAAAGGGCGTTTCCTTGGTTGTGGACTGCGGAGTGGTGTGATAGGCCCACAAAATTCAAGGCACCTCTTCTAACCACGTCCCCTTGGCTTTCTCCAACCTCTTCTTAAGCAAGACTCTGTTGGCAGACTTGACCTGACCATTCGTCTAAGGATGCTCCATAGAGGCAAACACTTGTTTCATACCGAGCTCTGTGCATAGCATGCATAATTGCTGACTTGCAAACTGGGTACCATTATTGGATACCAAGTGCCTTGGAATCCCGAAACGACAGACAATGTTTCTCCACATAAAGTGTTGCACCTTGTGGGTAGTTATCTGTGCAACTGGTTAAGCTTCTATCCACTTAGTGAAATACTCAATAGCTACCACAAGGTACATCATCTAAAGAATTGCCAAAGGAAAAGGACCTAAGATGTTTATTCCCCAGGTATGGAAAGGCTAGGGGCTATGTATTGACCGTAACTTCTCATGGGGCGCATGGTGCCAATCAACATGCTTCTGACACTGTTCGCATCGCCGGGCATACCTCATACAATCCTTCTTCATAGTTGCTGATCCTGCCGGTTGACCTGAGTGCAAGAGTCTTGCCACGTCAAAGGTTTCTCCTTCTGGATCAGCTTCGCACCACATTAGCCTCTGTCCTTCACGCCTCAATTCCTCGCAAGAACATGAAGAAAAAAGAGTGGCGTCGCTGCGGCCGATCGCGCTCCGACGCTCAAGTCAGTGACGGAATCACCAAAAACTAAGAGAGGAAATCTCTCAACTCAAGGAACCGTGCGCAGTGAATCTCAGTGTACTTAGCAAATATCCTGAAAGCGTACTGAAGTGTTCTAAAAGCGTACCTCAAAAGTTTGTTAAGAGTTCCTTATATACCTGAGCACTTTCTCTCTCCTGACGGTTACACCTCTGGACACGTGGCTCGCATCCAGTTGTACACGTGTCGCCAGTTGTACAACTTTCCTTGGAGCGCGATCCTTTAAGTGGCGAGTACGGGGTGTCACCATGCACACCTTCTCTGTGGTCTCGCCTGCCGCTATCACGATCTGCTTCACTTGCACATCATGCATGTTCTGGGAAACTGTTCCCTTGCCTCGACCTCTGGCTAGGGAATGATCATCTGATAACCTCGTCCTCCGTGCTTGTACCTCTTGAAAGCCTTAAGCAAGCCTTCCTGATCTTTCGGTGATGTGCCCCTTTCGGCGGTCTCTAACCACCTGATCTCCTAGTACTCTTGTATGGCGACTATGGCGCAACTCTGGTGACCGCCGGTTACACACACTAGAGATCGGAGAACGCCAAGCCAACGATTGGCGACTACACAGACTTCCCGACGTACTTCCCTTCTGCCAACCAGGTGTCCCGTTCAACACGCCTATATTATCGCTTGCTGCCACGTCATCACTCCCGACTACCTGATCGGTACATAAGCCCCCCAGTCTTAAGGTGAGACCTGACCAGCGAAAAGACTAAGAGGTCACATCGTCGTCGACCTACGTGGCGCTTGTACGGATTTTTCGTACGTTCGTACCCTTTGCCTTTCTGACGCTCCACCAACCCCCCTTTTAATCAAATGACACGTGGCTTCTGTACCGTCCCGTATCAGGGCGTTGACTAAGTCAAAGTCAACGAATGGAAAGTCAAAGTCAACTTAAGGTGTCGCCCAGGTGTAGAGACGCCAGGAGGAAGCGTCGCCAAGATAGGACCGGGCGTCGCCAAGGCAAGGCGTCGCCTGGGTGAAGGCGTCGCCTGGGTGAAGGCGTCGCCTGGGTGAAGGCGTCGCCTGGGTGAAGGCGTCGCCTGGGTGAAGGCGTCGCCTAGCCAGGGCGTGGCCAGATCAAACAGTGTAAAGGTAAGGCAATCACAGTATGGTTCCCCGATACCCATGGGTAGGAAATACCATGGAGGGAGCGACGCCGTGGGAAGCCTCAGGACCCGATATCTCGGGAAAGTGATAAAGAGAAGGAAAAGGTGGCTTCAAGGCCATAGTGATAGTACCAGTGAATGGCAGCCTGACTCGTGAAGTACCCCTGCCGCCCCAGAGACGCCTTCGGGACAGATACGACCCAAGAGGAAGGTCACGCCCAGGATAACCGGGTGCAGGGTGCGAGAGGAAGGCAGATACGCTCTCAGAGTAAGTGGCTAGATACTTGGGGGCATGAGTTGGCACCCAAAAAGCCACCCCTAGCGCAGTAGCACTCCCAGGCAGGAGGACCCACACGTAGAAACGTCCCCAGATGGGCAGAAACGCCCCCAGATGGGGTCATGGCGTCGTGAGGCCCTCCACGTGTATGACAGCAATGCCGGAATAGAAACACCCTCTAGTCAGGTGCCAGGTAATTAAAGATATTCAATACAGTTTCCCTTTCGAGCATTCAGGTACTATTAGGGCTCCCGAGCGTTTCAACGTCTTAAATGCGCTACGTTTCGTTATTAAGCGCTTTAATGAGTGCGTTACGTTTGAGATTAAAAGCGCTTTAAGGCGCTTTAAATGCTGGGGCAGTTTAAATAGCGCTGGGAATGTCGGAAAAAGGGTTGGAACCTTTGGCAAACTTACGAGAAACTCTTTGGTTGCTTGCCCGTGCTTTAAGGTTACGTACAAGTGACTGGAGAATATTTTTGCCTAAAGGAGACAATACACACACAGATACACAGTTCTTTCACCACCTTCAGAGTGCCACACGCGGTGCTTAGATACGTGGGTGGACAGTTTTTTGGTGTTTCTTGCTGGCTGACTTGAGCGTCGGAGTGCAAACGGCCGCTAGGGCGCCTCTTTGTCCTCTTTTTTGCAGGAATTCACAGGCAATCAGTGGGAAGGAGTCCTTAGCTGACGATTGAGGTCGCGCACGAAGACGTCCCGGTCAACCGGACGGAACATTTGGCGCCCACCGTGGGGCCCGATTTAAAACATCAGTCCCATCACAAGTTCGAGGAGAATTTACCAAGCTACGGTAACGTTGAAGCAGGTCGGAGTGACAATGGCCCCCACCAGACGAAGAGCAGCGCGCGCAGCCCCAGCAGACCTATCCATGCAGCAGGTCCTGGAAATAATGAGGGGACTGCAGCAGGACATGGCGGATTCGAAGATGGAGCAGGAGCGCATGCAGGTAGATCTTGACGCCTCACATGAGCGCAACGAAGAGCTCCACCGTGTGAATGAGGAGTTGCGCCAGGGCCTGAGAAACGATCGGAGGCACCCTGGGCAGGACGAGATGGAGAACCATTCCCCGCCGAGGGAGTTTTCCACTCCTTTCTCGCAGGAGATCCTAGATGCAGCGATCCCGAACACGTTCGCGGGACCCAAGGTAATCTTCACTGGGATGGAGGACCCAGAGACGCACCTCGCTGCATTCCACACGCAGATGGTCCTGATAGGCGGTTCTGATGCTGCCAAGTGCAAGCTCTTCATGAGCACCCTGACCGGGATGGCTATGGACTGGTTCATTAGCCTCCCCGAGGGCCATATCACATCTTTCCGCCAGTTGTCGCGGTTATTCAGAGAACAGTATTTGGCCAACAAGGCCCCGCCGCCGGTCTCCTACGACCTGTTTGACGTGAAGCAGTATCAGGGGGAGACCCTGAAGGAGTATATCAATCGCTTCGGGGCCCAGGTCGTGAAGGTTGGTACAACAGAGGAGCCTATGATCGTGTATGCATTTGTGAAAGGCGTATGCCCCGGCCCCTTTGAAGAATCTATTATCCGCAATCGCCCTAGGACTTTCGCTGAATTACGGCGTAGGGCGGTAGAGCATATTGCTTCGGAAGGGGAGGTATGTGTGAAGCGCACCAGCGCCGTGCCCTCACGCCCGAGGGGACCAACGCGAGTTCAACCCGTCAGAGTCAATGAGACAACGACGGGGAGAAAGAAGCCAGAGGCTAGACGCCCCTACGAGGCCAGAAAGCCCCAGCCACGAGGCCCCGCCGGAGGCGAACGCCCCGCCAGAGAAAGAGCCAGACCGGCGAGGTACAACTTCGTAGTTGAGTTGAAGGATCTGATCGCCGTACCCAACATAGCCGAGAGGCTGAGGCGACCGGCGAAGACCGACAAGGTGTTAGGGCCCCGCAAAGACTCATGGTGCGAATTTCACGAGGCTTTCGGGCACCAAATTGATAATTGCCTGTCGTTGGGCTACCAGCTAGATGAGCTGGTGAGGACTGGGTTTTTGAAAGATTATGTCGCAGAGTCCACCACGACCGCCACCCTGCCGCCGCCGGAGGATGAGCCAGCACACGAGATGCCTGTGCTTGGCGAGGTCCACACCATTGCTGGAGGTTTTTCCGGCGGAGGACCCATCGCCTCCCAGCGGAAGAAATACGCGAGGGGGGTGAATTCTGTTGAAGAGAGGCTCTCGGGGGAATCCTGGGAGTCAGATATTGTGTTCACAAGAAGAGACCTCCGAGATGTGGTGCCCCATGACAACGATCCCGTTGTCATCTCGGTCGTCACGGCTGGAAGGAAGGTCCACAGAGTGCTTGTTGATCAAGGAAGCTCGGCAGACGTCATGTTTCTGTCAACCTTTAATAAATTACGGTTGTCCCCCGATCTGCTGAGTCCCTATACGGGATGTTTGTATGGGTTTGGGGATAACCAGATAGAGGTCCGGGGGTACCTGGAGTTGAGGACTACGTTCACAGACCGAGAGGCCTCCCGAACAGAGAGCATTCGGTACCTCGTCGTGAACGCTAATTCTGCCTACAATATTTTGCTGGGCAGACCGGCGTTGAACCGTCTGAGTGCAATATCCTCCACTCGTCACATGAAGATGAAACTACCGGACCTCAGTGGCCGGGTGATAGTCATCAGATCAGACCAAGAGGAGGCGAGGAAATGCTACGAAAACAGCCTGAAGACGAAGAGAGGCGTTTTCATGGTGTACGAACGTCCGCCGAGCGCGGACGCAACGATGATTGAGGCGACGCCCGCTAGGCAGACGCTCGAAGAGGCCATAGCAGAAAGGGCGATGCCCGAAGCAGATGTGCCAATGGAGGAAGCACCCGTGGAAGAAGCGGCGCCCGCCGATGATGATAATAGGGAGCAACCCGCAGCCAACGTCCTAGAAAGGGAGATTGGCGGCAAAGCTTTCAAGTTAGGAAGCTCGCTAAATCCAGGAGAACAGGAAGGAGTGGCGGAAGTGATTTCGCGCCACCTGGATGCCTTCGCATGGTCCGCCTCGGATATGCCAGGCATCGACCCCGATTTCCTGTGTCACCACCTCAGCATGGACGCCACGGTCCGCCCCGTGCGTCAGAGAAGGAGGAAGTTCAATGAGGAGCGACAACAGGTGGTGAAAGACAAAACGCAGAAGCTGCTGAGTGTTGGCCACATTAGGGAGATTCACTACCCTGAGTGGGTCGCCAACGTCGTCTTGGTGAAGAAGGCGAACGGAAAATGGAGAATGTGCGTTGACTTCACGGACTTGAACAAGGCGTGCCCAAAGGGTTCCTATCCGCTGCCCAGCATCGACGCCCTAGTGGACAGCGCGTCTGGCAGCAAAGTGTTAAGCTTCCTGGACGCCTTCTCAGGGTATAACCAAATCAAGATGCACCCCAGGGACGAGAGCAAGACTGCGTTCATGACTGAAACATGCAGTTATTGCTATAAGGTGATGCCCTTCGGGCTCAAAAATGCGGGCGCCACGTACCAGAGGTTAATGGACAAGGTCCTGGCGCCAATGCTCGGGAGGAACGTATACGCCTACGTAGACGACATGGTGGTGGCGTCGCAGAACAGGGTGCAGCACATGGCAGACTTGGAGGAATTGTTCAACACAATATCCAAATACCGCCTCAAGTTGAACCCCGAGAAGTGCGTTTTTGGGGTAGAGGCCGGTAAATTCTTGGGTTTTCTGCTCACCGAGAGGGGGATAGAGGTGAACCCCGACAAATGTGCGGCTATTATCGCCATGCGGAGTCCGACATCGGTAAAGGAGGTTCAACAGTTGACAGGGCGGATGGCGGCGCTCTCGAGGTTTGTTTCCGCCGGAGGAGAAAAGGGGCACCTGTACTTCCAGCGCCTCAAGAGAAACAGTCGCTTTGCATGGACTGAGGAATGCGAAGCGGCTTTCATTAAGCTGAAGGATTACCTGGCGACGCCTCCAGTTCTCTGCAAACCGGTAACGGGCGTGCCCCTCCGGCTGTATTTTATTGTAACAGATAGGGCCATCAGTTCTGTGTTGGTCCAAGAGCAGGACCAGAGTCAGAAGCCCATATACTTTGTAAGCAAAGCCTTACAGGGAGCTGAGACAAGGTACCAAGCACTGGAGAAGGCGGCGCTGGCGGTAGTGTTCTCGGCTAGGAGGCTCCGTCATTACTTCCACAGTTTTACGGTGGTGGTAATGACCAACCTCCCCATACAGAAGGTGCTGCAGAAGCCCGATGTGGCAGGAAGAATGGTACGCTGGGCAGTGGAACTGTCAGAATTTGACATACAGTACGAGTCTAGAGGATCCATTAAAAGGTAGGTGTACGCGGATTTTGTAGCAGAACTTTCGCCCGGAGGTGAGCAAGAGGTAGAAGCGAGTTCACAGTGGCTGCTCTCGGTGGATGGCTCCTCAAACCAACAAGGGAGTGGTGCGGGAATAGTGCTGGAAGGACCCGACAGCATACTGATCGAGCAGGCCTTGCGTTTTGCCTTCAAGGCAAGTAACAACCAAGCAGAATATGAAGCCCTGATTGCAGGAATGCTCTTGGCCAAGGAGATGGGCGCACAGAACCTCCTAGTGAAGAGCGACTCCCAGTTGATTACGGGGCAGGTGCCGGGTGAGTTCCAGGCGAAGGACCCCCAGATGGCGGCGTATCTAAAATACGTCCAGTTGTTGAAAGGGGCGTTCAACGCTTTTGAGTTAATACACGTCCCGAGGGAGCAGAATGCCAGAGCCGACCTGCTCGCAAAGCTGGCCAGCTCAGGCAAGGGGGGTAGACAGAGGACAGTGATCCAGGAGACCCTCAAAGCTCCGCGTCGATTCGTGGAAGACAACAGGGTGGATGTCCTCCAGATTTATGCATCAAGGGAAAGGCCGAGGAGTCATTCCTCATTAACCCAAGATACGCAAAGGGCGCCCCACATCAGTATATACGCGGGTGCGTCTGAGGAGGAGCAGATGCAGGTTTGTGTCCTGTCCACGGGAGACACCTGGATGACGCCCTATAAACGATACCTGGCGGATGGGGCCCTTCCAGTGGACCCTGAAGAGGGTAAGAAAATCAAAAGGAACGCCGCAAGATATACCTTGGTGGATGGGGTGCTGTTCAGACACGGTTTCACTCACCCCATCCTAACGTGCGTCAGTGGCGATGAGTGCACCAGGATAATGGCGGAACTACATGAAGGCATCTGCGGAAGCCATGTAGGAGGAAGGTCCTTAGCTTCGAAGGTAATACGCGCAGGTTTCTTCTGGCCAACGGTGAAAGAGGATTGTGCACGGCACGCCCAGCGGTGTAAGCAATGCCAAAAGCACGCCGACTGGCACAAGGCGCCACCAGAAGAGTTGCGGTCCATATACAGCCCGTGGCCTTTCCACACATGGGGAATTGACATCCTGGGCCCTTTCCCACTAGCAATCAGGCAGATGAAGTATCTGATCGTCGCCATCGAATACTTCACTAAGTGGATAGAGGCAGAGCCCGTGGCACAAATCACTGCGCATAAGGTACAGCATTTTGTGTGGAAAAACATCGTGTGTCGCTTTGGCGTACCCAGGCGCCTGATATCTGACAACGGGACCCAGTTCGCCAGTCAGCAGTTGAGAAATCTGTGCGCTGAAGTGGGAATCAAGCAAGTGTTCGCGTCGGTCGAACACCCCCAGACCAATGGACAAGTAGAGTCAGCAAACAGAGTTCTGCTGAGGGGGTTAAAAAGAAGGTTAGAGAAGGCCAAAGGGGCGTGGGCGGAAGAGGTACCAAGGATTGTATGGGCATACCACACCACGCCCCAATCCTCTACTATGGAAACGCCGTTCAGTTTGGTGTACGGGTCGGACGCGATGATTCCAGTAGAAATATACGAAAGCTCACCGCGTTTTCGAAACTTTGTGGTGGAGGAATCTAATGAGGAAAGACTGGTAAACCTGGATCTGCTAGAAGAGGCCAGGGAAGAAGCTAGAATAAAAGCTGAAGCGATGAAGAGAAGAGTGGAGCGGCAATATAGCTCTAAAGTAAAGCCACGGCAGTTTCAGATGGGCGACCTGGTGATGAGGAAAGCTCACCCTTACGAGTTGGAGAATAAGCTGTCTTCCAAGTGGACCGGGCCCTTCAGAGTTACTGAGGCTAAGGGCAACGGTTCGTACAACCTGGAGACTTTAGATGGAGGCCCTATCCCGCGCAGTTGGAATGCAGCCAACTTAAAATTTTATTTCAGTTGACCTATGTAAGCAGCATGTAACAATTTAGTTGAAGGGGACGCTCTTTTTCCCTTTCGGGGGTTTTTTAATGAGGTCACCCTAATAAATGGAAAAACCAGTTGAGAAAAAGAAGTGCCTTGGTTTTCAGCCTTTATTTTTCCTTGTTAGAAGTAATGTGATGCGCCGCCTAGGCCATGGTGTCGCCAAGGAAGAAGGCGTCGCCTAGGTCTTGGCGTCGCCCAGAAAGAAGGCGCCGCCCAAGGAAAGGCATGCATCGTTGGCAGAACGAGACGAAAGGAAGTCGCGCGGTATATGAAGCATATGCAAAGTAAAGTGGCGTTGTAAAGAATTATGATATTGAAAAGTTGTTATTACAAGCAATGTTCAGTACAAAATGCAAAAACACAAACAAGCCACTTCTCAGCGCTCATCAAAGTCATCACTGGAGGAAGGCGATGCCTCTTTCCCAGCCTGCAGCGCTCGAGTAAGTCGTGTCCTCTTTTCTCGGCTTATTTTCGAACCTGCACAAAGGGAACAAATGTATTAGAGACACAGTTAAGAAAGACAGGCACAGTTAGAAAGTAACGAAGGTCGAAGTAGCCTAAGGCAGTAGTTCTTACTTATGTTATGTACTTCTCAAGAGTCCTAGCGTTGAACTCCAAGCTGATCACCGTAGCAGAGTCAAAACCTCCCGCCTCAGCAAGAATCCGGCAAGCTATTTGATCACTTGGAGCCAGATTCTTGAGGGGTTTGGCTTTGAGGGCCTTTTCCTCTCTCACCCAGTACAGTGGAAACCCATCCAGAGCGTCGGGAGCAAGATCAGTACAGCAGATCTTGAAGAACCGGCCTTTCCACCCCGTGAACGAGCTTTGGAAGGGCGTGAAGAGAACTCTTCCGGGTACATTGCTGAGAGTTACCCAGAGGTTGTGTCTCTGTCTCTTCACCTCAAAAAAGTGAAGAAAGAGGTCAACCGAGGGTGCACAACCCAAGAACCCAAAGAGGACATCGAAGGCCTTGACAAAGGCCCAGCTGTTGGGGTATAACTGGGCTGGAGCCACGTTGATCTCCATCAGCAGTTCCTTCTCGAACCAGGAGAAGGGTAAGCGCACCCCGATGGTCTTGAACACCACCTGGTAAAAGTAAAAGAAAGGGACCCCGTTGTTGGCCCGTTCGTCTCCACACACTGGCTCCCCCAGAGTGCAAGGGAGCACAGCGATGTCGTCATCGTCCCTCCTCGCGAAGGCCCGGTGGTCGTAAGAACACAACTCCCCTTTGTGTTCCCGTACGGCCCTGGTGGAAAGCAAGCACGAACACTCATCAAGAAGTTCGCTCGAGGCCCAAGGGTACAAGTCTTTGGGACGAACCCTAGGGGAAGCATCGTGAGAAGACATTCTTCAGCACGATCAGGATGGCTAGAAGTGCAAGGGTTGAGCGAGGGAGCGAAGGTTAGAACAGCCCTTCGACAGAGAAGAAAGGGTGCAAGAAGAAAGAACGCAAGTAGGTTATGAAGAGTGAGAAAACGATGAAGATAGTTCCAGAGCTCGAAGAGTTAAATAAAGCGGTTAGAGCGCCAAACGACGTGAATGGATGCACCGCACGATTGATACACGTGGCAGAAGATGAAAGGATGACGCTGGCACCACTGGTTTAAATCAGAAAATGTCCCGTCAACAGAATATCCAAGGGTACGATCCGCCGCCGAAAATGAGTCAGGGGCATAGCAGGAGTCAGGACTTGATGAAGTGACCGAATGTCCCACAAACCATACAAGTAGCGCCACGTGGATCAAGTCGAATGACAGAGGGTCCCATCAGCTATACAGGGAGCGCCACGTGGATGGCACAGGCAAAGCCTTGGGCTCTTCGCTGTTATCAGGCGTTGACCAAGGCAAGAATTAAGGTCGATGACGAAGTAAAGGTAACGCCCGAGGCGTTGCCAGGAAGGACGTAAAGGGCGACGACAGACGAAAAGTTGCGAGTGTCGCCAACCCAAATACCGACTGGCGTTACCTCCCCGATACCCCCAGGTAGGAAAGACTGAGGAGGGAGAAGAAATCAGAGAAAGGCAAAGTTAGTTGCAGGCGTCGCCTCCCCGATACCCACAGGTAGGAAAGACTGTGGAGGGAGACGAGACCGTCAAACGCCAGCGAGTCACTGGCAGGGTGTTCCCCGATACCTATGGGCAGGAAAGACCATGGAGGGAATAAAAACCCCACAACACTCAGCGTTTTAGACACCCAAGGACGATACGGCGCTGCTTTAGCAGGCCTCTCCTTAGGCGTGGGCGCCGAGCGTTAAAAGATCAAAGAAAGAGCCTTTTGGTATCAGAGACGTCCCGTGGACGATACGACGCCACTTAGTGAGCCTCTCCATGGGCGTAAGGGTTGGCGGGCGACCTTACCCAATCAAACCAAACCGCCCAACGAAGTGTGAGAAGCGGGCAGAACACAGATAAAATAATCGAAGCGTATGAAGGGAAAAGATGAGAACGAGATCGCATAGGCGGAATCGTATGTGAAAAGAAGTAAAGACAACCATGCGGATGTCCCAAATCAATAACAAGAGTGCGGATAGTTCAAAGAATTACAAGTTTCGGCAGATAAAATTAAAAAGCGAAGGTAAAGAATGAAGAGTTAAGTTTGAAGAGGAAGGTGGCGGATGAGGGGCAGCAGTTCAGTCGTTCAAATCCATGGGCACGACCTTCCCGTCGACTATGTGGTGTGTGGGGTCGCAGTTCGAAAGGTTGACGCCAGGATTCTCGCAGCACGCCTGGGACAGGGCCTCTTGGAACCCCTCCTCGAAGGTGCCCGCCATCTCCTGGATAAGGGACTTTTTCTCCTTCTCCAGTTCCTCGATGGCGGCGTCTCCAGAGGCCACCTGCTTCTCCAGAGCCTCCTTCTTCACACGAAGCCGGCTAACCTCGACCTGCAGTTTGTCGTAGTCAACTCGGAGAAGGTCCATAGCTTTGGCCTGCGTGGCCATTTCCTCCTCCATCCGCTCCACCTTGGCAGCCTGTTCACAGCAACGGTCCTTCAGGTCTTTGTGAGTTTCTGCATCCGCTTTGACCACTTCCTGAAGACCCGCCACCTGTACTTGGAGAGCAACTTCACGAGCGTAGAAGTCAGCCTGGAGTTCCAAGGCCTCTGCCAGTTTCCTCTCAGTGTCTGCCCTGGACTCTTGTGCTTGCTTCAGGGAGGAACAATAAGCCTCGTTCTGGCGACCCAGGATCCTCATCTCCTCTAGGGTAGTTGCCTTAGTCTCCAAGGCCTGGAGAGTTTGAGCTTGCATGACAGCGTTTCTGGCCTGGGAGCGCCATTCAAGAGCCACCGCCAAGAAGGCCCCCAAATAGAAAGGCATACCTTCCCTCCTGTCGGTACCTTCTGGCATAGTCCCGCCACTGAAACCCCTCATCAGATGCATGATTGGAGGGGGAATGGCAATGAAGTCGGGGGCGGCAGCATCGGGAGCCGGGGAAGCAGTGGTTTCTGGCGGCGGCAGAGGCGGCGCAGATTCAGCACCTTCGCCCCTTTCCTCTTGGAGAATCATAGGAGGGAGTGAGGTTGCGCTTGGGGGGTTGTCCATAAAGGGGTTCCCTCCCTGTGGCGACGTCTCTACCAGAAGAGGAACCCGCGCGGATTTTCTCCTTCTGAAGGGCGCCACACCCTCCGATTCCTCATCGTCTGACAGAATCTCCAAAACCCTTTTCCCTTTGTCAAGGGGGGGTGGAGCCGGTGACGAGGCCGCAGCTAGGGGAACAGCGGCGATAGGCGAAGGAGAGTTGGGGGTTGGAAGCAAGTCGGAGCCAGGTGGAGACGTCGGAGATGGGCTAGAAGCAACTTCAGCAGTGACTGGAGGCGGCGGTGTCGGAGCCGGTGGGAGAATCGGATTGGCAACAGGGCTGGAGGAGACGCCTGCCTTGGTGGCACGAGCCTCCTTCAGTGCTTTCGCCAGCATTATTCTTTTGGAAGCGCCCATCACCGATCCTACATCAAGACATGCCAAACAACAAGGATTAGTACTAGAGCAGTTATGTGGATTCACAATACAGGAAGAGATGCGAAATGCAAGTAACATTGTACAGTGAAAAATGGTAATGCAGATAACCATAACAACTAATGCATCATAAATCGCCAAGAGCAGATACCGAAGTATGTAGAAAGCCCATGGGCATTGAATTCGTTCGCGATGAGCTTGGCGGTATCGAAGACTATCCCCAGTCCCGCCAAGGCTTTGCATATATCCCGGTCAGGCGGGGCAAGTTCGTCCAGAGCCAAGGGCTTCATAGTTATGGGTTTGTCTGTCCAGTACAGGGGAAAGCCCTCTAGAATGGTAGGATCGCGCTTGGTCGCGCGTAGCTTGAAAAATTTCCCCTTCCAGCCTTTGAACGAATTCTGGAAGAGCGTAAGGATGATGCGCCCGGCGATCCCAGAAAAGCTCATCCAGAGGCTTTTCCCTTGCTTCTTTACCTCGAAGAAGTGGAGAAAAACGTCCACAGAGGAGGGAACACCTAGATAGCCGCAGAGAATTTGGAACCCCCTCACGAAAGCCCAACTGTTGGGATGGAGTTGGGCGGGAGCAGTGTTTATCTCTGTCATTTTTCGAAGGGGGTGAGGGGTAGACGCAGGCCCACCCTTTTGAGCACCATCTGATAGAGGAAGAAGAAAGCGCATCCCCCAGTATCCCGTGAGTCCGCGCAAACGGGCATCCCAGGTCGCACTCGGCTTACCAGGACTTGGGAGTCATGACTTTTGTGGAAAGCATTGAAGTTATAGAGAGCAGGGTCCCCCCTGTGGGCCTCCACGTCCTCAACGGAGTTCAGGAGGGAACATTCGTCCAGAAGTTCGTCGGGGGCCCAGTCATATTCGCCCTTATAATGAGACTTGGGGAGCGGGGGAGGCGCGGTGGTCTTGGTTTTTGCCATCAACGCCAATGCTGAAGATCAAAAGAGAAAGAAAGGGTTCAGAGAAAAGGGGTTTGGAGAGAAGGAAAGGGGAAAATGGAAGAACCCTAGGAGCGCCCTACCCGCAAGAGAACGAAGGGAAGCGAAAGGAACAACGAAGCATACAAACAATATCCAGAGAAATACGAGAATAACAACAGTCCCAGCCAGTTTCCTATAATGCGACAACAGTGAAGAGTTGAGAGTGCTCGAAACCATACCTTTGCTGTTGAAGTGGAGGCGGTAGGAGAGCGCAGGAAGGGGAGAATCGCAATTGCAGAGAGAAGAGGTTTTGGAGGCGATAAACAGGGCAAAGTAGCAGAGTGAATGAATGTAACAGTAGGGTGAGCGCGGGGTTTGGAGTAACTTAAACGTTACATTTCGCGACTCAAGAAGCGCTAACTAAGGGCCGTAGGATCGGGCCACGCGTCAGAGGGTTGATTGCCCAGGGGAAGCGCAAGGGTCTCTAAAGGAGGGCCACGCGATGGGCCACGTGGCGCGCGATCAAGGGTAGCCCAAAAGGTGTAATCATCCCCATTTCAGGGAATGTCCAATCGCTCATTAAGAATACCCCTGTGGTTCAGAAAATGTCGCGTCAGTAAATTCGAAAATTTGCTGAGTCAGCAGAGAATGACACGTCATCAGGAAGGCACGCGGATGGTGGAGGCAAGGCTTTAGTCTTTGCGCTGAAGACAAGTCTTCGGCTTAAGACTGGGGGGCTTGTGTACCGTCCCGTATCAGGGCGTTGACTAAGTCAAAGTCAACGAATGGAAAGTCAAAGTCAACTTAAGGTGTCACCCAGGTGTAGAGACGCCAGGAGGAAGCGTCGCCAAGATAGGACCGGGCGTCGCCAAGGCAAGGCGTCGCCTGGGTGAAGGCGTCGCCTAGCCAGGGCGTGGCCAGATCAAACAGTGTAAAGGTAAGGCAATCACAGTATGGTTCCCCGATACCCATGGGTAGGAAATACCATGGAGGGAGCGACGCCGTGGGAAGCCTCAGGACCCGATATCTCGGGAAAGTGATAAAGAGAAGGAAAAGGTGGCTTCAAGGCCATAGTGATAGTACCAGTGAAGGGCAGCCTGACTCGTGAAGTACCCCTGCCGCCCCAGAGACGCCTTCGGGACAGATACGACCCAAGAGGAAGGTCACGCCCAGGATAACCGGGTGCAGGGTGCGAGAGGAAGGCAGATACGCTCTCAGAGTAAGTGGCTAGATACTTGGGGGCATGAGTTGACACCCAAAAAGCCACCCCTAGCGCAGTAGCACTCCCAGGCAGGAGGACCCACACGTAGAAACGTCCCCAGATGGGCAGAAACGCCCCCAGATGGGGTCATGGCGTCGTGAGGCCCTCCACGTGTATGACAGCAATGCCGGAATAGAAACACCCTCTAGTCAGGTGCCAGGTAATTAAAGATATTCAATACAGTTTCCCTTTCGAGCATTCAGGTACTATTAGGGCTCCCGAGCGTTTCAACGTCTTAAATGCGCTACGTTTCGTTATTAAGCGCTTTAATGAGTGCGTTACGTTTGAGATTAAAAGCGCTTTAAGGCGCTTTAAATGCTGGGGCAGTTTAAATAGCGCTGGGAATGTCGGAAAAAGGGTTGGAACCTTTGGCAAACTTACGAGAAACTCTTTGGTTGCTTGCCCGTGCTTTAAGGTTACGTACAAGTGACTGGAGAATATTTTTGCCTAAAGGAGACAATACACACACAGATACACAGTTCTTTCACCACCTTCAGAGTGCCACACGCGGTGCTTAGATACGTGGGTGGACAGTTTTTTGGTGTTTCTTGCTGGCTGACTTGAGCGTCGGAGTGCAAACGGCCGCTAGGGCGCCTCTTTGTCCTCTTTTTTGCAGGAATTCACAGGCAATCAGTGGGAAGGAGTCCTTAGCTGACGGTTGAGGTCGCGCACGAAGACGTCCCGGTTAACCGGACGGAACAGCTTCATCAGCGGTCGTCTTCAATTGCCGTTTGCGCTTCCTACAACGTTCGAAACCCTTAAACCCTTCGCGCTATTCACTGTTCCATCATCTTTCTTCATCCTCAAGCATTCCAAATGCTTTCTCTGCGAACTCCGAAACTCCTCGTCTCTCTCAATCTTCAACTTTCTTCATCGCTCATCCGATCATAAAAAGGTAACCCTTTTACCCCTCCTATTGGTATTTGTTGCATTTTAATCGGTTTGCATCATCCATTAACTGTCTGAAGTATACGTTGTGGGCTGTATCTCTTTTTTTTGTAACCTAAGGTTTCGTCCCTGATAACGTCCATCCTAGCGAACCCTTGTTCATTCGTTCCATCTTCTTCGTCCTCAATCGAGCCATTCTTTGCTATCCTCATTTCATCCCTTTTCTTTCCTTTGCAGTTCCTGCGATGGCTCACACGAAGTCCACCACTAATCCTCCTTCTTCATCGCGAAACCTTCCACCCAAAACTCGTAGGGTTGCCCCTGGGGCAAATCCTCCATCGACACGCAACCCATCACGAGCCTCTGGTGCTCCCTCTACTCAGGCTGAGAGGCCTACCTCTTCTCACGCCAACCCTAACCAGGCAACTCCACCACTCGCCGGAGGAGCCTCCCTTCCTCCGCAAGACTATAAGGAGCTCTATCCTTGGGCCACCCCAACTCTGCTGAAAGAGACCTCCTCAATAAACACTGAGTTGGGCGTGCACCGACTTAGGAAAGGAGATCAACCCGACCTTTCATTCCACAAGGAGCATGACAGCAAAGTGACCGTGCTGCCTTGCCTCCCAGGAGAACCGATCTGCGCGGAAGATAAGGGGAACAACGGCGAGTTGTTCTGCTTCATCTACGTTACATTGTTCAAGAAAGTGAAGCTTAGGCTTCCTTTTACTCGCTTCGAGAGAGAATTATTGACTGAGCTCAACATCGCCCCTGCCCAGCTTCATCCCAACAGCTGGGCGTTCGTAAGGGCGTTCCAAATCCTCTGTGCGCACTTGTTGCTGCCAGCCTCAGTCGACGTCTTCCTCTTCCTTTTTGAGGCAAAGAATCCCGGAGATCGCCCCTGGGTCAGCTTGAACGGGATTGCTGGGAGATCAATCTTCTCAATCTTCCAGCAATCTTATAAAGACTGGAAAGGGAAGTTCGTGAAGGTGTGCCAGAATGAGCAAGACCCCTCACTGCTTGACGACTTCCCCTTGTATTGGGTAAACAAGGGGAACAAGGACTCCAAGGACAGCTTCAGGAGACCAAGAAGTCCTGACAATATGGGGGCGTTAGACAAAGATCTTTGTCTCTTCTGGAAGAGTGTGGCTGCCGTCAACATCACCTTCCCCACTGCCTCAATTATTCCCTTCGAGTTCTTCGAGAGCCAACTCGAAATACACATAGGTTAGCTCCTACCCCAGCACCAAGTCTCTCACTTCGAGTTAACACTAACTTAGCGTCTTCACCACTCTATTTTGGCATTCCATTATTCTGTGTTGACCTTGATCTTTCATCCATGTACTACTTGTGTCATCTTTGTATGAATGCACTTGCATGTTTTGCTTCTGCCTTGGTTGCTCATCTGTTCTTTACCTTGTGCAGATAACATGTTGGGAAAAGGGAAACTGGCAGAATTGAGGGCGATCGCCCGATCCCACAAGTTCGCGGTGGGCTCCCAAGTTGTGCCCAACCCAGTGGTGGTGATCGCCGCTACTCAAGGCAAAACTCCTCCCCGAGGTCCAACTTCTTCTGGGGTACTACCCGCCCCAGAAAGGAAAAAACTGGTTTTGAGGAGACCCAAGAGGAAGGCTCCTCAAGTGGTGCAAGAGGAAGAAGAGGATGATGAAGAGACTGAGGATGGCCTCATTACTAAGAGAAAAAGGGCGGCCACCTCTTCACCACCTGCACTCCAAACACCAACACTGCCCTCACCTCCAGCTCCACTTCAACCAGTCCAAGCAACGCCCTTGGCCGCCGCGCCCCCAGTGGTCGAAAGCAGCGGCCCTAACTACGCAGAGGACCCTCCAAGCGCCTCAACACCGTTCGTATCTGTTGGAGAGGGTCCTCCTTCCACCACATCTATTGCTGGGGCCGCGCTAGGAGAAGATGAGGGCGCTCAGGTCTCGCCAATACTGATAACAGAATCTCCGACCTCACCACCACGCCTAGAAACCCCCCTTGCCCTACAAACTCAAGAGGGTGGTGGTGAAAGTCAGCACCAAACCCCTCCAACACCTCCAGCAGCAACCTCAGGCCTCCCAACCTCCTTTGAAGAGACCTTGAGGCCCTTCACAGCCGAACTGAAAACTATGGCGGAAGATCTTCCCTTGCTTGTATCAAGAGCTGTGAAGGACTCACTCAAGAAGCTTCAAGAGGAGAACTCCGCGCTCAAGGAGTCAAATCTGATGATAAGGGCTGAGGCTGAAAAGCTCACCTGCAACCTGCTGATGGCTGAGCTGGAACACTCAAGGCTGGAGGATGCAATGGATGCAGAGCTAAGAAGCACGCGCAAGGAAGCCTCTGATCTACGCCAGAAACTGCACCACCAACTCCAAGAGAAGATTGACTTGGAGAGCAAGCTGGTCCCATACAGGCTCAAGGTGGCAGATTTGGAGGCTGCAAAAAAGGCGGAAGCGTCCAGGGTGGAGAATCTCGAGAAGAGATCGGTAGATCGGGAGATTCTCCTTGGGAAGGTCGAGAAGGAAAGGGACAATGCTCTCCCTGAGCTCGCCGAAGCTCGCGAGGAGGCCAAAAAGATTGCTGCAGAGCTGGCCCATGCTCGGGACGAAGGCAAAAAAGCTGCTGAAGAACTCGCTCGAGCTCGTGAGGAAACGGAAGAACTGAAGAAGCAAACACACGAGCTCGAGCAGAGCGCTGCCCAAGTCCTCGCCGCCGGGTTTAACGCCGCTCTGGAGCAAGTCGTATGCCAATACCCTGAGCTCGACCTTTCCATGGTGTCGATCTGCAACGAGGTGGTGGATGGGAAGATTGTACCTTCTGAAGACTAGCTACCTTCCTCCATCACCTCTTCTTTGTAAAAACTTAATCTGCAATTATACTGTTTATGTAATTGTTTATATATGCATGCGAACTTGAATTGCCACTCCTTATATAATTTTCACTTCCTGTGTATCGTCTTTCCATTTACTTTACACGCCTTTGCCTCTATTTGTTGTGTGGTTAACCAACATAACTGGTGAAACTTACTCAAACAAATTAACTCAGCAATACTCGGGCTTAACCACTCACACACTGCTTTGAACTTGAGCAAACTATTAATCTTATAACAATTTATCGAACTGTTAACTCAAAGTAAAACTTGAGCAACTATTAACTCTTAAGCGATGACACTTAATATAACTTGTGGACTTAAGGCGACAAACCTTAGCATAGAATCACTCACTAGGCAGCAGGTCTTAACTCAAAATGGTATTAAAATACAGTTTACCTGATCTGCCAAGCGAAGCGCCCCCTTATTCCTGTCATCGCCTGGAACTTATCTGATCTCCGTACCTGAACTCGTTCAAGACGAGGAGGATTTTATCTATCTTCACACTGCCTGCAAGCGTTGAAGTTTTATCTGGTTTTACTGGGTCAATATTGATGTTTCACTTAAAGGGGAAAAGGCGTTTTCCTTCCCTTCCCACTATTTAAGGTCACGAACACCCCTAACCTTTCAGTTCATCTTGCCTGAACTCACTCTGAGGTGAGAAGGACTTTTTCTGGTGCCTCAGCTTGCCCAGGGTGTACATCTCCTCCCCCCTGGACGCGCTGAGGACTTTTAATCTTGCCTCTATCTGCTTGTGCAGAGAGGCCTTTCGATCTGTTCTTGCCTGCACTCGCTCAAAGGCGAGGAGGACTTTTCTCTTCTTGCCTGCACTCGCTCAAAGGCGAGGAGGACTTTTCTCTTCTCGCCTGCACTTGCTCAAAGGCGAGGAGGACTTTTTCTCTTCTCGCCTGCACTCGCTCAAAGGCGAGGAGGAATTCTTCTGTTCTCGCCTGCACTCGCTCAAAGGCGAGGAGGGCTTCTTCTGTTATCGCCTGTACTCGCTAAAAGGTGAGGAGGACTTTTCTCTTCTCGCCTGCACTCGCTCAAAGGCGAGGAGGACTTCTTCTGTTCTCGCCTGCACTCGCTCAAAGGCGAGGAGGGCTTCTTCTGTTCTCGCGTGTACTCGCTCAAAGGTGAGGAGGACTTTTCTCTTCTCGCCTGCACTCGCTCAAAGGCGAGGAGGACTTCTTCTGCTGCCTCAAGACGCATGAGAGCGTTGAGGTCTTTAATCATTACCGGTGCCTCCGATCGCCGAAAGACGATGAGGTCTTTTAAAACTTTCAACTGACGCCGCCAATCACCGAAAAACGATGGGGACTTTAAAAACTTTTAACTGATACCGCCAATCACCGAAAAACGATGGGGACTTTAAAAACTTTTAACTGAAAGCATGCAATATAGCTTTGTCGTTGCCTTAGATCACGTACGAGTGACAAAGTCTTTTTTCTCTAAAAACTTTCAAAACAACAAGCATGCAATCTCAGAAACTTAAGCTTGAAAACTCTTCTTTATTGGGTGGCCTCATTAAAAACCCTCCTTAGGGAAAAAAGAGTGCCCCCTTGAAATTGTTTTAACAGAAAGCATGTAAATTTCTTCATGTTCGTTTTTACTTACAAAGCTTTAACTGTAATATAATTTGAGATGTGTGGCGTTCCAGGTGCGAGGAATGGCCCCTCCTTCTAACGTCTATAAGCGGTAGGCGCCGTTCCCGAGCACCTCGGTTATTCTGAACGGTCCCGTCCACTTAGGCGATAACTTGTTCTCCATCTCGTACTGATGGGCCTTCCTCATCACCAGGTCGCCCCCTCTAAACTGCCTTGGCATTACCTTAGAGTTATACCTTCGCTCAATCCTCCTTTTTACTGCTTCGGCCTTTACTCTTGCCTCCTCCCTGACCTCATCCAGTAAATCCAGATTCAATCTTCTTTCTTCGTTCGAGTCTTCCGCCACAAAGTTCTAGAATCTCGGCGAGCTTTCCTGAATTTCAACTGGAATCATCGCATCACATCCATAAACCAAGCTAAACGGGGTCTCGTGGGTTCTTGACTGTTCAGTGGTATGGTACGCCCAAATTATGCGAGGTACCTCTTCAGCCCACGATCCCTTAGCTTTCTCTAGCCTTCTCTTTAAACCTCTCAGCAACACCCGATTGGCAGACTCCACTTGGTCATTTGTCTGTGGGTGCTTGATGGATGCAAACACCTGCTGTATTCCCACCTCTTCGCACAGCTTCTTCAATAGGTGACTTGCAAACTGAGTCCCATTGTCCGACACCAGGCGTTTAGGCACACCAAACCGGCACACGATGTTCTTCCATACAAAGCTTTCGATCTTATGTGCGGTGATCTGGGCTACCGGCTCCGCTTCGATCCACTTGGTGAAGTATTCAATCGCCACCACCAAATACTTCATCTGCCTGACCGCCAATGGGAAAGGTCCCAGAATGTTGATTCCCCAAGTATGAAACGGCCAGGGGCTATAAATTGACTTCAGCTCTTCTGGGGGTGCCTTGTGCCAATCGGCGTGCTACTGACATTGCTTGCAACATTGAGCATACTTCTTGCAATCCTCCCTCATCGTTGGCCAGTAATAACCTGCACGGAGAGCTCTTGCAGCTAGAGCTCGACCCTCGATGTGACTCCCACATATACCTTCATGGAGCTCGGCCATAATTCTTGTACATTTTTCTCCGTGCACACATTCTAAGAGTGGGTGCGTAAACCCAAACCTGTACAGCTCGCCGTCGATCAAGGTGAACTTGCTAGAGTTCTTCCTTATCTTCCTGGCCTCCGTCAGATCCAGCGGGAGAACGCCATCTGCCAGGCAGCGCTGGTATTGCGTTATCCATGTGTCTGGCTTATGCGTAGCGCAGACCTGCGCTACGTTCACCCTCTCCCCTCGACATGCTCTTATTCTCGACGATCTCACGGTCTCCTGGGTCAAGGACCTGTGACTCCTCGCCGCTTTCTCCGTCGATTTACTTATCTAAAGAACCTGGTGGTCTGCCACAAACGCCCTGGGCGTCTTCAGAGTTTCTTGAATAACTGTCCTCTGCCTACCCCCCTTGCCTGAACTGGCGAGCTTGGCTAGCAAGTTAGCTCGGGCATTTTGCTCTCTGGGTACATGCACCACCTCAAACGAGACAAAGGAACCCTTCAACTCCTGCACATACTCCAAGTAAGGCGCCATTTGTGGATCCTTGGCCTGGAACTCGCCTGTTACTTGTCCCGTGACCAACAATGAGTCACTCTTGGCCATCAACACCCTAGCTCCCATATCCTTAGCCAACAAGATACCTGCGATCAACGCCTCATATTCTGCCTGATTGTAGCTAGCTTTAAAGGCAAATCTCAGGGACTGTTCTATCAGCATGCCATTGGGCCCTTATAGAATGACTCTAGCACCGCTACCCTGCTGGTTAGACGATCCGTCCACCGAAAGTACCCAACGAAAATCGTCCCCCTCAACTCGTGCTGCTTCCGACGAGAGCTCGACCACAAAATCAACGAAAATCTGCCCCTTGATCGATCCTCGGGGTTCGTATTGGATGTCGAACTCCGACAGCTCCACTGCCCACTTCACCATTCTCCCAGCTACATCAGGCTTCTTTAAGACTTTCTGGATAGGCAAGTCGGTCATCACCAGCACCGTAAAGCTGTGAAAATAGTGGCGCAACCTCTTCGCCGAGAATACGACTGCCAGTGCAACTTTCTCCAAGGCCTGATACCTTACTTCTGGGCCTTGCAACACCTTGCTAACGAAGTAGATAGGTTTCTGAGCCTGATCTTGATCTTGGGCGAGCACCGCACTCACCGCCCTCTCAGTTACAACAAAATACAACCTGAGAGGGGTTCCTACCAAAGGTTTGCACAAAACCGGTGGGCTCGCCAGGTACTCTTTAAGCTTCACGAAAGCTTCTTCGCATTCCTTCGACCAGACAAACTTATTGTTTCGCCTCAAGCATTGGAAATACGGATGGCCTTTCTCTCCACTAGCTGACACGAAACGAGATAGGGCGGCCATCCGACCTGTAAGCTGCTGCACCTCCTTCACGGTAGCCGGGCTCCTCATCGCCAAGATGGCAGCACACTTATCAGGATTTGCTTCAATTCCCCTTTCAGTTAAGAGGAAACCCAAGAACTTCCCTGCCTCTACGCCAAAAATGCACTTCTCGGGGTTTAGCTTTAATTTGTACTTGGCGATTGTGGTAAACAACTCCTCCAGATCTGAGATGTGCTTGCTTTTTTCTAGCGAAGTCACGACCATATCATCTACGTACGCTTGCACATTCCTTCCCAGCATCGGTGCAAGTACCTTGTCCATCAACCTTTGGTATGTGGCCCCCGCATTCTTCAGCCCGAAGGGCATCACCTTGTAGCAGTAGCACGATCTCTCAGTCATGAAGGTTGTCTTCTCTTCATCCATAGGATGCATCTTTATCTGGTTGTACCCTGAGAAGGCGTCCATAAAACTCAGCAACTTGCACCCTGCTGCGCTGTCGACCAGGGCATCTATACTTGGCAAAGGGTATGGATCCTTTGGACAAACCTTGTTTAGGTCCGTGAAGTCGACGCACATGCGCCACTTCCCGTTACTCTTCTTCACCAGCACGACATTAGCTAACCACTCGGGGTACTGGACCTCCCTGATATGGCCTGCGGCGAGGAGTTTCTGTGTTTCTTCCCTAATTGCCTGTCTCCTCTCCTCATTGAACTTTCTTCTTCTCTATCGCATTGGTCTGACCTGTGTGTCCATTGCTAGGTGGTGACACAAGAAATCGGGATCGATTCCCGGCATGTCTGAAGTAGACCATGCAAAAGCATCCAGATGCCTTTCTATCACCTTGGCGATCTGGTCTTGTAGCTCACCTTCCAAAGATCTTCCCAACTTGAAGACCTTGCCCCCGATCTCCCTCTCGAGCCACTCCTCGACGGGTTTGGGCCTGGTTTCACTGGCGATCACCGCCCTGGCGATCACCGCCCTGGCGATTCCCGATTCCCTAGCCTCCTCTAGGCGGTTTCTCGCTTCTTCTTCCCGACCGGCGTTCTTTCCCTCAACCTCAGCGTCTACCATGATAACATCGCCGTCGGCGGTCACTTCCATCGCCTCATCAACAACTCGCCCCTCTGTTGGCCTGGGCTCCACACCGGGAGGCGGCGTCGTGGTGATGTAGCTCACTGACCTCTTATTCTTGAGGCTATTTTCGTAGCACTTCTTTGCCTCCTTTTGGTCAGATCTTATGGTGATCACCACCCCTTCCATCGATGGCAACTTAACCTTCATGTGCCTGGTTGAGGGCACAACTCCTATTCTGTTGAGGGTCGGCCTTCCCAACAGAATGTTATACGCCGAGGGGGCATTCATGACGAGGTACTTGATCTTCTCCGTCCTCGAGGCCCCCTCGTCTTTGAACGTGGTTCTCAACTCAATGTACCCCCTGACCTCCACCTGGTCGCCAGCGAACCCATACAAGCATCCTCCGTAGGGCCTCAATTGGTCAAGGGGTAATTGCAGCTTGGTGAAAGTCGGCCAGAACATGACATCTGCTGAGCTTCCTTGGTCCACCAGTACTCGGTGGACCTTCCTTCCCGCTGTGATTAGCGAGACAACTATGGGATCGTTGTCATGAGGCACAACGTCCCTGAGATCCTCCTTTGTGAACGTAATGTTCACATCTGGCGAGTGATCTTCGAACACATCTACTGCCATCACAGACCTTGCATATTTCTTCCGTTGTGATGCAGTGCATCCACCGCCTGAGAAACCTCCAGCGATGGTGTGGATCTCGCCGTGAGTGGGCACCTCATGCTGCTGCCCCTCACCGCTCGCCGGCTGGGAGCTCGATGCCTGCCCCGTTCTCTTGTCCAGCAGGTAGTCATTCAAGAAGCCGCTCTTGACCAAATCGTCAAGCTGGTAACCCAGGGCCAAGCACGAATCAAGGGAGTGACCAAAACTTTGGTGGAATTCACACCATGCATTCGGTTTTGGTCCTAACACCTTATCTGAAACTTTCTCAGGCGCCTTAAGCCTGGCAGCTATGTTGGGAATGGCGATCAGGTCCGCCAACCCCATGACGAACTTGTACCTGGGTGGGCGATTGAACTCCCCAGGGCGCCCTGGGCCCCTTCCCTTGTTTTTCTTTGGATCGTAAGGATATCGAGTCCTTTGATCCTTTTTAGCCGCCGCCGTCTCCAGCACCCTCTGTGGCTGGATTCTAGTCTGGGCCCGTGGCCTAGCAGGAGTTACACTCCCTCTTTTTTCGGCGACCTCACTCTCGTCGGCGATGTGGGCCACAACAAGTCGCCGAACTTCAGCAAACGTGGCGGGGTGGCCCCTAATCAGCACCTCGCAGAAAGGTCCAGGCAGTACGCCCTTTTGGAAGGCGTATACCAACATCTCCTCGTCTTAGGCAGGCGAGCGGACCATCTGTGCTCCAAAACGATTCAGATAGTCCCTGAGGGACTCTCCCTGATACTGCCTCACGTCGAACAAGTCGTAAGACACCCTAGGTGGCGCCTTGTTCACAATGTACTGGTCGACGAAAAGCTTTGAGAACTGCTGGAAATTGGTTATGTGACCCGTGGGCAAGCTAACGAACCATTCCAGCGCTGTTCCCTGGAGTGTGCTCATAAACATCTTGCAATAAACTGCATCTGAGCCTCCTGACAGCATCATCTGCGTGTGGAACGCAGTGAGATGTGCTTTAGGATCCTCCACGCCGGTGAAAGAAGCTTTAACGGCCTACCACGCTCGCAGGGATCGCCGTGTCCGTGATCGCCTGAGCAAACGGCATCGGAAAAACGCGCGGTGGCGATGACGACGCAACTTCTTCAGCGGTTGTGCGTCCTCTCTGCTCGTGAAAAGCTTGACGCAATTCCTCAGTGACCTTGCTGAGCTCCTCATTTCTGGCCTGAGAGGCGACCAGGTCTTCGTGCATCTTCGCTTGCTCTACGCGCGATGCCTCCACATTTTCTTGCAACGCGCGCATGATCTCCATCATTTGCGCCATGGTCATGGCGCCTTCTGCAGTAGTTGGCACAACGGGACTTGAACGTGTACTTCTCATCTTTCTCATGAAATATCAACAGATCAAACTTCAGCGAACAAAACCTTCACAGAAACTCGCAATCTCAACACGAACCTCCCACTTCTCCACTAAAGCTCCCAATTCACCGATCGAAGACTCAAACGAACGGCAAAAACCTCGAATTTACCGATTGAAACTCGCACAAACGGTGAGAAACTTCGATTCACCTTACGGAAACTCAAACAAACGGTGAAAAACTTTGATTCACCGAACGAAAACTCAAACAAACGGTGAAAAATGCCAAAAATGGTTGCACCAACACACAACCACACAAGAACCGCAGAAACTTCAAGAAACTCACGCTGTGGATGGGAAACACGTTTTACACGGCCCCACGGTGGGCGCCTGATGATCCTGCCTGTTGACCTGAGTGCAAGAGTCTTGCCACGTCAAAGGTTTCTCCTTTTGGATCAGCTTCACACCACGTTAGCCTCTGTCCTTCACGCCTCAATTCCTCGCAAGAACCTGAAAAAAACATAGTGGCGCCGCTGCGGCCGATCGCGCTCCGACGCTCAAGTCAGTGACGAAATCACCAAAAACTAAGAGAGGAAATCTCTCAACTCAAGGAACCGTGCGCAGTGAATCTCAGTGTACTTAGCAAATATCCTGAAAGCGTACTGAAGTGTTCTAAAAGCGTACCTCAAAAGTTTGTTAAGAGTTCCTTATATACCTGAGCACTTTCTCTCTTCTGACGGTTACACCTCTGGACACGTGGCTCGCATCCAGCTGTACACGTGTCGCCATCTGGAGCCCCCTCCACTTGAGCGTCACTTCTACTCTTCAAGCTATTCGACTAAGTTACCCATACAAGGAGTAACTTGGTGCACAGCTTTCCTTGGAGCGCGATCCTTTAAGTGGCGAGTATGGGGTGTCACCATGCACACCTTCTCTGTGGTCTCGCCTGCCGCTATCACGATCTGCTTCACTTGCACATCATGCATGTTCTAGGTAATTGTTCCCTTGCCTCGACCTCTGGCTAGGGAATGATCATCTGATAACCTCGTCCTCCGTGCTTGTACCTCTTGAAAGCCTTAAGCAAGCCTTCCTGATCTTTCGGCGATGTGCCCCTTTTGGCGGTCTCTAACCACCTGATCTCCTAGTACTCTTGTATGGCGACTATGGCGCAACTCTGGTGACCGCCGGTTACACACGCTAGAGATCGGAGAACGCCAAGCCAACGATTGGCGACTACACAGACTTCCCGACGTACTTCCCTTCTGCCAACCAGGTGGCCCGTTCAACACGCCTATATTATCGCTTGCTGCCACGTCATCACTCCCGACTACCTGATCGGTACAGTTGCCAATAATACCCAGCTCAAACGACCTTTAGGGAGAGTGCTCCTCCTCCCACATTGATACAAACTGACAGATAACTAAGGACACAACAACCACTTCTCAAAAGGGTCAGCCATCTCAAGATACAAGGCCAGGCCTGATGAGAATCAAATAAAGGAGGCTTTTATTAATGGAGGAAGAGGACATCCACGCTCACATTTGAAGTTCTTCCTTCTAGTCTTCTCAAAATTAAAAAGAAGACATAAAATAAAGATGAGGCCCAAGCCCAAAGCCCAAGCCCAAGCCCAAGCCCAAGAAGGCCAAAGCCCAAAGAGCCCAAGTCCATCCCATGAGGGGCAAGGCCAAGATTTGAAATAATCTTGTATAGTTTTAGGAGGTGTGGTTATTAAATAAAGGAGTGTGAAAATGTAAAATAAAGTCAAATTGTCCATGTGACTTAGGAGAGTGGTGTAGGTGTAGTTTTTAGGAGGTGTCATAGTAGAAAAAGGTCACACCTCCCATGTGACTTGTTTTTGGTGGGAATTTCAAATGAGTTTTATTTGAAATTTCCCACCTATTTTTCAGCGCCTCTAGGCTATAAATAAAGGTGCTTAGCTTGTACAATTCAGATTTGAATTGAGACTAAAGAAACTGTACTCAAATTTTGAGAGAGCATTGGAGAGCTTTGTGCCTTCTTCACTAGTCTTATCTTGATGGTTCCATGGTTACCTCAAGTGGCGGCTTGCACACTCATCTAGGAGTCTCCATCCTTCTAGTGGCGTGATCATCCAACCATACATCCATCTTCATGAGCTTTCTCTTCTCCTTCCTTCCTTCTTTTCCAATTGTTCATGTTTAGCTTGTTGTTCTTGAAATTCTGTTCGGCAGTTTTCAATTCTTATGTGTTTTGGTTCGGCTCCTTGGCTTCTTTGCTGTTCATTGTTGTTCTTCTTCATTTCTAGCCTTTATGTTCGGTTCATTTCAGTTCTAAGCTAATTCTTTTCGGTGCAATTGCTTCTTCTTTCATTTTAATCGGTTCAATTTGACAATAATTGGAACTTCCATATGAGTTTGGATTTGGTGCTAGTTTTGGTGAGTTCTTGACTTAGAACATTGATCCAATTCTAAGAAAAAGTGCCTAACTATTGTCCAACTCAAGTTGATTCCTAAGAATGTCAAGAATCATTCTCTTCTTTGCTATTGGAATCATATCATGTGGTATCAAGAGTTTAGGTGTGTTCTTGTTTAATTGTTGAGTTGTGTAGCACTTTATTTCAAGAGCTCTTTATTTTCTTGCAATTTACTTTTATGTTTTTAGGCTTATTTGAGTTTTGTTGCTGTTTTCTTTATTTTGCCTATCATATGTTTGAGTATTTTCCTTTTTGAATCCTTACAAGTTTTGTCTTAGTCTTGTTTTTCCATAATTGTCATCACTTCTTGTAGTACTTTTATTGAATTTTTTGTTTCTTGCTTTGGTGTCATATAATTTTTCTGAGTTTGATATTTGATCCTTTGTGCATTTTTTTTGATTTAGAATTGAGTTCATACTTGTATTCTAGACCTATACAAGTTCATATACATCATTTTCCATTATGTCTTTGCTAGTTCATAATTCTGTTTTTCATTCCTGTTAGGATTCCTCTGTTTTTCTGAAAACGTGCTTACTGTTTTTCCTTATTGCAATTGATTTACTCACTGGAAATTCTGTATTTGTGTTCTTCAAAGTGTTAGAAAAGAGTAGAAAAAAGAAGTACTCAAAAATTCAAAGTACACAAAAAATGATAAATAAAATACAAAAAGTGTACATTACTGCCGAAAAAAATACGGTAATCTGGCAGCGATTTTGAAATTTTTTTCTCAATTAATTGGCTTACTGTTTTTGCATAATTCCAGTGCCATTTTTGAGCTAAGATCTTGAAGTTTGTGTGGTTAAGATTTCATAATCCAGTTCGCTCTATATCATTCTAGTTAAATCAATGAACATCAAGCACAGTTTGCATAAAAAAAATATTTTCCAGTAGCTAATTTTTTGTTTTCTTCATCTACTCTAGTGCTTTTCTTTAAGTATTCTTTTGTGTGCCTACTTTCTCATTGAGTTCCTTATTTTTCTTGCTTGTCTTTTGTTCATTAATCTTTGAGTTTGTCAAACATCTAGTATTCCTTTTGTTTAGCCTTTCATTGCTTATACTTTTTCTTGTTTGTCTTTATTGCTTCATTGGTTTTGTTGTGGTTGGCTTTGAGATTGGTGTGCCTTGCTTTGACATATTTCATTTGAGGATTCCAAGACCTCAAGATCAGATTGGTGCAGGAACATTATTTCTTTGAGAGTGACCTCTTTTTCTGGCCAAATTCACTTCGGCCATTTGGTTGCCAAACTCATTGCTTTTTTTTGCTAACTTTGTTTCTTAACTTATTTGCTGTTTTTGTGTGTTTGCTGTTTTCATTTGCAAATGGCTGGCTATTCAAGTGGTGCATCTTACAAGCAGCACTCTCCTTCCAAAGCTTCGGTCCTTGGTGAATTGCATGAAGCTCAACGCTCCATTAGGCGTTTGGAAGAGAAATTGCAAAAGATGGAGGTGCAACAAGCTAGGCCATCTCACTCTATCAATGATGGGCATCATTCACATAGACCTTCATCAAGAGGTTCTTCAAATGCCTTAGGCTGTGAAGAGGAACATAGAAGAAGGAAGCATCAACATCATTCTCATGAAGAGAGCTATAACCGTGACCAAAGATATCACCAAGTGTTCAACATTTCTTGTGGACAAGTCTCTAGTTTTAATGGTGATAGTGATCCTAATGTGTATTTAGAATGGGAGACTAAGGTTGACCATTATTTTCATGTGTATAAGGTCCAAGATGACCAAAAACTTAGTTTAGTTTCTTTATCCTTTTTGGGCTATGCCAAAGAATGGTGGCATAAAATTGTAATGGACATTATATATCGTAAGAAACCTCCCGTGGTTTCTTGGAATGATTTGAAAGAGTGTATGCGCGTGAGGTTTGTTCCCCCTTCTAGGAAGGAACACTTGTTGAAGTTCCAAAGGCTTCCTCAAGGACATAGGATGGTAGATGAATACTTTAAAGATTTTGAAACAACTTTGACTAAAATGAATATGCATGCTAATGAAGAGTCAAAGATTAAATGGTTTGTACGTGGTTTGAGAAGAGATATTAGAGACTTTGTAGAATTAAAAGAATATTCTTCTTTAAAGAGAGTGTTTCACAAAGCCATCAAGGTGGAATCATATCTTTTGAAAAAAACTTTCAATAATCCTCGAGAAAGAGTCCGCAAAAGAAGAAGTTATAAACCCGAATATCACAACTTCTTCCTTTTGGTCTTCTTAAAAAATAGAATATGTTTCTAAATAATTTGGGCTCACTTTAGGGGTCCAAATAGCAAAGATAGGCTAGAATAAGGTGTCTTTAGTATAATAGGGGGTGTAGGTAGCATTTTAGCTTGTTCCTAGCCCTTTTGGAAGGCCTTTTGACCTAGTTTCTAGAAGGACAAGCCTAGGATGTGCTAACTTTTCATTCACTTTATCTCTAAATACTCTAATTCAAGAATATACCTTTAACACTCCAAAGAAACAAAATGGTAATTCATAAGTAAAACTTGTTCTCAATATGTTATACACAGTAATTATTAATCTTAAAGAAGGTTTATTCTTAACCTTATCATATAACCATTTCATATATTTATTCTCCTATGTACTAAGAAAACCAACTGAATCTATAGTTTCTAAAAATTTAGCTAAAATGTCACTAGTATTTATGATCATAACTTTGAATGTACACGTTAAAAAATAAGACTCACTTTAATCACTTCATTAGTTAAACATTCTAAATATCCCCCATTTTCTATATGTACATTTTAAATTAACTCCGTGAATTAGTAAAAAAAAAATCAAACATATCTTAAACTACCACTTGTAATTTTGTATACTTAATATTCTTAGTCATATATCTCTAGCTAGGTGAAACTGTAAATGACTCTTATATCATATGATAAAAAAATAACAGAGAGGAACAAAGGAGAAAAAGGAAGACAAAGAATATGAGAAAGAATATTTCTTCTGTTTTTTTTTATTGAGATCAAATCAGAGGGTCAGAATATATACAAATACCCGAACTAAAGAGAAAGAATGTAAAATAAAGACCACATAAAGGCTAGAATCAGAAAAGAAAAATAAAGGTAAAAACATTTGAACAAAGAGGAACAACTAAGAATTAGAAAATACAAAATACACATTGGCTTAATACACTATTTGGTGGCTTGCTTAAGGCCATATAAAGCCCTTTTTAATTAGAAACTTCTCTTGGTTGAATAAAAGTCAATCCAGCAAGAGCAACCATGTATACATTTTCCTTCAACTCTCCATGTAAAAAGGCATTGCTTATGTCTAATTGTGTCAAGTCCCAATTATTGTTAAAAGTTAGAGAAATAAGCAATCTTATGGTGGTCATCCTTGCTACTAGAGAGAAAGTATCAAGGTAGTTAATGCCTTTTGTTTGTGTGTAGCCATTTGCCACTAGCCTTGTTTTATACCTTTCAACTATCCCATTAACCTTATATTTTATTTTGAATACCCATTTGCAACTTATGGCAGCTTTGTTCTTAGGCAGAAGAACAATCTCCTATGTTTGATTTGACTCCAAAGCAAATATCTGACATTGTATAGATTTTCTCCAACAGTCATGTTTCACAACTTTAGAATAAGTGTTTGGCTCAACATGTGAAGAAAGAGGCATAACAAAAGATGTGTAAGAAGGTGATAAATTGTTATAAGAAAAAACAAAATTCAAAGGATATTTAACTCTTAAAGATGTATTGGAAACATTAATATTACAATGATAATCCTTTAGATACTTAGATGGTCTGTTTATTATAGTATTCATTCAGACTAACTAATCTAATTCACAATTTTGTTTTGTGTCATGATCTTTATTAAGGTTTTGGTCTATACGAGAACAAACTTATTTTGAAACCTCAATGTCTGTGTCACATTTATTATTACGTTTATTTTCAGCATTATCACATGGTGCAAGAATGGTTTGTGATGACTGAATGAAAACAAGTTAATATTCAATAAAAAAAACTTTGACCATGAACGTTAGGACTGTTAGTTTCATTGCTAGTATCTTGAACCATATGCTATGGAAAAACATGTTCATAGAAGACTACATTCCTAAATACAAAAAATTCTCCACATGTCCGTTTGTCCTCCTTTTAAAACCAATAAGAACACATTTTAACGCCCTTTGATCAAAGTTTCTTCTATTTGTTGAGAAAGTACTAGTATAGCATAAAGATCCAAACCCCTTTAATCCATTAAAATATGTTGTAGTTTTGTAAAGCATTTAACGAAGAGAATTTTTTTAAACACAGATGTGGGGAGTATGTTTATAATATGTGCATCATGTATTAAAAAATATGGCTTATAAAGTTTGGGTGAATGAGATTGTCTCATGAGAGCTTTTGCTACATTTAATAAATGATCATGTTTCCTTTCAACTATACTATTTTTGTTATGGATTATTGACACATGATGTTACAATTCACTCAATGGTGTTTTCCCCTCAATCTGACACACTAGGATTATGCCTCAAGCCCCCTAATTAACCTAATTTTCTAGGGTTAGGTGAATTTCTGTGTTGCGCTTATGGGCTTAATGAGAATAATATAAAAATAACCCAATTAATTTGACGCATTCTCGCTGCCGAGTTGGACTTTTTTTCTCTCTTTTATGCGTTTTGGGTCTTCGAGCTTTCTCCTTTTAGCATATATCATTCTTCTTTTGTTCAAATCTCCATTTATCCCTAGAAACCTACAATTAACATCAAATTTAGGAATAAAATGTTCTTATTCAATTAAAGATCACAAAAATTGTACAAAGGTATAAATTCATATATTAGGGATTATTTTGTATGTAAATAAGAAATTAATACTCATAAGTGAAAATATTTTAATATGAAATATTATGGAAATTAGGCACTTATCAGTCACTTCTTCTAATTTTTATTGCTGCCTGAAATTGTGTTTCAACAAAAATACTATGATTTTCCAAAGACTTGACAACATCATATTTTTTGTTTTAAAAGAAAAATCCATGTCTACCTCGAATACTCGTCAACTATGGTCAGGAAAAATTTATGACGATGAATTAATGGTATTGAGTATGGTCCCCATAGATCTACATGAATGAAATCAAAACAATTTTTAGATTTAGATGTACTAATAGGAAAGGATTTTTTTTCCTTCCAAAATTACAAATATCACAAATAAAAAATTTATAATATTTAACAAAAGAAAATTTATTCTTGATAACACCAATACCCTAATCGAAAATGCCAAAGGGTTTCTAGATCACTTGAACTGACATTAACAATAATGATGGTGTGTGTAGATTTGGTGGGTTGGATTTGAAGTTTATGATAGAATGGGAGTATATATAGCCTATCTTGCATCTTAGCTAAACCAATAATCTTTAAGGAGTTATTGTCCTAAATGTTACCGCTGTTATAGTAAAAGGTAAGAACACAAGATAAATTATCAATCAATTTTGCTACTGAAAGAAGATTAAAAGTGAAGCAAGGAATATACAGAACATTGTCTATTGATTTGAGAAAAACACTTCCATAATAATTGGCAATGACTTGATTTCCATTTGGTAGTTTGACACAAATAGGATTACTTTGAAGATATGAAGTGAAATGATATAAGGATGAATAAATGTGGTCGGTAGCACCACTATCAAGAATCTAATATTTGAAGGAAGAAAGAAATTTATTACCAATGTGTGTTGTCATGTTGGAAGAAATTACGGTGTTGAGATACTAGTTATCACAAGTATCTCATATTTTCTGTAGTTAGTTTAATTTGATTTTTCAAACCCTATATAAAGGGGTTTTCCTATTCATTGTAACATAACTTGAAATAATAGAAATAAAGCATACATTTTTTTTTCACCTGCACTGTTGTTGTTCCTACTTATTCCCTTCCAATTACTTAAAAATTCTCCTTATGAAGATTTGTATTTAATATCTCCTACTTATCTCAATTTAAAAACCTTTGGATCTCTCTGGTTTTGCTTCCAACCTTGAAAATAATTGTACCAAACTTGAACCTAGATCTAGAAAATAAGTGAATATGATAAAACTATTTTAAAAAACCCTATATCTTTTATCATGAGTTTTATCATATAAACATTTGACTAAATAGCATTTAAATTACACTCCGGCTATATCATCGAACAGTAAACCACAATCTTTTGAACAAGAATGTAGACACTCAGAGTGGATTGATGTTATGAATAAGGAGATCACAGTTGTACAAAAAAAATCACACGTGGTAACTAGAAAAACACTCATTGGATGAAAATGCGTTTAGAAGATCAAACACACAGCGGATGCAACTATTGAGGGACATAACCCTAGGCTTGTGCAAAAGGTTATATTCAACTTGGATGGATTGACTATTTAGATACTTTTTCTCCTATTGCTAAACTTACTAATGTTAGACGTATTTTTAACCATTGTTGTAATTAAAAATTGACATTTACATCAATTAGATGTTAACAATGCCTTCTTACATGGACACCTTAATGAAGAAGTATATATGATATAACCTCTAGGGATAATAATTGAAAGACAAAACTAAGTTTGTACACTTACAAGGTGCCTATATGGTTTAAAAATAGCCAGCAAATAGTGGTTCGGTAAGCTATCCTCTTTCCTTACTAATTTGGTTTTTATCAATCAAAGTTTGATTATTCTGTTTTTACTAGAAGAACAGAAAATTCTCTCACTGTTTTACTTGTTTATGTAGATGATATTATTTTTGTAAGAGATTCGTTACTAGAAATTGGGAGAATAAATTATTTTCCTAAATGAATATTTTAAGATAAAAGTTCTTGGTGAACAAAAATACTTCTTGGGTCTCGAGGAATCCAGATTTAAGAAAAAATAAATTTATGTGAAAGGAGCCCTTGACATATTGGAAGAAACTGGAAAACTGGAAAGTAAACCTTGTTTTATTCCTCTTATGTCTAACACCAAGCTTTTTTTTTTTAAAGTGTAGATAAACATCAAAATCCCAATCCCTATACAAAACTCATTGGCAAACTCCTATATCTCACCAACACTAGACCCGACATAACCTTTGATGTTCAACTTCTCAGCCAATTTGTTCAAGAACCCACTACTAATAAGGTTTGCAACATGTTCTACGCTACATCAAAGCCCAAATTGTACAAATAAAGGTTAGACACTTGTACAAATAAAAACTACTAAGAATTAGAAAAGACAAAATTGATATTAGTTTAGAACCCCTATATCCATATCCTTTGATAATATCTTAAATAATTTTAAGCAAGTTATACTGATATAGTTATTGTTTTAACATCCAAAACCTTATCATTAATATTAACATTTATTGTTGTTATCATTATTTGTGCGGTGGAAAAGACAAATAAATAGAAATAGACGTTATGTGGAACGCGTATTCAAATGTCTTAGACGACAAACCAACACAATCATCATCTTCCTTTGCCAAGATGACAATGGAAGAGCAGTAAAAGCCCAAGCTCAATCACTCACATTTGATAACATGCTTAGTCAAATATTGAATGGTATTCATGACTTACAACAAGGATTTTAGAATCTCTCAATTATTATACACAATGGATTCCAATGAGTTGATAATCAATTCGCTACTTTGAGGAACGATATGAAAAGTTTCAAGAGAGTAAAGCAATTCATTTTTATACTTTATTGTTTGTACTCAACACACATATGTATATATTTAACTATGCCTTATTTATTTATTGTTTCATATATTTCATTTCATTCGACATCCTTATTAAGAATTGTGATTTTTTTTCTATGTCCAAAATTTGGTTTTAAAGTAATTCTATTTATTTGACTTTCCCTTATTTATTTTTTTATAAATGTTACTATCAATTAGTAAATAATATTTTTTAAAAAAATTATTTATTTTCATTTTCTCCGCTAGTATTTTTTTTAACAAAAAAAGTGTGTATATTTAAAAAATAAAATTGACCTAAAGACAATTATACGAAAAAATAATATATCAAACCTTCATTAATTCAACCAAATCAATATTAATTGTTTAACTCAAATTCACTATCTATCCATTAAATTAAACCACCTAACTTTTCATTCACTTTATCTCTAAATACTCTAAATCAAGAATCTACTTTTAACACTCCAAATAAACAAAGTGGTAATTCATAAGTAAAACTTGTTCTCAACCTTATTAATCTTAAAGAAGGTTTATTCTTAACCTTATCATATAACCATTTCATATATTTATTCTCCTATATAGTAAGAAAACCAACAAAATTTATAGTTTCAAAAAATTTAGCTAAAATGTCACTAGTATTTATGATCATAACTCTGAATGTACACGTTAAAAATAAGACTCACTTTAGTCACTTCAATAGTTAAACATTCTAAATATCCTCCCTTTCCTAAATATACATTTTAAATTAACTCCGTGAATTAGTAAAAAATAAATCAAACATATCTTAAACTACCACTTGTTATTTTGTATACTTAATATTCTTAATCATATATCTCACTTTCAATAAATATTTATTTTATATAATATAAAATTACTAGTTAATAATAAACATGTGGAAAAAGTTCCCAAAAGATTTTAAAGGAAAAAAAGAGAGAGTGAAAGTCCAACCCAAATTCATCCAATAAGTATAACCTACAAAATTTGACTCAATTTGAGAGCAAAATATTTTGCAATATAAAAAATGGTGTGCGATTAAAATTTTAACTAATTTCATGATTTTACATTTTCTCTTGATACTAGAATAAAGTATACTTAATGAGTTTGGATGTGAACGAGTTTGTTTATAATTTTATTTATCACGTTAAGGTAAGATGAACCATTGCAGACAACATATGAAAAGGCAACATATGAAAAGGCAAAAGTATTGTGAATAACAAAAAAAAAGAAAGTTTTATATACTTTGAAATAGGACATTCAATCATACATATATTAACGAAAAAAATAGAATGCTAACATATAGACATCTATACAACTTGATAAATTTTGTAGTGTCAACAAATAAATGAATTGGAAAATGTTAACTACATGAACTAGTTCTATCCAAGAGTCAATGCTTCTGATTTGCATAAGGGACAAACATTTTTCTCGTGTAACCATGTCCTTATACAATCTGCGTGATATCCATGTCCACATTGAAGAATTCTGATTTCCTGCTTGTTCTTATATTCATCCTGTGAAATCATGCACAAGTATTCCAATTAATAGGAGAAAGAGAAATGTTAAGACAAGGTTTCTAAACTTGGATGAAAATAAGATATGTTTCTAAACTTGATACCTGACATATTATGCAAAGATCATTTTCTTGTTCCTCAGCAGCTACCTCTCCCGAGTTATTAGGAAGTAGATAAGTTTTTGTCTTCATTTGCCTTGCAATAATTTCATCCAACAAACCTGTGCCTACGTTGCCAATCCGTTCACCTAATTCAAGAAGCTCCTGTTGTCCAATTTTGAAGAGTTAGCAAATTAAATTTTTCATAAGACCTCATAGCCAATCCACATTCATAAGAAAATACCTCATATGACATGTCATCAATGTCCAAGTGCATATCACTATCATCGTCACCCAACCAAGGAACATCCTGCAAAAAAAAATCCCAATTAAACTAGGGTTTTAATTAGATGAAATCCAAAGGAATGTGAAGTACCAAAAGTAGAGAGAATGACATATTACATCATCTTGAAGAAAGGCTTGAGGAGGAAGATTCCTCCAGTGTGGAGGAGTTGTCACGTGCACTGAAGAAGTGCTTAAAGGATTTGTTGGAAGTGCAAGTGCACGATGAAAGTCGATAGAGTGTCCTCTCATCTGTTGCGCAGTCTGTGCTTGATATTGCAGATGGAAAAATGTGCTTGAAGGATTTGTTGGAAGTGTAAGTGGAGGATGAAAGTCGATGGAGTTTCCTCTCATCTCTTGCGTAGGTTGTGCTTGATACTGTGGATGGAGAAATCTGTAGTCGCTTCTACTTCTTGCTATATAATGATAGCTTTGGGGATCATTTGTTGCAATCTCTAATGAAGGAGTTGGAGCTGGAGAACAAGGCCAACAATCATTTGAAAGGAACCAGATGGAACCAATCACAAAATCTTAAAAATTGTACTTTAAGTATAGCAACCAGTTTATAAGGTGAGTTTTACACCCACTTATATACTATGAAATGTCCTTACCTCTAACCAATGTGTGATCTCCAACATAGAAATAACAAAATAATAAAAAAAATAAAATGAGACATTTTACCTTGAATCAAATGGTTAAAGAGCGGTAACAAGGGATGCCAATTGCATTGTACCTTGCATTAGGGGGAGCAACTAAAAAACTATGAGCCAAACTAGATGAAATAGGAAAACCCGTATGAATAGGTTGATGTTGAACTCCATTGAATGCTCTCCTTTCATACACCATCCCATTGTCATAAGCATCTAGTAAGTAATGAAAATCTATATTTTCTCTCACAGCCACTCTGCACATATTAGGCCAAAAATTGTTTCTTTCATTCATTCCATCCATATCCCTGAGTCCGATGGCAGTTATCATATTGTCAATTGCTATGAGAAGCCAAAAGATACTAGTATCAATGTTTTGAGATTTGAAGAACAAAGAGAGAGAGTTAAGAAAAAAAAAGAGATCTTTATAACTTCCAGTTCTATTGGAATATGCTTTATTTATATAGATAAATCTCTAAATCTTCAAGCCTAAACCTTAAGAAAATCTTTATTATTAAAGATAAAATAAATTTTCAAAATTTAATTCTACACATATCTTTTATTTGATTATTATTATTTATTTAATTATGTTCTGTCTTTTCTTTTATTTGAATAGATGTGTTAATATAACAAATAAAAAAATTATTTTTCTTATTAGAATCAGATTGTAATAAACCATGAAAATACAGTAAAATATAACATATGAAAAAGTGTTTTGTGTCCCGATTTTTATTATATTTTTATAGATACTCAGATGGTCTGTTTATTATAGTATTCATTCGGACTAACTAATCTAATTCACAATTTTGTTCTGTGTCATGATCTTTATTAAGGTTTTGGTCTATACGAGAACAAACTTATTCTGATACCTCAATGTCTGATTCACATTTATTATTAGGTTTATTTTCAGCATTATCACAGGGTGCAAGAATGGTTTGTGATGACTGACTCAAAACAAGTTAATATTCAATAAAAAAAACTTTGACAATGAATGTTAGGACTGTTAGTTTCGTTGCTAGTATCTTGAACCATTTGCTATGGAAAAACATGTTCATTGAAGACTACATTCCTAAATACAAAAATTTCTCTACATTGAATATTCAACATCACATGTCCGTTTGTCCTCCTTTTAAAACCAATAAGAAAACATTTTAACACCCTTTGATCAAAGTTTCTTCTATTTGTTGAGAAAGTACTAGTATAGCATAAAGATCCAAACCCCTTTAATCCATTAAAATATGTTGTAGTTTTGTAAAGCATTTGACGAAGAGAATTTTTTTTAACACAGGTGTGGGGAATACGTTCATAATATGCGCATCAAGTATTACAAAATATGGCCAATAAATTTTGGGTGAATGAGATTATCTCGTGAGAGCTTTTGCTACATTTAATAAATGACCTTGTTTCCTTTCAACTATACTATTTTGTTATGGATTATTGACACATGATGTTTAATGCATTATGCCTTTGTTGAAAAAGAAATTAGTCATGAAAAATTTAGTCTCATTGTCACTAATGACTTTTTACAGCAACAACACCACGTTGTCAGAAGTAATAAATGTCTCTAAGGACAAATATCGATCCCACAAGTAACAATTGACTATTCAAATACAATTTTTGCTAAATATAAAACATAACAATAAAAAGTTGGTTTGAAGATTGTTATAATGGCAAGAATGAACAAGAAAACAAATCAAAGAGTAATTACTTCAATTGTAAAAATAGGGATTAGGTTTCATCTTTCTCACTCAAGTATTTTGATTGGCATCTTAATATTAAGTTCTTTGGTTGAAATTGATGCCCGTAGAAAATTCATTTATATCGATTTCTTAAATATAAAATTCTTAAGAATGTTTCCTCAATATCAATTTCTCCCATATTTATAAAAACAAGTTAGAATCACACTCAGACATTAATAGAAATTAACATTTCAAGTCTATTTCTAACACTCAAATATGTTAAGTATTGTTGTTTATGTCAGAACCCTAAAAATACCTTTATGTCAAATTTAAGATTCTCAAACATGTCACGACTATTTAAAAGCAAAACAACAATACCAATAATCAATCAAGAACTGAATATTGTAATATGTAAATATGAACTCAATACATAAGAGTTCGAACAGATTACTCCCAATCTCAAAGTTTAGAATTGGCCACACATACTTCTAGCACCTTTAATTCTCCTAATTGATTACAATTCAGTCAATGCTGTTTTCCCCTCAATCTAACACACTAGGATTATGCCTCTAGCCCCCTATTTAACCTAATTTTTTAGAGTTAGATGAATTTATGTGTCACGCTTATGGGCTTAATGAGAATAAAATAAATATAACCCAATTAATTTGACACATTCTCGCTGTCTAGTTCGACTTTTTTTTCTCTCTTTTATGCGTTTTGGGTCTTCCAGCTTTCTCCTTTTAACATATATCATTCTTCTTTAGTTCAACTCTCCATTCTTCCCTAGAAACCTACAACTAACCAAATTTGGGAATAAAATGTGCTTATTCAATTAAAGATCACAAAAATTGTACAAAGGTATAAATTCATAAATTAGGGATTATTTTATATATAAATCTGTAATTAATACTCATAAGTGCCTATATTTTAATATGAAATATTATGGAAATTGGACACTTATCAGTCACTTCTTATTTTTTCAATATAAATAATAAACAATTCACCCCCCCCCCCCCCCCCTCTCCTTTATTGGAAGAAATTGGAACGTTGGACGTTTGAAAGTAAACCTTGTTTTATTCCTCTTATGTCTAACACCAAGCTTTTTTTGAAAGTGTAGATAAACTTCAAAATCTCAATCCCTATATAAGACTCATTTGCAAACTCCTATATCTCACCAACACTAGACCCGACATAACCTTTGATGTTCAACTTCTCAGCCAATTTGTTCAAGAACCCACAACTCATCATCAACAAGGTTTGCAACATGTTCTACGCTACATCAAAGCCTAAATTGTACAAATAAAGGTTAGACACTTGTAGAAATAAAAACTACTAAGAATTAGAAAAGAAAAAAATTAATATTAGTTTACGTTTACAACCCCTGTATCCATATCCTTTGATAATATCTTAAATAATTTTAAAGAAGTTATACTGATATAGTTATTGTTTTAACATCCAAAACCTTATCATTAATATTAACATTTATTGTTGTTATCATTATTTGTGCAGTGAAAAAGACGAATAAATAGAAATAGACGTTATGTGGAACGCGTATTCAAATGTCTTAGACGACAAAACAACACAATCATCATCTTCCTTTGCCAAGATGACAATGGAAGAGCAGAAAAAGCCCAAGCTCAATCACTCACATTTGATAACATGTTTAGTCAAATATTGAATGGTATTCATGACTTACAACAAGGATTTTAGAATCTCTCAATTATTATACACAGAGGATTCCAATGAGTTGATAATCAATTCGCTACTTTGAGCAAAGATATGAAAAGTTTCAAGAGAGTAAAGCAATTCATTTTTACACTTTTTTGTTTGAACTCAACACACATATGTATATATTTAACTATGACTTATTTATTTATTTATTGTTTCATCTATTTCATTTCATTCGACATCCTTATTAAGAATTGTGATTTTTTTTCTATGCCCAAAATTTGGTTTTAATGTAATTCTATTTATTTGACTTTCGCTTATTTCTTTTTTATAAATATTACTATCAATTAGTAAATATTTTTTAAAAAAATATTTTTTTTTTCATTTTTTCCGCTAATATTTTTTTTAACAAAAAATATGCGTATATTTAAAAAAAAAGTTGACCTAAAGAATGAAAAAATAATTTATCAAACTTTCATTAATTCAACCAAATCAATAATAGTTGTGTAACTCAAATTCACTATCTATCCATTAAATTAAACCACCTAACTTTTCATTCACTTTATCTCTAAATACTTTAAATCAAGAATCTACTTTTTAGACTCCAAATAAACAAAGTGGTAATTTATAAGTAAAACTTGTTCTCAATATGTTTATAGTAATTATTAATCTTAAAAGAAAGTTTTTTCTTAACCTTATCATGTAACCATTTCATATATTTATTCTCCTATATACTAAGAAAACCAACAGAATCTATAGTTTATAAAAGTTTAGCTAAAATGTTACTAGTGTTTATGATCATAACTCTGAATATACACGTTAAAAAATAAGACTCACTTTAATCACTTCATTAGTTAAACATTTTAAATATCCTCCCTTTTCTATATGTACATTTTAAATTAACTCTGTGAATTAGTAAAAAACAAATCAAACATATCTTAAACTAGCACTTGTTATTTTGTATACTTAATATTCTTAATCACATATCTCACTTTCAATAAATATTTATTTTATATAATATAAAATTACTAGTTAATAATAAACATGTGGAAAAAGTTCCCAAAAGATTTTAAAGGAAAAAAAGAGAGAGTGAAAGTCCAACCCAAATTCATCCAATAAGTATAACCTACAAAATTTGACTCAATTTAAAATATTTTGCAATATAAAAAATGGTGTGCGATTAAAATTTTAACTAATTTCATGATTTTACATTTTCTCTTGATGCTAGAATAAAGTATACTTAATGAGTTTGGATGTGAACGAGTTTGTTTATAATTTTATTTATCACGTTAAGGTAAGATGAACCATTGCAGACAACATATGAAAAGGCAACATATGAAAAGGCAAAAGTATTGTGAATAACAAAAAAAAAGAAAGTTTTATATACTTTGAAATAGGACATTCAATCATACATATATTAACGAAAAAAATAGAATGCTAACATATAGACATCTATACAACTTGATAAATTTTGTAGTGTCAACAAATAAATGAATTGGAAAATGTTAACTACATGAACTAGTTCTATCCAAGAGTCAATGCTTCTGATTTGCATAAGGGACAAACATTTTTCTCGTGTAACCATGTCCTTATACAATCTGCGTGATATCCATGTCCACATTGAAGAATTCCGATTTCCTGCTTGTTCTTATATTCATCCTGTGAAATCATGCACAAGTATTCCAATTAATAGGAGAAAGAGAAATGTTAAGACAAGGTTTCTAAACTTGGATGAAAATAAGATATGTTTCTAAACTTGATACCTGACATATTATGCAAAGATCATTTTCTTGTTCCTCAGCAGCTACCTCTCCCGAGTTATTAGGAAGTAGATAAGTTTTTGTCTTCATTTGCCTTGCAATAATTTCATCCAACAAACCTGTGCCTACGTTGCCAATCCGTTCACCTAATTCAAGAAGCTCCTGTTGTCCAATTTTGAAGAGTTAGCAAATTAAATTTTTCATAAGACCTCATAGCCAATCCACATTCATAAGAAAATACCTCATATGACATGTCATCAATGTCCAAGTGCATATCACTATCATCGTCACCCAACCAAGGAACATCCTGCAAAAAAAAATCCCAATTAAACTAGGGTTTTAATTAGATGAAATCCAAAGGAATGTGAAGTACCAAAAGTAGAGAGAATGACATATTACATCATCTTGAAGAAAGGCTTGAGGAGGAAGATTCCTCCAGTGTGGAGGAGTTGTCACGTGCACTGAAGAAGTGCTTAAAGGATTTGTTGGAAGTGCAAGTGCACGATGAAAGTCGATAGAGTGTCCTCTCATCTGTTGCGCAGTCTGTGCTTGATATTGCAGATGGAAAAATGTGCTTGAAGGATTTGTTGGAAGTGTAAGTGGAGGATGAAAGTCGATGGAGTTTCCTCTCATCTCTTGCGTAGGTTGTGCTTGATACTGTGGATGGAGAAATCTGTAGTCGCTTCTGCTTCTGCTTCTTACTATATCATGATTGCTTTGGGGATCATTTGTTGCAATCTCTAATGAAGGAGTTGGAGCTGGAGACAAGGCCAACAGTCATTTGAAAGGAACTAGATGGAACCAATCACAAAATCTTAAAAAGTGTACTTTAAGTATAGCTCAATCTTTTAAAACCAATTTATAAGGTGAGTTTTACACGCACGTATATATTATGAAATGTCCTTAACTCTAACCAATGTGTGATCTCCAACATAGAAATAATAAAATAATTAAAAAGAGAAAATGAGACATTTTACCTTGAATCAAATGGTTAGAGAGCGGTAACAAAGGGATACCAATTGCATTGTGCCTTGCATTAGGCAGAGCAACTGAAAACCTATGAGCCAAACTATAGGAATTAGGAAAACCCGTATGAATAGGTTGATGTTGAACTCCATTGAATGCTCTCCTTCCATACACCATCCCATTGTCATAAGAATCTAGTAAGTAATGAGAATCTATATTTTCTCTCACTGCCACTCTGCACATATTAGGCCAAAAAATGTTTCCTTCACTCATTTGATCCATATCCCTGAGTCTGATGGCAGTTATCATGTTGTCAATGAGGTGCCAAAAGATACTAGTATCAATGTTTTGAGAACTGAAGAACAAAGAGAGAGCGAGAGTTAAGAAAAAAAAATCCTTATAACTTCTAGTTCTATTGGAATATGCTTTATTTATACAAATAAATCTCTAAATCTTCAAACCTAAACCTTAAGAAAATCTTTATTATCAAAGATAAAATAAATTTTCAAAATTTAATTCTACACATAACTTTTATTTGATTATTATTATTTATTTAATTATGTTCGATCTTTTCTTTTATTTGAACAGATGTGTTCATATAAAAAAAAAAAAATTATTTTTCTTATTTGAATGAGATTGTAATAAATCATGAAAATACAAGTAAATTATAACATATGAAAAGTGTTTTGTGTCCCAATTTTTATTTTATTTTTACATATATTACTAGAAGATAAAACATAAAATAATAATGATTATAATAAAATAAAATAATTATAACTATAATACAATATAGTAATTCTGATTATAAATATAATAAATTAGTGATAATTATAATACAATGTAATATAATAATAATTATTATAATTAAAATAATTATAATTATAATATAATAATTATAAGATAATAATAATAATTACAAAATAAGAAAATAACAATAATTATAATAGAAGAAAATAATAAAAATTATAACATATTTATAATAAAATAAAATTATAATAATTATAGTAAAATAAAAGTATAAATAATTATAATTAAATAAAATAAATATAATATAACTATAATATAAAAAAATAATAGTATAAGAAAATAAAATAATAATACTATAATAAAATAAAATAATAATACTATAATAAAATAAAATAACATAATTATAATTATAATAAAATAATTTTTTTGAAAAAAATCAACCAATCATACATATATATATATATATATATAACATATATATATATATGTCACATACATAAATAAATATATACATACATAGATATATACATATAACACATATATACACACATCCATATATATATATATATACATATATATATATATACATATATATACTTATACTTACCAGATTATCAAGTTAAGTAGTATGAAAGTTTTGGTGAGTTCTTTACAAATTCAAAAAAAAAAGTAGTATGAATGTTTTGGTGACTACTAAGAACGTAGAGAAAGAGAGGAAAGGAAAAAAAAACTTTATGTGATAGGTCTATTGAAATATCTACTATTTATAGTGAAAACTCTAAATCCTAAAATTTAAATTCTAAATGAATCTTTATTGTTACAGAAAAAACCACTTTAAAAATTTAATTCTAGATATTGTTTTTATTTACATATTGTTATTATTTATTTAATAATTTGAATTAGATTCTAACAAACCCTAAATATACATGTGAAACTAAACATATAAAATAAAATATTTGATGTTCCATCTTTTATATAAAGTGTATAGATATTGTTCATATAGATAACAAGATCATACATAAAGTATATATACACATTCATACATAAAGAGATACAAAATATATATATATATATATATATATATATATATTTTTTTTTTTTATTTTTTTTTATGTATATGCCACATACCTAAATAAATATATATATACATATAAATATATACATATACATATATATATATACATATATATACATATATATACATATATATATATATATACATATATATATAGATATACTTACCACGCTATGAAGTTAAGTAGTATGAAAGTTTTGGCGAGTTCTTTACAAATTCAAAGAAAGTAGTATGAATGCTTTGGTGACTAATAAGAACATAGAGAAAGAAAGGAAAGGAAAAAAAAACTTTGTGTGATAAGTCTTATGAAAGATCTACTATTTATATTTGAAAACTAAAATTCCTAAAATTTAAATTCTAAATGAAATCTTTATTGTTACATATACAACTACTTTTCAAAATTTAATTCTAGATATTTTTTATTTTCATATTATTATTATTTATTTAATAATTTGAATTAGATTCTAACAAATCATAAATATACGATCTAAAACTAAACATACAAAATAAAATATTTGATGTTCCATTTTTTTTATTTAAAGTGTATAAATATTATTCATATAGATAACAAGAAGATATTTTTCTTGTTACATTCAAGTCTTGAAAATACAAATAAAATATAACAGATAAGATAAAATATTTTTTGTTCCACTTCTTTATTTTATTTCTAAGAGTAGAAGATACAACATAAAGTAGTAATAAAATAAAGTAATAATAACTATAATATAATATAATAAAATAATTATAATTGTAATATAAGAAATTAATAATAATTATAATTTATGAAATTATTTATTAGTATAATATAATAAATTAATATTCAATATAAGAAAATAAAGTAATAATAGTTATAATAAATAAAATAATAATAACTATAATATAATAAAGAAAATATAATTATAATATAATAAAGTAATAATAATTAGAATATAAGGAAATAATAATAATTGTAATATAATAACGTAATAATAATTGTAATAAAATAGTAATATTAATTAGCATATAAGAAAATTAGAATAATTGTAATAAAATAAAGTAATAATAAATATAATAAAATAACTTAAATGATAATAAAATAAAATAACTCTAATAAAAATAAATTAATAGTAAGTATATAAAAGAAAGTAATGATAAGTATAATAAAATAATTATAATAAAATAAAGTAGAAATAATTATAATAAAATAAATGAAAATAATTATAATATAATAAATTAATAATAATTATAAGAAAATAAAGTAATAATATTTAAAATAAAAGAAAGCAATAATAATTATAATAAAATCAAGTTGTAATTAAGTAATAATAATATAAAACAAATTCTAAATAAAACCATTCAGTCCAAAAATAATTATTATTTATAAGAATATTACCCGAAACTCAAGGGAAATGTTTACCGTAAAAGATAAAATCAATTCTAAAAAATTAATTTTAAATATTCCTTTTATTTGATTATTATGAGGTAATTAATAATCTCAATTAGATTCTAACAAAGAAATACATGTAAAACACAGCATATAAAATAAAATATGTTATGTTCATTCTTTTAATTCATTTTTATAGATATTGTTCATATAAAAAAAACATATTTTTCTTATTTAAAGCAAACAATGTAAATATATATAAAATATAACAGATAAGATAAAATTGTTTGTTTTTATTTTTGCTTTTTTTTTATAAATATTAGTCCGAGTTGAAGAAGGAGCATAAAGATATAATAATTATAGGAAAATAAAGTAATAATAATTATATTCAATATAATATAATAAAATAATAACTATTATAATATAATAAAGTAGTAAAACTAAATTGTTGAGACTGCACTTCTGACTTTAAAACTTCATCATTCTGTTAATTATTTTTAAAATCTTGTTTGAAAGTAGATATTATCTCCTGAAAATAAGAATTACACATCATATCTCCTTGTCAGAACCTTTCCTTTAATGTTCCATATATCAAAGGCATTGTCGATACAGATGCTTTGTGCCATGGATGGAGAAACAATCAACATATTGGCTTTCTGTCATGCTGGAAACCATAAGCTGGTATAAGTGAGAAGAGAACTTTTGTGGTTTCATCAATGAAACCTATCTTGTTCTTTGAAATGAGGCTCATTTGAAATAAATAAGACCAATGATGATAGTTTGGTCCCTAGAGAATAATAGCGACAATGAGAAATGAAGGATTATCATATGAACTAACATGGTGAAGTGAACAAAAATCTTGTGAGGGATCAACAACTTCACCCATGGGTAAATGTAGCAACCAAAGCTCTTATTAGAACTCTGATACTATATTAAGAAGTGAACTTTAATTCCAACTCAATCTTATAAAACCGACTTATAAGATGAGTTTTGCACCCACTAATAAACTATGAAATGTCCTTATCTCTAGTCGGAGTGGGATCTCCAACACACACCCTTCACGCCTAGACCCTCATACTCGTGCGTGGGATTATATGTTTATGGGGTGGTCCGGTAAAAACCCGATAACGGATGGCGTGATAAGGCCAACAAACTCTAGCTAGGTGAAACTCTAAATGACTCTTATACCATATGATAAAAAAATAACAGAGAGGAATAAAGGAGAAAAAGGAAGACAAAGAATATGAGAAAGAATATTTCTTCTATTTTTTCATTGAGATCAAATCAGAGGGTCAGAATATATACAAATACCCGAACTAAAGAGAGAGAATGTAAAATAAACACCACATAAAGGCTAGAATCAGAAAAGAAAAATAAAGGTAAAACATTTGAACAAAGAGGTACAACTAAGAATTAGAAAATACAAAATACACATTGGCTTAATTATAAATTTTTGTATCCATATCATTTGATACACTATCTGTTGGCTTGCTCAAGGCTGTATAAAGCCCTTTTTAATTAGAAACTTGTCTTGGTTGAATAGAAGTCAATCCAGCAAGAGCAACCATGTATATATTTTCCTTCAACTCTCCATGTAAAAAGGTATTGCTTATGTCTAATTGTGTCAAGTCCCAATTATTGTAAAAAGTTAGAGAAATAATCAATCTTATGGTGGTCATCTTGGTACTAGAGAGAAAGTATCAAGGTAGTCCATGCCTTCTGTTTGTGTGTAGCCATTTGCCACTAGCCTTGCTTTATACCTTTCAACTATCCCATTAGCCTTATATTTTATTTTGAATACTCATTTTCAAGTTATGGCAGCTTTGTTCTTAGGCAGAAGAACAATCTCCCATGTTTGATTTGACTCCAAAGCAAATATCTGACATTGTATAGATTTTCTCCAACAGTCATGTTTCACAACTTTAGAATAAGTGTTTGGCTCAACATGTGAAGAAAGAGGCATAACAAAAGATGTGTAAGAAGGTGATAAATTGTTATAAGAAAAAACAAAATTCAAAGGATATTTAACTCTTAAAGATGTATTGGAAACATTAATATTACAATGATAATCCTTTAGATACTCAGATGGTCTGTTTATTACAGTATTCATTCAGACTAACTCATCTAATTCACAATTTTGTTCTGTGTCATGATCTTTATTAAGGTTTTGGTCTATACGAGAACAAAATTATTCTGGAACCTCAATGTCTAATTCACATTTATTATTACGTTTATTTTCAGCATTATCACAAGGTGCAAGAATGGTTTGTGATGACTGACTCAAAACAAGTTAATATTCAATAAAAAATCTTTGACCATGAATGTTAGGAATCTTAGTTTGGTGTCTTGTATCTTGAACCATTTGCTATGGAAAAACATGTGTTGAAGATGGTTGCTGCTCCTTCAAGATTGTGTTTGATGAAGACTTATATGTAGTGTTTGATGAAGACTTTTATGTACTTTTCATGTGTATTTTTGCTTTGCTTTAAGTATGTCTTAGGTAGTGCTTAGAGGTTGTCTAAGAGTGGGTTTTTTGCTGAGTAACTCACCTCATAATCACTGGCCATATGATAAGAACAAGCATAAGTTGTCTTAAACTGTTTTTCACATGTTTTACACAAAAACACGTTTACTGCATAAAAATAAATCTGTTCTTTTCTAAATAAACAAATTCATTTTTTTTCACTGATGCCTTGGCTAAGTCCTGTAAAAATTAGATTTTGTGCATCAGGTATTTTGACTAAATCTTCTTCTTTTCAAAACGACTGAGTTTTAAAAAGTTAAACTTTCTCTGTTTTCGTTTTGAAAAATAAATCTGTTCATCTATAAATGAACAGATTCTTTTTGTCTCTGGTGCCATGTCAAGCTTAAACGATTTTCAGTTTTATCTCAGCACTAGAATGGTTGACTAAGTCTCCTCACTTAACAAATTCTCTAACTGCTTTTGAAAATAAATCTGTTCATTTTATTTTTAATCTGTTCATTTTATAACAGCTTTAACTGTTTTTCAAAAATCTGTTATAAGTTGGCTTTCTATAAAATGCAGACTTGTTTCTGAAATTCAAATCAATTCATACATTTGCAAAAACAAGTTTTGACAGCAGAGAGTTAAGTGTTTACAAAGAATTAGCATTTGTTCTTCAAAGATTTCGAAAATCACAAAGTGCTTGTTCTTGGTTTGGTTCCAAAAGCTTGGTGTGAGGTGCTGCTACTGTTCTAGCAATCTTGCCTACTGGTTTAAGGCAGATCAGTGTATCCTCAATCAGGTGTAGTCGTTTCACATCTCTTTCTTGTAATAGTTTGGTTGAACACTCTTCTTGATAGGTGTTCTTGAAGAGTGGGTGTGTGTATGCTGAAATAGGTTTTTTCAGCAAGAGTACCTAAGTTCTTGTAGGTTTCAAGAACAGTGGGAATTGTACTTGGTTGTACTGTGTGTTAGTGATTTCCACCTGTTGTTGGTGAAGACTGGATGTAGCTCAGTTGAGTGAACCAGTATAATTGCTTGTGTTCATTCTCTCTCACTCTCTGCAATTTCGTTTATGCGTAATTGATAAAACAACAAAGAAATAAATCTGTTCAATTGAAAATAAATCTGTTCTTTCTGGGCACTGTGCATACTGTTCTTGATTTCTGAAAAAGTTGTTTTAATCTGATAAGAACATATAAAATCTGCTAAAAGCCATTGGAACAGATTGACTGTGATAGGCTGCTCAAGAAACTGCAATGCTATTAATTGAACCTTAAACAAATTGCTTAGAGTTGAAGCTTGCTGTTATGTGATTCATTGTTCTTAATTTCTGGAAAATTGCTTGACATCAAGAAGAACACTCATAGTCTGTTAAAAGCCACTGGAACAGCTTGTTTGCAAAGGTCACTCAATTAATTAGCATGCTATCTGTTGAACCTTAATCACTTGCTTGAAATTAAAGCTTGCTGTTTTGTGTTTCACTGTTTTTCAAATCTCATATCTGTGTGTGTGCATCTGGAAATTCTCACTAAATAATCTTGTGATTAACCTTGCTGAATTAAAAGCTTTTCAAACAAAAACAGTGCTGAAATAAATCTGTTCATTTTCACATAAATCGATTTATTTTCTGTAAAATTGTGTTAAACACTGTTTCTGCGAGAAAGTTTTAAAAGGTCAATTCACGCCCCCTCTTGAACTTTGACACTATTAAACCCAACAATTGGTATCAAGAGCTAGGACTTGTATTTTAATCAAGTTTGTTTGTAATAATGTCTGAGTTTAATGTGCTTTTTGCTGAGGGTTCTGCTGTTAATAGACCACATATGTTCAATGGAATGAATTATGCATTTTGGAAAGTTAGAATGAGAATTTTCATGGAATCCATTGATGCATTAATTTGGGAAGCTGTGGTCAATGGACCTTATGTGCCAATGCAGGTTGTCAAGGATGAACAAGTGGTAAAGCCAAGATCAGAATGGAATGAGACCGAAAGGAGGAAGGCTCAACATGATCTTGTGGCCAAGAACATCATAACCTCTGCATTGACAATGGATGAGTTCTTCAGGACATCTCAATGTAAGTCAGCTAAGGAGATGTGGGAAGTCTTAGAAATGACTCATGAGGGGACTGAAGATGTGAAAAGGTCAAGGAAACATGCGCTTATCCAAGAATATGAGCTGTTCAGAATGCAACCCGAGGAGAGCATTGCTGATGTGCAGAAAAGATTCACCCATATTGTGAATCACCTCACTGGCTTGGGAAAAGAATTTGACAGAGAGGAGCTCAACATAAAGATATTGAAGTGCCTCGACAGAAGCTGGCAACCAAAGGTGACAGCTATCTCTGAAAGCCGTGATCTGTCAAAGTTGGGAACTGCTGCACTGTTTGGAAAGCTGATGGAGCATGAGCTAGAGCTTAAAAGACTTAAAGAGCAGGAAACAACAGAGAGAAAACCCAAAGGTCTTGCACTGAAAGCTACTGCACTGGATGAGATCAAGGAGGAAAAAGAAGATGTTGAAGATGATGACACAATCAGCCTTCTTACAAAAAGATTTAGCAAATTCCTGAGGAAGAAAAGCAAAAATAGGAACCAGCAGAAAAGAAGGTATCCTAAACCCAATGATTTAAATTCCTCTAAATATACTTGCTTTGGATGTGGCAAAATAGGGCATATCAAAACAGATTGTCCAGACAATCAAACAAGGGACAAATCTGCCAGCAAGAAATTTGAAAGGAACAAAGGAAGAAGAGCCTACATCTCATGGGAGGAAACTGAAGTATCCTCAACCAGCAGCTCTTCAACAGAAGATGAGGAGAATAATTTGTGCTTCATGATGAAGGATGAGGAGTCAAGCTCTGAATCAGTAAGTAATTTTTCTGCTGATTCTGATAACTATGATGATTTGCTTGCTGCCTTCAAGGAAACACATGATGAAGCCAATAGGCTAGCTGTAATATGTAATAAGCTGCAAAAGGTAAATAATGTCCTTGCACCTAAAGTAAAAACACTTGAGGAAGAATTGCATAAGGCCAAAACAGATTTGGTAAGCCTTGAACTGACTTGCTTGCATGCCTCTATTAAAAACTGTGAAAACTGCAAAAGATTGGAAAAACAAGTGGAATATTTGCTGAAAACCCTTTCCAATTTCACCAAGGGATGAGAAAACCTTGAGTCTCTCCTGGATCACAGAATGCTGTTTTCAATAAGAATGGACTTGGTTATACCCCTGGAAATACAACCAATGTCAAAAAGCTTTCAAGTTTTTTTGTTCCAGCAAAATCAGTTTTTTCAGCTTTTAACAGTGGCAAAAAGGCATCTCATGTAACCTGTTTTTACTGCATGAAATCTGGTCATACATCTAGGTCTTGCATTGCTAGAAAGCATCTTGTTCCTAAGAACTTAGCAAAATGGCTACCAAAGAGAAGGTTTTAATCTGTGCTGGACCCTATACTGAAAAGGGTACCATTTGTATATTTTTTTATTCTGTTTTGCAGATTGGCAGCAAGAAAAACCAGTGGTACTTGGACAGTGGCTGTTCCAAGCATATGACTGGAGATCTTACAAAGTTCACCAGCTTAAAGCTCAAAGCATAAGGACATGTAACCTATGGTGATAACAACCAAGGGAGGATTTTGGGCAGAGGAACTGTTGGAACAGGGAACTCAACAACCATTGAGAACGTGCTGTATGTAGAAGGACTCAAGCATAGTCTTCTCAGCATAAGTCAGCTTTGTGACAAAGGATACAAAGTGAATTTTGAGTCAAATGGCTGCACAATCTCAAGTAATTCATCTAGTAAGGTACTGTTTACTGGTAAGAGAGTGAATGACATTTATCTGTTGAATATCATGGAAACTAACTCTTCAAATAAGTGTTTGCTGTCCAGAAGTGATGAGTCTTGGTTGTGGCACAGGAGGTTAGCTCACATACACACAAATCACTTGAATAAACTGAAATCTAAAGATTTAGTTTCTGGTTTACCTAACATTAAATTTCAGGACAACAGGCTTTGTGATGCTTGTGTGAAAGGTAAACAAATCAAATCCTCTTTCAAGTTAAAGGATATTGTCTCTACAAAAAATCCATTGGATGTGTTACATATGGACTTATTTGGTCCATCTAGAGTTGCTAGCTTGGCTGGAAATTTGTATGCTTTAGTTGTTGTGGATGATTACTCTAGATTTACATGGACTTTATTTCTTGCACATAAACATGATGCTTACACTGCCTTTAAGAGATTAGCAAAAATTCTGCAAAATGAAAATGGTTGCTGCATAAAATCTATTCGAAGTGATCATGGGGGAGAGTTTCAAAATGCTAAGTTTGAGAGGTTCTGTGAGAAGCATGGGATAGCTCATACCTTTTCAGCCCCTAGGACACCTCAACAAAATGGTGTAGTTGAAAGGAAAAATAGATCACTAGAGGAACTAGCTAGAACTATGTTAAATGAATCTAAGCTTCCTAAGTATTTTTGGGCTGATGCTGTTTATACTGCTGGTTATGTCTTAAATAGGACCTTAATAAGACCAATTCTTAAGAAAACCCCATATGAATTGTATAAGGGCAGAAAACCTAGTGTGAGTCACCTTAGAGTATTTGGGTGTAAATGTTTTGTATTGAATAATGGCAAAGAAAATCTTGGTAAGTTTGATGCTAAATTTGATGAAGGTGTGCACATTGGTTATGCTTTGAATGGTCATGCATATAGAGTCTTCAATAAAAGGTTGCTCATAGTAGAAGAATCAATGCATGTTGTTTTTTATGAAACTGATCATAGTGTATCTAAAACTGCTGCTGATGAACCTGACAGTAATGAATTTAAATCTGTTTTAAATCAAAATGAATCGATTCATTTTGATACTGCTGATACACATGCTATACAAGAATCTACTGCAGCTGCAGGTTTGCCAAAAGAGTGGAAAACCCCAAGAGACTTAACCCTTGATAATGTCATTGGGAACATTGAGAAAGGAGTGTCAACTAGAAAATCCTTGAACAATTTCTGTGAAGCAATGGCCTTTGTATCTCAAGCTGAACCCAAGAATTTGAATGAAGCTCTCAAGGACAGCAACTGGATTTTAGCTATGCAAGAGGAACTAAATCAGTTTGCTCTTAATGAGGTCTGGACTCTTGTTCCTAGAATACCTGAGATGAATGTAATTGGAACAAAATGGGTATTTAGAAACAAGATGGATGAGCATGGAGTGATCACCAGAAACAAGGCTAGGCTTGTAGCTAAAGGGTACAATCAAGAAGAAGGAATAGACTATGATGAGACATATGCACTAGTGGCTCGGTTAGAAGCTGTTAGACTGCTGCTTGCCTTTTCCTGCATCAAAGGGTTCAAGCTATTTCAAATGGACGTGAAGAGTGCCTTTCTGAATGGCTATATAAATGAAGAGGTATTTGTCTCACAACCACCAGGTTTTGAAGACCTTCAACATCCAGAATATGTGTTCAAACTCCAAAAGGCTCTCTATGGACTCAAGCAAGCTCCTAGGCAATGGTATGAGAGGCTAAGTGATTTTCTCACCTCACAAGGCTATGACAGAGGCACATCAGATAAGACCTTGTTCATTAAGAAGAAAGGAGATGACTCAATTCTAGTCCAAGTATATGTGGATGACATCATTTTTGGATCAAACAATGGAGAATTGTGTGAAGCTTTTGTGAAAGTCATGAAGAGTGAGTTTGAAATGTCAATGATGGGTGAGTTGAACTATTTTCTAGGCTTGCAGGTCAAACAACTCAAGGATGGCATTTTCCTAAGTCAAACTAAGTATTGCAAGGATTTGCTGAAGAAATTTGAAATGGACAAGTGTAAACCAATCAGCACACCCTTCTCAACAAGCTGTCATTTGGATCATGATGAAGCTGGAATTTCTGTTGATGAAACCAAATACAGAGGACTCATAGGATCACTGCTGTATCTCACTGCCAGCAGGCCAGATATAATGTTTGCAGTGTGCATGTGTGCAAGATTTTGCAGGTTGCAAAATTGATAGGAAGAGCACAAGTGGAACCTGTCATTTGCTTGGATCAAGCTTGATCTCATGGCAATGCAAAAAGCAGGCTTGTGTAGCTCTTTCCACTGCTGAAGCAGAATACATTGCAGCAGGGAGTTGCTGTGCTCAAACTATATGGCTAAGACAACAATTGAATGATTTTGGTATCTTACTTAACCATATACCTCTGCTGTGTGATAATACAAGTGCAATCAACTTAACCAAAAATCCTGTCATGCATTCAAGAACCAAACACATTGAAATAAGGCATCATTTTCTAAGGGAACACATATCTAATGGAACATGTGATATTAAGTTCATTGGTACTGATTTACAACTTGCTGATTTGTTCACAAAACCATTAGCCAAAGATAGGTTTAATTTTCTACTTAATGAATTGGGTATTATAAATGTCAATTGTACCTAGCAGTGAAAAATTAAATCTGTTTATTTGCAATTGAATGTGTTTATTTTCTGCACTGATATGCATTGATGACTAGGAAAGAGAAATTTTGATCTTTGACTGCTTGACTGACTTAGTGGGCATTAACCTCTGTACCTTTGACGGTTTTGGTCATGGTTATGTAACCGATTTGATGGTTTGGGTGCTCAATAAGAGTTTGAGTGTATGCATCGTGACCCTAAATATTTGGTGCATATTTTCAAAGATTCTCTGCACAAATTCAGAGCATAAAATCTTCATGCATATCCACTCATAACTGCCATATCAATCCATTTATTCTGCTATAAATCTGTGTGAATACTTGCTACCCACATTGGCCATTCTCTTTCTATTCTCACCATTTGAAATCAAGAAAAGAATTCAGGTTCAAACATGACTTCGTCTTCAAGACAAAAATAGAAAAGCAAGGGAAAGCAAACCACTTCTCAAGGAGTACTAGAGGTTGGTTCGCTGGAAATGAAGAGGGCATCAATGCCTACATTCATGAGACAAGCAGGAAGCAGATCAACATACCCAAGGTGTTGGATTTCAACTGGCTGAAATCTGAAAAACTGGTAGAAACAAAGGCTGTGTTGAAGCACCAGAAACTGAAAAAGATGCTGGAATTAACGGGTAATGTTTATCCTGACTTGGTTAAGGTGTTTTATACTAACCTCACATTGGATGGGAAGAATGTTGTCTCTTATGTGAAAGGAATTAAGATGAAGATCACAAGTGAGGTGTGGAATTCTGTGGCTGGAATAAAATATGCTAGACTGAAAGTAGGGAAGGGAAATACCAGTGGAATTTCAGAATTCAACAAGCTGCAATATTATAAGAGTTGCATGAGGAATCCTACAGAGAGTATAAACAGGTTCCATGCAGGGCATTTGAACCTCACTCCACGTCTAGTTGCATACATCATAGCATGGCAACTGATTCCAAGAGGGACAAACCATGCTGTCTTACATGAAGAGGATCTCATTCTCCTATATTGCATCATGAACCAGATTAAGGTAAACTGGGTGTTCATTGTCAATGAACACATGCTCAAGTCAAAAAGGTTGGCTGATTACAGATTTCCCTATGCTATTCTTGTTTCCAAATTAATTGATTACTTTGGTGTTGATGTTACAAATGAGAGAAATGACCCTATCAAAGCTGTAAGTGAGATTGATACTTCAACTCTCACCAAAATGGGTTTTCACAAAATTGAAAACAAGTGGGTGGTTCTCAAGGAGAAGGACTCTCAAGCAGAACAAGAGGATGAGGATGAAGTTGTTCCTATGGATGATGACTCACCTGCTGCCCAATCTGAACATGAGGAAGTTGCTGCAAATGCTATAGTTGCCTATCAAGGTCCAGAATACCGTGGAGAACCAATGTATATGTTTGAGAGGCAAGTGCTGTATCGTCTTGATGTAATGTCTGCAGAACAAAGGGCACACTTTGAGACTACTCATGCAAGGTTCCAACACCTTGATAATCAGATTGAAGGGGTTCAGGCACAACTTGCAGAGCTTTACTACAAGGATCAGTAGTTTTCTGCTTTTAATGCTTTCTTTATCAGCTTTCAAGTCTCTGTAATGCTGAACAATTTGGTTTTCTGTTTCTGAACTATTATGATTATGGTTTCTGCTTTATATCCCTTTATTCCCTGTGCTTATATGCTGTTTGATGAATCCAAAGGGGGAGAAAAATAGCTCACCATGCTAGGTGAAGCTAGCTTAAACAGGGAGTTAATATTCTGCACCTTAAAAACCATGTCTTATGCTATGCAATACTGCTGTTTTTTCTGGTTTAAAATCTGGTGCAGTGCAGGTGCTTAAAGCAACAAAGCTATGAGGTTAGCTATGGGGATTTGTCTCCATCAAACAGGGGGAGATTGTTGAAGATGGTTGCTGCTCCTTCAAGATTGTGTTTGATGAAGACTTATATGTAGTGTTTGATGAAGACTTTTATGTACTTTTCATGTGTATTTTTGCTTTGCTTTAAGTATGTCTTAGGTAGTGCTTAGAGGTTGTCTAAGAGTGGGCTTTTTGCTGAGTAACTCACCTCATAATCACTGGCCATATGATAAGAACAAGCATAAGTTGTCTTAAACTGTTTTTCACATGTTTTACACAAAAACACGTTTACTGCATAAAAATAAATCTGTTCTTTTCTAAATAAACAGATTCATTTTTTTTCACTGATGCCTTGGCTAAGTCTTGTAAAAATTAGATTTTGTGCATCAGGTATTTTGACTAAGTCTTCTTCTTTTCAAAACGACTGAGTTTTAAAAAGTTAAACTTTCTCTGTTTTCGTTTTGAAAAATAAATCTGTTCATCTGTAAATGAACAGATTCTTTTTGTCTCTGGTGCCATGTCAAGCTTAAACGATTTTCAGTTTTATCTCAGCACCAGAATGGTTGACTAAGTCTCCTCACTTAACAAATTCTCTAACTGCTTTTGAAAATAAATCTGTTCATTTTATTTTCAATCTGTTCATTTTATAACAGCTTTAACTGTTTTTCAAAAATCTGTTATAAGTTGGCTTTCTATAAAATGCAGACTTGTTTCTGAAATTCAAATCAATTCATACATTTGCAAAAACAAGTTTTGACAGCAGAGAGTTAAGTGTTTACAAAGAATTAGCATTTGTTCTTCAAAGATTTCGAAAATCACAAAGTGCTTGTTCTTGGTTTGGTTCCAAAAGCTTGGTGTGAGGTGCTGCTACTGTTCTAGCAATCTTGCCTACTGGTTTAAGGCAGATCAGTGTATCCTCAATCAGGTGTAGTCGTTTCACATCTCTTTCTTGTAATAGTTTGGTTGAACACTCTTCTTGATAGGTGTTCTTGAAGAGTGAGTGTGTGTGTATGCTGAAATAGGTTTTTTCAGCAAGAGTACCTAAGTTCTTGTAGGTTTCAAGAACAGTGGGAATTGTACTTGGTTGTACTGTGTGTTAGTGATTTCCACCTGTTGTTGGTGAAGACTGGATGTAGCTCAGTTGAGTGAACCAGTATAATTGCTTGTGTTCATTCTCTCTCACTCTCTGCAATTTCGTTTCTGCGTAATTGATAAAACAGCAAAGAAATAAATCTGTTCAATTGAAAATAAATCTGTTCTTTCTGGGCACTGTGCATACTGTTCTTGATTTCTGAAAAAGTTGTTTTAATCTGATAAGAACATATAAAATCTGCTAAAAGCCATTGGAACAGATTGACTGTGATAGGCTGCTCAAGAAACTGTCAATGCTATGAACTGAACCTTAAACAAATTGCTTAGAGTTGAAGCTTGTTGTTCTGTGATTCATTGTTCTTAATTTCTGGAAAATTGCTTGACATCAAGAAGAACACTCATAGTCTGTTAAAAGCCACTGGAACAGCTTGTTTGCAAAGGTCACTCAATTAATTAGCATGCTATCTGTTGAACCTTAATCACTTGCTTGAAATTAAAGCTTGCTGTTTTGTGTTTCACTATTTTTCAAATCTGATATCTGTGTGTGTGCATCTGGAAATTCTCACTAAATAATCTTGTGATTAACCTTGCTGAATTAAAAGCTTTTCAAACAAAAACAGTGCTGAAATAAATCTGTTCATTTTCACATAAATCGATTTATTTTCTGTAAAACTGTGTTAAACACTGTTTCTGCGAGAAAGTTTTAAAAGGTCAATTCACCCCCCCTCTTGAACTTTGGCACTATTAAACCCAACAACATGTTCATGGAAGATTACATTCCTAAATAAAAAAATTTCTCTACATTGAATATTCAACATCACATGTCCGTTTGTCCTAATTTTAAAACCAATAAGAACAAATTTTAACACCCTTTGATCAAAGTTTCTTCTATTTGTTGAGAAAGTACTAGTATAGCATAAAGATCCAAACCCCTTTAATCCATTAAAATATGTTGTAGTTTTGTAAAGCATTTCACGAAGAGAATTTTTTTTAAGACAGGTGTGGGGAGTATGTTCACAATATGCGCATCATGTATTACAAAATATGGCCAATAAATTTTGGGTGAATGAGATTATCTCGTGAGAGCTTTTGCTACATTTAATAAATGACCTTGTTTCCTTTCAACTATACTATTTTGTTATGGATTATTGACACATGATGTTTAATGCATTATGCCTTTGTTGAAAAAGAAATTAGTCATGAAAAATTTAGTCTCATTGTCACTAATGACTTTTTACGGCAACAACACCACGTTGTCAGAAGTAATAAATGTCTCTAAGGACGAATATCGATCCCACAAGGAACAATTGACTATTCAAATACAATTTTTGCTAAATATAAAACATAATAATAAAAAGTTGGTTTGAAGATTGTTATAATGGCAAGAATTAACAGGAAAACAAATCAAAGAGTAATTGCTTCAATTGTAAAAATAGGGATTAGGTTCATCTTTCTCACTCAAGTATTTTGATTGGCATCTTAATATTAAGTTCTTTGGTTGAAATTGATGCCCGTAGAAAATTCATTTATATCGATTTCTTACATATAAAATTCTTAAGAATGTTTCCTAAATATCAAGTTCTCTCATATTTATAAAAACAAGTTAGAATCACACTCAGACATTAATAAAAATTAACATTTCAAGTCTATTCTAGCACTCAAATATGTTAATTATTGTTGTTTAGGTCAGAACCCTAAAAATACCTTTATGTCAAATTTAAGATTCTCAAACATGTCACGACTATTTAAAAGCAAAACAACAATACCAATAATCAATCAAGAACTGAATATTGTAATATGTAAATATGGACTCAATACATAAGAGTTCGAACAAATTACTCACAATCTCAAAGTTTAGAATTAGCCACACATACTTCTAGCACCTTTCATTCTCCCAATTGATTACAATTCACTCAATGGTGTTTTCCCCTCAATCTAACACACTAGGATTATGCCTCTAGCCCCCTATTTAACCTAATTTTTTAGGGTTAGATGAATTTCTGTGTCACGCTTATGGGCTTAATGAGAATAACTAATGGAAGAGGCCCCAGCACCAACCCTTTGAGAGGCCACCAAAATGCTACCTTGAGGCAACCACTAGAGTCATAGTCAAAGAGGGGTCAAGAGGACACATTTTACATGTCATAGACTCTAGTGTGTCATAGTTTTTCTTATTTTTCTAGTCAAAGTAGCATAGTTTAAATATTTTTGTAAATGTGTTGAAACATGCAAAGTGGTACCTAAAATGCTAACCTAAGTTTAATTAGAGTTTACTACTCCTAATTAAGCTTAGGTCCAACCCACAATTAGCCTAAGTGGAGCATAAGGTTCTAGAAATCCTAACACATGGAAGAATTCTAGAACCTACCTCACATGTGTTGAATTTTGGAAGCCACCATCCCATGTGCTCCCATGTGCCATGTGCTCACACTTGCATGTAATTTGGCTAGCATTTCATTTGTATTTGGCTCTTCAAATTCCAGCCCTCCAATCCTATATAAGGAGGTTATTGGCTCTCATTTTGGAAAGATTGAATAGAGTATTGTTATGCTTCCAAATTTGTGCCATACACTACTCTTTGCCTAGCATCTAGGTTTTAATCTTCACTTCATCACCTTCATCTAGGTTTTTGGTTTGAATGCTTGATCTGAAATCTGCTGTGTTTTGATCCTTTGGTGCTTTTTTATTTTTAGTTTGAGTTCATATTTGTGTGTTAGATCCACACAAATTCCTTTACACTAATTCCATTGTGTTTTTGTTTGTATATCATTATGTTTTTGTTTCTAGATTTTCAGAATCCTCTGTTTTACACCATTCTGTTTTGGCTGATTTTGCTTATGAAAATTAAATACCACATAAGAAAATTCTGAGCCTCTGGATTTCACTAGATTGAGGTGTTAGCAAAAGAACAAAAAAAGAATCAGTTGAAAAAAAGAAATAGAAAAAAAAATAAATATTACAAAAAAAGTGTGCAATCCTGACACTACATCTGGCAGTTCTGAGCACTGATTTTAAAAAAATTATTAAAATTAAATGGTGCATGCGTTTGGAGTGAAACCAACGCCAAAAATTTGTTAAGATCTTGATTTGTTTGAATATCAATTTTTAGAAGCAAATATTAAAAAGCCAGCTCAGCATAAATCTGTGAAAGTCACGCATTCTGGACCACAACATTTTGTTTCAGTGGTGCTGTTTTTGCTTTTTAAATCAAATCTAGTGCTATTCCATAGGTGATGTGATTCCAATAGCCACATAGAACAAGATTCTTGACACTTTGAGGAATCACCTTGAGCTGGAAAATATAGAGGCACTTTCTTAGAAGTTGGATCATGGTTCTAAGTCAAGAACTCACCAATAACAAGTACCAAATCCCAAACTCATTTGGTTGAACCAAATATTGTCAAATTGAATCAACAAAGGAATTATAAAAAGAGGAGACCGAACAGAAATTAGGCAAGAACACATAAGAACCGAACATAAAAGGAATTGAAAACAAAAACAGAACACATGTGCTGGAAAATGGAATAGCCGAACCAAAACATGCTCAAGAACACAAGACAACAAGAGTAATTGAAAGAGAAGAAAGGAAGGAGAAGAGAATGCTCATGAAGATGGAAGATAGGTTGGATGATCACGCCACTAGAAGTATGGATGCTTCTAGATGAGTGTGGAAGCCGCCACTTGAGGAAACCATGGTCCTTCAAGATAAGACTAGAGTAGAAGCTCAAAAGCTCTCCAAATGCTCACTCCAATTTTGAGTATAGTTTCTTTAGATGAATTCAAATCTGAAATTTACAAGGAAGGCACCTCTATTTATAGCCTAAGGTGCTGAAAATTGAAAGCTAAAACAAATCAAAATTCCCTCCAAAACAAGCTAGAACCGGCGCTAAAATGCAAAGCAAGGAAGGTGTGATCCTTTCCTTCACTTTGGCACCCCGTATTCTACTCCTACACCTATCTACTAATACACCCCCCTAAAGCTCCTAACTAAAACCTAAAAGATGCTATAACAAAAGAGGTTTCTAAGGTTTCCCTCTAAGCACCTTCAACTAAAGACACTACAAAAAGAGAAAATAAATGTTCTCTAGCTCCCAAGGCTTTGAACATGCTTCTTGTAATCCTTTGAGGTGGACTTTGACCTCCATGGGCGTCCTCCATTTGTGCCATCCTTTATTTGAGTGCCTTTTTATTTGCTTGTCTAATTTCATTTGAACTCTTTCTAAGTTGTGTCACATTTAATTCCATTTGTGTGGTACTATTTTTTTCAAATTAATTTGTTTCTTGCTTTATTTCTTTGACCTCTAAGCTTGGTGGTGGATTAAATATCAATTGGTACTTGTTGAGTGGGAATTGACTTGAGGGGAGTCTAGCTTTGCTTAGTAGGTGTTGGATTGAAGAATTTAATTACCTAATTCCAAGAGGATCAAAGGAAAGGGGCAGCAACAAACACATACTAAATACACCACACACCTTGGAAGGCCCAACAAAGAAGAAACAACAAAGGGAGTGCAATTAGAAAAAAAAAACAACAAAGGGAGTGCCATTTAATTTCTTTGCAATTTAACTCTTGTTAATTACTTGATAATCACACAATTAGACGATGAGTGTGTCTTCAAGGGCTCCAAGTGTCCAAGAAGCCTCACCTAGGGCCGACTAGCTTAAACTTTCAAGCTTAGCATTTGTTAATTGCTTTAATTACGCCAATTGCTTTTGTTTAACTTCGCTTAATTGCTTTTGTTTAGTTTTGTTTTATGCTTTGATAATTTTTCCTGGGTTGTTAGATAGTTTGCATTGTTTTTGTTGCATAAAATTTGATTTCTACATCCTCATTGTGTTTTAAGTGATTTACCTAAAGAAAGATTTGTGTGAAGATCTTGAGGGATAGTTTTTGGCTAAGGCAAAGACTTGGTATTTAAGTAGTCCATTGTGACTCACCTCTCTTACCTGGAAAACTACCTTCCTTAACGTTCCTCATCTTTCTTCAAGTAAAACATTTCTATACACAAAGTTTTAGTCATGTCTTCTCACTCCTTGAAATCTCTTAAAAGTGATGTGAAATCCTTGAAATCTCTTTTAAAACAACTTTCCAAGGATATTCAATCAATTTCATCTAAACAATTGGAGAATGAGACCAAAACTAATGAATTGACTAAAGCAAAGGTTGAGAAGTCTCACATTTTAAAAAAATTATCTTCTCATGCATCTATCTCTAAAGATCATGATTCTTTTGGGGAGGGAAGCCTTAGAATAAATTATTATTATCAAGCACCCCCTAGAAGACATAGAAGAGATAGAAGACAACAAGAAAGCCTAAGAGAGGTTAGGGTAGACCTACCCCATTTCCATGGAAAAGAAAATGTAGAAGCTTGCTTAGATTGGGAAATTAGGGTAGAAAAATTGTTTGCTTCCCATAAAGTAAAGAAGGAAAGAAAGATACAAAAGAAAAGAGAGGAAGACGAAAGGGAAGCTAAAGAAAAAGAAAAAGAAAAGCCAAGTGAGGGGTGGTGTGAATCTAGAAAGAATGAGGAATATCTTATAACACCCCTTACAAGCATATTAAAAATAGAAAATCAAGATAAAACCCTTGAGAAACAAAAGGCGTGGGAAAAGAGTGTTCATTCCCACAAGGTCCTTCAACAAGAAAGAGAATTTGAAAATACCTTTGAAAACCTGCTTTTCGTTGAAAAACCTAGCCTTACCTTTTGTGAAGGAACACTTGCAAGCATAGTCACAAAAGAAGAATCCTTGAAAGAGGCTTGCATAGATAAAGATGAAATAGATTATTTCTCATATGTGCTAATATCACCAAGTGAAGGTCAAGTTATCTATAGGCATCTACAAAGACAAATTTTTATGTGAGCTAGTGCCTAAAGAAACTTGTCATGTCTTATTGAGACAACCATTGCAAAATGTACAAATTCTCATAAACAATGGTTGTAACAACAAGACTACCTTTACACATAAGAGAAAAATTCTTCATGAAGGAGAACTTATGGGCCAAATTAGAGTTGATAAAACTCTAGAGCTTTTAAAAGGAAAACTTTTGTCACCCATGAGAAAGGAGGTTCAAAGACATTACCCTAGATACATTTCTTGTTTTAAAACTACACCTAAGGCAATGTCTCATGAACTCTATACTCCTTCACCTTTTGCAAATGATCATTGGGAAGACACAAGCCTAAATTTCATATTAGAGCTTCCTAGGACAACAAAAGGTTTTGATTCCATTTTCATGGATATGGATAAACTCTTCTCTAGAGAAGTGATACATCTTCATGGTTTATCCTCAAGCATAGTGTTGGATAGAGTTCCAAATTTCGCAAACCAAGATTTGAGGATTCTCTTGGGAAAACTTGCAACTAAGTTGTACACTTTAAATTCTTATCATCATCAAAAGAATGGTCAAAATACAATTGAAAACCTAGCTCTTTCTACTATGCCTAGAATAATCATAAAGGACAAACACAACTCTAGAGATGAGCATACATACCATAAAGTAGTTCACAAGACTACTAATATTTCTACATTTGAAATTGTATGTGGACTTAATTCTCTTTCTCCTTTTAAGTTGTTACCATTTCCTAAAGGATTTGTTCCTAAGGAAAAAGTAACAAAGATTGAAAATTTTAAAATGAGGATTAGAGAACACATACAACGATCAAAAGAGAAATATTGTAAAAAGTTGTCAAAAGCAAAAGAAAAACAAAAATGGAAACTTCATAAAATTGATTTATATATAACTACTTCAACTAAATCGTTTTCTTTATTTGATAATTCTCCTAGATGGAAGTTTGATCCGGGAGGACAAGCATAGTTGAAGAAGCAAGAGGCTGCTATCCGACATCAACACTATAGATCTGAGGATAGATTTTCTCAAGAAGGAGGAGATGATGGACACCATCTAGCCATATAAATCCATCTCCCTAGCCATGAAGAAGAAGAAACAATGGATTTGAGGACAACTCATTTTCAAGAGGGAGGGGATGATGGAAGAGGCCCCAGCAGCAACCCTTTGAGAGGCCACCAAAATGCTACCTTGAGGCAACCACTAGAGTCATAGTCAAAGAGGGGTCAAGAGGACACATTTTACATGTCATAGACTCTAGTGTGTCATAGATTTCTTATTTTTCTAGTCAAAGTAGCATAGTTTAAATATTTTTGTAAATGTGTTGAAACATGCAAAGTGGTACCTAAAATGCTAACCTAAGTTTAATTAGAGTTTCCTACTCCTAATTAAACTTAGGTCCAGCCCACAATTAGCCTAAGTGGAGCATCAGGTTCTAGAACTACTAGCACATGGAAGAATTCTAGAACCTACCTCACATGTGTTGAATTTTGGAAGCCACCATCCCATGTGCCATGTGCTCCATGTGCCATAAAAATAACCCAATTAATTTGACACATTCTCGCTGTCGAGTTGGACTTTTTTTTCTCTCTTTTATGCGTTTTGGGTCTTCCTGCTTTCTCCTTTTAGAATATATCATTCTTCTTTAGTTCAACTCTCCATTCTTCCCTAGAAACCTACAACTAACCAAATTTGGGAATAAAATGTGCTTATTCAATTAAAGATCACAAAAATTGTACAAAGGTATAAATTCATAAATTAGGGATTATTTTATATTTAAATCTGCAATTAATACTCATAAGTGCCTATATTTTAATATGAAATATTATGGAAATTAGACACTTATCAATTACTTCTTATTTTTATTGCTTCCTGAAATTGTGTATGAACAAAAATACCAAGATTTTCCAAAGTCTTGACTATTAGAATCAAGGGCTCCTTTCACATAAATTTATTTTTTCTGAAGTCTGGAATCCTCTAGACCGAAAAAGTATTTTAGTTCACCAAGAACTTTTATCTTAAAATATTCATTTAGGAAATTTTTTTATTCTCCCAATTTCTAGTAACGAATCTCTTGCAAGAATAATATCATCTACATAAACAAGTAAAACAATGAGAGAATTTTCAGTTCTTCTTGTAAAAACAGAAAAATCAGACTTTGAATGATAAAAACCAAATTAGTAAGGAAAAAGGATAGCTTAGCAAACCACTGTTTGCTGGCTTGTTTTAAATCATATAGGGACTTTGTAAGTCTACAAACTTAGTTTTGTCTTTCAGTTATTATCCCTAGAGGTTATATCATATATACTTCTTCATTAAGGTCTCCATATAGGAAGACATTGTTACATCTAAGTGATGTAAATGTCAATTTTTAATTAGAAAAATGGTTTAAAAACGTCTAACATTAGTAAGTTTAGCAATAGGAGATAAAGTATCTAAATAGTCAATCCATTCAAGTTGAATATAACCCTTTGCACAAGCCCAGGGTTATGTCCTCAATAGTTCCATCCCCTATGTGTTTGATCTTGTAAACCCATTTTCATCCAATGAGTGTTTATCTAGACGGTATATCAGTAAGATACCAGGTGTGATTTTTTTTGTAGAGTTGTGATCTCCTTATTCATAACATCAATCCACTTTGAGTGTCTACATTCTTGTTCAAAAGATTGTGGTTTACTATTTGATGATATATCCCGAGTGTAATTTAAATGCTATTCAGTCAAATGTTTATATGATAAAACTCATGATCAAAGATATAGGGTTTTTTTTAAATATTTTTACCATATTCACTTATTATGAAATTCTTAACCTAGTAACGATAATCCTTTTGGAATAAAAGTATTCTCCTTTACCTAGTGGATCTCTTAAGATCAGTACTTGCGGTTTTGTCATGACTTTCTTCTTGAATCTCACTGTCTTGATTGTGTGCCTCTTCTTCATTATTCCTAATGTCTTCTCTGTTGTTTTCCTGATTCTTATTGACAAAATTATTTATTCTTTTATCAGTGTCAACAAATATGATATTGTCATTGTCTAAATATTCTAGTTAAAAATCATAATTGTTTTCAATATTATGGCCATGGTTATTATCAGAAATATCATCAGAATTTTTATAAGGGAAGATATTTTCATAAAAAATAACATTTCGATTTATAAAAATTTCCCTATTTTTAGTAAACAGAAAAATATACGCTCTTATTCCCAATTTATATCTAACAAAAACACACTTTATAGATCTAGGTTCAAGTTTGTTACGATTATTTTCAAGGCTGGAAGAAAACCAGAGAGATCCAAAGGTTTTTAAATTGAGATAAGTAGGAGATCTTAAATACAAAAGTTCATAAGGATAATTTTTAAGTAATTGGAAGGGAATAAGTAGGAGCAACACTAGTGCAGGTAAAAAAAAAATTGTATGCTTTATTTCTATTATTTCAAGTTATGTTACATTGAAAAGGAAAACCCCTTTATATAGGGTTTGAAAAATAAAATTAAACTAACTACAGAAAATATGAGATACTTGTGATAACTAGTATCTCAACACTGTAATTTCTTCCAACATGACAATACACATTGGTAATAAATTTCTTTTTTCCTTCAAATATTAGATTCTTGATAGTGGTGCTACCGTCCATATTTATTCATCCTTAAATCATTTCACTTCATATTATCAAAGTAATCCTATTTGTGTCAAACTACCAAATGGAAATCAAGTCATTGTCAATTATTATGGAAGTGTTTTTCTCAAATCAAAATCATGTCATAGACAATGTTTTGTATATTCCTTGCTTCACTTTTAATCTTCTTTCAGTAGCAAAATTGATTGATAATTTATCTTGTGTTCTTACCTTTGACTCTAACAGTTGTCATATTAAGGACAATAACTCCTTAAAGATTACTGGTTTAGCTAAGATGCAAGATAGGCTATATATACTTCCATTCTATCATCAACTTCTAATTCAACCCACCAAATCTACACACACTATCATTATTGTTAATGTCAGTTCAAGTGATCTAGAAACCCTTTGGAATTTTCGATTAGGGTATTGGTGTTATCAAGAATAAATTTTCTTTTGTTAAATATTATAAATTTGTTATTTGTGATATTTGTAATTTTGGAAGGAAAAAAAATCATTTCCTGTTAGTACATCTAAATCTAAAAAATGTTTTGATTTCATTCATGTAGATCTATGGGGACCATACTTTATACCATTAATTCATCGTCATAAATATTTCCTGACCATGGTTAACAAGTATTCGAGGTAGACATGGATTTTTCTTTTAAAACAAAAAAATATGATGTTGTCAATGTTGATCAAGAGTGATAAAAGGCTTTGAAGAATTCAAATCCAGGTGTTTGATGCAAGGCTGGAGTTGCTGCTGTGTTTAGGATAGGATCTGGGTAGTTTATTTGTATAATCCACTCTTTGTTGAATATAAAGCTAAAGTGTTTTCCAATCTTTTAAGATTAAAGTGTTTTCATTCTGTGTGTGCCCTTGTCTCATTTTGCTGTCATGCATTCCATTCCACCTACATCGAAGAGGATCAAAACGAGGGTTGTAAGGTCAGGAAGAAGGCTTGAAGACTGGTTTTCAGGAGACAAGTACATAAGTGATCAACAATCCAAAAGTTGTCTCCTTTGATTGGTTGAAAAACCAAAAGCTAGACAATGTGAGAAGGCTTCTCAAGGATCAGCTGCTGAAGAGATTCTTGGAGATGAAGGGAAACATTTATCCAGATTTAATTCGGGTGTTCTACACAAATTTAAAGTTTGAAGGAAACAATCTTGTTTCACATGTTAAAGGTGTAATAGACATGGAGATTGCCCATGATGTATGGGTTGCTGTAACTGGGTTGAAGTATGCTGGTCTTAGAATCAATAAAGGAAACATTGGTGTTGTGGAAGATTTCAACAAGATTCAATACTACAAAAGTGCTTGAAGAATCCACAAGCTCAAGTAAGAACGTGTTCAGTTGGAGGATTGAAGTTAGATGAAAGGGTGTTGGCTCTCATTGTCACTTGGATTCTAACTCCAAGGGGGAGCAACCATTCTGTTTTAACAGAAGAAGATCTTGTCTATATCTACTGCATCATGAAGAAAGTCAAGATGAATTGGATTCATATCATCAAGGAGCATATGCAAAAGTCCATGAGGTTAAGTGACTACCATTATCCCTATGCTGTTTTAATTTCTAAATTTCTACTCTATTTTGAAGTGAATCTTGAAGATGAAACCTCTAAGTTGGTAAAATCAACACAAGAAGTGAACAATGGTTCACTAAGAAAAATAGGTTTCACCAAGATAAATGGAAGATGGGTAAGCAAAGATGGTGATCATGGTGGTTCCTCAAGTGCTGCAGCTGCTGATTTTGATGAAGAAGATCAAGTTGCTGATATGGATATTCAAAATGAAGAACAACCTGCAACTAACTTTGATGCTGGAACAAGTGTTGGACATCAAGGGGATGAGATTCCCTCAATGTCTTCTTTTGAAAGATACATGGTGGATAAACTTGATATCTCCATGATCTTTGTTTTACAAATTTCCAGAACATTGACAACAGATTCCAGAGCATGGACACTCGCTTTCAGACCTTGGATGAACAAATTGAAGTTGTTCAGAACCAGATCCTTGAGCTGCAATATGGCAAGGATGACTGAAGAAAAACAACCGGTTGAATGTTTGAAACAACCGATTGTTTTTACTCCGTAGAAGTTTCATTGCTCTTTCCTTTTATACTCTATTTTATCTGGAACACTGTTTTATCTCTTCCTATAGTCAATTTGTGAAGACAAATAGGGGGAGAATTTTGTGTTGTGTTGTCTAAAACTCTGCAAACTCTATCTGTTTGAGTGATTTTTTATTTCTGCTACTGTTAATGCTTTATGGTGTGCCATTTTGGCTGGCTTTTTTTGCTGTAATGATTATGCAGAAAACAAGCTATATGTGCTATTCTAACCTACTGTTATAGATGTTGTGTATTGCTGAAACTTTGTTTTGCAAGAACTGCTTTAGATTCAAACAAGTCCAACACAAGCACCCAGGGATTTGTCTTCATCAAATAGGGGGAGATTGTTGACCAAGAGTGATCAAAGGCTTTGAAGAATTGAAATCCAAGTGTTTGATGTAAGGCTGGAGTGGCTGTTGCGTTTAGGATAGGATCTGGGTAGTTTATTTGTGTAATCCACTCTTTGTTGAATATAAAGCTAAAGTGTTTTCAAATCTTTTAAGATTAAAGTGTTTTTCAAACTAAGTGAAAAACAACCTGTTGTTTTGTCGAAACAACCGATTGTTTTACTCTTAGGTCTTTTTGAAAAAGGTTTTGAAAACTGTTTTGGTTGGTTGACTTGCTGTCAAACCAAAAGAATCGATTGTTTCGTGATTTCAATCGATTGTTTGTTTGAAAATCCTAACAGAATTTTGTTTTGTTAGTTGAGTGTGCTTTAAATGATTTTCAACTAAATACGCTCCTGTATTAAATGCTTTGACCAATCTTTGAAAGCTATAAATAGTTTGTTTATGTGTTATAACAAACAAGAAAAACAGTTTTGAGTTTTTCAGTTGTGAGAGATTGCTTTCAAGTTTTGAACATTCACTTTTCAGCTTTGGTTTTTTCAAGAGGTAGTGGAATAGAATTACATCTGTATTGATATCAGTTTGTTCTGTAAATAAGTGTAATTCTTTCTTAATTCTATGTAATTTCTGGTGTTGTAGCCAAGAAGTGTTTTGTGCTCTTGAGGTTGTCAAGATCAACATTCTTGGTGTGTGCTGTGCCAAAGGAAGTGTGTTTCTTGAAGGGTTTCAAGGTGTCATTTGGTGGTTTTGTGTGTCATTTGTATTGATTCCTTAGTGGATTTCCCAGTGGCTTCTGGGGACTGGATGAAGCTCTTGGTTTGAGAGTGAACCAGTATAAATTGTTTGTGTATCTCTTTCTTTCCTTAAACTCATTTAAATTCAGTTGTTATTGCTTTGCTGGTATAAACAACCGATTGTTTTTCTGGTGCTTTGCTTTTTTGTGCTTTATATCTTGGCTAACTGAATTTCTGATTGAGTTTCATACAAAGGATTTTGTTCTAGCTGAAAAGGTTTTCGAAAATCCCCTTTAAACAATTCACCCCCCCTCTCCTTTATTGGAAGAAACTGGAATGTTGGACGTTGGAAAGTAAACCTTGTTTTATTCCTCTTATGTCTAACACCAAGATTTTTTTTTAAAGTGTAGATAAACTTCAAAATCTCAATCCCTATATAAGACTCATTTGCAAACTCCTATATCTCACCAACACTAGACCCGACATAACCTTTGATGTTCAACTTCTCAGCCAATTTGTTCAAGAACTCACAACTCATCATCAACAAGGTTTGCAACATGTTCTACGCTACATCAAAGCCCAAATTGTACAAATAAAGGTTATACACTTGTACAAATAAAAACTACGAAGAATTAGAAAAGAAATAATTGATATTAGTTTACGTTTAGAACCCCTGTATCCATATCCTTTGATAATATCTTAAATAATTTTAAACAAGTTATACTGATATAGTTATTGTTTTAACATCCAAAACCTTATCATTAATATTAACATTTATTGTTGTTATCATTATTTGTGTAGTGAAAAAGACGAATAAATAGATATAGACGTTATGTGGGACGCGTATTCAAATGTCTTAGACGACAAAACAACACAATCATCATCTTCCTTTGCCAAGATGACAATGGAAGAGCAGAAAAAGCCCAAGCTCAATCACTCACATTTGATAACATGCTTGGTCAAATATTGAATGGTATTCATGACTTACAACAAGGATTTTAGAATCTCTCAATTATTATACACAAGGGATTCCAATGAGTTGATAATCAATTCGCTACTTTGAGCAAAGATATGAAAAGTTTTAAGAGAGTAAAGCAATTCATTTTTACACGTTTTTGTTTGGACTCAACACACATATGTATATATTTAACTATGACTTATTTATTTATTTATTGTTTCATCTATTTCATTTCATTCGACATCCTTATTAAGAATTATGATTTTTTTTCTATGTCCAAAATTTGGTTTTAAAGTAATTCTATTTATTTGACTTTTGCTTATTTCTTTTTTATAAATATTACTATCAATTAGTAAATATTTAAAAAAAAAAAAAAAATTTCATTTTTTTAGCTAATATTTTTTTTAACAAAAAATATGTGTATATTTAGGGGGGGTGTATTAGTAGATAGGTGTAGGAGTAGAATAGGAGGTGCCAAAGTGAAGGAAGAGGTCACACCTTCCTCATGCATGGTTTAGGCGCCGGTTTTGAAATAGGTTTATGGGGGAATTTGAATTCTCTTAGCTTTGTTTTTCAGCACCTTAGGCTATAAATAGAGGTGCTCTCTTTGTATTTTGGAGATTTGAATTTATCTAAAGAAACTATACTCAAAATTAGAGTGAGCATTGGAGAGCTTTTGAGCCTTCTTCTCTAGTCTTATCTTGAAGGATCATGGTTTCCTCAAGTGGCGGCTTGCACACTCATCTAGGAGCATCCATACTTCTAGTGGCGTGATCATCCAACCTTTCTTCCATCTTCATGAGCATTCTCTTCTCCTTCCTTTCTTCTCTTGTTAATTTCCTTGTCTTAGCTTGTTCCTAGAGGTTTTGGTTCGGCAATTTCAGCTTGTTAATGTGTAGCTATGGTTCATTTGTGTTCTTGGTGGTTCTTCATCTTTTCTTCTTCAATTCCAGCATTTTGATTCGGTACCTTACTGTTTTGTGTTGTTAATTAGTGTTTTTGCCTTTCCTCCTTTTCTTTTGGTTCAATTTGACAATATGTGGAACATCCAAATGAGTTTGGGATTTGGTACTAGTTTTTGGTGAGTTCTTGTCTTAGAACATTGATCCAACTCTAAGAAAAGTGCCTCAATAATGTCCAACTCAAGCTGATTCCTAAGAATGTCAAGAATCATTCTCTATATGGCTAGGGGAATCACATCATCCAGTGTGGAGGAGTTGTCAAGTGCACTGAAGAAGTGCTTAAAGGATTTGTTGGAAGTGCAAGTGCACGATGAAAGTCGATAGAGTGTCCTCTCATCTGTTGCGCAGTCTGTGCTTGATACTGCAGATGGAAAAATGTGCTTGAAGGATTTGTTTGAAGTGTAAGTGGAGGATGAAAGTCGATGGAGTTTCCTTTCATCTCTTGCGTAGGTTGTGCTTGATACTGTGGATGGAGAAATCTGTAGTCGCTTCTACTTCTGCTTCTGCTTCTTACTATATCATGATTGCTTTGGGGATCATTTGTTGCAATCTCTAATGAAGGAGTTGGAGCTGGAGAACAAGGCCAACCGTCATTTGAAAGGAACTAGATGGAACCAATCACAAAATCTTAAAAAGTGTACTTTAAGTATAGCTCAATCTTTTAAAACTAGTTTATAAGGTGAGTTTTACACCCACGTATATATTATGAAATGACCTTAACTCTAACCAATGTGTGATCTCCAACATAGAAATAATAAAATAATTAAAAAGAGAAAATGAGACATTTTACCTTGAATCAAATGGTTAGAGAGCAGTAACAAAGGGATACCAATTGCATTGTGCCTTGCATTAGGCGGAGCAACTGAAAACCTACGAGCCAAACTATATGAATTAGGAAAACTCGTATGAATAGGTTGATGTTGAACTCCATTGAATGCTCTCCTTCCATACACCATCCCATTGTCATAAGCATCTAGTGAGTAATGAGAATCTATATTTTCTCTCACTGCCACTCTGCACATATTAGGCCAAAAAATGTTTCCTTCACTCATTTCATCCATATCCCTCAGTCCGATGGCAGTTATCATGTTGTCAATGAGATGCCAAAAGATACTAGTATCAATGTTTTGAGAACTGAAGAACAAAGAGAGAGCGAGAGTTAAGAAAAAAAAAATCCTTATAACTTAAGAAATAAAGAATATGCTTTATTTATACAAATAAATCTCTAAATCTTCAAACCTAAACCTTAAGAAAATCTTTATTATCAAAGATAAAATAAATTTTCAAAATTTAATTCTACACATATCTTTTATTTGATTATTATTATTTATTTAATTATGTTCAATCTTTTCTTTTATTTGAACAGATGTGTTCATATAAAAAATAAAAAAAATATTTTTCTTATTTGAATGAGATTGTAATAAATCATGAAAATACAAGTAAATTATAACATATGAAAAAGTGTTTTGTGTCCCAATTTTTATTTTATTTTTACATATATTACTCAAAGATAAAACATAAAATAATAATGATTATATTAAAATAAAATAATTATAACTATAATACAATATAGTAATTCTGATTATAAATATAATAAATTAGTGATAATTATAATACAATGTAATATAATAATAATAATTATAATAAAATAAAATAATTATAATTATAATATAATAATTATAATTATAATTATAAGATAATAATAATAATTACAAAATAAGAAAATAACAATAATTATAATAGAAGAAAATAATAAAAATTAAAACATATTTATAATAAAATAAAATTATAATAATTATAGTAAGATAAAAGTAGAAATAATTATAATTAAATTAAATAAATATAATATAACTATAATATAAAACAATAATACTATAATAAAATAAAATAACATAATTATAATTATAATAAAATAATTTTTTTGAAAAAAATCACCCAATCATACATATATATATATATATATTATATATATAATACAAATATATATATATATATGCCACATACATAAATAAATATATACATACATAGATATATACATATAACACATATATATACACATCCATATATATATATATATACTTACCAGATTATCAAGTTAAGTAATATGAAAGTTTTGGTGAGTTCTTTACAAATTCAAAAAAAAAGTAGTATGAATATTTTGGTGACTACTAAGAACGTAGAGAAAGAGAGGAAAGGAAAAAAAACTTTATGTGATAGGTCTATTGAAATATCTACTATTTATAGTGAAAACTCTAAATCCTAAAATTTAAATTCTAAATGAATCTTTATTGTTACAGAAAAAACCACTTTAAAAATTTAATTCTAGATATTCTTTTTATTTACATATTGTTATTATTTATTTAATAATTTGAATTAGATTCTAACAAACCCTAAATATACATGTGAAACTAAACATATAAAATAAAATATTTGATGTTCCATCTTTTATATAAAGTGTATAGATATTGTTCATATAGATAACAAGAAAATACATAAAGTATATATACACATTCATTCATACATAAAGAGATACAATACATATATATATATATATAACACATATATATACACATCCATAAATATATACATATACTTACCACGCTATCAAGTTAAGTAGTATGAAAGTGTTGGCGAGTTCTTTACAAATTCAAAAAAAGTAGTATGAATGCTTTGGTGACTAATAAGAACATAGAGAAAGAGAGGAAAGGAAAAAAAACTTTGTGTGATAAGTCTTTTGAAAGATCTACTATTTATATTTGAAAACTAAAAGTCCTAAAATTTAAATTCTAAATGAAATCTTTATTGTTACATATACAACTACTTTTCAAAATTTAATTCTAGATATTTTTTATTTTCATATTATTATTATTTATTTAATAATTTGAATTAGATTCTAACAAATCATAAATATACGTCTAAAACTAAACATACAAAATAAAATATTTGATGTTATTTTTTTTTATTTAAAGTGTATAAATATTATTCATATAGATAACAAGAAGATATTTTTCTTGTTACATTCAAGTCTTAAAAATACAAATAAAATATAACCGATAAGATAAAATATTTTTTGTTCCACTTCTTTATTTTATTTCTAAGAGTAGAAGATACAACATAAAGTAGTAATAAAATAAAGTAATAATAACTATAATATAATATAATAAAATAATTATAATTGTAATATAAGAAATTAATAATAATTATAATTTATGAAATTATTTATTAGTATAATATAAGAAATTAATAATAATTATAATTTATGAAATTATTTATTAGTATAATATAATAAATTAATATTCAATATAAGAAAATAAAGTAATAATAGTTATAATAATCTCAATTAGATTCTAACAAAGAAATACATGTAAAACACAGCATATAAAATAAAATATGTTATGTTCATTCTTTTAATTCATTTTTATAGATATTTTTCATATAAAAAAAACATATTTTTCTTATTTAAAGCAAACAATGTAAATATATATAAAATATAACAGATAAGATAAAATAGTTTGTGTTTCATTTTTGCTTTTTTTTATAAATATTAGTCCGAGTTGAAGATGGAACATAAAGATATAATAATTATAAGAAAATAAAGTAATAATAATTATATTCAATATAATATAATAAAATAATAATAATTATAATATAATAAAGTAATTAGAATTATAATAAAATAAAGTAGTAAAACCAAATTGTTGAGACTGCACTTCTGACTTTAAAACTTCATCATTCTGCTAATCATTTTTAAAATCTTGTTTGAAAGTAGATATCATCTCCTGAAAATAAGAATTACACGTCATATCTCCTTGTGAGAAACTTTCCTTTAATGTTCCATATATCAAAGGCATTGTCCATACAGATGCTTTGTGCGATGGATGGAGAAACAATCAACATATTGGCTTTCTGTCATGCTGGAAACCATAAGCTGGTATAAGTGAGAAGAGCACTTTTGTGGTTCCATCAATGAAACCTATCTTGTTCTTTGAAATGAGGCTCATTTGAAATAAATAAGACCAATGATGATAGTTTGGTCCCTAGAGAATAATAGCGACAATGAGAAAGGAAGGATTATCATATGAACTAACATGGTGAAGTGAACAAAAATCTTGTCAGGGATCAACAACTTCACCCATGGGTAAATGTAGCAACCAAAGCTCTTATTAGAACTCTGATACTATATTAAGAAGTGAACTTTAATTCCAACTCAACCTTATAAAACCGACTTATAAGATGAGTTTTGCACCCACTAATAACCTATGAAATGTCCTTATCTCTAGTCGGAGTGGGATCTCCAACACACACCCTTCACGCCTAGACCCTCATACTTGTGCGTGGGATTATATGTTTATGGGGTGGTCCGGTAAAAACCCGCTAATGAATGGCCTGATAAGGCCAACAAACTCTAGCTAGGTGAAACTCTAAATGACTGTTATACCATATGATAAAAAAATAACAGAGAGGAACAAAGGAGAAAAAGGAAGACAAAGAATATGAGAAAGAATATTTCTTCTATTTTTTCATTGAGATCAAATCAGAGGGTCAGAATATATACAAATACCCGAACTAAAGAGAGAGAATGTAAAATAAACACCACATCAAGGCTGTATAAAGCCCTTTTTAATTAGAAACTTGTCTTGGTTGAATAGAAGTCAATCCAGCAAGAGCAACCATGTATATATTTTTGTTCAACTCTCCATGTAAAAAGGTATTGCTTATGTCTAATTGTGGCAAATCCCAATTATTGTAAAAAGTTAGAGAAATAATCAATCTTATGGTGGTCATCTTGCTACTAGAGAGAAAGTATCAAGGTAGTCCATGCCTTCTGTTTGTGTGTAGCCATTTGTCACTAGCCTTGCTTTATACCTTTCAACTATCCCATTAGGCTTATATTTTATTTTGAATACTCATTTTCAAGTTATGGCAGCTTTGTTCTTAGGCAGAAGAACAGTCTCCCATGTTTGATTTGACTCCAAAGCAAATATCTGACATTGTATAGATTTTCTCCAACAGTCATGTTTCACAACTTTAGAATAAGTGTTTGGCTCAACATGTGAAGAAAGAGGCATAACAAAAGATGTGTAAGAAGGTGATAAATTGTTATAAGAAAAAACAAAATTCAAAGGATATTTAACTCTTAAAGATGTATTGGAAACAATGATAATCCTTTAGATACTCAGATGGTCTGTTTATTATAGTATTCATTCAGACTAACTCATCTAATTCACAATTTTGTTCTGTGTCATGATCTTTATTAAGGTTTTGGTCTATACGAGAACAAACTTATTCTGGAACCTCAATGTCTAATTCACATTTATTATTACGTTTATTTTCAGCATTATCACAGGGTGCAAGAATGGTTTGTGATGACTGACTGAAAACAAGGTAATATTCAATAAAAAAAACTTTGACCATGAATGTTAGGAATCTTAGTTTGGTTGCTCGTATCTTGAACCATTTGCTATGGAAAAACATGTTCATTGAAGATTACATTCCTAAATAAAAAAATTTCTCTACATTGAATATTCAACATCACATGTCCGTTTGTCTTCATTTTAAAACCAATAAGAACAAATTTTAACACCGTTTGATCAAAGTTTCTTCTATTTGTTGAGAAAGTACTAGTATAGCATAAAGATCCAAACCCCTTTAATCCATTAAAATATGTTGTAGTTTTGTAAAGCATTTCACCAAGAGATTTTTTTTTAACACAGGTGTGGGGAGTATGTTCATAATATGCGCATCATGTATTACAAAATATGGCCAATAAATTTTGGGTGAATGAGATTATCTCGTGAGAGCTTTTGCTACATTTAATAAACGACCTTGTTTCCTTTCAACAATACTATTTTGTTATGGATTATTGACACATGATGTTTAATGCATTATGGCTTTGTTGAAAAAGAAATTAGTCATGAAAAATTTAGTCTCATTGTCACTAATGACCTTTTACGGCAACAACACCACGTTGTCAGAAGTAATAAATGTCTCTAAGGACAAATATCGATCCCACAAGGAACAATTGACTATTCAAATACAATTTTTGTAAATATAAAACATAACAATAAAAAGTTGGTTTGAAGAATGTTATAATGGCAAGAATTAACAGGAAAACAAATCAAAGAGTAATTGCTTCAATTGTAAAAATAGGGATTATGTTTCATCTTTTTCACTCAAGTATTTTGATTGACATGTTAATATTAAGTCCTTTGGTTGAAATTGATACCCGTAGAAAATTCATTTATATCGATTGCTTACATATAAAATTCTTAAGAATGTTTCCTAAATATCAATTTCTCCCATATTTATAAAAACAAGTTAGAATCACACTCAGACATTAATAGAAATTAACATTTCAAGTCTATTTCTAGCACTCAAATATGTTAAGTATTGTTGTTTAGGTCAGAATCCTAAAAATACCTTTATGTCAAATTTAAGATTCTCAAACATGTCACGACTATTTAAAAGCAAAACAACAATACCAATAATCAATCAAGAATTGAATATTGTAATATGTAAATATGAACTCAATACATAAGAGTTTGAACAAAATACTCCCAATCTCAAAGTTTAGAATTAGCCACACATACTTCTAGCAGCTTTCATCCTCCCAATTGATTATAATTCACTCAATGGTGTTTTCCCCTCAATCTAACACACTAGGATTATGCCTCTAGCCCCCTATTTAACCTAACTTTTTAGGGTTAGATGAATTTTTGTGTCACGCTTATGGGCTTAATGAGAATAACTGATGGAAGTGACCCCAGCACCAACCCTTTGAGAGGCCACCAAAATGCTACCTTGAGGCAACCACTAGAGTCATAGTCAAAGAGGGGTCAAGAGGACACATTTTACATGTCATAGACTCTAGTGTGTCATAGTTTTTATTATTTTTCTAGTCAAAGTTGCATAGTTTAAATATTTTTGTAAATGTGTTGAAACATGCAAAGTGGTACCTAAAATGCTAACCTAAGTTTAATTAGAGTTTCCTACTCCTAATTAAACTCAGGTCCAACCCACAATTAGCCTAAGTGGAGCATAAGGTTCTAGAACTCCTAACACATGGAAGAATTCTAGAACCTACCTCACATGTGCTGAATTTTGGAAGCCACCATCCCATGTGCTCCCATGTGCCATGTGCTCCATGTGCTTCCATGTGCTCACACTTGCATGTAATTTGGCTAGCATTTCATTTGTATTTGGCTCTTCAAATTCCAGCCCTCCAATCCTATATAAGGAGGTTCTTGGCTCTCATTTTGGTAAGATTGAATAGAGTATTGTTATGCGGCCAAATTTGTGCCATACACTACTCTCTGCCTAGCATCTAGGTTTTAATCTTCACTTCATCACCTTCAAAGGCGCTGGCCGAACCTCCCCAATTCCCCACTCTCATGCACCTTCAAGGCACCCATACTTCCTAGGAAGGCCTTGCTTCATCTCCTCCACTAGCTTCCGCAAGTTCATCACCAAAACGCAAAGAAGAGCTTATAGGAATGCCATCATTTGGTATCAGAGCTATGGTTTTTAAAAGATGAGTATCTCTTTGCAATTTTCTTTTTGAGTTCTTCTTATTTCCTAGTTGTTCATCTTTATTCCAAGTTGTCTTGCAGTTTTTGTGTTTTAATATGATTTGAATGCTTGTTTATTCATTTCAATCGGTGGGTTTGTTCAAAATTGTGCTTGAACATCTATTTTCAATTTTGTGTAGGATTCTTGATATCTTTGTGTTGTTGTTTTTTATTTTTAGGTATTTGAGTCTTCCTTGAAATTTCATTTGGGTCATATGATGTTCTTGAGTCTTTTCATTTTATGAATCCATAAGTTTTGTCTAAGTCATTTGTTTCCATATTTGTCAACAAATCCTAGTAGTACTTTTCTTGGTTTATTTGTTTCTTGTTTTTGGTTTGAATGCTTGATCTGAAATCTGCTGTGTTTTGATCCTTTGATGCTTTTTCATTTTAGTTTGAGTTCATATTTATGTGTTAGATCCACACAAATTCCTTTACACTAATTCCATTGTGTTTTTGTTGGTATATCATTCTGTTTTTGTTTCCAGATTTTCAGAATCCTCTATTTTACACCATTCTGTTTTGGCTGATTTTGCTTATGAAAATTAAATACCACATAAGAAAATTCTGAGCCTCTGGATTTCACTAGATTGAGGTGTTAGTAAAAGAACAAAAAAAGAATCAGTTGAAAAAAAGAAATAGAAAAAAAGATAAATATTACAAAAAAAGTGTGCAATCCTGACGCTACATCTGGCGGTTCTGAGCACTGATCTTAAAAAAATTATTAAAATTAAATGGTGCATGCGTTTGGAGTGAAACCAACGCTAAAAATTTGTTAAGATCTTGATTTGTTTGAATATCAGATTTTAGAAGCAAATATTAAAAAGTCAGCTCAGCATAAATCTGTGAAAGTCACGCATTCTGGACCACAACATTTTGTTTCAGTGGTGTTGTTTTTGGTTTTTAAATCAAATCTAGCGCTATTCCATAGGTTCCTTTTTGTGTGCCATCCTTTCTTTGAGTGCCTTTTTATTTGCTTGTCTAATTTCAATAGAACTCTTTCTAAGTTGTGTCACATTTAATTCCATTTGTGTGGTACTATTTTTTTCAAATTAATTTGTTTCTTGCTTTATTTCTTTGACCTCTAAGCTTGGTGGTGGATTAAATATCAATTGGTACTTATTGAGTGGGAATTGACTTGAGGGGAGTCTAGCTTTGCTTAATAGGTGCTGGATTGAAGAATTTAATCACCTAATTCCAAGAGGATCAAAGGCAAGGGGCAGCAACAAAGACATACTAAATACACCACACACCTTGGAAGGCCCAACAAAGAAGAAACAACAAAGGGAATGCAATTAGAAAAAAACAACAAAGGGAGTGCCATTTAATTTCTTTGCAATTTAACTCTTGTTAATTACATGATAATCACGCAATCAATTTCATCTAAACAATTGGAGAATGAGACCAAAACTAATGAATTGACTAAAGCAAAGGATGAGAAGTCTCACATTTCAAAAAAATTACCTTCTCATGCATCTATCTCTAAAGATCATGATTCTTTTGGGGAGGGAAGCCTTAGAATAAATGATTATTATCAAGCACCCCCTAGAAGACATAGAAGAGATAGAAGAGAACAAGAAAGCCCAAGAGAGGTTAGGGTAGACCTACCCCATTTCCATGGAAAAGAAAATGTAGAAGCTTGCTTAGATTGGGAAATGAGGGTAGAAAAATTGTTTGTTTCCCATAAAGTAAAGAAGGAAAGAAAGATACAAAAGAAAAGAGAGGAAGACGAAAGGGAAGCTAAAGAAAAAGAAAAAGAAAAGCCAAGTGAGGGGTGGTGTGAATCTAGAAAGAATGAGGAATATCTTATAACACCCCTTACAAGCATATTAAAAATAGAAAATGAAGATAAAACCCTTGAGAAACAAAAGGCGTGGGAAAAGAGTGTTCCTTCCCACAAGGTCCTTCAACAAGAAAGAGAATTTGAAAATACCTTTGAAAACATGCTTCTCGTTGAAAAACCTAGCCTTACCTTTTGTGAAGGAACACTTGCAAGCATAGTCACAAAAGAAGAATCCTTGAAAGAGGCTTGCATAGATAAAGATGAAGTAGATTATTTCTCATATGTGCTAAGATATCACCAAGTGAAGGTCAAGTTATCTATAGGTATCTACAAAGACAAATTTTTATGTGAGCTAGTGCCTAAAGAAACTTGTCATGTCTTATTGAGACAACCATTGCAAAATGTACAAATTCTCATAAACAATGGTTGTAACAACAAGACTACCTTTACACATAAGAGAAAAATTCTTCATGAAGGAGAACTCATGGGCCAAATTAGAGTTGATAAAACTCTAGAGCTTTTAAAAGGAAAACTTTTGTCACCCATGAGAAAGGAGGTTCAAAGACATTACCCTAGATACATTTCTTGTTTTAAAACTACACCTAAGGCAATGTCTCATGAACTCTATACTCCTTCACCTTTTGCAAATGATCCTTGGGAAGACACAAGCCTAAATTTCATATTAGAGCTTCCTAGGACACCAAAAGGTTTTGATTCCATTTTCATGGATATGGATAAACTCTTCTCTAGAGAAGTGATACATCTTCATGGTTTATCCTCAAGCATAGTGTTGGATAGAGCTCCAAATTTCGCAAACCATGATTTGAGGATTCTCTTGGGAAAACTTGCAACTAAGTTGTACACTTTAAATTCTTATCATCCTCAAAAGAATGGTCAAAATACAATTGAAAACCTAGCTCTTTCTACTATGCCTAGAATAATCATAAAGGACAAACACAACTCTAGAGATGAGCATACATACCATAAAGTAGTTCACAAGACTACTAATATTTCTACAATTGAAATTGTAAGTGGACTTAATTCTCTTTCTCCTTTTAAGTTGTTACCATTTCCTAAAGGATTTGTGCCTAAGGAAAAAGTAACAAAGATTGAAAATTTTAAAATGAGGGTTAAAGAACACATACAACGATCAAAAGAGAAATATTGTAAAAAGTTGCCAAAAGCAAAAGAAAAACAAAAATGGCTGTACCGACCAGGTCATCAGGCGTGATGACGTGTCTTGCACGTGCTCGGGTGGGGCGTGCTCAATGGAACGCGTAGGCTAGAAAAGATGAATGGTTCAGAAGTGGGCATAGTCGCCGATCGCTGAATTGGCGTTCTCCGACCTCTAGTGTGCGTAACCGGCGGTCACCAGAGTTACGTCGCAGTCGCCGTATGAGAGTGCTAGGAGAACGGATGATCAGAGATTGCCCGGGAATGCTAGGAGATCGGGTGGTTTACACACCGCCACAAGGAGCACATTGCCGGATCTCCCAGCAAACTTAGTTAAAGCTGTTGAGGGCTCAGAAGGGTAATTTCAAGCGTGTAAGTTCAGTGAGACGATTGTGGCACCAACATGGGGCATGAAGGTCGAGTGGGTTGGGGGGAACACCTTGCTCATCAGCGACAGGATTCCCAGAGTGGACATTTGTTGGTGGCAAGGTTTCCCCAGCTAGAACATGCATGGCGTAGCAGTAAGGAGGGTGCCATTCGCGATGAGCGATATCACAGAGATGATGCACTTTGTTGCATCCGATACTCGCCTTGTCGGGTGGTGTTTCACAACGCATTATGTGCTAGGTTGCTCCTTTGAGTTGAGGACTTAGCTGTGCGGCTGGTTACTACACAAATAATGACGTTTAAGTTGCCCCAATCCAGATGATGACACGTGTAGGGTTGGATGTCACCAGTTACTCCAACTTGGATGATGACACGTGTAGGGTCGGGAGAGATGGAGAAATGACGCTCAAGTTGCCTTAGCTCAGATGACGACACGTGTAGGGCTGGGCGCTACCTGCTATCCCAGCTCAGATGGCGACACGTGCAGGGCTGGATGCGAGCCACGCGTCCAAAAGCATAACGGCTTGGAGAGAGAAGAAACCTATCTATAAAGGTAACCTTAACAGAATTTGCAGAGGTACGCTTTCATAGTTATACAGAGCACTAAACCCTAGTTGTTCTTGACGGCACACCCAGCTGTGAGCACAAGGAAATTAGGGCAACACAGTTTTAGTCCTTCAGTACATTTTTCGACCAACCTCAGAGCATTCGTTCAAGTGCTCCAATACGGGGGTGCGTCACCTTTGATGTTTCTCGTTGGCTGACTTGAGCGTCGGAGTGCAAACAGCCGCGAGGGCGCCCCTTTGTTCTTCTTTTTCAGGTACTCATAGACAAGACAGAACGAAGATGCTCCAACTCGTGAGGACAAGCCACTCGTAGAGACGACCCAGGTCAACCGGTCGGAACAATGGCAACTTCATAAAATTGATTTATATATAACTACTTCAACTAACTCATTTGCTTTATTTGCTAATTCCCCTAGATGGAAGTTTGATCCGGGAGGACAAGCATAGTTGAAGAAGCAAGAGGCTGCTATCCGAGATCAACACTATGGATCTGAGGATAGATTTTCTCAAGAAGGTGGAGATGATGGACACCATCTAGCCATATACATCCATCTCCCTAGCCATGAAGAAGAAGAAACAATGGATTTGAGGACAAATCCTTTTCAAGAGGGAGGGGATGATGGAAGAGGCCCCAGCACCAACCCTTTGAAATGCCACCAAAATGCTACCTTGAGGCAATCACTAGAGTCATAGTGAAAGAGGGTTCAAGAGGACACATTTTACATGTCATAGACTCTAGTGTGTCATAGTGTTTCTTATTTTTCTAGTCAAAGTAGCATAGTTTAAATATTTTTGTAAATGTGTTGAAACATGCAAAGTGGTACCAAAAATGCTAACCTAAGTTTAATTAGAGTTTCCTACTCCTAATTAAACTTAGGTCCAGCCCACAATTAGCCTAAGTGGAGTATAAGGTTCTAGAACTTCTAGCACATGGAAGAATTCTAGAACCTACCTAACATGTGCTGAATTTTGGAAGCCACCATCCCATGTGCTCCATGTGCTTCCATGTGCTCACACTTGCATGTAATTTGGCTAGCATTTCATTTGTATTTGGCTCTTCAAATTCCAGCCCTTCAATCCTATATAAGGAGGTGCTTGGCTCTCATTTTGGTAAGATTGAATAGAGTATTGTTATGCTGCCAAATTTGTGCCATACACTACTCTTTGCCTAGCACCTAGGTTTTAATCTTCACTTCATCACCTTCAAAGGGGCTGGCCAAACCTCCCCAATTCCCCACTCTCATGCACCTTCAAGGCACCCATACTTCCTAGGAAGGCCTTGCTTCATCTCTTCCACTAGCTTCCGCAAGTTCATCACCAAAACGCAAAGAAGAGCTCATAGGAATGTCATCAATAACATAAAAATAACCAAATTAATTTGACACATTCTCGCTGTCGGTTGGACTTTTTTTTTCTCTCTTTTATGCGTTTTGGGTCTTCCAGCTTTCTACTTTTAGCATATATCATTCTTCTTTAGTTCAACTCTCCATTCTTCCCTAGAAACCTACAACTAACCAAATTTAGGAATAAAATGTGCTTATTCAATTAAAGATCACAAAAATTGTACAAAGGTATAAATTCATAAATTAGGGATTATTTTATATTTAAATATGCAATTAATACTCATAAGTGCCTATATTTTAATATGAAAGATTATGGAAATTAGACACTTCTTTTTTTATTGCTTCCTGAAATTGTGTGTGAACAAAAATACCAAGATTTTCCAAAGTCTTGACTGTTAGAATCAAGGGCTCCTTTCACATAAATTTATTTTTTCTTAAGTCTGGAATCCTCGAGACCGAAAAAGTATTTTAAGTTCACCAAGAACTTTTATCTTAAAATATTCATTTCGGAATTTTTTTTATTCTCCCAATTTCTAGTAACGAATCTCCTGCAAGAATAATATCATCTACATAAACAAGTAAAACAATGAGAGAATTTTCAGTTCTTCTTGTAAAAACAGAAAAATCCGACTTTGATTGATAAAAACCAAAATTAGTAAGGAAAGAGGATAGCTTAGCAAACCACTGTTTGCTGGTTTGTTTTAAACCATATAGGGACTTTGTAAGTCTACAAACTTAGTTTTGTCTTTCAGTTATTATCCCTAGAGGTTATATCATATATACTTCTTCATTAAGGTCTCCATGTAGGAAGACATTGTTAACATCTAAGTGATGTAAATGTCAATTTTTAATTAGAAAAATGGTTTAAAAATGTCTAACATTAGTAAGTTTAGCAATAGGAGAAAAAGTATCTAAATAGTCAATCCATTCAAGTTGAATATAACCCTTTGCACAAGCCTAGGATTATGTCCTCAATAGTTCCATACGCTATGTGTTTGATCTTGTAAACCCATTTTCATCCAACGAGTGTTTATCTAGACGGTATATCAGTAAGATACCAAGTGTGATTTTTTTTGTAGAGTTGTGATCTCTTTATTCATAACATCAATCCACTTTGAGTGTCTACATTCTTGTTCAAAAGATTGTGGTTTACTATTCAATGATATATCCCGAGTGTAATTTAAATGCTATTCAGTCAAATGTTTATATGATAAAACTCATGATCAAAGATATAGGGTTTTTTTTAAATATTTTTACCATATTCACTTATTATGAAATTCTTAACCTAGTAACGATAATCCTTTAGGAATAAAAATATTCTCCTTTACCTGGTGGATCTCTTAAGATCAGTACTTGCGGTTTTGTCATGACTTTCTTATTGAATCTCACTATCTTGATTGTGTGCCTCTTCTTCATTATTCCCAATGTCTTCTCTGTTGTTTTCCTTATTCTTATTGACAAAATTATTTATTCTTTTATCAGTGTCAGCAAATATGATATTGTAATTGTCTAAATATTCTAGTTAAAAATCATAATTGTATTCAGTATTATGGCCATGGTTATTATCAGAAATATCATCAGAATTTTTATAAGGGAAGATATTTTCATAAAAAATAACATTTCGGTTTATAAAAATTTCCCTATTTTTAGTAAACAGAAAAATATACGCTTTTATTCCCAATTTATATCTAACAAAAACACACTTTATAGATCTAGGCTCAAGTTTGTTACGATTATTTTCAAGGCTGGAAGAAAACCAGAGAGATCCAAAGGTTTTTAAATTGAGATAAGTAGGAGATATTAAATACAAAAGTTCATAAGGAGAATTTTTAAGTAATTGGAAGGGAATAAGTAGGAGCAACACTAGTGCAGGTAAAAAAAAAATTGTATGCTTTATTTATATTTTTTCAAGTTATGTTACAATGAAAAGGAAAACCCCTTTATATAGGGTTTGAAAAATAAAATTAAACTAACTACATAAAATATGAGATACTTGTGATAACTAGTATCTCAACACTGTAATTTCGTCCAACATGACAATACACATTGGTAATAAATTTCTTTCTTCCTTCAAATATTACATTCTTGATAGTGGTGCTACCGTCCATATTTATTCATCCTTAAATCATTTCACTTCATATCATCAAAGTAATTCTATTTGTGTCAAACTACCAAATGGAAATCAAGTCATTGTCAATTATTATGGAAGTGTTTTTCTCAAATCAAAATCATGTCATAGACAATGTTTTGTATATTCCTTGCTTCACTTTTAATCTTCTTTCAGTAGCAAAATTGATTGATAATTTATCTTGTGTTCTTACCTTTGACTCTAACAGTTGTCACATTAAGGACAATAACTCCTTAAAGATTACTGGTTTAGCTAAGATGCAAGATAGGCTATATATACTTCCATTCTATCATCAACTTCTAATCCAACCCACCAAATCTACACACACTATCATTATTGTTAATGTCAGTTCAAGTGATCTAGAAACCCTTTGGAATTTTCGATTAGGGTATTGGTGTTATCAAGAATAAATTTTCTTTTGTTAAATATTATAAATTTGTTATTTGTGATATTTGTAATTTTGGAAGGAAAAAAAATCATTTCCTATTAGTACATCTAAATCTAAAAAATGTTTTGATTTCATTCGTGTAGATCTATGGGGACCATACTTTATACCATTAATTCATCGTCATAAATATTTCCTGACCATAGTGGACGAGTATTCGAGGTAGACATGGATTTTTCATTTAAAACAAAAAAATATGATGTTGTCAATGTTGATCAAGAATGATAAAAGGCTTTGAAGAATTCAAATCTAGGTGTTTGATGCAAGGCTGGAGTTGCTGTTGTGTTTAGGATAGGATATGGGTAGTTTATTTGTATAATCCACTCTTTGTTGAATATAAAGCTAAAGTGTTTTCAAATCTTTTAAGAATAATGTGTTTTCATTCTGTGTGTGCCCTTGTCTCATTCAGCAGTCATGGATTCCACTCCACCTACATCCAAGAGGATCAAAACGAGGGTTGTAAGGTCGAGAAGAAGGCTTGAAGACTGGTTTTCAGGGGATAATGAATTAATTGAGAGGAATCGCTTTGAGATAAGTACATAAGTGATCAACAATCCAAAAGTTGTCTCGTTTGATTGGTTGAAAAACCAAAAGCTGGACAATGTGAGAAGGCTTCTCAAGGATCAGCTACTGAAGAGATTCTAGGAGATGAAGGGAAACATTTATCCAGATTTAATTCGGGTGTTCTACACAAATTTAAAGTTTGAAGGAAACAATCTTGTTTCACATGTTAAAGGTGTAGTAGACATGGAGATTGCCCATGATGTATGGGCTGCTGTAACTGGGTTGAAGTATGCTGGTCTTAGAATCAATAAAGGAAACATTGGTGTTGTGGAAGATTTCAACAAGATTCAATACTACAAAAGTGCTTGAAGAATCCACAAGCTCAAGTAAGAACTTGTTCAGTTGGAGGATTGAAGTTAGATGAAAGGGTGTTGGCTCTCATTGTCACTTGGATTCTAACTCCAAGGGGGAGCAACCATTCTGTTTTAACAGAAGAAGATCTTGTCTATATCTACTGCATCATGAAGAAAGTCAAGATCAATTGGATTCATATCATCAAGGAGCATACGCAAAAGTCCATGAGGTTAAGTGACTACCATTATCCCTATGCTGTTTTAATTTCTAAATTTCTACTCTATTTTGAAGTGAATCTTGAAGATGAAACCTCTAAGTTGGTAAAATCAACACAAGAAGTGAACAATGGTTCACTAAGCAAAATAGGTTTCACCAAGATAAATGGAAGATGGGTAAGCAAAGATGGTGATCATGGTGGTTCCTCAAGTGCTGCAGCTGCTGATTTTGATGAAGAAGATCAAGCTGCTGATATGGATATTCAAAATGAAGAACAACCTGCAACTAACTTTGATGCTGGAACAAGTGTTGGACATCAAGGGGATGAGATTCCCTCAATGTCTTCTTTTGAAAGATACATGGTGGATAAACTTGATATCTCCATGATCTTTGTGTTACAAATTTCCAGAACATTCACAACAGATTCCAGAACAAGGACACTCGCTTTCAGACCTTGGATGAACAAATTGAAGTTGTTCAGAACCAGATCTTTGAGCTACAATATGGCAAGGATGACTGAAGAAAAACAACCGATTGAATGTTCGAAACAACCGATTGTTTTTACTCCGTAGAAGTTTTATTGCTCTTTCCTTTTATATTCTATTTTATGTGGAACACTGTTTTATCTCTTCCTATAGTCAATTTGTGAAGAAAAATAGGCGGAGAATTTTGTGTTGTGTTGTCTAAAACTCTTGAAACTCTATCTGTTTGAGTGATTTTTTATTTCTGCTACTATTAATGCTTTATGGTGTGCCATTTTGGCTGGCTTTTTTTGCTGTAATGATTATGCAGAAAACAAGCTATATGTGTTATTCTAACCTACTATTATAGATGTTGTGTATTGCTGAAACTTTGTTTTGCAGGAACTGTTTTAGATTCAAACAAGTCCAACACAAGCATCTAGGGATTTGTCTTCATCAAATAGGGGGAGATTGTTGATCAAGAGTGATCAAAGGCTTTGAAGAATTCAAATCGAAGTGTTGATGCAAGGCTGGAGTTGCTGCTGTGTTTAGGATAGGATCTGGGTAGTTTATTTGTGTAATCCACTCTTTGTTGAATCTGAAACTAAAGTGTTTTCAAATCTTTTAAGATTAAAGTGTTTTTCAAACTAAGTGAAAAACAACCTGTTGTTTTGTCGAAACAACCAATTGTTTTACTCTTAGGTGTTTTTGAAAAAGGTTTTGAAAACTGTTTTGGTTGGTTGACTTGTTGTCAAACCAAAACAATCGATTGTTTGAAAATCCTAACAAAATTTTGTTTTGTTAGTTGAGTATGCTTTAAATGATTTTCAACTAAATACGCTCCTGTTTTAAATGCTTTGACCAATCTTTGAAAACTATAAATACTTTGTTTATGTTTTATAACAAACAAGAAAAACAGTTTTGAGTTTTTCAGTTGTGAGAGATTGCTTTCAAGTTTTGAACATTCACTTTTCAGCTTTGGTTTTTTCAAGAGATAGTGGAATAGAATTACATCTGTATTGATATCATTTTGTTCTGTAAACAAGTGTAATTCTTTCTTAATTCTATGTAATTTCTGGTGTTGTAGCCAATGAGTGTTTTGTGCTCTTGAGGTTGTCAAGATCAACATTCTTGGTGTGTGCTGTGCCAAAGGAAGTGTGTTTCTTGAAGGGTTTCAAGGACACTTCTTTGGTGGTTTTGTGTGTAATTTGTATTGATTCCTTAGTGGATTTCCCAGTGGCTTCTAGGGATTGGATGTAGCTCTTGGTTTAAGAGTGAACCAGTATAAATTGTTTGTGTATCTCTTTCTTTCCTTAAACTGATTTAAATTCAGTTGTTATTGCTTTGCTAGTATAAACAACCGATTGTTTTTCTGGTGCTTTGCTGTTTTGTGCTTTATATCTTGGCTAACTGAATTTTTGATTGAGTTTCATACAAAGGATTTTGTTCTAGCTGAAAAGGTTTTCGAAAACCCCCTTTAAACAATTCACCCCCCCTCTCCTTTATTGGAAGAAACTGGAACGTTGGACGTTAGAAAGTAAACCTTGTTTTATTCCTCTTATGTCTAACACCAAGCTTTTTTTTGAAAGTGTAGATAAACTTCAAAATCTCAATCCCTATATAAGACTCATTTGCAAACTCCTATATCTCACCAACACTAGACCCGACATAACCTTTGATGTTCAACTTCTCAGCCAATTTGTTCAAGAACCCACAACTCATCATCAACAAGGTTTGCAACATGTTCTACGCTACATCAAAGCCCAAATTGTACAAATAAAGGTTATACACTTGTACAAATAAAAACTACTAAGAATTAGAAAAGAAAAAATTGATATTAGTTTACGTTTAGAACCCCCTGTATCCATATCCTTTGATAATATCTTAATTAATTTTAAACAAGTTATACTGATATAGTTATTGTTTTAACATCCAAAACCTTATCATTAATATTAACATTTATTGTTGTTATCATTATTTGTGCAGTGAAAAAGACGAATAAATAGAAATAGACGTTATGTGGAACGCGTATTCAAATGTCTTAGACGACAAAACAACATAATCATCATCTTCCTTTGCCAAGATGACAATGGAAGAGCAGAAAAAGCCCAAGCTCAATCACTCACATTTGATAACATGCTTGGTCAATTATTGAATGGTATTCATGACTTACAACAAGGATTTTAGAATCTCTCAATTATTATACACAAGGGATTCCAATGACTTGATAATCAATTCGCTACTTTGAGCAAAGATATAAAAAGTTTCAAGAGAGTAAAGCAATTCATTTTTACACGTTTTTGTTTGGACTCAACACACATGTATATATTTAACTATGACTTATTTATTTATTTATTGTTTCATCTATTTCATTTCATTCGACATCCTTATTAAGAATTGTGATTTTTTTTCTATGTCCAAAATTTGGTTTTAAAGTAATTCTATTTATTTGACTTTCGCTTATTTCTTTTTTATAAATATTACTATCAATTAGTAAATATTTTTTTTCATTTTTTCAGCTAATATTTTTTTAACAAAAAATATGTGAATATTTTAAAAAAAAGTTGACCTAAAGACAATTATATGAAAAAATAATTTATCAAACTTTCATTAATTCAACCAAATCAATATTAATTGTGTAACTCAAATTCACTATCTATCCATTAAATTAAACCACCTAACTTTTCATTCACTTTATCTCTAAATACTCTAAATTAAGAATCTACTTTTTAGACTCCAAATAAACAAAGTGGTAATTTATAAGTAAAGCTTGTTCTCAATATGTTTATACATAGTAATTATTAATCTTAAAAGAAGTTTTTTTCTTAACCTTATCATATAACCATTTCATATATTTATTCTCCTATATACTAAGAAAACCAACAGAATCTATAGTTTCTAAAAAATTAGCTAAAATGTTACTAGTGTTTATAATCATAACTCTGAATGTGCACGTTAAAAAATAAGACTCACTTTAATCACTTCATTAGTTAAACATTTTAAATATCCTCCCTTTTCTATATGTACATTTTAAATTAACTCCATGAATTAGTAAAAAACAAATCAAACATATCTTAAACTACCACTTATTATTTTGTATACTTAATATTTATTTTATATAATATAAAATTACTAGTTAATAATAAACATGTGGAAAAAGTTCCCAAAAGATTTTAAAGGAAAAAAAAAGAGAGTGAAAGTCCAACCCAAATTCATCTAATAATATAACCTACAAAATTATTACTCAATTTGAGTGCAAAATATTTTGCAATATAAAATATGGTGTGCGATTAAAATTTTAATTAATTTCACGATTTTACATTTTCTCTTGATACTAGAATAAAGTATACTTAATGTGTTTGGATGTGAACGAGTTTGTTTATAATTTTATTTATCACGTTAAGGTAAGATGAACCATTGCAGACAACATATGAAAAGGCAAAAATATTGTGAATAACAAACAAAAAGAAAGTTTTATATACTTTGAAATAGGACATTCAATCATACATATATTAACGAAAAAATAGAATGCTAACATATAGACATCTATAGAACTTGATAAATGTTGTAGTGTCAACAAATAAATGAATTGGAAAATGTTAACTACATGAACTAGTTCTATCTAAGAGTCAATGCTTCTGATTTGCATAAGGGACAAACATTTTTCTCGTGCAACCATGTCTTTATACAATCTGCGTGATATCCATGTCCGCATTGGAGAATTCCGATTTCCTGCTTGTTCTTATATTCATCCTGTGAAATCATGCACAAGTATTCCAATTAATAGGAGAAAGAGAAATGTTAACACAAGGTTTCTAAACTTGGATGAAAATAAGACATGTTTCTAAACTTGATACCTGACATATTATGCAAAGATCATTTTCTTGTTCCTCAACAGCTACCTCTCCCGAGTTATTAGGAAGTAGATAAGTTTTTGTCTTCATTTGCCTTGCAATAATTTCATCCAACAAACCTGTGCCTACGTTGCCAATCCGTTCACCTAATTCAAGAAGCTCCTGTTGTCCAATTTTGAAGAGTTAGCAAATTAAATTTTTCATAAGACCTCATAGCCAATCCACATTCATAAGAAAATACCTCATATGACATGTCATCAATGTCCAAGTGCATATCACTATCATCATCACCCAACCAAGGAACATCCTGCAAAAGAAAATCCCAATTAAACTAGGGTTTTAATTAGATGAAATCCAAAGGAATGTGAAGTACCAAAAGTAGAGAGAATGACATATTACATCATCTTGAAGAAAGGCTTGAGGAGGAAGATTCCTCCAGTGTGGAGTAGTTGTCACGTGCACTGAAGAAGTGCTTAAAGGATTTGTTGGAAGTGTAAGTGCAGGATGAAAGTCGATGGAGTTTCCTCTCGTCTCTTGCGTAGGTTGTGCTTGATACTGCGGATGGAGAAATCTGTAGTCGCTTCTGCTTCTGCTTCTTACTATATCATGATTGCTTTGGGGATCATTTGTTGCAATCTCTAATGAAGGAGTTGGAGCTGGAGAACAAGGCCAACGGTCATTTGAAAGGAACTAGATGGAACCAATCACAAAATCTTAAAACGTGTACTTTAAGTATAGCTCAATCTTTTAAAATCCGTTTATAAAGTGAGTTTTACACCCGCATATATATTATGAAATGTCCTTAACTCTACCCAATGTGTGATCTCCAACATAGAAATAATAAAATAATTAAAAAGAGAAAATGAGACATTTTACCTTGAATCAAATGGTTAGAGAGCGGTAACAAAGGGATACCAATTGCATTAGGTTGATGTTGAACTCCATTGAATGCTCTCCTTCCATACACCATTCCATTGTCATAAGCATCTAGTAAGTAATGAGAATCTATATTTTCTGTCACTGCCACTCTGCACATATTAGGCCATAAAATGTTTCCTTCACTCATTTCATCCATATCCCGATGGCAGTTATCATGTTGTCAATGAGATGCCAAAAGATATTAGTATCAATGTTTTGAGAACTGAAGAACAAAGAGAGAGAGAGTTAAGAAAAAACATTCCTTATAACTTCTAGTTCTATTGGAATATGCTTTATTTATACAAATAAATCTCAAAATCTTCAAACCTAAACCTTAAGAAAATCTTTATTATTAAAGATAAAATAAATTTTCAAAATTTAATTCTACACATATCTTTTATTTGATTATTATTATTTATTTAATTATGTTCTATCTTTTCTTTTATTTGAACAGATGTGTTCATATAAAAAATAAAAAAAAATATTTTTCTTATTTCAATGAGATTGTAATAAGTCATGAAAATAAAGTAAATTATAACATATGAAAAAGTGTTTTGTGTCCCAATTTTTATTTTATTTTTACATATATTACTCAGAAGATAAAACATAAAATAATAATGATTATAATAAAATAAAATAATTATAATTATAATACAATATAGTAATTCTGATTAAAAATATAATAAATTAGTAATAATTATAAAACAATGTAATATAATTATAATAATTATATAAAAATAATAATAATTATAATATAATATAATAATTATAATTATAAGATAATAATAATAATTACAAAATAAAAAAATAACAATAATTATAATAGAAGAAAATAATAAAAATTATTACATATTTATAATAAAATAAACTATAATAATTATAGTAATATAAAAAAAATAATAGTATGAGAAAATAAAATAATAATACTATAATTAAATAAAATAACATAATTATAATTATAATAAAATAAATTTTTTGAAAAAAATCAACCAATCATATATATATATAATATATATAATATATATATATATATATATAATATATATATATATATATATATAACATATATATATAATATATATATATAACATATATATATAATATATATATATATAACATATATATATAATATATATATATATATAACATATATAATATATATATATAACATATATATATATATATATATATAATATATATATATCATATATATATATATATAATATATATAATAGATATATATAACATATATATATATAAAATATATATATATATATATATATATAATATATATATGTATATAATATATATATATATAATACAAATATATATATATATATATAATACAAATATATATATATATATATATATATATGTTTATATACATGCCACATACATAAATAAATATATCCATATAACACATATATATACACATCCATATATATATACATATACTTACCACATTATCAAGTTAAGTAGTATGAAAATTTTGGTGAGTTCTTTACAAATTCAAAAAAAATAGTATGAATGTTTTGGTGACTACTAAGAACATAGAGAAAGAGAGGAAAAGAAAAAAACCTTTATGTGATAGGTCTATTGAATGATCTACTATTTATAGTGAAAACTCTAAATCCTAAAATTTAAATTCTAAATGAAATCTTTTTGTTACAGAAAAAAACCATTTTAAAAATTTGATTCTAGATATTGTTTTTATTTTCATATTGTTATTATTTATTTAATAATTTGAATTAGATTCTAACAAACCCTAAATATACATGTGAAACTAAACATACAAAATAAAATATTTGATGTTCCATTTTTTATATAAAGTGTATAGATATTGTTCATATAGATAACAAGAACATACATAAAGTATATATACATTGATACATAAAGAGATATAATATATATATATATATATGTTTATATATATGCCACATACATAAATAAATATATACATACATAGATATATATAAACATATAACACACATATATATACACATTCATAAATATATACATATACTTACCATGTTATCAAGTTAAGTAGTATGAAAGTGTTGGCGAGTTCTTTACAAATTCAAAGAAAGTAGTATGAATACTTTGATGACTGATAAGAACGTAGAGAAAGAGATAAAATGAAAAAAAACTTTGTATGATAAGTCTATTGAAAGATCTTCTATTTATAGTGAAAACTATAAATCCTAAAATTTAAATTCTAAATGAAATCTTTATTGTTACATATAAAACCACTTTTCAAAATTTAATTCTAGATATTTTTTTTTATTTTCATATTGTTATTATTTATTTAATAATTTTAATTAGATTCTAACAAACCATAAATATACATGTGAAACTAAACATACAAAATAAAATATTTGATGTTCCATCTTTTATATAAAGTGTATAGATATTGTTCATATAGATAACAAGAACATACATAGAGTATATATACACAATCATACATAAAGAGATAGAATACATAAATATATATATATATATATTTATATATATGCCACATACATACATAAATATATACATATATATATATATACACACGTATAACACACATATATATACACATCCATAAATATATATATATACTTACCACGCTATCAAGTTAAGTAGTATGAAAGTTTTGGCGATGTCTTTACAAATTCAAAGAAATTAATATGAATGCTTTGGTGACTAATAAGAACATAGAGAAAGAGAGGAAAGGAAAAAAAACTTTGTGTGATAAGTCTTTTGAAAGATCTACTATTTATATTGAAAACTAGAAATCCTAAAATTTAAATTCTAAATGAAATCTTTATTGTTACATATAAAACTACTTCTCAAAATTTAATTTTAGATATTTTTTATTTTCATATTGTTATTATTTATTTAATAATTTGAATTAGATTCTAACAGATCATAAATATAGGTCTGAAACTAAATATACAAAATAAAATATTTGATGTTCCATTTTTTATTTAATAATAATTATAATATAATAACGTAATAATAATTGTAATAAAACAGTAATATTAATTAGAATAGAAGAAAATTAGAATAATTGTAATAAAATAAAGTAATAATAAATATAATAAAATAACTTAAATGATAATAAAATAAAATAACTCTAATAAAAATAAATTATTAGTAAGTATATAAAAGAAAGTAATGATAAGTATAATAAAATAATTATAATAAAATAAAGTAGAAATTATTATAATAAAATAAATGAAAATAATTATAATATAATAAATTAATAATAATTATAAGAAAATAAAGTAATAATATTTAAAATAAAAGAAAGCAATAATAATTATAATAAAATCAAGTTGTAATTAAGTAATAATAATATAAAAAAATTGTAAATAAAACCATTCAGTCCAAAAATAATTATTATTTATAAGAATATTACCCGAAACTAAGGGAAATGTTTACCGTAAAAGATAAAATCAATTCTAAAAAATTAATTTTAAATATTCCTTTTATTTTATTATTATGAGGTAATTAATAATCTCAATTAGATTCTAACAAAGAAATACATGTAAAACACAGGATATAAAATAAAATATGTTATGTTCATTCTTTTAATTCATTTTTATAGATATTGTTCATATAAAAACAAAACATATTTTTCTTATTTAAAGCAATGTAAACATATATAAAATATAACAGATAAGATAAAATAGTTTGTGTTTCATTTTTTTTTTTTTATAAATATTAGTCCGAGTTGAAAATGGAACATAAACATATAATAATTATAAAAAAATAAAGTAATAATAATTATATTCAATATAATATAATAAAATAATAACAATTACAATATAATAAAGTAATTAGAATTATAATAAAATAAAGTAGTAAAACAAAATTGTTAAGACTGCACTTCTGACTTTAAAACTTCATTATTCTGCTAATCATTTTTAAAATCTTGTTTGAAAGTAGATATCATCTCCTGAAAATAAGAATTACACATATCTCCTTGTGAGAACCTTTCCTTTAATGTTCCATATATCAAAGGCATTGTTCATACAGATGCTTTGTGCGATGGATGGAGAAACAATCAACATATTGGCTTTCTGTCATGCTGGAAACCATAAGCTGGTATAAGTGAGAAGAGAACTTTTGTGGTTCCATCAATGAAACCTATCTTGTTCTTTGAAATGAGGCTCATTTGAAATAAATAAGACCAATGATGATAGTTTGCTCCTTGGAGAATAATAGCGACAATGAGAAAGGAAGGATTATCATATGAACTAACATGGTGAAGTGAACAAAAATCTTGTCAGGGATCAACAACCTCACCCATGGGTAAATGTAGCAACCAAAGCTTTTATTAGAACTCTGATACTATATTAAGAAGTGAACTTTAATTCCAACTCAACCTTATAAAACTGACTTATAAGATGAGTTTTGCACCCACTAATAAACTATGAAATGTCCTTATCTCTAGTCGGAGTGGGATCTCCAACACACTCCCTTCACGCCTAGACCCTCATATTGGTGCGTGGGATTATATGTTTATGGGGTGGTCCGGTAAAAACCCGATAACGGATGGCCTGATAAGGCCAACAAACTCTAGCTAGGTGAAACTCTAAATGACTCTTATACCATATGATAAAAAAATAACAGATAGGAACAAAGGAGAAAAAGGAAGACAAAGAATATGAGAAAGAATATTTCTTCTATTTTTTCATTGAGATCAAATCAGAGGGTCAGAATATATACAAATACCCGAACTAAAGAGAGAGAATGTAAAATAAACACCACATAAAGGCTAGAATCAGAAAAGAAAAATAAAGGTAAAACATTTGAACAAAGAGGTACAACTAAGAATTAGAAAATACAAAATACACATTGGCTTAATTATAAATTTTTGTATCCATATCATTTGATACACTATCTGTTGGCTTGCTCAAGGCTGTATAAAGCCCTTTTTAATTAGAAACTTGTCTTGGTTGAATAGAAGTCAATCCAGTAAGAGCAACCATGTATATATTTTCCTTCAACTCTCCATGTAAAAAGGCATTGCTTGTGTCTAATTGTGTCAAGTCCCAATTATTGTAAAAAGTTAGAGAAATAATCAATCTTATGGTGGTCATCTTGCTACTAGAGAGAAAGTATCAAGGTAGTCAATGCCTTCTGTTTGTGTGTAGCCATTTGCCACTAGCCTTGCTTTATACCTTTCAACTATCCCATTAGCCTTATATTTTATTTTGAATACTCATTTTCAAGTTATGGCAACTTTGTTCTTAGGAAGAAGAACAGTCTCCCATGTTTGATTTGACTCCAAAGCAATTATCTGACATTGTATAGATTTTCTCCAACAGTCATGTTTCACAACTTTAGAATAAGTGTTTGGCTCAACATGTAAAGAAAGAGGCATAACAAAAGATGTGTAAGAAGGTGATAAATTGTTATAAGAAAAAACAAAATTCAAAGGATATTTAACTCTTAAAGATGTATTGGAAACATTAATATTACAATGATAATCCTTTAGATACTCAGATGGTCTGTTTATTATAGTATTCTTTCATACTAACTCATCTAATTCACAATTTTGTTCTGTGTCGTGATCTTTATTAAGGTTTTCGTCTATATGAGAACAAATTTATTCTGGAACCTCAATGTCTAATTCACATTTATTATTACGTTTATTTTCAGCATTATCACAGGGTGCAAGAATGGTTTGTGATGACTGACTCAAAACAATTTAATATAAAATAAATAAAAAACTTTGACCATGAATGTTAGGAATCTTAGTTTGCTTGCTCATATCTTGAATCATTTGCTATGGAAAAACATGTTCATTGAAGATTACATTCCTAAATAAAAAAAATTCTCTACATTGAATATTCAACATCACATGTCCGTTTGTCCTCATTTTAAAACCAATAAGAACACATTTTAACACCCTTTGATCAAAGTTTCTTCTATTTGTTGAGAAAGTACTAGTATAGCATAAAGATCCAAACCCCTTTAATCCATTAAAATATGTTGTAGTTTTGTAAAGCATTTCGCGAAGAGAATTTTTTTTAACACATGTGTGGGGAGTATGTTCATAATATGCGCATCATGTATTACAAAATATGGCCAATAAATTTTGGGTGAATGAGATTGTCTCATCACAGCTTTTGCTACATTTAATAAATGACCTTGTTTCCTTTCAACTATACTATTTTGTTATGGATTATTGACACATGATGTTTAATGCATTATGCCTTTGTTGAAAAAGAAATTAGTCATGAAAAATTTAGTCTCATTGTCACTAATGACTTTTTACGGCAACAACACCGCGTTGTCAGAAGTAATAAATGTCTCTAAGGACGAATATCGATCTCACAAGGAACAATTGACTATTCAAATACAATTTTTGCTAAATATAAAACATAACAAAAAAAAGTTGGTTTGAAGTTTGTTATAATGGCAAGAATTAACATGAAAACAAATCAAAGAGTAATTGCTTCAATTGTAAAAATAAGGATTAGGTTTCATCTTTGACACAGATGTATTTTGACTCGCATGTTAATATTAAGTTCTTTGGTTGAAATTGATGCCCGTAGAAAATTCATTTATATCGATTTCTTGCATATAAAATTCTTAAGAATGTTTCCTAAATATCAAGTTCTCCCATATTTATAAAAACAAGTTAGAATCACACTCAGACATTAATAGAAATTAACATTTCAAGTCTATTTCTAGCACTCAAATATGTTAAGTATTATTGTTTAGGTCAGAACCCTAAATATGCCTTTATGTCAAATTTAAGATTCTCAAACATGTCACGACTATTTAAAAGCAAAACAACAATACCAATAATCAATCAAGAACTGAATATTGTAATATGTAAATATGAACTCAATACATAAGAGTTCGAACAGATTACTCCCAATCTCAAAGTTTAGAATTAGCCACACATACTTCTAGCACCTTTCATTCTCCCAATTGATTACAATTCACTCAATGGTGTTTTCCCCTCAATCTAACACACTAGGATTATGCCTCTAGCCCCTTATTTAACCTAATTTTTTAGGGTTAGATGAATTTCTGTGTCACGCTTATGGGCTTAATGAGAATAACATAAAAATAACCCAATTAATTTGACACATTCTCGTTGTCTAGTTGGACTTTTTTTCTCTCTTTTATGCGTTTTGGGTCATCTAGCTTTTTCCTTTTAGCATATATCATTCTTCTTTAGTTCAACTCTCCATTCTTCCCTAGAAACCTACAACTAACCAAATTTGGGAATAAAATGTGCTTATTCAATTAAAGAAAACAAAAATTGTACAAAGGTATAAATTCATAAATTAGGGATTATTTTATATTTAAATTCGCAATTAATACTCATAAGTGCCTATATTTTAATATGAAATATTATGGAAATTAGACACTTATCAATCCCTTCTTATTTTTATTGCTGCCTGAAATTTGGTGTGAACAAAAATACCAAGATTTTCCAGAGTCTTGACTGTAAGAATATATGGCCTTAAACGAGAGGGGGGGGGGGGTGAATTCTTTAAAAGGGGTTTTCGAAAACTTTTTCAGCTAGAACAAAATCCTTTGTATGAAGCTCAATCAAATATTCAGTTAGCCAAGATATAAAGCACAAAACAACAAAGCACCAGAAAAACAATCGGTTGTTTCTTCGAAACAATCGGTTGTTTATACCAGCATAGCAATAACAACTGAATTTAAATGAGTTTAAGGAAAGAAAGAGATACACAAACAGTTTATACTGGTTCACTCTTAAACCAAGAGCTACATCCAGTCCCCTGAAGCTAGTGGACAATCCACTAAGGAATGAATACAGATTACACAAAAAACCACCAAAGAAGTGACCTTGAAACCCTTTAAGAAACACACTTCCTTTGGCACAACACACACCAAGAATGTTGATCTTGACAACCTCAAGAGCACACAACACTCCTTGGCTACAACACCAGAAATTACATAGAATTATGAAAGAATTACACTTGTTTACAGAACAAACAAAAATCAATACAAATGTAATTCTATTCCACTCTCTCTTGAAAAAATAAAGCTGAAAAGTGAATGTTCAAAACTTGAAAGCAATCTCTCACAACTGAAAAACTAAAAACTGTTTTTCTTGTTTGTTATAAAACATAAACAAACTATTTATAGCTTTCAAAGATTGGTCAAAGCATTTAATACAGGAGCGTATTTAGTTGAAAATCATTCAAAGCACACTCAACTAACAAAACAAAATTTTGTTAGGATTTTCAAACAAACAATTGATTGAAATCACGAAACAATCGATTGTTTTGGATTGACAGCAAGTCAACCAACAAACAGTTTTAAACCTTTTTCAAAACCACCTAAGAGTAAAACAATCGGTTGTTTCGACAAAACAACAGGTTGTTTTTCACTTAGTTTGAAAAACACTTTAATCTTAAAAGATTTGAAAACACTTTAGCTTTAGATTCAACAAAGAGTGGATTACACAAATAAACTACCCAGATCCTATTCTAAACACATCCAGCCTTGCACCAAACACTTGGATTTGAATTCTTCAAAGCCAGTGATCACTCTTGATCAACAATCTCCCCATATTTGATGAGAACAAATCCCTGGGTGCTTGTGTTGGACTTGTTTGAATCTGAAGCAGTTCCTGCAAAACAAAGTTTCAGCAATACACAACATCTATAACAACATGTTAGAATAGCACATATAGCTTGTTTTCTGCATAATCATTACAGCAGAAAAAAGCTAGCCAAAAAGGCAAACCATAAAGCATTAATAGCAGCAGAAATAAAAAATCACTCAAACAGATAGAGTTTGTAGAGTTTTAGACAACACAACACAAAATTCTCCCCCTATTTGTCTTCACAAATTGACTACAGGAAGAGATAATACAATGTTCCAGATAAAACAGAATATAAAAGGAAAGAGCAATAAAACTTCTACGGAGTAAAAACAATCGATTGTTTCGAACATTCAACCGATTGTTTTTCTTCAGTCATCCTTGCCATATTGTAGCTCAAAGATCTGGTTCTGAACAGCTTCAATTTGTTCATCCAAGGTCTGAAAGCGAGTGTCCATGCTCTGGAATTTGTTGTCAATGTTCTGGAAATTTGTAACACAAAGATCATGGAGATATCAAGTCTATCCACCATGTATCTTTTAAAAGAAAACATTAAGGGAATCTCATCCCCTTGTAGAACACCCGAATTAAATCTGGATAAATGTTTCCCTTCATCTCCAAGAATCTCTTCAGCAGCTGATCCTTGAAAAGTCTTCTCACGTTGTCCAGCTTTTGGCTTTTCAACCAATCAAAGGAGACAAATTTTCGATTGTTGATCACTTTTGTACTTGTCTAAAAGCGATACCTCTCAATTAATTCATTATCCCCTGAAAACCAGTCTTCAAGCCTTCCTCCTGACCTTACAACCCTTATTTTGATCCTCTTGGATGTAAGTGGAGTGGAATCCATGACAGCGGAATGAGACAAAGGCACACACACAATGAGAGAAAGAGATGTTGCAAGAGATGACCCAATTGGTTGTTTTTGTGAAGGAAAACAAATGCTACAGATTTTATAGCAAATCAGAGACCTTCTTTAATCCTTTGGTGATTGTGGATTTCAGTCTTCAAGACAAGAATCTGGTCCAAGCTCTGCATAGAGAACATCAGAAAGGAGAAGAAAAGCACATGGTCAGCACATGTGACCTTTGACTAGACATAAAGGCTCTTGAATTTCCAAGATATGGAATATATTCCTTTATGACATCTTGTAACTTCCTCCATAACCAAATCAGGCTTTCAAGACTGCTTTATTGACTCAAGATCCTTTCATTATTGAGATCTGCAACAGACAGAATGTATAGAGAAATTAATTCAATTCTTTACAGTGCTGTCAGAGAAGAAACAATCGGTTGTTTCGAGGAAACAATCGGTTGTTTTTCTGCAACAGTTTAACATAATGTGATTTTCTAGCATAGACCGAGAAAGGTTCAAAACATATATAATTGCTCAAACAAGATGAAATTAATCATGAATCAGTAATTAAAAAGGCAAAGATAAGGAAGGTCTTATCCTTTTATGAAGTCTTTTTAATGAGTCAATGTTTGTGATCAAGAATGCTTCTTTTGTCCTTTTTTGAAAAAGCTGGGACTGGTACACACCCTTAATTCAGTTCTAGTCTCAATCCTTTTCATCAAAGAACCTGATCAGATGACTCAGAGCTTCATGTTTCTTCAGTATCCCTTGCTTGAACTGCTTGACCCATCATCTCCTTCTGCAATTAAGCATATGTTTGCCTTTTCATCTTCACTTGATGAGGAGCTTGATGAGGAGACATCATTTTTATCCCAAGCAATATATGCTCTTCTTGATTTTCCCTTCTTCTCCTTGTAGCTTGATTTCTTTTCATTGTTTTCTTTATTTGGGCAATCACCTTTTATATGCCCTTGTTCACCACAACCAAAATAAGCATAATTGTTAGAATTGAAATCACTAGTTTTCTTGTTGCCATACATTTCTTTGTTGGCTTCTTTGTTGTGATTTCTCTTCGAGAATCTACTAAACTTTTTGGACAACAAGCTAAGGTTTTCTTCCTCGCTTTCATCACTTGAATCTTGTTTGCTTTTGTGCTTGGCAGCTTTCAAGGCATTGCTTCTCACATGCTTTTCTTCACTTTCTTGAACATTGAGTCTATTCATTTCTAACTCATGTTCTCTAAGCTTACCAAACAATGAAGCCATTGTCAAGGATGTCAAATCTTTTGATTCAGAAATTGTTGTGACCTTAGGTTGCCAAGATCTATCAAGGCACTTGAGAATCTTGATGTTTAGTTCTTCTTTATCAAAGGTTTTCCCAAGGCTTATTAGATGGTTGATGATGTGAATGAACCTCTTTTCCACTTCAGCAATAGATTCTCCCTTATGCATTCTGAACATCTAATACTCTTGTATTAGAGTATGTTTCCTTGCTCTCTTCACATCATTTGTTCCTTCATGGGTGACTTCCAAAGTGTCCCACATCTCCTTGGCCGATGAACATTGTGATATCCTGAAAAATTCATCCGAATTCAAAGCAGATGTTATGATATTCTTGGCAATACAATCAAACTTGGCCTTTTTATTTTCAGCATCAGTCCATTGGGACCAATCTTTTTCAATAGAAGATCCATCCTTTTCAAATTTAGGAATAAAAGGGCCATTTTCAATTGCATCCCAAATTTCTTTATCAAGAGATTCAACAAAGATTTTCATTCTAACTTTCCAGAATTGATAATTCAAACCACAGAACAGAGGTGGTCTGTTAATTGAAGCACCCTCTTCAAAAGGTATTTTTTCACCCATTAAAAAAGATTTTAAGATCAAACTTGAGTATTTTTCAAGTACCAAGCTCTTGATGCCAACTGTTAGAATATATGGCCTTAAACGAGAGGGGCGGGTGAATTGTTTAAAAGGGGTTTTCGAAAACCTTTTCAGCTAGAACAAAATCCTTTGTATGAAACTCAATCAGAAATTCAGTTAGCCAAGATATAAAGCATAAAACAGCAAAGCACCAGAAAAACAATCAGTTGTTTATACCAACAAAGCAATAACAACTGAATTTAAATGAGTTTAAGGAAAGAAAGAGATACACAAACAGTTTATACTGGTTCACTCTTAAACCAAGAGCTACATCCAATCCCCAGAAGCCACTGGGCAATCCACTAAGGAATCAATACAGATTACACACAAAACCACCAAAGAAGTGACCTTGAAACTCTAAAAGAAACACACTTCCTTTGGCACAGCACACACCAAGAATGTTGATCTTGACAACTTCAAGAGCACACAACACTCCTTGGCTACAACACCAAAAATTACAAAGAATTCAGAAAGAATTACACTTGTTTACAGAACAAACTGAAATCAATATAGATGTAATCTTATTCCACTCTCTCTTGAAAAAACCAAAGCTGAAAAATGAATGTTCAAAACTTGAAAGCAATCTCTCACAACTGAAAAACTCAAATCTATTTTTCTTGTTTGTTATAAAACACAAACAAACTATTTATAGCTTTCAGAGATTGGTCAAAGCATTTAATACAGGAGCGTATTTAGTTGAAAATCATTTAAATCACACTCAACTAACAAAACAAAATTCTGTTAGAATTTTCAAACAAACAATCGATTGTTTTGGTTTGACAGCAAGTCAACCAACCAAAACAGTTTTCAACCTTTTTCAAAAACACCTAAGAGTAAAACAATCGGTTGTTTCGACAAAACAACAGGTTGTTTTTCACTTAGTTTGAAAAACACATTAATCTTAAAAGATTTGAAAACACTTTAATCTTAAAAGATTTGAAAACACTTTAGCTTTAGATTCAACAAAGAGTGGATTATACAAATAAACTACCCAGATCCTATCCTAAACACAGCAGCAACTCTAGCCTTGCATCAAACACTTGGATTTGAATTCTTCAAAGCCTTTTATCACTCTTGAACAACATTGACAACATCATATTTTTTGTTTTAAAAGAAAAATCCATATCTACCTCTAATACTCGTCAACTATGGTCAGGAAATATTTATGACGATGAATTAATGGTATAAAGTATGGTCCCCATAGATCTACATGAATGAAATCAAAACATTTTTTAGATTTAGATGTACTAATAGGAAATGATATTTTTTCCTTCCAAAATTACAAATATCACAAATAACAAATTTATAATATTTAACAAAAGAAAATTTATTCTTGATAACACCAATACCCTAATCGAAAATGCCAAAGGGTTTCTAGATCACTTGAACTGACATTAACAATAATGATAGTGTGTGTAGATTTGGTGGGTTGGATTTGAAGTTGATGATAGAATGGAAGTATATATAGCCTATCTTGAATCTTAGCTAAACCAATAATCTTTAAGGAGTTATTATCCTTAATGTGACAATTGTTAGAGTCAAAGGTAAGAACATAAGATAAATTATCAATCAATTTTGCTACTGAAAGAAGATTAAAAGTGAAGCAAGGAATATACAAAACATTGTCTAAGACATGATTTTGATTTGAGAAAAACACTTCCATAATAATTGACAACGACTTGATTTCCATTTGGTAGTTTGACACAAATAGGATTACTTTGATGATATGAAGTTAAATGATTTAAGGATGAATAAATGTGGTGGGTAGCACCACTATCAAGAATCTAATATTTGAAGGAAGAAAGAAATTTATTACCAATGTGTGTTGTCATGTTGGAAGAAATTACAGTGTTGAGATACTAGTTATCACATGTATCTCACATTTTCTGTAGTTAGTTTAATTTGATTTTTCAAACCCTATATAAAGGGGTTTTCCTATTCATTATAACATAACTTGAAATAATAGAAATAAAGCATACAATATTTTTTTTTTACCTGCACTAGTGTTGCTCCTACTTATTCCTTTCCAATTACTTAAAAATTCTCCTTATGAACTTTTGTATGTAATATCTCTTACTTATCTCAATTTAAAAACCTTTGGATCTCTCTGGTTTGCTTCCAGCCTTGAAAATAATCGTAACAAACTTGAACCTAGATCTATAAAGTGTATTTTTGTTAGATATAAATTGGGAATAAAAGCGTATATTTTTCTGTTTACTAAAAATAGGGAAATATTTATAAACCGAAATGTTATTTTTTATGAAAATATCTTCCCTTATAAAAATTCTGATGATATTTCTGATAATAACCATGGCCATAATACTGAAAACAATTATGATTTTTAACTAGAATATTTAGACAATGACAATATCATATTTGTTGACACTGATAAAAGAATAAATAATTTTGTCAATAAGAATCAGGAAAACAACAGAGAAGACACTGGTAATAATGAACAAGAGGCATACAATCAAGACAGTGAGATTCAAGAAGAAAGTCTTGACAAAACCGCAAGTACTGATCTTAAGAGATCCACTAGGTAAAGGAGAATACTTTCATTCCTAAAGGACTATCGTAACTAGGTTAAGAATTTCATAAAAGGTGAATATGGTAAAAATATTTTTAAAAAACCCTATATCTTTTATCATGAGTTTTATCATATAAACATTTGACTGAATAACATTTAAATTACACTCGGGCTATATCATCGAATAGTAAACCACAATCTTTTGAACAAGAATGTAGACACTCAAAGTGGATTGATGTTATGAATAAGGAGATCACAGCTCTACAAAAAAAATCACACCTGGTATCTTACTGATATACCGTCTAGAAAAACACTCATTGGATAAAAATGGGTTTACAAGATCAAACACATAACGGATGGAACTATTGAGGACATAACCCTAGGCTTGTGCAAAGGGTTATATTCAACTTGAATGGATTGACTATTTAGGTACTTTTTCTCCTATTACTAAACATACTAATGTTAGACCTTTTTTTAACCATTTTTCTAATTAAAAATTGACATTTACTTCACTTAGATGTTAACAATGCCTTCTTACATGGAGACCTTAATGAAGAAGTATATATGATATAGCCTCTAGGGATAATAACTCAAACACAAAACTAAATTTCTAGACTTACAAGGTCCCTATATGGTTTAAAACAAGCCAGCAAACAGTGGTTTGCTAAGCTATCCTCTTTCCTTACTAATTTCTATCCCCTGTATCCATATCCTTTGATAAATAATTTTAAACAAGGTATATTGATATAGTTAATTTTAAACAAGGTATATTGATATAGTTATTGTTTTAACATCCAAAACCTTATCATTAATATTAACATTTATTGTTGTTATCATTATTTGTGCAGTGAAAAGACGAATAAATAGAAATAGACGTTATGTGGAACGCGTATTCAAATGTCTTAGACGACAAAACAACACAATCATCATCTTCCTTTGCCAAGATGACAATGGAAGAGCAAAAAAAGCCCAAGCTCAATCACTCACATTTGATAACATGCTTAGTCAAATATTGAATGGTATTCATGACTAACAACAAGGATTTTAGAATCTCTCAATTATTATACACAATGGATTCCAATGAGTTGATAATCAATTTTCTACTTTGAGCAAAGATATGAAAAGTTTCAAGAGAGTAAAACAATTCATTTTTACACTTTTTTGTTTGGACTCAACACACATATGTATATATTTAACTATGACTTGTTTATTTATTGTTTCATCTATTTCATTTCATTCGACATCCTTATTAAGAATTGTGATTTTTTTCCTATGTCCAAAATTTGGTTTTAAAGTAATTCTATTTATTTGACTTTCGCTTATTTCTTTTTTATTAATATTACTATCAATTAGTAAATATTTTTTAAAAATATTATTTATTTTCATTTTTTTAGCTAATATTTTTTTTATCAAAAAAATGTGTATATTTAAAAAAAAATTGACCGAAAGACAATTATACGAAAAAATAATTTATCAAACCTTCATTAATTCAACCAAATCAATATTAATTGTGTAACTCAAATTCACTATCTATCCATTAAATTAAACCACCTAACTTTTCATTCACTTTATCTCTAAATACTCTAAATCAAGAATCTACTTTTAACTCTCCAAATAAACAAAGTGGTAATTCATAAGTAAAACTTGTTCTCAATACGTTATACATAGTAATTATTAATCTTAAAGAAGGTTTTTTCTTAACCTTATCATATAACCATTTCATATATTTATTCTCCTATGTACTAAGAAAACCAACAGAATCTAGTTTCTAAAAATTTAGCTAAAATGTTACTAGTATTTATGATCATAACTCTGAATGTACACCTTAAAAAATAAGACTCACTTTAATCACTTCATTAGTTAAACATTTTAAATATTCTCCCTCTTCTATATGTCCATTTTAAATTAACTCCATGAATTAGTAAAAAACAAATCAAACATATCTTAAACTACCAATTGTTATTTTGTATACTTAATATTCTTAATCACATATCTCACTTTCAATAAATATTTATTTTATATAATATAAAATTACTAGTTAATAATAAACATGTGGAAAAAGTTCCCAAAAGATTTTAGAGGAAAAAAAAAAGAGTGAAAGTTCAACCCAAATTCATCTAATAAGTATAACCTACAAAATTATTACTCAATTTGAGACCAAAATATTTCGCAATATAAAATATGGTGTGCGATTAAAATTTTAATTAATTTCACAATTTTACATTTTCTCTTTATGCTAGAATAAAGTATACTTAATGAGTTTGGATGTGAACGAGTTTGTTTATAATTTTATTTATCACGTGAAGGTAAGATGAACCATTGGTCACTACATATGAAAAGACAAAAATATTGTGAATAACAAACAAAAAGAAAGTTTTATATACTTTGAAATAGGACATTCAATCATACATACGTTAACGAAAAAATAGAATGCTAACATATAAACATCTATACAACTTGATAAATGTTGTAATGTCAACAAATAAATGAATTGGAAAATGTTAACTATATGAACTAGTTCTATCCAAGAGTCAATGCTTCTGATTTGCATAAGGGACAAACATTTTTCTCGTGTAACCATGTCCTTATACAATCTACGTGATATCCATGTCCACATTGAAGAATTCCGATTTCCTGCTTGTTCTTATATTCATCCTGTGAAATCATGCACAAGTATTCCAATTAATAGAAGAAAGAGAAATGTTAACACTTGATACCTGACATATTATGCAAAGATCAATTTCTTGTTCCTCAACAGCTACCTCTCCCGAGTTATTAGGAAGTAGATAAGTTTTTGTCTTTATTTGCCTTGCAATAATTTCATCCAACAAACTTGTGCCTACGTTGCCAATCCGTTCACCTAATTCAAGAAGCTCCTGTTGTCCAATTTTGAAGAGTTAGCAAATTAAATTTTTCATAAGACCTCATAGCCAATCCACATTCATAAGAAAATACCTCATATGACATGTCATCAATGTCCAAGTGCATATCACTATCATCGTCACTCAACCAAGGAACAACCTGCAAAAGAAAATCCCAATTAAACTAGGGTTTTAATTAGATGAAATCCAAAGGAATGTGAAGTACCAAAAGTAGAGAGAATGACATATTACATCATCTTGAAGAAAGGCTTGAGGAGGAAGATTCCTCCAGTGTGGAGGAGTTGTCACGTGCACTGAAGAAGTGCTTAAAGGATTTGTTGGAAGTGTAAGTGCAGGATGAGAGTCGACCGAGTGTCCTCTCATCTCTTGCGCAGGCTGTGCTTGATACTGCAGATGGAGAAATGTGTTTGAAGGATTTGTTGGAAGTGTAAGTGGAGGATGAAAGTCGATGGAGTTTCCTCTCATCTCTTGCGTAGGTTGTGCTTGATACTGCGGATGGAGAAATCTGTAGTCGCTTCTGCTTCTTACTATATCATGATTGCTTTGGGGATCATTTGTTGCAATCTCTAATGAAGGAGTTGGAGCTGGAGAACAAGGCCAACAGTCATTTGAAAGGAACTAGATGGAACCAATCACAAAATCTTAAAAAGTGTACTTTAAGTATAGCTCAATCTTTTAAAATCAGTTTATAAGGTGAGTTTTACACCCACGTATATATTATGAAATGTCCTTAACTCTAACCAATGTGTGATCTCCAACATAGAAATAATAAAATAATTAAAAAGAGAAAATGAGACATTTTACCTTGAATCAAATGGTTAGAGAGCGGTAACAAAGGGATACCAAATGCATTGTGCCTTGCATTAGGCGGAGCAACTGAAAACCTTTGAGCCAAACTAGATGAATTAGGAAAACCCGTATGAATAGGTTGATGTTGAACTCCATTAAATGCTCTCCTTCCATACACCATCCCATTGTCATGAGCATCTAGTAAGTAATGAGAATCTATATTTTCTCTCACTGCCACTCTCCACATATTAGGCCAAAAAATGTTTCCTTCACTCATTTCATCCATATCCCTGACTCCGATGGCACTTATCATGTTGTCAATCGCTATGAGATGCCAAAAGATACTAGTATCAATGTTTTGAGAACTGAAGAACAAAGAAAGAAAGAGTTAAGAAAAAAAAATCCTTATAACTTCTAGTTCTATTGTAATATGCTTTATTTATACAAATAAATTTCTTAATCTTCAAACCTAAACCTTAAGAAAATCTTTATTATTAAAGATAAAATAAATTTTCAAAATTTAATTCTACACATATCTTTTATTTGATTATTATTATTATTAATTTAATTATGTTCGATCTTTTCTTTTATTTGAATACATGTCTTCATATAAAAAGTAAAAAAATATTTTTCTTATTTGAATCAGATTCTAATAAATCATGAAAATACAAGTAAATTATAACATATGAAAAAGTGTTTTGTGTCCCAATTTTTATTTTATTTGTAGAGATATTATTGAGAAGATAAAACATAAAATAATTATAATTATAATAAAATAAAATAATTATAATTATAATAAAATAAAATAATTATAATTATAATACAATATAGTAATACTGATTATAAATATAATAAATTAGTGATAATTATAATACAATATAATATAATTATAATAAAATAAAATAATTATAATTATAATATAATATAATAACTATAATTATAAGATAATAATAGTAAAATATAATTATAATAAAATGACGTAGTAATTATGTAATAATGAAAATAAATTTTAGCAAAATCAATTACTCGTATATATATATATATATATATATATATATATATATTAAGATAGAAAATAATAATAATTATAATAGAAGAAAATAATAAAAATTATAGCATATTTATAATAAAATAAAAAAAAATAATTATAGCAAAATAAAAGTAGAAATAATTATAATTAAATTAAATAAATATAATAAAACTATAATATAAAAAAATAATAGTAATTATAACAAAATAAAATAATAATACTATAATAAAATAAAATAACATAATTATAATTATAATAAAATAAATTTTAAAAAAAAAATCAACCAATCATACATATATATATATAATACAAAAATATATACATAAATATATACACATATACTTACCACATTATCAAGTTAAGTAGTATGAAAGTTTTGGCGAGTTGTTTACAAATTCAAAGAAAGTTGTATGAATGTTTTGGTGACTACTAAGAACATAGAGAAAGAGAGGATAGAAAAAAAACTTTATGTAATAGGTCTATTGAAAGATCTACTATTTATATTGAGAACTCTATATCCTAAAATTTAAATTCTAAATGAAATCTTTATTATTACAGAAAAAAACACTTTAAAAATTTAATTCTAGATATTATTTTTATTTTCATATTGTTTTTATTTATTTAATAATTTGAATTAGATTCTAACAAACCATAAATATACATGTTAAACTAAACATACAAAATAAAATATTTGATGTTTCATCTTTTATTTAAAGTGTATAGATATTGTTCATATTGATAACAAGAACATACATAAACTATATATACACATTCATACATAAAGAGATACAATACAGATATATATATATATATATATATATATATATATGTTTATATATATTCCACATACATAAATAAATATATATACATATACACATCCATCGATATATACATATACTTACCATGTTATCAATTTAAGTAGTATGAAAATTTTGGCGAGTTCTTTACAAATTCAAAGAAAGTAGTATGAATGCTTTGGTGACTTCTAAGAACCTAGAGAAAGAGAGGAAAGGGAAAAAAAAACTTTATGTGATAGGTCTATTGAAATCTCTACTATTTATAGTGAAAACTCTAAATCATAAAATTTAAATTCTATATGAAATCTTGTTGTTACAGAAAAAACCACTTTAAAAATTTAATTCTAGATATTCTTTTTATTTTCATATTGTTATTATTTATTTAATAATTTGAATTAGATTCTAACAAACCAAAGATATAGATGTGAAACTAACATAAAAAATAAAATATTTGATGTTCCATCTTTCATTTAAAGTGTATATATATTGTTCATATAGATAACAAGAACATATATAAAGTATATATACACATTCATACATACATAAAGAGATACAATACATAGATATATACATATATGTTTATATATATGCCACATACATAAATAAATATATACATGTATATATATATATATATAACACATATCTATACACATCCATAGATATATACATATACTTACCACGTTATCAAGTTAAGTAGTATGAAAGTTTTGGCGAGTTGTTTACAAATTCAAAGAAAGTAGTATGAATGCTTTGATGACTACTAAGAACGTAAAGAAAGAGAGGAAAGGAAAAAAAAAATTTGTTGATAGGTGTATTGAAATATCTACTATTTATAGTGAGAACTTTAAATCTTAAAATTTAAATTCTAAATGAAATCTTTATTATTACATAAAAAAACACTTTAAAAATTTAATTCTAGATATTCTTTTTATTTTCATATTGTTTTTATTTATTTAATAATTTGAATTAGATTCTAACAAACCATAAATATACATGTGAAACTAAATATACAAAATAAAATATTTGATGTTCCATCTTTTATTTAAAGTGTATAGATATTGTTCATATAGATAACAAGAACATACATAAAGTATATATACACATTCATACATAAAGAGATACAATAATATATATATATATATATATATTTATACATATGCCACATACATAAATAAATATATACATATATATATATATATATATATACATATAACACACATATATATACACATCCATAGATATATAGATATACTTACCACGTTATCAAGTTAAGTAGTATGAAAGTTTTGGCGAATTCTTTACAAATTCAAAGAAAGTAGCATGAATGCTTTGGTGACTTCTAAGAACGTAGAGTAAGAGAGGAAAGGAAAAAAAACTTTATGTAATAGGTCTATTGAAAGCTCTACTATTTATAGTGAAAACTCTAAATCCTAAAATTTAAATTCTAAATGAAATCTTTATTGTTACATATAAAACCACTTTTAAAAATTTAATTCTAGATACTTTTTTATTTTCATATTGTTATTATTTATTTAATAATTTGAATTAGATTTTAACAAACAATAAATATACGTATGAAACTATGCATACAAAATAAAATATTTGATGTTCCATCTTTTATTTAAAGTGTATATATATTGTTCATATAGATAAAAAAAAACATATTTTTCTTATTACATTCAAGTCTTGAAAATACAAATAAAATATAACAGATAAGATAAAATATTTTTTTTCCTCTTCTTTCTTTTATTTCTAAGAGTAGAAGATAAAACATAAAATAGTAATAAAATAAAGTAATAATATCTATAATATAATATATTAAAATAATTATAATTGTAATATAAGAAATTAATAATAATTATAATTTAAGAAATTATTTATTAGTATAATATAATAAAGTAATATTAAATATAAGAAAATAAAGTAATAATAGTTATAATAAATAAAATAATAATAACTATAATATAATAAAGAAAAAATAATTATAATATAATAAAGTAATAATAATTTTGAATATAAGGAAATAATAATAATTATAATATAATAACGTAATAATAATTGTAATAAAATAGTAATAGTAATTAGAATATAAGAAAATAAGAATAATTGTAATAACATAAAGTAATAATAAATATAATAAAATAACTTAAATGTAAATAAAATAAAATAACTGTAATAAAAAGAATGTAATAGTAAGTATATAAAAGAAATTAATGATAAGTATAATAAAATAAAGTAGGAATAATTATAATAAAATAAATGAAAATGATTATAATATAATAAATTAATAATAATTATAAGAAAATAAAGTAATAATATTTAAAATAAAAGAAAGTAATAATAATTATAATAAAATAAAGTTGTAATTAAGTAATAATAATATAAAAAAATTTGTAAATAAAACCATTCAGTCGAAAAATAATTATTATTTATAAGGATATTACACTAAACCCAAGGGAAATGTTTACCGTAAAAGATAAAATCTAAAACATTAATTTTAAATATTCCTTTTGTTTGATTATTATTAGGTAATTAATAATCTGAATTAGATTCTAACAAAGAAATACATGTAAAACACAACATATAAAATAAAATATGTTATGTTCCATCTTTCATTTCATTTTTATAGATATTGTTCATGAACATATTTTTCTTATTTAAAGCAAATCATGTAAATAGATATAAAATATAACATAAGATAAAATAGTTTGTGTTTCAGTTTTGCTTTTGTTTTGTATAAATATTAGTCAGATAGAAGATGGAACATAAAGTTATAATAATTATAATAAAATAAAGTAATAATAATTATATTCAATATAATAAAATAATAATAATTACAATATAATAAAGTAATTATAATTATAATAAAATAAAATAGTAAAACCAAATTGCTGAGCACTTCTGACTTTAAAACTTCATCTTTCTGGTAATCATTTTTAAAATCTTGTTTGAAAGTAGACATCATCTCCTGAAAATAAGAATTACATATCATATCTCATTATGAGAACCTTTCCTTTAATATTCCATATGTCAAAGGCATTGTCCATACAGATGCTTTGTGCGATGGATAGGGAAATAATCAACATATTGGCTTTCTGCCATGCTGGAAACAATAAGCTAGTATGAGTGAGAAGAGAACTTTTGTGGTTCCATCAATGAAACCTATATTGTTCTTTGAAATGAGGCTCATTTGAAATAAATGAGACCAATGATGATAGTTTGGTCCCTATAGAATAATAGCGATAATGAGAAAGAAAGGATTATCATATGAACTAACATGGTGAAGTGAACAAAAATCTTGTGAGGGATCAACAACTTCACCCATGGGTAAAGGTGTTGGGTTTAATAGTGCCAAAGTTCAAGAGGGGGGGTGAATTGACCTTTTAAAACTTCTTCACAGAAACAGTGTTTAACCCAGTTTTACAGAAAATAAATCGATTTATGTGAAAATGAACAGATTTATTTCAGCACTGTTTTTGTTTGAAAAGCTTTTAATTCAGCAAGATTAATCACAAGATTATGCAGTGAAAATTTCCAGCAGCACACACACAAATATCAGATTTGAAAAACAGTGAAACACAAAACTGCAAGCTTCAATTTCAAGCAAGTGATTAAGGTTCAATTGATAGCATGCTAATTAATTGAGTGATCTTTGCAAACAAGCTGTTTCAGTGGCTTTTAACAGACTATGAATGTTCTTCTTGATGTTAAGCAATTTTCCAGAAATTAAGAACACTTAATCACAGAACAACAAGTTTTAATTTTAAGCAATTGTTTAAGGTTCAATTAATGACGTTGACAGTTTTCTTGAGCAACCTATCACAGTCAATCTGTTCCAGTGGCTTTTAGCAGATTTTATATGTTCTTATCAGATTAAAACAGCTTTTTCAGAAATCAAGAACAGTATGCACTGTGCCCAGAAAGAACAGATTTATTTTCAATTGAACAGATTTATTTCTTTGCTGTTTTATCAATTATGCAGAAACGAAATTGCAGAGAGAGAGAGAGAGAATGAACACAAGCAATTATACTGGTTCACTCAACCTGAGCTACATCCAGTCTTCACCAACAACAGGTGGAATTCACTAACACACAGTACAATTAAGTACACTTCCCACTGTTCTTGAAACCTACAAGAACTTAGGTACTCTTGCTGAAAAAACCTATTTCAGCACTCATACACACACATCCACTCTCCAAGAACACCTATCAAGAAGAGGATTCAACCAAACTATTACAAGTAATAAGAAGTGAAACGACTACACCTGATTGAGGTAACAAAGATCTGCCTTAAACCAGTAGGCAAGATTGCTAGAACAGTAGCTGCACCTCACACCAAGCTTTTGGAACCAAACCAAGAACAAGCACTTTTTGATTTTTGAAATCTTTGAAGAACAAATGCTAATCCTTGAAAACACTTAACTCTCTGCTGTCAAAACTTGTTTTTTGCAAATGTATAAACTGTTTGAATCGTTATTAAACTCAGAAAACAGGTTTGCATTTTATAGAAAGCCAGCTTATAACAGAATTTTGAAAAACAGTTAAAGCTGTTATAAAATGAACAGATTGAAAATAAAATAAACTGATTTATTTTCAAAAGCAGTTAGAGAATCTGTTAAGTGAGGAGACTTAGTCAACCATTCTGGTGCTGAGATAAAACTGAAAAACGTTTAAGTATGATATGGCACCAGAGGCAAAAAGGAATCTATTCATTTACAGATGAACAGATTTATTTTTCAAAACAAAAACAGAGGAAGTTTAACTATTTGAAACTCAGTCGTTTTGAAAAGAAGAAGACTTAGTCAAAATACCTGATGCACAAAATCCAATTTTTACAAGACTTTAGCCAAGGCATCAGTGAAGAAAATGAATCTGTTTATTTAGAAAAGAACAGATTTATTTTTATGCAGTAAAACGTGTTTTTGTGTAAAACATGTGCAAAACAGTTTTAGAAAACTTATGCTTGTTCTTAACACATGGCCAGTGGTTATGAGGTGAGTTACTCAGCAAAAAGCCCACTCTTAGACTACCTCTAAGCACTAACTAAGACATACTTAAAGCAAAGCAAAAATACATGAAAAGTACATAAAAGTCTTCATCAAACACTACATATAAGTCTTCATCAAACACAATCTTGAAGGGGCATCAATCATCTTCAACAAAAGGTAGCAACCAAAGCTCTTATCAGAACTCTGATACTATATTAAGAAGTGAACTTTAATTCCAACTCAACCTTATGAAACCGACTTATAAGATAAGTTTTGCACCCACTAATAAACTATAAAATGTCCTTATCTCTAGTCGGAGTGAGAACTCCAACACACACCCTTCATGCCTAGACCTTCATACTCGTGCGTAAGATTATATGTTTATGGGTGGTCCGGAAAAACCCAATAACGGATGGCTTGATAAGGCCAACAAACTCTAGCTAGGTGAAACTCTAAATGACTCTTATACCATATGATAAAAAAAGAACAAAGAGGAACAAAGGAGAAAAAGGAAGACAAAGAATATGAGAAAGAATATTTCTTATGTTTTTTCATTGAGATCAAATCAGAGGGTCAGAATATATACAAATACCCAAACTAAAGAGAGAGAATGTAAAATAAACACCACATAAATGCTAGAATCATAAAAGAAAAATAAAGGTAAAACATTTGAACAAAGAGAACAACTAAGAATTAAAAAAATACAAAATACACATTGGCTTAATAATAAATTTTTGTATCCATATCCTTTTATTTGTTGGTCTGCTTAAGGCCATATAAAGCCCTTTTTAATTAGAAACTTGTCTTGGTTGAATAGAAGTCAATCCAGCAAGAGCAACCATGTATATATTTTCCTTCAACTTTCCATGTAAAAAGGCATTGCTTATGTCTAATTGTGTCAAGTCCCAATTATTGTTAAAAGTTAGAGAAATAATCAATCTTATGGTGGTCATCTTTGCTACTAGAGAGAAAGTAACAAGGTTTTCAATGCCTTTTGTTTGTGTGTAGCCATTTGCCACTAGCCTTGCTTTATACCTTTCAACTATCCCATTAGCCTTATATTTTATTTTGAATACCCATTTGCAACTTATGGCAGCTTTGTTCTTAGGCAGAAGAACAGTCTCCCATGTTTGATTTAATTCCAAAGCAAATATCTGACATTGTATAGATTTTTTCCAACAGACATGTTTCACAACTCTGTTTCACAACTTTAGAATAAGTGTTTGGCTCAACATGTGAAGAAAGAGGCATAACAAAAGATGTGTAAGAAGGTCATAATTGTTATAAGAAAAAACAAAATTCAAAGGATATGTAACTTTTAAAGATGTATTGGAAACATTAATATTAGAATGATAATCCTTTAGATACTCAGATGGTCTCTTTATTATAGTATTCATTCGGACTAACAAATCTAATTCACAATTTTGTTCTGTGTCATGATCTTTATTAAGGTTTTGGTCTATACGAGAACAAACTTATTCTAGAACCTCAATGTTTGATTCACATTTATTATTACGTTTATTTTCAGCATTATCACAGGGTGCAAGAATGGTTTTTGATGACTGACTCAAAACAAGTCAATATTCAATAAAAAAAAAACTTTGACCATGAATGTTAGGACTATTAGTTTCGTTGCTAGTATCTTGAATCATTTGCTATGGAAAAACATGTTCATAGAAGACTACATTCCTAAATACAAATAATTTTCTACATTGAATATTCAACATCACATGTCCGTTTGTCCTCATTTTAAAACCAATAAGAACACATTTTAACGCCCTTTGATCAAAGTTTCTTCTATTTGTTGAGAAAGTACTAGTATAGCATAAAGATCCAAACCCATTTAATCTATTAAATTATGTTGTAGTTTTGTAAAGCATTTCACGAAGAGAATTTTTTTAACACAGGTGTGGGGAGTATGTTTATAATATGCACATCATGTATTACAAAATATGGCCAATAAATTTTGGGTGAGATTGTCTCATGAGAGCTTTTGCTACATTTAATAAATGACAACATTTCCTTTCAACTATACTATTTTGTTATGGATTATTGACACATGATGTTTAATGCATTATGCCTTTGTTGAAAAAGTAATTAGTCATGAAAAATTTAGTCTTATTGTCATTGATGACATTTTACGGCAAGAACATCGCGTTGTCGGAAGTAATAAATGTCTCTAAGGACGGATATCGATCCCACAAGGAACAATTGACTATTCAAATACAATTTTCGCTAAATATAAAACATAACAAAAAAAAGTTGGTTTGAAGATTGTTATAATGGCAAGAATTAACAGGAAAATAAATCAAAGAGTAATTGCTTCAATTGTAAAAGTATGGATTAGGTTTCATCTTTCTTGTTAGAATGTATGGCTTTAAACTAGAGGGGGGGGGGGTGAATGGTTTAAAGAGGGTTTTCGCAAACTTTTAAGTCTAGAATGAAATTACTTTGAGAAACAGTTGATAAATAAATCAGTTTGCCAAAACACAGAGCAAAAAGCACAGCACCAGAAAAACAATCGCTTTGTTTCGCAGAAGCAATCGTTTGTTTATACCAGTTCACAAATATCAAAATTGAATTTAAAGAGATTAAGGACAGAGAGAATGCACACAGAGGTTTATGCTGGTTCACCCTAAATCCAGAGCTACATCCAGTCTTCTCAGAAACAACTGAGGAAATCTACTAAGCAATCAACCCTAGATCACTTACAACACAACCAAAGTAGTGACCTTGATCCCCTTAAGACACACACTTCCTTTGGTCCAGCACAACAACACTAAGAATGTTGATCTTGATTCCCTCAAGAACACATAGCACTTCTCAGTAATACACAGAAAGTTTCTTTCAAAATATACAAAGGATTACACTTGTTACCGAACAAATCTGAAATCAATACAAGCTGAAAATCCTATCTTACACTCTTTTATCAAACTCAATCTCTAAGCAATCTCAACTTTTTCTCTTAATCAAAATCTGTGAAAAACTCAAATTTGTTTTTCTGTATTAAACAAATTTGTTTGTTTCATAATCTTAACAAACTATTAATTGCATTTAAAGATTGGTCAAAGCATTACAAACTGGAGCGTAAACAGTTAGAAAATAATCTAATGCTCAGTCAAAGCACAAAACAGTTTTCTGTTATGGTACCAAAACAAACAATTGGTTGTTTCCACGAATCAATCGATTGTTTTGGTTTTGACAGCAAGTCAACCATAAAAACAATTTTCAACCTTTCTAAAAACACCTAAGTATAAAACAATCGGTTGTTTTTCACTTAGTTTGAAAAACACTTTTCTTTTAAAAGGATTGAGAGTGCTTATGCTTTGGATTCAATCAAGAGTGGATTATACATAAAATCTACCCCAGATCCTATCTAAAAGACAGCTCAGCAACAGCAAGCACAGCCAGCCTTTCATCATCCTTCAAAGGGTTTGGATTCTTCAAAGCTTGAACACACTTGGTTCAACATTTCTCACTCATGTATTTTGATTAGCATGTTAATATTAAGTTCTTTGATTGAAATGATGCCCGTAGAAAATTCAGTTATATCGATTTCTTGCATATAAAATGTTGATCAAGAGTGATCAAGTGCTTTGAAGAATTCAAATTGTGCTTTGAAGAATCTAAATCCTTTATGCTTGATGCAAGCATGTGTTGCAACTGTGTTTTAGGAGGGATCTAGGTAGTTTTATTTGTAATCCACTCCTTTGTTGAATCTAAAGCTAATGTGTTTTAAATCCTTTTTGAAATAAAGTATTTTTCCACATAAGTGAAAAACAACCTGTTGTTTTGTCGAATCAACCGGTTGTTTTACTCTTAGGAGTTTTTAAAAAGTTTGAAAACTATTTGAGTTTGGTTGACTTAACTGCCAAACCAACCAATCGGTTGTTTCGTGGTTTCAACCGATTGTTTCTTTGAAAATTCGAATAGAATTCTGTTTTGGTGGTTCAATGTGCTTTAAATGATTTCCAACTGAATACGCTCCTTCATTAAATGTTTTGACCAATCTTTGGAAAATATAAATAGTTTGTTTATGTTTTCAAACTGATAAGAGAAATAGAATTGAGTTTTTCAGTTGTGAAAAAGAGTTGATTCAAGATTTAAAACATTCACATCAAAGTTTTGGGTTTTCTAAGAGAGTGGAATAGGATTGCATTTGTATTGATTTCAGATTGTTCTGTAAACAAGTGTAATCTCTTCTCAACCTTCTGTATTTCTGGTGTTGTGTTGCCAAGGAGTGTTGTGTGCTCTTGAGGTGGTCAAGATCAATACTCTTGGTGTGTGATTTTCCAAAGTGAGTGTGTTTCTTGAAGAGTTCAAGGTCACTACTTTGGTGGATTGTGTGTTGTAATCTGGTTTGATTACTTAGTGGATTACCCAGTGGTTTTCTGGGGACTGGATGTAGCTCTTGGTTTAAGAGTGAACCAGTATAAACTGTTGGTGTATCTTTCTCTTACCCTTAAGCTCATTTACATTTTGTTTTTAGCTTTATTAGCATAAACAATCGATTGTTTCGCAGAAACAACTGATTGTTTTTCTGCTGCTTTGCTGTTTTATTGATCTTGTCCTTGGCTAACCTGATTTCTGTTCTGGATTCATACAAAGAATTTTGTTAAACTTCAAAAAGATTTCAAAAGCCTCTCTTAAACAATTAACCCCCCCCCCCCTCGTTTAAGGCCATATATTCTAACATAAAATTCTTAAGAATGTTTCCTAAATATCAATTTCTCCCATATTTTAAAAAACAACTTAGAATCACACTCAGACGTTAATAAAATCTAACATTTGAAATTTATTTCTAGCACTCAAATATGTTAAGTATTGTTGTTTAGGTTAGAACCCTAAAAATACCTTTGAGTCAAATTTAAGATTCTCAATCATGTCACAACTATTTAAAAGCAAAACATCAATACCAATAATCAATCAAAAACTGAATATTATAATATGTAAATATGAACTCAATACATAAGAGTTTGAACAGATTACTCCCAATCTCAAAGTGTAGAATTACCCACGCATACTTTTAGCAGCTTCCATTCTCCCAATTGGTTACAATTTACTCAGTGGTGTTTTCCCCTCAATCTAACACACTAGGATTGTGCCTCTAGCCCCCTATTTAACCTAATTTTCTAGGGTTAGGTGAATTTTTGTGTCGCGCTTATGAGCTTAATAAGAATAATATAAAAACAACCCAATTAATTTGACGAATTCTCGATGTTGAGTTGAACTTTTTTTCTCTCTTTTATGTGTTTTAGGTTTTCCAGTTTTCTCCTTTTAGCATATATCATTCTTCTTTAGTTCAACTTTCTATTTTTTCCTAAAAACCTACAATTAACACCAAATTTTGAAATAAAATGTTCTTATTCAATTATAAAACACAAAAAATTGTAGAAAAGTATAAATTCATAAATTAGAGATTATTTTATATGTAAATTAGCAATTAATACTCATAAGTGCCTATATTTTAATATAAAATATTATGGAAATTAAGGAGTTATCAGTCACTTCTTATTTTTATTGCTGCATGAAATTGTGTTTGAACATAAACAACAAGATTTTCCAAAGTCTTGACAACATAAAATTTTTTGTTTTAAAAGAAAAATTCATGTCTACTTCGAATACTCGTGAACTATGGTGAGGAAATATTTATGACGATGAATTAATGGTATTGAGTATGGTCTCCATAGATCTATATGAATAAAATTAAAACATTTTTTTGATTTAGATGTACTAATAGGAAAGGATTTTTTTTTGTCCTTACAAAATTAGAAATATCACAAATAACAAATTTATAATATTTAACTAATGAAAATTTATTCTTGATAACACCAATACCATAATCGAAAATGTCAAAGGATTTTTAGACTACTTGAGCTGACATTAACAATAATGATGGTGTGTGTAGATTTGGTGGGTTGGATTTGAAGTTGATGATATGGAAGTATATATAGCCTATCTTGCATCTTAGCTACACCAATCATCTTTAAGGAGTTAGTGTCCTTAATGTGACAGCTGTTAGAGTCAAAGGTAAGAACACAAGATAAATTATCAATCAAATTTGCTACTGAAAGAAGATTAAAAGTGAAGCAAGGAATATACAGAACATTGTCTATGACATGATTTTGATTTGAGAAAAACACTTCCATAATACTTGGCAATGACTTGATTTCCATTTGGTAGTTTGACACAAATAGGATTACTTTGATGATATGAAGTGAAATGAGTTAAGGATGAATAAATGTGGTCGGTAGCACCACTATAAAAAATCTAATATTTGAAGGAAGAAAGAAATTTATTACCAATGTGTGTTGTCATGTTGGAAGAAATTACAGTGTTGAGATACTAGTTATCACAAGTATCTCACATTTTTTGTAGTTAGTTTAATTTGATTTTTCAAACCCTATAAAAAGGGGTTTTCCTATTCATTGTAACATAACTTGAAAGAATAGAAATAAAACATACAATTTCTGTTTACTTGCACTAGTGTTGTTCCTACTTATTCCCTTCCAATTACTTAAAAATTCTCCTAATGAACTTTTGTATTTAATATCATCGAATAGTAAACCACAATCTTTTGAACAAGAATGTAGACACTCAAAGTGGATTGATGTTATGAATAAGGAGATCATAGCTCTACAAAAAAATCACACTTGGTATCTTACTCAAACACTGTCTAGAAAAAGACTTGTTGGATGAAAATGGGTTTACAAGATCAAACACATAGCGGATGGAACTATTGAGGGACATAACCCTAGGCTTGTGCAAAGGGTTATATTCAATTTGAATGGATTGACTATTTAGATACTTTTACTTCTATTGCTAAACTTACTAATGTTAGACGTTTTTTTAACCATTTTTCTTATTAAAAATTGACATTTACATCCATTAGATGTTAACAATACCTTCTTACATGGAGACCTTAATGAAGAAGTATATATGATATAACCTCTAGGGATAATAACTGAAACACAAAACTAAGTTTGTAGACTTACAAAGTCCCTATATGGTTTAAAACAAGCCAGCAAACAGTGGTTTGCTAAGCTATCCTCTTTCCTTACTAATTTTGTTTTTATCAATCAAAGTCTGATTATTCTGTATTTACTAGAAGAACTAAAAATTCTCTCACTGTTTTACTTGTTTATGTAGATGATATTATTCTTGCAGGAGATTCGTTACTAGAAATTGGGAGAATAAAAAGAATTCCTAAATGAATATTTTAATATAAAAGTTCTTGGTGAACTAAAATACTTTTTGGGTCTCGAGGATTCTAGATTTATGAAAAAATAAATTTATGTGAAAGGAGCCCTTGACATATTGGAAGAAACTGGAACGCTAGAAAGTAAACCTTGTTCTATTCCTCTTATGTCTAACACCAAGCTTTTTTTTGAAAGTGTAGATAAACTTCAAAATCCCAATCCCTATACAAGACACATTGGGAAACTCCTATATCTCACCAACACTAGACCCGACATAACCTTTGATGTTCAACTTCTCAGCCAATTTGTTCAAGAACCCACAACTCATCATCAACATGTTCTACTCTACATCAATGCCCAAATTGTACAAATAAAGGTTACACACTTGTACAAATAAAACTACTAAGAATTACAAAAGAAAAAATTGATATTAGTTTCCGTTTAGAACTCTTGTATCCATATTGTTTGATAATATCTTAAATAATTTTAGACAAGTTATACTGATATAGTTATTGTTTTAACATCCAAAACCTTATCATTAATATTAACAATTATTGTTATTATCATTATTTTTGCAGTGAAAAAGACGAATAAATAGAAATAGACGTTACGTGGAACGCGTATTCAAATGTCTTAGACAACAAAACAACACAATCATCATCTTCTTTTGCCAAAATGACACTAGAAGAGCAGAAAAAGCCCAAGCTCAATCACTCACATTTGATAACATACTTAGTCAAATATTGAATGGTATTCATGACTTACAACAAGTATTTTAGAATGTCTCAGTTATTATACCCAATGGATTCCAATGAGTTGATAATCAATTTGCTACTTTGAGCAAAGATATGAAAAGTTTCAAGAAAGTAAAACAATTCATTTTTTATACTTTTTTGTTTGGACTCAACACGCATATGTATATATTTAACTATGACTTATTTATTTATTATTTCATCTATTTCGTTTCATTCGACATCCTTATTAAGAATTGTGATTTTTTTTCTATGTCCAAAATTTGGTTTTAGAGTAATTCTATTTATTTGACTTTCCTTTATTTATTTTTTATAAATATTACTATCAATTAGTAAATAATAATTTTTTTTAAAAATTATTTATTTTCATTTTGTCAACTAATATATTTTTTAACAAAAACAATGTGTATATTTAAAAAATAAAATTGACTTAAAGAATATTATACGAAAAAATAATTTATCAAACCTTAATTAATTCAACCAAATCAATATTAATTGTTTAGGGTTTAATCATTAATATGTTATACATAGTAATTATTAATCTTTAAAGAAGGATTTTAACCTTATCACATAACCATTTCTCATATTTTTTTTCTTCTATGTACTAGGAAAACCAACAGAATCTATAGTTTCTAAAAATTTAGCTAAAATGTTACTAGTATTTATGATCATAACTCTGAATGTAAACGTTAAAAAATAAGACTTACTTTAATCACTTCATTAGTTAAACATTTTAAATATCCTCCCTTTTCTATATGTACATTTTAAATTAACTCCGTGAATTAGTAAAAAACAAATCAAACATATCTTAAACTACCACTTGTTATTTTGTATACTTAATATTCTTAATCATATATCTCACTTTCAATAAATATTTATTTTATATAATATAAAATTACTAGTTAATAATAAACATGCAAAAGATTTTAAAGGAAAAAAAAGAGTGAAAGTCCAACCCAATTTCATCCAATAAGTATAACCTACAAAATTATTACTCAATTTGAGAGCAAAATATTTTGCAATATAAAATATGATGTGCGATTAAAATTTTAATTAAACCAGTTTATAAGGTGAGTTTTACACCCACTTATATACTATGAAATGTCCTTAACTCTAACCAGTGTGTGATCTCCAACATAGAAATAATAAAATAATAAAAAAAAGAAAATGAGACATTTTTACCTTGAATCAAATGGTTAGAGAGCGGTAACAAAGGGATGCCAATTGCATTGTGTCTTGCATTAGGGGGAACAACTGAAAAACTATGAGCCAAACTAGATGATATAGGAAAACCCATATGAATAGGTTGATGTTGAACTCCATTGAATGTTCTCCTTCCATACACCATCTCATTCTCATTGTCATAAGCATCTAGTAAGTAATGAAATAAAATAAATTTTCAAAATTTAATTCTACACATATCTTTTATTTAATTGTTATTATTTATTTAATTATATTCGATCTCTTCTTTTATTTGAATAGGTGTGTTTATATTAAAAATAAAAAATTGTTTTTCTTATTTGAATCAGATTGTAATAAACCATGAAAATACAAGTAAATTATAACAGATGAAAAAGTGTTTTTTTGTCCCAATTTTTATTTTATTTGTACAGATATTAATCAGAAGATAAAATATAAAATAATTATAATTATAATAAAATAAAATAATCATAATTATAATACAATATAGTAATAATGATTATAAATATAATAAATTAATGATAATTATAATACAATATAATATAATAATAATTATAATTATAATAAAATAAAATAATTATAATTATAATATAATATAATAATTATAATTATAAGATAATAATAGTAAAATATAATTATAATAAAATAACGTAGTAATTATGTAATAATGAAATAAATTTTAGCAAAATCAATCACTCGTGTATATATATATATATATATATATATATATTATAAGATAATAATAATAATTATAACATATTTATAATAAAATAAACTAATAATAATTATAGTAAAATTGTTGATTTTGGCTTAATCCCAACTCCCACATCGGTGAGTTCATTGTTTGGGAAGGAGGTTTGAGGGTTATAAATTAAACTCTCCTCCTTCACTGTAATATATCCCAATTTGTAATATCTTCTCTCATAATAAAAGTGAGTTTTTTTTGCTGTGCTCGGAGATTAGGCTAAACAGGCCGAATTCCGTTAACAATTTTCGGGTGTGTTTTTTTTCTCTTTATCTCTTTTATTATTCCGCTTTATTTATTCAATATTATTTGTCGGATAGCTTTGTTAGGGTTCTGTTTTAGTGGGAAAATTACCCGTTTTTCCCAACAAAAATAAAGTAGAAATAATTATAATAAAATAATAGTAATTATAAGAAAATAAAATAATAATACTATAATAAAATAAAATAACATAATTATAATTATAATAGATAAATTTTTTTGAAAAAAATCAATCAATCATATATATATATATATATATATATATTTATATATATTTATATATATATATATATAATATATATATATATATATATATATATATATATCCATAGATATATACATATACTTACCACGTTATCAAGTTAAGTAGTATGAAAGTTTTGGCGAGTTCTTTACAAATTGAAATAAAATAGTATGAATGCTTTAGTGACTACTACGAACGTAGAGAAAGAGACGATAGAAAAAAAAAAACTTTATGTGATAGGTCTATTGAAAGATCTACTATTTATAGTGAAAACTCTAAATCCTAAAATTTAAATTCTAAATGAAATCTTTATTGTTACATAAAAAATCGCTTTAAAAATTTAATTCTAGATATTCTTTTTATTTTCATATTGTTATTATATATTTAATAATTTGAATTAGATTGTAACAAACAATAAATATACATGTTAAACTAAACATACAAAATAAAATATTTGATGTTCCATCTTTTATTTAAAGTCTATAGATATTGTTCATATAGATAACAAGAACATTCATAAAGTATATATACACATTTATACATAAAGAGATACAATATATATATATATATATATATATATATTTATATATATGCCACATACATAAATAAATATATACATACATATATATATAACATATATATACACATCCATAGATATGTAGACATACTTACCACGTTATCAAGTTAAGTAATATGAAAGTTTTGGCGAGTTCTTTACAAATTCAAAGAAAGTAGTATGAATGCTTTGGTGAGTTTTTTTGTAGTGTCAAAAGAATTTTTATATTTTGTTGGTGAAGTTAAGTAAAGGAATCTAAAGTGAGAAGTGTTCAAGTTCACTTCCAGGAAAGCGAGGTGAGTCACAAGGACTTCTTAAGTACCAAGACTTTCCTATCCAAAGCTTATCTAAATGATATCTCAAAAAAGTTTCCAGAAGAAAACTTCGAAATAATTTTAAAAATAGTAAAATATTTGTATGGATGTGTAAATGAACTTAAACCAAAGAAAGGTTAACTAAGCACAAGAAAATGAAAATCCTAAAGTATCACAGAGATGCAAAAGCAAAGAAAATAAAAGAAAGGAATAATATGAAAAAGAAAGCAAAGAAAGAAATGCAAGTATAATGCTAGACGAGTCCTATGGTGATACTGTAATGAAAATGAAATTTTAACGAATGATAGGTAACATATGAAACAAAATAAGGTAAAATTTTCAGGCTAAATCACCAAAAGAATTAGGTGAAGAAAATTGAAAACCGAGAGTTACAAGTACACTGAAACTATTTGTGATATAGCAAAAACGTCCGAGCTTTTGTGAATTTTTTTTTTTTTGTAGTTCATATTACGACATGCCTTTTTGACTGGATGTTTTATACATGTTAAGGTTCATAAAAAAATTCACAAGATTTGGATGGTTAACAAGATCAGAATAAATTCAATTATAGGAACTGAATAAAAAACCTAAAGAACAAGTGAACAAAACTTCAAGACATTGATTGAAAATGGATAAAAGAAACTCACTAATGAACTAATAGCAAGTTAAGAGACTCAAGAATAGGTAAAAATGAAATGCACCAAAGCATATACTCAAAAAGTTCAAAGGAACTTTTAACAAACTATCAAACACTTAGCATGCAACAACAAAACTTAACTGAATTAAGAAAAACTAAGCAAGATTTGGATGTGACATTGAACAGGCAAGGATTAGAAACAATAAACAAGATCTAAATGCACACATACATGGAATTAAACTCAAAAAAAACAACAAAGAATGAAGAACATCAAAGCAAAACTGAAGAACACATGTTGTTTTCAGTAGGTTTTGTTGCAGAAACTATATGAAATAAAATGAAGCCAAATGCACTGAACAAAACATCAAACTAACCATTTAAATTGTATAATAAAATATTTTAAGTGGTGGGAGAAAACTTAGAACACAAATTGAACCGATTAAAAGCAAGAAAGTAAGAAAACAAATCAGAACAAAATGCAACTTATGAGGTTCTGCAGCGAACAACAAGGAAAGGTGTTTGATGAAGGTTTGAGTGAACTCAATCGGTGGAAAAGTGATTGTAAATGGTGATGTTTGGAATAAGTTTGAGGTGTTATGAAAAAGAAAGAGGTGTGACCAACTTTCTTAGGATTTTACTAGGAGAACAAGGCTCTCTAGCAAGGGAGATTTAGGAGAGAATGAGTTTCAAAATCTAAATACTTCATTCATTAATTGCAAATCTAAATACATGAAATTTACTTGAGGTATTTATAGATGAAGATAGCGAGGGTAGCTTGCTCCTTAAGCTACCATAAACCTAGTTAAGTAAGTTTAACCATGGTGAGGTTTGGTGACTTAAGAAGGATCGTGTATGTCCTCCTAAGATGCTCTAGAGACCCTTGCTTGTGTGACAAGTGAGGGTTTCGAGGGTGTCTTTGATTCATCTATAAAATACCCTTAAAAGTAAATCAAAATACAGGTCTTATACATCATTACTCTATTATTTATATAGACAATTTTTCTATCTTTATTCGTGTATGGTGGCTTGGATAGTCCTTCATCACCTTGATAGCTAATTAGATACTAATTTTGAAACTAGTTTATAAATTTTTATTAATAATAAAAATTATTTTAAACTAATTTAGTCATAGAATAACCAATTATTTTTGTTTATAAATTTAATTTTTATTTAATAATTTTCTTATAGTGAAAGTCAAAGAACGTTGAAATTGATTTTCTCAAAGAGATTGATCATTGACAAAGTTTATACAAAATACCATTATTATAAAAAAAATGTTAATAAAATTAGTTAATAATGTATTCAAATAAAAAATAAATACTTTCAAATTATTTATAGTTTTCATTCCTAGAAGAAAAATTTCAGATTTAAAAAATAATAATTCATAAATAATTTTATATTCAAATTTAGGGATTAAAATACGCCTAACTCAACGCATTTTTAAGGATTTTAACAAAGTAATCCAAATCGAATAATGGTGGCATTGGAATAGGATTTAAATTTAATCCCAAGTCAAATTTTAATACTAAATTCCATTATTTCACTGTATTAGTTTGGGCAACCCATTTTTCATCATTAGGAAGGATTGAATGAGGTAGAGATTCTACAAGAAGATAGAAAAGAGTGGATCAAAGTGCCAAATGGGAGAATATAACTTCTGAAACCTTAGAACTAGGAACTGGAAAAAACATATTTTATATATAAACGAATGATTTCAAATTTAAACTTAAAAAGAAAAAAAACATAACAATGAATTATATTAAATTAATATTATTATTGTTCATTGCACATAATAAAGAATAATAACTATATTAGATAAAAACATACTATTTTGGTTTTTACATATATTATTTTTAATCCAATCTTAGTCTTTATATAAAATTTTAGTTCTTTTAATTCCTATTATGATGATTAAAAATACTACATGTTGAGAATAAAATATTTAGCGGGAAAGGTTCTATTAGAAACAAAATGAGTAGTTAATAAGGTAAAAGCACATATAAAGCTTGAGCCTCGACCTTCCCCTTTTTCACAAACTTCAAAGTACACTGTTCAATTCATCATTTACCTGAATACTGTCTACAGAGAAAGAGAAGCAGAGAAACCTTTCACTTGGAGACCACAATGCCCGTCAAAATTTACATTGTGTATGCACTTTTTAAGCCTTTCTTGTTTTCACCAATTGATTCTTCATAACTTTTTTGATTGATAACTTGTTCATCTAATGTGTATGCATCTGATGCGTTACTCCATTCTCTCTTTCTTGACATTTTTCTATTCTTTTTTAGTACCTTGCTCTTTCTCCCTTGCATCAATTGATGCATGTGCAGCAAGCTTCTTTAACAGATTAATGTGAAGCCTTTCAAATTTCCATGTTCTTTGAGGTTCTTGGATTATGACCCCTCTAGGATGTGATGCATCTTTGTTGAGATTATAAGAAAAAAATGTGGATGGTTGTGAAGTTGTGGTAAAATGTCTGAGATTATGCGAAGGACATTTTCTGCATAATAAGACCATAGACTCTCTTTTGTATTCTCACCAATAATATTTGCTTCATTACCTTTTCATTTTGTTCTGAGGTAAACTATTAAGCTTGTTTCTGTGAGCCTGATTGAAAAAATATACGAAAAATTTCCTTACTTTGACAGGTACTATTCAATGTATGGGGGTATAGAAAGACTAGCAAAGAATGTGGAGATTGGAGTTAACTCAGTAGAAGGTGTTGAGGCCAAACTATGGCAGGCATGTGTTTTTCTTTCATTTCTTGATGTTCCTAACTCATGATATTCCATTTTTTCATACCATAAAATCTGTCTAGTCTTCTAGTTACAGTTAACAATTGCTTTTAAAATTCTAAATAAACATCATTGTTCCTTCACTCTTGGCTTTATTGAACACACAAGCAGGTACCTGAAACACTGCCAACTGAGGAGCTTGCTAGGCTGGGAGCTCCATCCAAGAGCAATGTACCAATCATTCATCCCAATGATCTTTCTGAGGCTGATGGTTTTATCTTTGGATTCCCAACAAGATTTGGAATGATGGCTGCTCAGTTCAAGGCTTTTCTAGATGCTACTGAATATCTATGCAAAACACAACAGCTTGCAGGCAAACCTGCTGGAATCATCACCAGCTCCACCTCCCAAGGTGGTGGACAAGAGATTGCAGTGTAATAAGACCCTCTTCCTGTTTGTAATTTTTTCTTACAATTCCCAGTTCCCTGATTTCAATCAGAGGTTGATGTACAAGACTTTAATCAGAAACTTTACATTACTCATTGTGAAATCTATGACAGGCTTACTGGTATCACCCCTCTGGCTCATCATGGAATGATTTTTGTACCATTTGGAATAGGATTTACATACAATGGTGAGTTCAGCAATATGAAGGAAGTGAAAGGTGGAACTCCTTATGGTGCAGCAATTTACGCTACAAGACAGGACCTAACATTGGTAGAGTCCATGCATGCGAACGACCATGGCCATTACTTCGCCCATGTCACAAAGCAGCTCAAGGAAGCTTCTGTATAATGGTGAAAGACATTGAAAACGTTATTGATGATGGTGATTGATATTTGTCCCTTTCTTTTGTCTTAGAACTCTTTCATAAACTTTGAAGTCACCATGCACCTTTTGCAATGATCAGTATAATGACACTTTGTATGCATGCATGTGTAATATGTACTGATTTATGTGAATGGATAAGTGATTCATTAACTCAATATTTTGAGTATTCCTCCTGAATAAGACTGGGATTATGCTTCTGAATTATTTGTTCAGGATTTGTAGTTTCAAATCATAAAAAATATCTGGAATTTGGCAATTAATAACAAGTGAAATTAGCTTAAATTTTAGACATATGAGGAATGAATTAGATTAACAGCTTTTAAAAGACTAAAATCATTCATGAAACGAATTAGAAAGTTAAAAATATAATTAAACTTTCTAGTAAATAAAAAGAGTTTTCTTACCTATTGAAGATTTTTCTATATAAGATTCACATGGAATTCACAAGAACCATACTAGGCCTCCACATGGGCCTTGGCCCAATGACATGGTCTAAGACATAGGCTTTTGTTTTTGGCAAATACTTTTTGCACCCAATCAAACTTGAACCTGTAGTGGATTTTTATATGAAATGATAAAAATGACCTTAAATAAAAGGGTTGTACAGACCAAAAACCCATTTCTTGATTACGTTTTTGGATTTAAATTTTCTGGATTTTGGATTTTTTTTCAAGAATACATTTCCAAATTTTTGTTTCTGGAATATAAAAATCTAATCTGATTTACCTTTTTAAAAAGTATTTTTTTTTAATTTCAGATTTTAATTCTGGAATGAAAGGGCAATTTTGAAGATTTCAAAGGGTGCAGGTTACAATTTATAAGGAGTACGAAGAATTTTCCTTTTTTTTTTGGGATAAAAGTGAAGATTTTAAAATTCGTAAACCTTCAAAAATAATGCCTGAAATATATTAAAAAGTTTCAAAATTGTAAAAGAATTGTAGAATTCGGATCGTTCATTGCTAGTGCTCTGTTCAGGGTGGTGTAGGATTCCATCACTGAAATTTCGTTATGAACTGTTATAGAACATGTAATCACAATAGTTAAAAGTCAAATGATAAAATATATTATTTTAACTATGTAATTTAAAAAGTTTAAATATATTGTGGAAAATGTATTTTTTTATTGTATTAGATGAGAAAGATGCATTAAGAGATTAAGAAGTTATTAGACAAATTCTTTCTACACCTCCTACTCTTTTTAATTCTAACAATACTCTGAGTATGATAGAGAGTGCGACGTCTTTTTCATTGTCAAGTAATAGTAGTTGTTTGTGGTGGTTGGTGATGATTGTGTTTTTGTTCGTTTATTATAATATTCAGAAGCCATAAAACCCCAAAGAAAAATAGTTAGGTGGAAAAATGGATTACAAAACTAAAATATATTTATCTTCGCAAGGTAGAATGAAATTTTGCTTTCAAAGATTCATAGTTTGTTTCAAGTTGCAATAAAAGTCTACTTTATGAAATAATTGCAAGTGCAACAATAGTTATTTTCTTGATATAATTTTTAAATAATTCTAACTTCAATAGACCCAAGCCCTCAGATAAGGGTGGATTTATCTTACGGAGTAAATTAAAACATGTTAACTGAAATTGTTATTTCAAATGCAGTGGTGGAAGAAGAATTGAAGTATTGCGCCGGAAAGGGAGGTAAGAAGTGCAACTGAGATTATTTATAAATGTGAGGTTATGATTCATTTAGAGTTATTTAAAATTTTAAAAAGGTTAAAACTAACTTTTCAATTAATATAGAGATAAAGATGGAATGCGTGGAGGTGGAGGGAGAATTTTCCTCTTATTATTGTATGAAGGTATGTCCACCCACATTTTTATAAATAGGTTTTTTACTTTTTTTTCTTTAAAAGAATATTTTTTATGTATTAGAATTGAACATGTGTGACCATAACTAGCATTTCTTGCTCAACCAAGTAAACTCAACCCCTTAATATATTTTTGTTCACATAAAGTTTATTAATACAGATAGTAAAACAAAAATGTTATATGCCTTCCTTTCACTATGTGTGAATGCCTTAATTAGGGACTTCGAGAAAATAGAAACTAAAACTTTCAAATCTACCCTAACATATAACATAGATGTAACTAGATTATATGAATATATTAAAAACGACAGCAATATGGATAAATTTATAGGAAAAACTACTCCAACAGCAAAGAAGAATTTCAAAAATCCCTACCTTAAAAACGACACTACAATATAAAAGAGAATGCTGACATATTGATGCACCAGATTACAATGGAAGATAAAAATATTTTTTTATTTAAATGAATTAATTTTGGGATTACATTATCTCAAAGTATTTTCATAGTGCACTTGTCAAACATTTTTCTATAAAAAAAATACTAGCAATAAAGTGTACAATTAATTAAATAAAAAATTATGAGAAACAATATCAGAAGTAGTCTACATTATCACAAGATTTCACCTAAAATCACAAATTTGTTGTACTTATTTAATTAAGTGCGGGTTCGCGCTTAAATGTATTTGTAAAAAACGCGGTGGCATTTTTGAAATTATGTTTATTTACAAATGCAATTATTGGTAAGGCCGCATTTGTAAATCAAAGCGTATTGATTTACAAATGCGGCCTTACCAATAACCGCATTTTTACCCTAAATATTTGGAACGCGCCACAGTTTAAACAGTTTCTCTTCACCGCCTTTCCTTTTCACTGTTGCTGCTTCGTTCCAGTTCGCGTTTGCATTGTTCCTACATTCCCGTTCGCCTTCTTCTCATACACATTTGGTAAAGTTCTTTCGTTGCTCATATTCACAGTTGCTGCACCGATTCGTTTTCGTTTTCGTTTTCGTTTTCGTTTCTTACACTGTTACATTGACATTGCACTGATTCATTCTTGTTTGTTTTTCTCTCCTTCGTAGCTTCATTGAGTGCCACCGGTTCCGCTGCCACCACCATCGCTATCTGCTCCTTCTTTACTCTTCACCAACGAAGGCTTCTCACACAAGGTAGGTGGTTTTTTAAATTTTTTTGATTTTTTTTAATGTTATGAATTTTTATTTTTTTTATGTATTATAATTTGTATTTTTGAATTTATATTATTCAGTATTTATTATAATTTGTATTTATATTATGTTAGTTTAGTTGTATTTATAATTTGTATTTTTGAATTTATATTATTCAGTATTTATTATAATTTGTATTTATATTATGTTAGTTTAGTTGTTAGTTTTTAATAGAATTATCGTTTTTGTTTTGAGTCCGAAGGTGTTCGACCTTCGGCAATAATACGTGCTGCTATTGAGTTCGGGGTGTTCGACCCTCGTCAAAAATGTTAGATAGAACCCTGATTCTGAATGACTATAGCAGAATATGGATCAAAATTGGATAAATTTTGTTCGTATAAGTGATGAGTACGAAAGAGGAGTAGAAGAATTTATACAATTTGCACAACGTAACGCGATTAATAGTGGTCATGATGGAACAAAGATCAGGTGTCCGTGCGTTAATTGTTTGAATGGAAGGATATTGGATGTTAATTTAATGAGGGAGCACCTGTTATGTGATGGGTTTCTTCGATCGTATACAACTTGGACATGGCATGGTGAATTATTAAATTTACCACGTGTTTCCGTAACTGAAGAATATGTGGGGTCCACCATGGATGAAGCAGTACACAATGATGTAGAAGATGATCGATTGGAAGACATGATTCGTGATGTAGGAGCTGAGTCTTTTGCAAAAGTGCATGAATATGGAAGTATGTCAAGCGATGCAGAGACTCCATTGTATCGTGGATCAACTAACTTCACACGGTTGTCGGCGGTGTTAAGATTGATGAATTTGAAGGCAATAAATGGATGGACTGATAAAAGCTTCACAGAATTGCTTCAGTTGTTGAAGGATATGCTTCCAGAGGGAAATACTCTACCTAATCGTAATTACGAGGCCAAAAAGATTCTTTGTCCAATGGGTATGGAGTATAAAAAGATACATGCATGTCCTAATGATTGTATATTATACCGCAAAGAATTTGAATTGTTGAAAAGTTATCCGAGGTGTGGGTTATCACGTTATAAGTTGAAACAAAAAGATGATGATTCTATAGATGAGATGGAAAAGCATGGACCCCCAATGAAGGTTATGTGGTATCTTCCCATCATTCCAAGGAAGAAGAGTTTGTTTGCAAACCCAGACGATGCTAAGAATCTTAGATGGCATGTAGATGAGAGGAAATGCGATGGCATGTACCGACATCCAGTTGATTCTATTCAGTGGAAGAAATTTGATGATGACTTTCCAGAGTTTGGTAAAGAATCAAGAAATATCCGACTTGGTTTAGCTACAGACGGAATGAATCCGTTTGGTAATATGAGTACAAATCACAGTTCATGGCCTGTATTACTAGTTATTTACAACTTACCTCCTGGATTGTGCATGAAGCAAAAATACATGATGTTGTCTATGATGATATCTGGTCCGAAACAGCCAGGGAATGATATTGATGTTTATCTAAGTCCCCTAATTGAAGATTTGAAGTTAATGTGGGACCAGGGTGTTGAAGTATTTGACGGATTTGCTAATGAAACTTTCAAGCTTCATGCCATGTTATTTTGCACCATCAATGACTTTCTGGCATATGGTAACTTATCAGGTTATAGTGTTAAGGGTCATAAAGTGTGTCCAATATGCGAAGAAGACACTGCTTCTCAACAATTGAAACATGGAAGGAAAACAGTATATCTTCGGCATCAGAGGTTTCTTAGAAGTCATCATCCTTACCGGAGGTTGAAAAAAGCCTTTAATGGACACCAAGAGGGTAGTGGTCCACCAACTCCATTAACCGGTGTTGAGGTTTACGAAAAGGTAAATAACATAGACCACACCTTTGGTAAGTAAAAAAAAAGTCATCTGTGACAAATATTTGGAAGAAGAAATCAATCTTCTTTGATCTTCCGTACTGGTCGAGGTTAGAAGTCAGACATTGTATAGATGTAATGCATGTTGAGAAGAATGTGTGTGATAGCTTAATTGGTACACTTCTTAACATTAACGGGAAGATGAAGGATGGTCTAAATGCTCGTTTAGATTTGATTGAGATGAACATACGCGGCGAGTTGGCACCCATAGAAATGGGTAAGTGTACATATTTGCCCCCAGCCTGTTACACAATGTCAAAAGATGAAAAAATTAGTTTTTGTCAATGTCTAAAAGGTGTGAAAGTGCCACAAGGACATTCCTCAAATGTGAAGAGCCTAGTGTCAATGCAAGATTTGAAGTTAATTGGGTTGAAGTCTCATGATTGTCACATCTTGATGCAACAGTTGTTGCCGGTAGCTATCCGTGGGATCTTACCAAAAAATGTTAGACATACCATAACCCGTTTGTGCTCATTCTTCTCTTCCATCTGTTGTAAAGTCATTGATCCCTCAAAACTAGATGAACTTCAAAATGAAATTGTTGTTATCTTGTGTGAATTGGAGATGTTTTTTCCTCCATCTTTTTTTGACATCATGGTTCATCTAGTGGTGCATCTGGTAAGAGAGGTTAGATTGTGTGGACCAGTGTACTTAAGATGGATGTATCCTGTTGAGCGGTATATGAAAATTTTGAAAGGTTATATGAAAAATCATTATCGTCCAGAGGCTTCAATGATTGAAAGGTACATAGCTGAAGAAAGTATTGAATTTTGTTCAGAGTACATGACAAAAGCAAATCCAATAGGTGTTCCAGCTAATTCATGGCACCACAGGCGTTCTACAAGTAAATGTTTACGTGGTGTGAATATTGTAAGCAAATCTCGATCAGAAGTCTTGCAAGCACATTTGTACATATTGAATAACACAGATGAAGTTGTACCTTACATAGAAGCTCATAAAGCCATTGTGAAGGCAAATAACCCAAGACAAGCAGAGAAATGGGTCTTGATGGAACATAATAGAACTTTCATGCCTTGGTTTAAAGACGAGGTGTTCAAGGATTCAACGGCATCAGAGACCTTGACCTGGTAGGCTGCTGGATTGAAGTTTGATGTCATCTCATGTACAGCGTACGAAGTGAATAATTGTATATTTTACACGAAGTCCATGGATGAAAAGAGTACAGTTCAAAATTCTAGTGTTACTCTTGAAGTCGAGTCAATGCAGTTTTCGACTTCGAAAGATACAAATCCAGTACTTGGATCAATGGCATACTATGGGTTTATAGAAGAGATATGGGAGATTGACTACACTAAGTTTTCCGTTCCAGTTTTCAAGTGTAAATTGGTTGACAATAAAAGTGGGGTTAAAATTGATGATTCAGGATTCACACTAGTGGACTTTCGAAAGATAGGGTATCGAGATGAGCCGTTTATAATGGTTCAACAAGCATCTCAAGTTTTCTACGTGAAAGATCCTACGTCAGAACATTGGTATGTCGTTTTACACGGCAAAAAACAAGGGGAGACCATAGATGATATTGAAAATGGTGACCCCTGTTCATTCACACCAAAGATAATTAATAAAGATGACGATGTAGTTGATGATGTACATGCAACCCGTAAAGACCACAGTGAAGGAATTTACATATGAACTTTCAACCTCCATGCAACCTGTAAATAAGCATTTTAGATTTAGATTTTTATGTATTATTTTTATAAGATTTTAATTCGATGCAGATTAACTAATGTTTGTTACCTAATTTTTTTAACAGAGACATGGATGACGATCAGACCCCACTCAAACCTTGATCCGGACGAGGCAGCAGAGGACCTACTAGATTGAAGCGTCTCGCATTGAGACGTGTTGCTGGTGAGAAGACACGTGTTGACATTGACGTCAGCACTGGAGTGGCTTTTGGTCCTAAGGCAGATGAGTTTATGAGCTATCTTGGAGTTGTTTCTCGTGAGAGGCTCTCCATTCTGATTAATTCATGGGATGAGGTGTCAGAGGTCGACCAGAACATGATCTGGGACGATGTTCTGGTAAGCTTTACATTTTGATATAATGCTTTTTAATATTCATTGATTAATTTTAATTTGCTGATGTTATTTTGCAGACAAACTTTGAAATTCCTGATGTGGAACCGCTTCGATCAAAGATTATATCCAATATCGGACTCAAATTTCGTACCTTTAAGTCAAGACTGACATCGAGATACATTTTTGGCGACCTTAAAGATGAAAATCCATGTTTAAAGTAAAAACATATTGATGAAGAGACATGGCGTCTTTTTAAAGAAAGCCGTCAAAATGAGGCTTGGATGGTAAGTGAAGTAACTTAACTTTTTTTGTTTATATAACATTAATAAGTTTATCTTATTTACTTCAGTTTTTTATTTCAATTATGACAGGATCGTTGGAAGAAAGCTCAAGAGATAGCTTTGAAGAATCTTACCCTGCACGTTATGTCTCGTTCGGGGTATCGAAAACTTGAGCAAGCACTGATGGTGGAAAAGGAGAAATCTAAACAGGGGACGTTGTCTGAGAATGTGGAAACAGGGATCACTTCTCCTCCATCACCACCTTTTCGCCATGTAAAATGGAAGAGGGCCTGAATTAAAAAGTCAGGTGCACCAAGTTCTGAGCAATCCGGAGTTATCATCGAAAAAATTGTAAGTTATTTTTGTTATTTTCATTTATTTTAAAGCATTAATTATATTAATGCTTGAAAATATGATTTTTGTGTACTCTTGCAGGATTCTTTGGAATTCGACGGTAAATTTGTTGCTGAAGGTCGTCACGATATCTTGGTTGAAGCAATTGGACGACCTGAGCACTCTGGTTGTGTTCGTGCAGTTGGACAAGGGGTTAGAATTAAACTATATTTTGGAGTTTCAGAACGACAGTCATCCTCCTCCTCCAAAGAGAACAAAACTCAAATGAAGACTAAGATACGTGAAGAATTAATGGAGGAGATGAGAAAGGGGACTGATTTGATGTGGCTAGAGATGAAAAAGGAGAATGATCGAATGCGACAAGAGTTTCTATCGCAACAAGTTTGTGTTGAGCCGATTGAACCCCTTGTTAGTCCCACTCCCAAGAGCACAAAGAGGAGTTGTGCGGCTCCTCCAACATCAGGGGATTGTGAGCAGATGAAGGATTGTGAGCTACTGGTAGTGGGCGGCAAACTTCCTCGGGTGGTGGCCCTTGGAAAAGTCTATCAAGACGTCACCACCTTACATAACGTTCCTCTCTCCCCTGATGAGAAGGTAACAGTTGAAAAAGTACGATTTCCTGATGCTCGTGTTCCACTACCTTCAGATGAGGTAACCATTGTGGCCGATGCATTTCAGACATTCGTTGCCTGACCCAGAGAGCTCATTCGATTTATGCCCGAACCTCATGTAATAATTTCATTTCATTATATTATTTTTTATTTATATTTATATATTACATATAATTTAATACAAATGTTGTTTATCTTGTAGAAACCTTTTCGGCCACCAAGCCCGGAAAAGAAGCGTGAGGTTCCAATTGAGGATCCTATAGCTTCCTTACGTCTCATTGCTAGTCAGATTGGCAATGAACCTTTTCCAGTTCCGTGGGATGATACATTTTTTAAAATAAACACTGAACTGCCACTATTGATGTACAACACAGATTTATCAGAATTTATATCTGGGAATCAGGAGCTCAATATAAGTATAATTCAATTTTTTATGATGTAAGTATCTTTACCTATTATTCAATTTACTTTATGTTAAATTATTATTGATTATGCTCTAACTAAAAACTTGTAGGTTTTTGCATAAAGTTTGTATCACTGAAGGGAAGGAAAATATGTATGGATTCTTAGATCCTGCATATACTAATCCCGTTGGACCAAACTCATCTGAGACTCAAGCATACATCACTAACACCCTGGAAAAAGAGGGAAAACAAATTTATTTATGCCCTTATATTAATGAGTAAGTTTAATTATATGTCATCAATTATTATTATTGTTAGAAAAGATGGCTTTAAACTAGAGGAGGGGTGAATTTTTTAAAGGGGTTTTCGCAAACTTTTCAAAACTAGAATGAACTTATTTCAGAAACCAATTGATTCAGCAATTCAATTAGCCAAAACAACAAGCAAAAGCAGTAGTACCAGAAAAACAATCGGTTGTTTATACCAGCAAACAACAAATAAACTGAATTTAAAGAGTTAGAGATAGAGAGATTGTACACAGTTGTTTATACTGGTTCACTCCAAACTAGAGCTACATCCAGTCTTCTCAGAAACCCTGAGGATATCCACTAAGCAATCACCACTTGATCACTTACACCACAACCAAGAGAATGACCTTGAAACACCTCAAGAAAAACACTCTCCTTGGCCAACACTAAGATTGCTGATCTTGAACACCTCAAGAACACACAGCCAATCTCAGCAAACACAGAAACGAATTGTTCAACAGATTACAAAGATTACACTTGTTACAGATGAATATCTGAAATCAATACAAGTAGAATCCTATTCCAGCACCTTGATCAATCACAAAAACTCTTAAGCAATCTCAGCACTTTGAAAACTCTCTTAGAAAAACTTTGTCAAAAGATTCTTAATTCTTAAAACTGTTTTTCTGAATATATTCAAAGATATAGTTTGTTATCAAATCTTAACAAACTCTTAAATTGCATTAAAAGATTGGTCAAAGGATTTAATGACTGAAGCGTATACAGTTAAAGCATTTGAAGCTCAGTCAAAGAAAACAGTTTTTCTGTTATGGTCCCAAAACAAACAATCGGTTGTTTCCTCGAATCAATCGGTTGTTTTGGTACTTAACAGTTTCAACTATTTGAAAACAGTTTTCAATCTTTCTCAAAACACCTAAGTATAAGCAATCGGTTGTTTCGACAAAACAATCGGTTGTTTCAACTTAGTTTGAAAAACATTTTACTTTTATAAAGATTGAGATGCTAATTGCTTGAGATTTAATACAAGGGTGGATTACAACATATAAACTACCCCAGAACAAAGCTTAAACAAGCACAGCAACATCAAGCAAAGCAGAGGCTTCAACATCCTTCAAAGGATTTGGATTCTTCAAAACATTGAACATCACAAGGTTTAACAATTATTTCATGTTTTAAATATTTACTAACTCTTTTCATGGATGATATAGGCATCATTGACAGTTACTTGTCTTATCAATGGTTTGTAATTATAACTAGATAAGAATAATTTGAACTGGATAAGAATAAAGGTTTGTAATTTTTTTCTTTCTCTATTATCATTGTTTATCAATATACTAACATATTACTTTTTATTGAATTATAGTGTAATAAACAACCAGGAAGCTATGAGTGTGGCTATTACATTATGCAATGATTGATTACCATTATAAGACTAGGTGTTAAAACTGGTTGGAAAGAGGTACTATATGTTAAATCATTTTTATAATTCTTGAACATATATATATCTAAAAAATAATTTATGTCAACTATATTTTGCAATGCAGTTATTCACAGAAGAAACACCAATGAATTCGGAAGGCATTTCATATGTTAGAGAATCTTGGTCCACATATTTCATAAATTTTTATAACTCTAGCATATGTAATCAATAGTGGTTTTATTATATGTAATTTGATTACTTGTAAATGTACATTTTGATCCTCTCAATTTATATCTATATTTTTGTATTTGTCTGGTTGGGTTTGATCATTATGCAGGTTAATTTATATGGTTTAGGGACAATACAAATTGCACTTTAAAAAAAAACACTATTTACAAATGCGGTTATTTACCAAAGCCGCATTTGTAAATCAAAAAATAAGATTTACAAATGCGATATTACCAAAGCCGCATTTGTAAATGTGATTTACGAATGCGGTTATTACCAAAGCCGCATTCGTAAATGTGATTTACGAATGCGGTTATAACCAGAGCCGCATTCGTAAATCTTAAACCCCTAAATCCTAAACCCTCATTCAGAAGAAGATACAAATGTGGTTATTTTAAATGCGACTCTATGACCGCATTTGTATCTCTCTGATTTACGAATGCGTGCTGATCAAATGCGGTTCTATAGCCGCATTTGTAAATGTAAAATAGCCGCATTTATTTTACATTTCTGCACTAGTGTTATAAGTAGCCTAATACTAGAAATACCTATAATATATACCGAGTACATTGTTTGTTTTGCTGAGTTGTTACCACTTTGATCCTTGTAGGTTGGAATTTTACCTTAACTTTTTGTTGTCACCATGTTATTCCAATAATCTAATAAAAATTCATCAAATTCTTACTTTATTCATCCTCATGAAAGTTTGTTCTCTATCAAGGGTGTTCACCGAAAACAATACTTTTGGTCACAATCCTTTCGAATGGTGTCTATCTCTAAAAAATTGGGATTTCTCACTAGAATCACAGATATAATCACTGATTACTTCACTATCGTTAAAATCTACTTGGGAAGAACTTAACAACTATCATCACATGGTTCCGTGCACTTGTGCAGCCAAAAAATATCATCAACAAGATTTTATAATTTGTTTCCTACAAGGCCTTGATGAGCAATTCTCAATGGCACACTCCCAAGTTTTGCTCATGGATTCTTTACCAACACAAATTAATAAATCCATGAGATTGGATTGACTAAGGAGAAAAGAATGATAAGGAGAAAAGAATGATGCGGTGTGATATTTTGGAAAACAAAACTTTATGTATTAAAAAGTGTCTTAATGGATATGAAACAAAATACTTAAATAAGAATACAAACTCAATAATTGGGTCAAGAAAGAAAACGGTTCAAATGTCTACAAAGGAAATTCAAATTTCTTCTTCAAGCTGGAGTGCGAATAGAAGAAACTCCAAGCTTGAAAATAAATTTGTTAAAAGCTTCTTTTTCGAGAGTCTTGATAAACAAATATACAGGTTGCTCAAAAGATCTAATGGGTAGAAGATGAGAGAGACCTTGTTGCAATCTTTCACGAACCACCTGGCAGTTAATATCAATGTGCTTCGTTCATTCATGAAAATTGGTATTGTGTGCAATATGTCTTACCGATTGGTTATCACCGTATAGGTTAGCAACACTTGTAGTGGTGATTTTGAGATTTTCTAGCAAATAGGAAATTCATTGTATTTCAAATTATGAGAAGTTAAATTAACTTAAATTTTAGACATATGAGGAATGAATTAGATTAACATCTTTTAAAAGACTAAAATCATTCATGAAACGAATTAGAAAGTTAAAAATATAATTAAACTTTCTAGTAAATAAAAAGAGTTTTCTTACATATTGAATTTTTCTATATAAGATTCACATGGAATTCACATGGGCTTAGCCCAATTACACGGTTTAAGACATAGGCTTTTGTTTTTGGCAATTACTTTCTGCAACCAATCAAATTTGAACCTGTACCGGATTTTTATTTGAAATGATAAAAATTATCTTAAATAAAAGGGTTGTGCAGACCAAAATACCCATTTCTTGAATACATTTTTTGATTTAAATTTTCAGGAAAATTTTCTGGATTTTGGAATTTTTTTAAAGAATACATTTCCAAATTTTTGTTTTCTGAAATTTTTGTTTCTGGAATTTCATTTCTGGAATATAAAAATCTATTCTGATTTACCTTTTCAAAAAGTTTTTTTTTTTAATTTCAGATTTTAATTCTGGAATGAAAGGGCAATTTTGAAGATTTCAAAGGGTGCAGGTTACAATTTATAAGGAGTAAGAAGAATTTTCCTTTGTTTTTTGGGATAAAAATGACGATTTTAAAATTCGTAAACCTTGAAAAATAATGCCTGAAATATATTAAAAAGTTTCAAAATTGTAAAAGAATGGTAGAATTCGGATCGTTCATTGCTAGTGCTCTGTTCAGTGTGGTGTAGGATTCCATCACTGAAATTTCGTTATGAACTGTTATAGAACATGTAATCACAATAGTTAAAAATTAAATGATAAAATATATTATTTTAACTATGTAATTTAAAAACGTTTTAATATATTTTTATATTTTCTGAAAATGTATTTTTTTATTGTATTAGATGAGAAAGATGCATTAAGAGATTATGAAGTTATTAGATAAATTTTGTCTACAACCTCATACTCTTTTTACTTCCAATAATACTCTTTTAAGTATAATGGAGAGTTTGATGTCTTCTTCATTTTTAAGTAATGGTAGTTGTTTGTGGTGAATGTTGGTGGTGATTGTGTTTTTGTTCGTTTATTATAATATTCGAAGCCATAAAACCCAAAAAAAAATAGTTAGGTACAAAAATGTAGTACAAAACTCAAAAATATTTATCTTCGCACGGTAGAATGAAATTTTGCTTCCAAGGATTAACAATTTGTTTCAAGTTGCAATAAAAGTTCACGTCATACGTAGATCTTTGCCATTATCTATGTAAATTGTGCTTTGAGCGATTTGAGCATTCAAGGTTCGTGTAAATCATGATATGACCATGACATTGCAGCGCTCCCACACTTCGTGCAATTCATCATCATGTGTTGGTTCAGGGAGGTCTCCATTCACGAACTTCAATTTGTTCTTGGAGATGAGAGCTGTCTTCATGGCCCTACTCCAAGTGTGATAATTACTTCCGTCAAGTTGCATTGTGATGAGCATCATTCCTGGGTTCTGAGACAAATCCATTTGATGAAAAGAAAACAAAAAACAAGATGTAGAAAGAAGATTGAAGAGAAAAAGAAAACAAGAAAAAAGAAAAAATATCATAGTGCGATGAAGCAGAGTGGGACGAGCCTGCTCTAATACATAATAAATCCATGGGAATTGGATTGACTAAGAAGGAGAAATGAATTAAAGCAAAAAGATTGAAGTGGTGTGATATTCTGTAAAACAAAACTTTAAGTATTAAAAAGTGTCTTAACTTATATAAACAAAAATACTTAAATAAGAAAACAAACCCAATAATTGGGCCAAGAGAGAAAATGACCTAAAGGCCTACAAAGGGAAATAAAAAAAAAAGATTATTTTCCATGTTCATCTTATATAAGCAACAACAACTACAAGGATCCATCATCCTTAAAGACCACAAGGTTGTTTCTTCTTGCATCTCCATAACTTCTTGTGGCACTCATACTTCTTAAAATACCAAAAATATCCTATATAATATTGATGTTTTTTTATTTCGATATGGGTGATCTGGAAAAACTCTGGATTATAGAATCCATAAGGTATTTTTGGATCGTCAGTACCTTCCTATAATGAGTTTCTATAAAAAAAAAATACATTCCAAATTATAGAATCCAAAAGATATTTTCAAATTACAAAATTTGAAAAGTATTTATGAATTCAGGAATACCTTCTGGATTTTGTAATCCAGAATGTACTTTTTTAAAGATTTTATTTATTTATTTTGGATTGTATAATCCATAAGGTGTTTCCAAATATGAAAATACCTTTTGGATCATACAATCCAAAAGGTGTAAATAGAAAAAAAAATATTTTTGGATTGTAGAATCCAAAATTATTTTTTAAGTACAAAATGGTCTTTTCCTAATTTATAAGGGTGCTAAGAGAAGTTTTGGAGGTGGAGAAAGAAACAGTCTGATCATAATAGTTTCACAAATATAGTTAAATGATGTCAATTCAATGAGAAAGAACACGGAGCCCCTTATGATGACGACAAAAATGTTGATTCTAGTAATTTGTACAACTATTATGGGTGTTTTGGGCACACCATTGATATTTGTTATAGCAAGCATGAATATTTGTGACCTACCAAAATAGACCACTAGATAGGCTAAATGATTTTTGTGACCTAAAGGTTGGTAACCCTTATATTTTGAATATTCATACTCTTATTGACTATAAATAAACATGTTAGGCATTACTCCGTGGATAATAAATAAATGAGCATTAAACCATTAACATTTTTAAAATATTTTTATGATTTTTTTCAAAATAAATAATATTGACATTAAATTAACCGATGTCATCACATCAACTTACTCAAGCACAATTATTTTTCATCTTATTTTGTCCTCCAAATGTACTATATTTAACAATATCCTAGAAAATGTTTGAATATTTTACATCAATACTTCCCTTATTTCCAAGTTTGTTTATGAACCTTGTGATGTTTTTCAATTGGCTAAACAAAGAAAAATGTCTTATTTATCAAGTATATAGAACTTCAAACATGTTAGAAAATAATATTAATAGACCCTAAGTTATTTTGATTAACTTCTTACAACAGAAATTCTAAACATGAATATCTTTATATCAAATCTTGAGACACATAGTTGCTTCTTTTGATGTCAATAGATGTCACAATAAAAAATGCATTTTCGTGACCACACTTTTCAGTCACTATACAATTGAAATCAGGCACTAATATAACACTTTGCTCATGTATCTTCGTCTGATAGGCTCGAGCTTAAGACAATTTTTTTTGGAATTTCATGCTACAACCTTAATACATAAATGATTATAATGTTTTTTGTGGAGAATGTTTCTTCATCTGACCATAAAGAGGATCTCGTAATAACCGTCAGCATCAAAAGATATCTTGAAGAGTGTCTCAAAGTTGTTTTACACCAACAACCTCTCATAATGGATTAATATCATCTTTGGACAGTCCATTAACCTCGTATAGTTCTTGTTGAATAAGAGCTTTGATGACTCCAAAACTCCATGGATTGCTTGAAGGCTGATTGTATCTTAGTTGGGTGTGTTTTGGGGTAGTTTGAATTTGTTAATTCACTCTTAGTTTAATTCAAATCTTTTTGGAAAGAGTGTTTTATGAAGAAGCAGAAAAACAACCAGTTTTTTTATCGTTTCAATCGGTTGTTTCATACTTAAGATTTTGAAACTGGTTTTGGTAGATTTGAATTTGGTTGACTTTGCTGTCAAACCAATTCAATCGGTTATCTCGACAAAACAACCGACTTTTTTTTAACTGTCTTAACATAATTTTGTTACGTTGGTTAAATCTGCTTTAAATGATTTGAAACTGATTTGGCTTTTATAATAAATTTTTTCAACTACTAATTGGAGTATATATGTTCTGTTTTACGCTCACACCATTAACTTTACAAGATTAGTTTGTGAAATCAAGTTTTCTCCAAGATTGCTTAAGGCTTTGGATATTTCTCTAAGAGTGAAGTAGAACTTGTTGTGTACTGTGATTTGATTTGTACCAGGTGTGATCAATCCTATTTCTTTCTTCATTTGTAATTCTCTAAGTATTGGTGTTCACATAGTCAGAGGGTGTTCTGATATGTGGTGTGATTGTGGTGTGCCAAAGGAAGTGTGTGTTCTTGAGGGGATCAAGATCACTTCTTTGGTGGTTGTGTGTTTGTAATCTGGTTTTTAATTGCATAGTTGATATCCAGTGGTTTTTGGGAACTGGATGTAGCTCTTGAGTTAAGAGTGAACTAGTATAAAATATGTTTGTGTGCTTATCTCTTTCCCTAAACTCTTTAATATCTGTTTTAAGTTGTTTTTACTCACTGCTGATAAAAACAACCATTTGAATCACATAAACAACTGGTTGAATTTCTAGAATTCAAATAAAAAGGTTTTATAACTTGTGTTCTTTCATTCCTTTTGCTATGATTCTTCTTTGACTTACATTATACCTTCAAAGTTTGCGAAAACCATTTATAAACAATTCACCACCCCCCCCCCTCTTGTTTAAGGCCGTCAATTCTAACAATTGGCATCAAGAGTTAGGTTCTTGAAAGATATTCAAGTTGATAAAAAAATTCTGAATTGATGGCTGATAAACTGCCTTTTGTGGAATGTGCTTCTATAAATAGACCACCACTGTTTTGTGGTGTGTACTACCAATTTTGGAAGGTACGAATGAAAATCTTTGTTGAATCTATTGACAAAACTATTTGGAATGCAATTAAAAATGGACCTTTTATTCCCATGGTTGAATATGAAAAAGATATTTCTGAAAAACCTTGGTCCCAATTGACTGAGTAAGAAAGTAAGAAAGCTCAATATGATTGTATTGCTAAGAACATTATCACATCTGCTTTAATTTCTGATGAGTTTTTTTAGGATATCTCAATGTGAGTCTGCAAAGGAAATGTGGGACACTCTTGAGGTAACTCAGGAAGGGACAAATGATGTGAAAAGGGAAAGAGAGCATACTCTCATACAAGAGTATGAGATGTTTAGAATGCAGAAGGGTGAAACCATTGTTTAAGTACAAAAATGGTTTACTCACATAGTAAATCATCTTATGAGTCTTGGGAAAAGTTTTGATAAAGAGGAACTCAACATCAAAGTTCTCAGGTGTCTTGATAGGTCATGGCAGCCCAAAGTCACTGCCATATCTAAATCGAAGGATCTCACCTCCATAACCATTGCCTCATTGTTTGGAAAGCTAAGAGAGCACGATTTGGAGATGGATAGGCTGAACCTTCAAGAAAATGAGGACAAACGTGTCAAAACAATTGCACTGAAGGTTGTTGGGAACAAAAGTTGTCAAGACTCAAGTCATGAAAGTGATGAGGAAACATTTAGCTCGTTGTCCAAGAAATTCAGCAAGTTCCTTAAGAAGAGAAATAACAAGAATCACCTATCCAACAGGTATGACAACAAAAAATCTATCAATTTTAATTCTAACAAATATACTTGGTTTGGATGTCGTGAACAGGGTCATATTAAAACTGAATGTCCTAACAAAGAGGAAATACTTCAAGAAGCATGAGAAGAAAGGAAAATCAAGAAAAGTTTACAATGATAACTCCTCAAACTCCTCTTCAAGTGAAGAAGAAGAAGAAAATTTGTGTTTAATGACAAGCAAGAAAGTGACGCAAGTAGTGTAAGTTCCAGCTCTTCTATTGATAGTGAAAATTATAGTCAACTTCTTAATGCTTTCAAGGAAACACATGAAGAAGCTAACAAACTGGCTCTTTCAAACAATAGGTTAAAAGGGTTGAATAATTGGCTGGAAAAGAGAGTCAAAGTCTTTGAAGAAGAACTCGAAAACTTGAAAAATGATTTTGAAAATCTGAAACAGTCTTACAAAAGATCTTCTTGCAAGAATGACTCAAATGTTTGTGAAAATTGTGAATCTCTTGAAAAGAAGATTCACTATCTTGTGAAAATTGTGGACAAGTTTTCTAAAGGAAAATCAAATTTTGAAACTGTCCTAGCATCTCAAAATTGTGTTTTTGGGAAATCTGGACTGGGTTTTAATCCACAGAGCAAGAAGAGTGGAGTTTCTAAGCCTTATTCAATTGCTAGGAAATTTCAACCGGTTGAAAAATTGAAACAACTGATTGTTACTTGCTTCTATTGTATGAAAAGAGGTCATTCTGTTAGGTACTGCAAAATTAGGAAATTTTATGTTCCTAAAGGTGTTATGAAATGGATTCCTAAGAATCTTAAAGCTTCAACAAATCTAATTAATGATCATGGACCCAAGTTTGTAAGGGGACCAAATCTTGTTGCTTGATTTTTGTCTTATGCAGGATCCCCTGATAGAAAAAAAAAACACATGTGGTATCTTGACAGCGACTACTTCAAGCATATGACAGGGGAGAAATCCATGTTTATCAACCTTAGTTTAAAGCAAGAAGGTCATGTAACCTATGGGGACAACTGTTCTTGCCGGTTGACCTGGTCGTCGGTTGACTCTGGGAGCAGGTCGTGACTCTGTCTGTCTTTGCTGAAATTTGCTCTTTCCTTGGAATGTTGGAACGCGGCTCTGTTTAGTGTAACAACCGTACAAAATCTTCTTCCTGGGAGTGCATAATCCTAACAGCATGGCCTCCAGGATACCAACTCATGTACCAGCATTATGGGGCTCATCTATCACTGTAGGCGCTCTAGCCCTCACGTATCATGCATGCAGCTTACCCCAGAAAATCCTAACGCTCTTGGGCTTAGGCGTCTCTAACGGGTATTTACTTGTGCTAGACCCAAGTGTGCTATACACACCGCATGCACTTTCGTTGATCAAGTTTTGCTTATATACAAGCTTCAACACACGCATTATGGGTGCCCACTCACGTTGCCCACTATCTCGACCAGAACACTGAGCCAACCTGCTCTACGCAAGTGTCGATGTCCGATGAGCTGAGCACCGAGCCCAACGCTCTGGTCCAGTACACACAATAAAGGAAAGATTCATGGGAGAGGCACCATTGGTGACAAGAGCAACTTCCTAATTCATGATGTTCTATATGTAGAAGGATTGAAGCATAGTTTACTGAGCATTAGTCAGTTGTGTGATAAAGGTTATCAAGTAACCTTCAAATCCAGCACCTTCGAAGTTCGTCTACCAAATTCACAAGTATTGTTGATTGGTAAAAGAGTCAACAATGTTTACTTATTTGATATCTAACATCCTTCTTTCATTGGCTGTCTTCTAACCAAACATGTGGAATCATGGTTATGGTATAAAAGAATAGCTCATATTCACATGCTGCATTTAAATAAGCTTATTTCTAAGGATTTTGTTGTAGGATTACCCAAGCTCAAGTTTGAGAAAGATCACATTTGTGAAACTTATCAAATGGGAAAAAAAATTAAACACTCTTTTAAACTGAAAAATGTGGTTTTCACTTCAAAGCCCCTTGAGCTTCTTCACATGGATCTTTTTGATCCTTCAAGAACTATGAGCCTTGGGGGAAACTATTATGCTCTTGTTGTTGTTGATGACTTTTCTAGGTTTACTTGGACACTCTTTCTATAATCAAAGAGTGATGCTTTTGTTGTCTTCAAGAAGCTTGCTAAGAGGTTGCAAAACACCAACTGTAGCAACATTTGTTCTATCTGAAGTGATCATGGTGGAGAATTTCAAAATGAAAAATTTAGTTCTTTTTGTGAAAAGCTTGGAATCTTCCACAACTTCTCTGCTCCAAGAACTCCTCAACATAATGGAGTTGTTGAAAGGAAGAAGAGGTCTCTTGAAGAGCTTGCAAGGACCATGTTGAGTGAATCTTCATTGCCCAAGTACTTTTGGGCAGATGTTGTCAGCACTGTTTGTTACGTCATGAACAAGGTTCTCATAAGGCCTATCTTGAAAAAAAACTCCATATGAGTTATTCAATGGCAGGAAACCAAATATTAGTCATCTAAAGGTATTCAAATGCAAATGCTACGTTTTGAATAATGGTAAGGAAAGTCTTGGAAAGTTTGACGAGAAAGCTGATGTTGGTATTTTTCTTGGTTATTCCTTATCTAGTCATGCTTATAGAATATATAATAAAAGGCTCATGACTGTAGAAGAGTCTATACATGTTATTTTTTATGAAACTAACCATGTAGAAAAAGAATCTCAATGAAATCTTGCAGAGGAAGATGAGCAGATCACTACCTTGAAGAATTTGGAGAACTGTCCAGAAAAACAACCGACTGTTTCTGCGAAACAACCGGTTGAATTTCTGCAGCAAGATGAATTACCCCAAGAATGAAGAATTCCTAGGGATCTTTCTATGAAAAACATTATTGGAAAAATTCAGAAAGGTGTGTCTACCAGAAGAATTGTCTCAAACTACTGCAAGCACATGGTCTTTGTCTCTCAAGTTGAGCCTAAGACAATTAGTGAAGCTCTTAAGGATGAAAGCTGGATTGTTGTTATGCATAAGGAGCTTAACCAATTTATCAGAAATTATGTGTGGACCTTGGTTCCTAGATCAGATTAGATGAACATCATTGGAACCAAGTGGGTATTCAGGAACAAGCTAGACAAAGCTAGACTAGTTGCAAAAGGGCACAACCAAGAAGAAGGGATTGATTATGATGAAACATTTGCTCCAGTAGCCAGATTGGAGGCTGTAAGGTTGCTTCTTGCCTTTGCTTGTATGAGTGGGTTCAAATTATTTCAAATGGATGTGAAGAGTGTCTTCTTGGATGGAACCATCAATGAAGAGGTATATGTATCACAACCACCTGGATTCGAGGATCATTTTCTTCCCAATCATCTGTATAAGCTGAAAAAGGCTTTATATGGGCTGAAACAAGCTCCTAGACAATGGTATGAAAGGCTTACCAATTTCTTCTTATCTCATGGGTATGAAAGAGGGAAAATTGATAAGACTTTTTTTCATTAAGAAGTCTAATTCTGTTATTATTTTAGTACAAATATATGTTGATGATATTATTTTTGGTGCTACTAATGATAGCTTGTGTAAAGAGTTTGTGACAGCCATGCAGGGGGAGTTTGATAAGTCAATGATGGGTGAGTTGTCTTTCTTCTTGGGATTGCAAGTCAAGCAAACTAAGGATGACATTTTTCTATGTCAATCTAAGTATTGCAAAGAGATTCTCAAAAAGTTTGAGATGGAAAAGTGTAAAGCTGCAAAAACATCTATGTCAACAAGCGGCTACATGAGTGCTGATGAGGCTGGAACAGCAGTGGACCAAACTAAATACAGGGGGTTGATAGGCTCCTTACTTTATCTCACTGCAAGTAGGCCTGATATCATGTTTGTTGTTTGTCTTTGTGCAAGATTTTAATCTAGTCCAAGGGAATCTCATTTTAAAGCTGTTAAGAGAATCCTGAAATATCTAAAAGGAACAACATTTGTGGGTTTATGGTATCCTTCACACACTCCTACACATTTAGTTGGATATTCTGATTCTGATTTTGCAGGATGTAAATTGGATAGAAAGAGCACAAGTGGGACTTGACATCTACTTGGCTCAAGTCTTATATCTTGACACAACAAAAAGCAAGCTTATGTGGCCTTGTCAACTACAAAAGCTGAGTACATTGTTGCAGGAAGTTGTTGTGCACAAATTCTTTGGATCAAGCAGTAGTTGGAAGATTTTGGATTGCAAGTTAGCAAGGTGCCTTTGTCGTGTGGTAATACAAGTGCTATAAATCTCACCAAAAATCAGATTCAGCACTCCAGAACAAAGCACATTGAGATCCGACATCACTTTATCTGGGATCATGTTTGTAATGGAGATTGTGAAGTGAAATTCATTGAAACAGAAAAGCAACTGGCAGACATTTTCACCAAACCTTTGCCAAAGGACAGGTTCTTTCTCTTAAGAAATGAGTTGGGAATTGTTGATTCTCAAAACCTTTCTTAAATTTGATATTGTCAAATTGTTTTTATACTCTTTTACTCTATTTTTGAAGACAAATAGGGGGAGAATATGCTAGTTTATTGTTGTTTGAAACTGGTTTTGTGTTGATATATAGTTGTGTAGGAAACTCTGATTTTCTCTCTTACTTACACTGGTTTTTCACACAGATTTTGTTGATTTTCTTTATGGAAATCACATAGTGAAAACTGGTTTTGTAGTGTAAGAGATTCTGGATGGAATTACTCTCTAGTACTAGTGTTTTGATTGTTTTGAAGGTACCTTTAAATTCAAACAGATCTCAACAAAGCAAACCAGGGATTTGTCTTCATCAAATAAGGGGAGATTGTTGAAGAAGAGTTTTGATGACTCCAAATCTCCATGGATTGCTTGCAGGCTGATTGTAGCTTAGTTGGGTGTGTTTTGGGGTAGTTTGAATTTGTTAATTCACTCTTAGTTTGAATCAAAACTTGGTTTAATTCAAATCTTTTTCAAAAGAGTGTTTTATGAAGAAGCAGAAAAACAACCAGTTGCTTTATCGTTTTGATCGGTTGTTTCATACTTAAGGTTTTGAAACTAGTTTTGGCATATTTGAATTTGTTTGACTTTGCTGTCAAACCAATTCAATCGGTTATTTCAACAAAACAACTGACTATTTTTTTAACTATCTTAACATAATTTTGTTAAGTTGGTTAAATCTGCTTTAAATGATTTGAAACTGATATGACTTTAGTAATAAATGTTTTCAACTGCTAATTAGAGTATATATGTTCTATTTTACGCTCCTAGCATTAACTTTACAAGATCAGTTTGTGAAATCAAGTTTTCTCCAAGATTGCTTAAGACTTTGGATATTTCTCTAAGAGTGAAGTAGGACTTCTAGTGTACTTTGATTTGATTTGTACCAGTTGTGATAAATCCTATTCTTTCTTCATTTGTAATTCTCTAAGTACTGGTGTTCACAAAGTTAGAGCGTGTTCTGATCTATAGTGTGATTGTGGTGTGCCAAAGGAAGTGTGTGTTCTTGAGGGGATCAAAATCACTTCTTTGGTGGTTGTGTGTTTGTAATCTGGTTTTTGATTGCATAGTGGATACGCAGTAATTTTTGGGAACTGGATGTAGCTCTTGGGTTAAGAGTGAACCAGTATAAATATGTTTTTGTGCTTATCTCTTTCCCTGAACTCTTTAATATTTGTTTTAAGTTGTTTTTACTCACTGCTGATAAAAACAACCGGTTGAATTTCTGGAATTCAACTAAAATTGTTTTATAACTTGTGTTCTTTCATTCCTTTGGTTGTTATTCTTCTTTGACTTTCATTATATCTTCAAAGTTTGCAAAAATCGTTTATAAACAATTCACCCCCCTTTTCTTTAAGGCCCTCAATTCTAATAGTTCTAACTTTTTTTCAATAAGAGATCAAATATATTTAACCAAGGCTTGAGAAGTTACCTTGGGCATCAAAATATTTCTTCAAATAGAATTTTTCATTAAATGTTTCATGAGAAAAGTTTTATGTATTCCAAAACATCTATGACAACAGACGCAACATGAAAAATAAAGAACATCTCTAAGTTTCACAATGGCTAGAAAATGATTTACAATAAATTTCTTCTCAAGCTCTCGTTCTATATAAGAGTAATTTTTGAAGAAGGAAGAACTTTTGCACCAAAATTCTTTGGCCTAAGATTAATCCCACAAGCACTTAAACAAAATATTATAAACCTAACTCATTAATAGAAAACTGTTGTGTTTGTTAGCAATCTAGGAGTGAATCTTATATTGTATTTGTCTTAAGACATTATACTCTTTTAGTTAGCAACCCCATAAATATTTGATCATATTTTCTTGTAACCAAGTATTTTAGCCAGTAATTGTTGCATTCCATATAATACTCGGTTATTTAGTTAAGAGTGATAGCGTTCCAAAGAATACTCTATTGTTTAGTTATAAGTGGTTGAGTTCTAAACTATTAAGGAAAAAGTCCAACATCCCAACACTTCAAAACAGCTAAGTATAAAACATGATCATACTTCATATGTAAGATGACATTTCTATAAAAACAAGAGGTCATGTAAGATGCAAGTCTTTCCTCTATCATACAATACAACACTGTGCAATCTTTTCTCAATTTCTGATAAGGCCCATATAAGAACATATGAAACACATATTAAAGATTAGACGCTACACATAGCAACCTTGTACTTAAAATAAATATCTATACGCTTACTTTATGTTTTTTTTGGGAATGCCTGTTTGCCAAAGAGATCCGTTCAAAATCAAATATAAAACAAACATCAAAGATCTCTCAAGACACAACTAAAGTTGTTTTCTTTATTAACTTCTTCACCCAAAATGTTTTTCAACTCTGACCCAACTATTTGCCCTATACCATATACAGGGTAATCATGAATTGGTTCAGAAGGCTATGTTGCCAAGGGAGATTAGTTTTTTCTTTTTAGTTATGAAGGGCATTGTGAAGAGAAAGGAGAAAATATCAAAGTTTCATTAAATGCAACAATCATATTGAAGCTCATTAAACACAAAATAGACAAGCACGAAAGTTGAAGATGGTCAATGGCTATAAACAACCTCTTAACGACTATTCTCTTTCAAAATCTACTTAAAGCCTCACAAGAAGAAGAAAACATAGGAAAGAAGATATCTTGCCAAAATGTTGGTCAAATTAAGAGCACTCCTCTAAGTCAAAAGAGAAGGGGTTGCACTATATCAAAATGATAATCAAATGATAAAGCAAACCTCACAACATCATAGAAGGATCCACAAGCTTAAAGAAGATGAAAGCACTAGGACGAGGAACTTCATAAAAAATATTGAGAGTGTTTATCCAGCTACCCAGGAGAGTGAGCCTAACCCTTGTATACATCAAAATACGGTATCCTCCCTAGGCAATAAAATGATAACTAGGAGAGAAAGCTTAATATTGTATTCATCATTCAACTCAATCCTACCCAGTTTTCAAACCTAATGATCAATAGATCATTGAAACACCAAACCTTTAGATATTGGTCAGGAGTGGTTGTTTAACAAAGAATACTTAGTGTTAACCAAGAGTGGCTTGAGTAAAGAATACCCATAGGTTTATCCAGGAGTGACTATGGGCTCAAAGAATACTCATTTAAGTTAGAACTAACTTGTGTCAAGAATACTCAGTTAAACCAAGAGTGTCTTGTGTTAGTAATGCTCAACGGGTTATCCAAGAGTTACTACGTGTTGAACATATGCTTTGATGTCTCCAAATCCAAGTGGATTGCTTGAAGACTTTGTTGTTGCTTGTGTGTGTGTGGTTTGTGTACTTTGAATTTGTTAATTCAATCATAGTTATGATCCAAGGTTGTTTGATTCAAGTTCTCCTGAAAAATATATGTTTTCTAAAGAAAGTGGAAAATCAACCTGTTGAATTGTCGTTTCAACCGGTTGTTTTACACTTGGTATTTTTGAAAAGAATTTGAAAAGGCTTAAAATTGGTTGACCTTGCTGTCAAGCCAATTCAACTGATTGTTTCGTGTTTTCAATCGGTTGATTTTTGAAAATCCTTAACAAAATTCTATTAAAGTGGTTTAATTTGTTTTAATTGTTTTAAAACTGATTTGGCTCTTGCATTAAATGTTTTTAACAACTAATTGGAGTTTAAATAATCTATTTTATGCTCCTGGTTGTAAGTGATTCAGATTATCTCTTTCAAATTAGTTTTCTAAGATTGCTTCAAGCTTTGGATTCTTTCTAAGAGTGGAATAGGATTGTTTTGTACTTTTCATTCTCAATCTGTGATTGAACTAGGTGTTATCATTCCTTTTCTCTCTTGACTATTGTATTTCTGTAAGAACTTTTGTTGTGAAGATCCAAAGACTCTTTTGTGATTTGTGGTGTTGTTTGCCAAAGGTGGTGTGTGTTCTTGAAGGATTCAAGATCACCACTTTGGTGTGTGTTGTGTAATCAAGGTGTTTGATTGCTTAGTGGAATTCTCATAGGTTTCTAAGGACTGGATGTAGCTCTTGGTAAAGAGTGAACCAGTATAAAACTTTATGTGTTGATCTTTCTATCATTTATCTCATTTAAATTTGTTCTTCTTTGGTTTTTCATAACTACTGATAAAAACAACCGGTTGGTTTTTTGGAATCATATTAAAAGCATATTTTTTTTTGGCTGAACTGATTTCTCCTTCATTGATTTCTCATTGGCTTTCAATCTACCTTCAAAACTTTCGAAAATCTTTCATAAAAAGTTCACCCCCCTCTTGTTTACGGCCTACAATTGTAACACTATGAACCAAAATAATACTCGATGCGTACATCATAGCATTAATCTGCCTAGTTGGACTTAGCTTGTTGGCCAAGAAGTAGATGTAGTCTATATGATAGATGAACCAATATGATTTGTTGTGTTCGAGTTCTCTTATTCTTATCTCCCATACATTACTTATTATCATTATCTTCATTGATATGAGAAGAAAAGTTGGCATGTCAATATTGTAGGTATAGTTGGCTCTTGAAGGAAGAGAGTTGAATGGAGCCTCAGACTCTTTTCACAACGAATAAAAAAAAGATTATCAAATAGATTATCTAATGAACTCATCTATCAGATCGTTTAGCAAAATTGTCCTAGGAGACTGTCTAGCAATACGCAAATAGATTTATAGTTGTTGAACCTAAACCTAAGACTACGTCTAATTCTCCCTTAAGCAATTATTTAAGGGATTTCACTAATCAAAACACTTTATTACAACGAGTTAACAAACCTCTTTTGATTACACGAGTTAACAAATCTCTCTAAGTTACACCTTCTTAACCTCCTATTGAGATTAAGAACTATCTGAAACAAAAAAAAAAAACACTCTCACAAAGAACTCATATAAAACTAACAAGGGTGTAACTTCACAAAGTGAAGAATCACAATATTTAGTACTCAACCCAAAAGACTAGATGCTCAAAAGTTTAATAAGACGCTCACGATGACACTTGTAATAGCTGTAAGATTATTTGTGTTGCTTGACTTGTCCTTACATTCATCTTCCACTTCAATCTCTTTATATAACTTTTTAAATCTAACCTTTGAAACTTGAATCACTTAAGTTTGGATTCTACAATATCTTTCATATTATTTTTTATCTTTTTGGTAGCATACGCTTAATAATAAATACTTGAATATGCAAACTTTCAATAAGGCCCGATGAAGTTACTTTGTGTTTCTTCGTTACATTCATAAAGCTCTTTCTCCAAATTTATTTGCTATTAATGTTTCCAAGCTAAGCTAGTTGACATTTTTTTTACATTTTTCTATCTCTAGCTTGTGGGATGTTATGTTACTCTAAAAGAAGGGTCCAATTACAAGAAATATCAACAATATATACCCTCTGTACTGCTTGTTTTGCAATAATAGAACAATCTTATTTTTCTTCTCAATGGTGTCTCATGATTTTATCCTTTTAAGTTTATCTTTTAAAACAATAATTAAATAAAAACAGGATTTATCAAAAAAAATAATTTTAATAAATTTTGGCCTACAACAGACAAAAGGTAGAGATTTTGTTTCCTAAACAATTCCCAGCACTTGAGTTGTACCATTCCTTCTTTACTTTCGAGCCTAGATTCAATTTTGAAATTAACTTTGGGCTTACTTGCAGCCCAATGTTCCCAGATAGTACTAGGCACACCCAATTTTTGTACCTCTAAGTGGGCCTAGATAAGAAAACCGTATACCTGTTCCCAGAATTGCTTACATAATCATTACTTATATTGCCTCATAGGATTATTCAGTGGTAACATAAAATACTATATTTCTGAATCCTACCAACTATTTTATTGGTTTTAATGAGAAATCCTAAACCAATGTATCCAATTATGGATAATATTTAATACAACCTTATTGTAAAATCTAAAAGAAGTCAAAATAACAATGATTTATGTTGTGCATTTATTTAAAATTAACAAAATAAAGGGGAAGGAGGATTATTTGTTTAGGAGGGGAAAGGAGGTAGAAATGAAGTAGACCCTATTTTTTATTTTCAATCTTTAAATAGGCATGAGATTAGAGGCCACTTTTTCAATAATGACAAGAGAGGAAATTAAAAGAATGCAAGAGGCAGGTCCATGTGTTTCTCTTCATAGTTTCATCATGACTTATAATTTGTTTGGTCCTACAGTATTTGCCTTTATTGTTTTCACAAAATTCAGTGTTCATACCTGGTGCCAAAACAAACCAAGTATTTTCTACTCTATAATATTTATATATACTCTGTTTTCTAAAATAATGATGTATCTGTGAGGTCATGCTGTGCACTGTTGCCTTATATAACCATCTAGACTGAATGTAATTTGGTGGCATTCTAATCATAAGATCAATGTTAATTCATTAATGATAAGACATGAATGCTTAGATAGTTCAAGATTAGGAAGTATGATCCAATAGAATTTATTTTTCCCAACTAGTTCATAGTTAAAAGTCAAATACCAATATTTTAAAATACTTTGTTTGTTTTCTTTGATCTACCCTTCTTTTTTTTCTCTATTTCTAAATTGATTAAAAGAAATTATGAATAATTAAAATACCCTAATATCTCAATTGAGATTATTTATTGTAAACTAAAAATTATAATTCATTTATTGTAAATTTTAATTACATTAAAATCTATAAATTAATACTACAAGAAAATCATGAAATAGAAACCATTTTTTATAAACCAAAATAATTAGTTGCAATAGTGACTAAATTAGAGACCATTTTAGAAACTAAAAAATATATTGGTTTCTAAATTAGTTTCTATTATTGTTAAATAGTTTTTAAATTGGTATCTAATTAGCAACCAATGTTTTTCTACCAAATTTAGAAACTAAATAATTGGTAGTTAAAACTTTGGTTGCTAATTAGATATCAATTTAGAAACTATTTAACAATAATGGAAACTAATTTAGAAACTATTTTTTTTTTAGTTTATAAAATTATCTCTAATTTAGTTATTATTGCAACTAATTATTTTGGTTTCTAAAAATTGGTTTTTATTTCATGATTTTCTTATAGTGTACAAAATATCCATCTATTTGAAATTTGTGATATAAAACATGTATAATATCACTACAACAAAATCATTAAATAGAAACTAAAACTAATCTTAGAAACAAACAATAATTGATTGTTATATTGGCTAAATTAGATACTACTCTAGAGACTAAAAAAGTTATTACCATCTAAATTAGTTTCTATTATTAATAAAATTTATAAACTAATTTTTAAATTGATATCTAATTAGCTATCAAGATTTTAGTTACCAAGATTTTAACTATCAACTGCTTTAAATTCTAAAGTTGGTAGCTAAAACCTTGATAATTAATTAGATACCAATTTAAAACCTAATTTATATATCAATAATTTTTTTAGTCTCTAAAATAGTATATAATTTAGTTAACATAGTAACTAATTATTTTTTTTTCTCTAAATATAATTTATTTAATGATTTTTAATATTAGTTACAACAAGTAAAAAAAAAATCTAATAAATTGGCTGTAAAAATCTCTCTAGTAACAACTTACTAAAGTCCAATTCATCTAATGTTTTATTATATAAGAAATAAATGTTAGAAATTGTATGAATCCCATCTCTAGACATATAAAATTGGAGTCAATTATCGAAAGGTTGTTGTAAAAGGATTCTAGATGTGTGAGAGAGAAAAGAATAATAAGAAATGTTGTGTGAAATAGGTGTTCTTGAATTGATGAGTAAAAGGATATTATTTATTTTTATAAGCATCACACAGCTGTAGAGAATGCAATGAATGAAAGAATAGAATTAGAAAGATAGGGTGAGAGAGAGAGAAAGAAAGAGAAAACAAAAAGAGAGGAATATAAGGGGAGAAAACGACAAGGCAGGGAATAGTTTTCAAAGGGAGTCCTCAAAATATTGTAGGATTTTATAAGCAAAATTGTGAGATGAGTGGGAGCCAAATAATGAGTCCAAGGAATGTTTCACCAAAGAGGGTCAAGATCCATGTCAACTCCACCCCACCAAAGGATGGAGGACAAAACTCACACTTACCCCTCACACCACTAACTTACTACTCAAATTCTTCTCAAATTCTTCATTTCTTTATTCATTATTAACAAAACTTTATCTTGGTTTACTCTCCTTCTTATGGCAAAAGATTGTCTCAAGGTTTTCAAAACTTTTGCATATGTCTCTTTAGATCGTCCATTCACAAGGTCCTTACATCAAAAGCGACATTCGGATCTATGTTGTAATAGGATATGAGTTTCATCCTTATTTACTAGATCAATCTTTCAAGATACAAAATTTACTCTTTTTTTTTTTTAAATTGCCTATGTTTTCTTTTTTTGTTCTGGAATACGAGAGAAATTTGATTTTTGTTTTTCAAATTCAAAAAAAATTAAAATTTTCTTGAAAAATACACTTAGTTAACTTCACAAAATCAATTTGTAAGAGAAAGTGAACAATGTAATGTAAGATATTCAACACAAATTCTTAAAAATACCACTATAAATATAGAAAATGGTATAATACCATTTTTAAAAAATAAACTTTTAAGCTAAGTCAACAATTTCTATTATTCTTCAAATTCAAATAATGAAGTATTTTTAATCATTCAAATTTATGGTTTAAGATTAAAAACACTTTTAAAAAAAATCATTTATCAAAAGTAGTGTTTAGATCTATATATATATATATTAAAGATTAAAAATAATTAAATAAAAATTAATTTTAAAAATAAAAAATAATTAATTATTATATCTGACTAAATTAAATGTAGTTTAGAAATTAAAAAAAATCATTAATATTTAAAGTAATTTATATTATTAATAAATAGTTTCTAAATTAGTGTATAATTAACTAGATATCAATTTAGAAACTATATATAATAATATAAAATATTTAAGAAGTTAATAACTTTTTTAAATTCTAAAATAATATTTAATTTAGTTAATATAATAACTAATTATTTTTTGTCTTTAAATTTAATTTCTATTTAATATTTTTTTATAATAATTAAAATATTTTTAATTGGTAAAATAAAACTAGATTTCTTCCTAGTTTTAAAAACTAAAAACCTATTAAATAAAAAAAAAAATTGTTTTGTTCTTTCCTTATGTCACCTACCATCATAATCGTGCTCATTGTCCTAGCTACCTATATGCTTTCATATGGTTGAAATCCCACACACACACACACAATTTTTCAAATCAAAGAATCAACAAAAGTCAATGAAAAGAGAGACTGTCACCCAAGATACACATGAGTCAAATCCAAATTTGACGCAACAAAATTTCCAATACCCCAAAAGAAAAATTGCATTTGCGCGTAACAGGTTGGTAAAGATAGCAAAGATTAAACATTATTAACAATTTTAACTAAAAAACGTGATTAAGAACGGTACAATTTGTTGGGATATAGTGTGTGGAAGCATGATCATTTCAATCAAAGATTATGAGAAATTAAAGTAATAAGAAAAATGAGAATGATACCAAACATTTTTAAATAGAGGTAAAAAAAGGTTAAACACTTACACCCCAAAACAAAAATAGAAAGTATATGAAAAGAAAGAGGAAACAAGTGTGTGTTACATTGCTTGAAGGAAGCCACTATATATAGTGGTTCTAGAAGATAACAATAATAAAAACAATTAATGATAAATAACCTCTATTTGATTACAATTAATTGTGGTAAGTAACATCCATTTGATTGCAATTGATTGTGGGAAGTAACCTCCCCACTATGTCAAGAAACGGTTAAAGGTGAGTCATAATCCACACAACGTATGGTTTAGTATTCATATAAGTATTGTTTAGGGATTTTATGATTTAAATGGAAAAGATAAGTCAACAAATGAATTTTTTAATAAATAATTAGTGGATGAAAATTTGGTTATACAAGTAATTAAAAAAATAAAGTCTATTAAACTAAAAGGTATATTTTTTATTTTAACTTTGATGTTAAAACCTATCACACTAAATATATTATGTTGCTTACGTTTATAATTAAAATATGATAATATTTATAACATTAAAATACAAATATTTTAAATTAAAAATCAAAATCTTTTACAAAAACTACTCCTTTATTAAAATTTGCATATTCTTAAATTTTCTCTCTTCTTAATTATGGTAAATGGTTTAAGTCTGTCTTCTATATATCAAAATTTCTGAAAATAACTTGATAGATTGTTTGACGATGAAGTTTGTTAGATATTTTTAATGTGTTTTTTCTTTTGATTCTTTTTCATTCTTTATATTTGATTTTTGTTGAAATATTTTGTAATTTTTTCTCTATTAAAGTTTATTAATAACAAAGTTTCCAATTTTTTTTATGTAAGTGTTTGGTTTAGGGTTTAGGGTTTATGTATATGGGTTGAGATATCTTTATATCTCCATTATATATTTATTTTTTGATAAAAAAAATCTTTCTATATGTTATTTTTTTCCCTTTCTTCTTTAGTTTTCTTATGTGAGAAATAAGTTTGGTAAAGCATTATTGAATTGAATATATATGAAGTTTCAAAAACACTTAATATATTGAATGGAAATAATGTTTTACTAAGCCAACCTTAAATGTATGAAGAAATATTTTGTTACTCTAATAGCATAAACAATTATCATTTGGGGTCAAATAAACAATTAGAATATGAAGTCACTGGAGGATTAAGATAATTATTAAGGGATATCAGAATTAGAAACTTTCTACACATCAAAGTAGAAGAAACATAGGTTCTCATTATTATTTTTTATACTTATAACAAGAGGTTTATTAATTGAGGTGATTAATATTTATTTTATGTATATTTTCTTTTTAAAAGTATATCCATAGAAGCCAAACTACGTTTGCCGAGGGTGCAGCTTTTTGAAAGTAAAGAAATAGTTTATAGGTGTGCGGCAAGTGGAATTTTTAGTTGGCTTCTTGTGGGATAACTGTGTGATTGATGGAGAGAGGATTTTTATTCCACAAATATTTTAATCCTAGGTGGGTGAATAACCAACATAATGATAAAATATACAACAACTAACATATTCTTATTATTTATCAGTAACGATATAAATAATCACCAACATTAATAATACTTTACAGTTAATTATATATATCGTTGTAATCGCATAGCTTGGTATCATTCTTTATAATTTACAATTGAAGTAGTTACTATTATATATCATAACTCAATACTTAACAATTGTTTATTATTTAGAGATTATTATTCTTTTACTAAATTAAGTTATAAATAATCTTTTATAGATGAATTAATTTTTATTTGATTGTTGGTGGTGAAGCTCGACAATCTTTCAAAAGGAAAATCGGTTATTGTCAACAATTTAGATAAAAATATTTATTACTATAATAAAATTATTAAATAGAAATCAATTTTAAAAATAATAAATAATAAATTATTATATTTATTAAATTATATATTAATTTAAAAATTAAAATGTTTTATATCTAGAATAGTTTATTACTAATAAATGATTTCTAAATTAATATTTAACTAACTACTAATTTTAAAATTTAAATAATTGATAGTTAAAATATTAATAGTTAATTAAATATTAATTTAAATTTTTTTATCAATAATAAAAACTATTTTAGATATTAATAATTTTTTAATTTATATACAATAATATGAAATTTAGTTAATATAGTATTAATAATTTTTTAGTTTTAAAATTTATTTTTATTTAATAATTTTTATGTAGTGTATAAATTTTTATACAACAAGAAGAAAGAATAAAATATAAAGTAAAATGAATAATAAATTGAAAATATGAATTGAACCATGACCTTACTGCTGTTAACGCAAGCACCAAAAATGCAAAAAGACTATATATGTGTATGACCTTCTTAAGTAAATGTGTTTTTATTTAATTTTAAAAAATAAGGTTATATAATATATCATTTGAATTGTGAAAAGATAGAAAGTGCATTCCAATTAATATTTTTTTAATATATACATCAGTTTTTTCCATCTTTATTAACATTACAGGAAATAACCATATTAATTACCACATTAATATACACATAACTCAATACTTAACACTTGTTTATTATTTAGAGATTATTATTCTTTTACTAAATTAAGTGACAAATAATCTTTTATAGATGAATTAATTTTAATTTGATTGTTGGTGATGAAGCTCGAGAATCTTTCAAAAACGAAAATCGGTTATTGTCAACAATTCAGATAAAAATATTTATTACCACAATAAAATTATTAAACAAAAATTAATTTTAAAAATAATAAATAATAAATTATTATATTTATTAAATTATATATTAATTTAGAATTAAAATATTGATTTGTATCTAGAATAGTTTATTACTAATAAATGATTTTTAAATTAATATTTAACTAACTACCAACTTTAAAATTTAAATAATTGATAGTTAAAATATGGATAGTTAATTAAATATTAATTTTAAAAAAATATTAATAATAAAAACTATTCTAGATATCAATAATTTTTTAAACTATATAAAATAATATATATTTTAGTTAATATAGAGATTAATTATTTTTTACTTTTAAAATTTATTTCTATTTAATAATTTTTATGTAGTGTATAAATTTTTATACAACAAGAAGAAAGAATAAAATATAAAGTAAAATGAATAATAAATTGAAAATATGAATTGAATGGGTAAATTCCCTATCTAGCACCATTTACACTTTTATTTCCCTAATACCCTTTTGTTTTTATTTCCCTATTTAGCACCCTTTTGTTTTTATTTTCCTATCTAGCACCTTTTTATTTTTTATTTCCCTATCTAGCACCATTTCAAAAATAAATAAATAAATAATAAATTATTATTTTTTTGATAATTTTAATTTTGAATGCATTAAAAAATAAGTATTTTTAATGTTTAAAATAGTTAAAAATATAATTAATGAATAAAGAAATGAGTTTTTACAAAATAAAAAAAGTAATAAATTTAAAATGTTTAGCTTAAAATTATTTTTTTAAGAATGAAGAAAATAAGAAATTAAACCCTACAACAACATAAAAGTTGAATCTATAAACTTAAATTAGTATTTTTATTATTATTATTGATGATGTAATCATGTTAATTTAAGTAAAAAATACAGGACATAATTATAAAAAAATACAAAGTCAACTAGTATTAATTAATAGTGGACACACAAATATTATTGAAGTGTCTACCCTAAATGCAAAATCCTAAAAAAAACTAATGCAAATGCTACACTTAATGCTTAAAAATCAGAAGAAAAAAATACAAAAATAAATAAGTATAGAAAATAAAAACAACAATAATAACATAAAAAAAACAAAAATAAATAAACAATGGCAGAAAAAAATAATAACTAAAAACATATAAGATATAAAATAAAGGCAAAACAAAATAAGATAAATATACAAGATATAAAAAAAATAAAAATTCAAACAAGATAAAGATAAGAGATATAAGGCGGTACTAAATAAGTAGATGTTGATCGTAAAAAGAAAAATAAATGAAAGATGATCATTCATTTAATATTTTTTTCAATGGTACATTAAATAGTTTGTGCGAAATGAAACATAATTAATGACGAGAAAAACACAATCCAATAATGTTGGGACATGTTCTTTTTGTGTGTCCTGGTGTTTGACAATATGAACATTTTTTTGTTCGATCATGTTGTTCTCTTATGTCCATATCAGTCCTTATTCGACTTGACTTAGGTCTCCCCTTTGAGGTTATTTTCATGTCGGGACTTGGGCATAGTATTTGACCAGTGTATGCAGGCCAATACTCTTCATTTCCGAGTTCCATCAAATAGTCTTTCGTAACATGAAATATCTGTTGCAATGTTGTTGTTTTTATTTTCTATATTTATTTATTTTTATATTTTTCTTCTTCTCATTTTTAAGCATTAAGTGTAGAAATTGCATTAGTTTTTTTTTTTAGGATTTTGCATTTAGGGTAGATAAACACTTCAATATTATTTGTGCGTTCAATATTAATTAATACTAATTGACTTTGATTTTTCTATAATTATGTCCTGTATTTTTTACTTGAAATTAACATGATTACATCATCAATAATAATAAAAATAAATACTAATTTATGTTTATAGATTCAACTTTTATGTTGTTGTAGAGTTTAATTTTTTATTTTCTTCATTCTTAAAAAAAATTAAACTAATCATTTTTAAATTTATTACTTTTTTTTATTTTTATTTTGTAAATCTCATTTATTTATACATTAATTATATTTCTAACTATTTTAAACATTAAAAATACTTATTTTTTTAATGTATTCAAATTAAAATTATAAAAAAAAATTAATTTATTATTTATTTATTTATTTTTGAAATGGTGCTAGATAGGGAAATAAAAAATAAAAGGATGCTAGATAGGAAAATAAAAACAAAAGGGTGCTAGATAGGGAAATAAAAACAAAAGAATGCTAGATAGGAAAATAAAAGTGCAAATGATGTTAGATAGGGAATGGAGCCGAATTGAACCATTACCTTATACTCTTGTTAACGCAAGAACTAAAAGTGCAAAAAGACTTTATATTGATCTTCTTAAGTAAATGTGTTTTTATTTAATTTTAAAAAAATGGGGATATATAGTATATCATTTGAATTGTGAAAAGGATACAAAATGCATTCTAATTAATATTTTGTTAATACATACATCAGTTTTTTCCATCTTTATTAATATTACAGGAAATAACCATATTAATTACCACATTAATATACACATAACATGAAAATAGAATTGTTTTGGTCTTTAAAAAATCGTTTCCTCCCCTCCAAACTAGCCAATCACTCTATAAAATACCGCCACCTACAATGCCGCTAATACTATTAATTCAATTATATATATATATATATATATATATATATATATATATATATATAATATCCGCCGTCATAAAGGTCGAATACTTATAAAGTTCAACACAACTGTGTATATTCTATAACCAAACTTTCATTGTCATTAATGACAATTATGAATAAAATGACTTACTTAAAGAGTCTTTATTAACCATAAATAACCATCATACTACCAACCCAGTGACCATTATCGAGAAGATCTATAAATACCAACTTTTCAGGAAGTACAATATATGGCATTCTATACTATTAACTCGCATACTTTGACCACATATTACTATCATTGTGTTTTTACTTAAGCATTGGAGAGTCTTTTTCTGGTGGACCCTTCCCTTTATTTGGAGACCTACTGAAAACATATTTATTGAGACATACCTATTTCTCATAGAAACGCCCTCCAAGCTTGTTTTCGGTAAGAACATTTGGCATCCACTGTGGATCCTAGTAAAACGATTATCCCAGGACCACCATAGCATTGAACATCACACAAAATTAGCTCATCACAGCACAACCTGAGTAGCCAACTTAGGGACCTTATAAGAAAGAACGAGAAAAACATGCAGGAAATAATGGAAACACCCTCGCTCAGATACAAGACAAAAATGAAAAGGACATGGCGTCCTTGACAGAGCAACACATGGAAGAAATGTAGGCATTGCAAGACTAGATAGTCTGAAAGGATGATGATCATACTAAGGACGACATGGACTTTACTGAATACATGACAAAGTCCCGACGAGGCTTTCCTGAATTCTTTGCCTGTCGGGAAAAGACACCCTCCCATGCCTATACGCATAGGTCATCATGGAGGGAGACACAGTCAACAACCGTTCCAAGGTTTTCATGGAGGGAGAGTTGAGGGTACGAACATCAGCCTTTCAAGGCGGTGTCCAATCCCCTACTCAACGAAACAATGAAGGCCAACCTTGAGGGTTTCTACCTCTTCACTGTTGAACCAAGTGGTGTTCAATGTTTTGAAGAATCCAAATCCTTTGAAGGATGATGAAGCCTATGCTTTGCTTGATGCTGCTGTGCTGGTTTAAGCTTTGTTCTGGGGTAGTTTAATGTTGTAATCAACCCTTGGATTAAATCTCAAAGCAATTAGCATCTCAATTTTAACAAAGCAAAATGTTTTTCAAACTAAGTTGAAACAACCGATTGTTTTGTCGAAACAACCGATTGTTTACACTTAGATGTTTTTGAGAAAGTTTGAAAACTGTTTTTGAATGGTGAATTTTGTTAAGTAACAAAACAACCGATTGATTCGAGGAAACAATCGATTGTTTGTTTTGAAACCATAACAGAAAAACTGTTTTCTTTGACTGAGCTTTAAATGCTTTAAATGAATACGCTCCAGTCATTAAATGCTTTGACCAATCTGTTTTAAATGCAATTAAGAGTTTGTTAAGATTTGATAACAAACTATATCCTTAGATATATTCTGAAAAACTGTTTTTATGTTTTAAGAATCTTGAAACAAAGTTTTGATCTAAGAGTTTTTCAAAGAGTTCTGAGATTGCTAAAGTGTAGAGAGATTGATCAAGGTGCTGAATAGGATTCTACTTGTATTGATTTCAAATATTCATCTGTAAAAAGTGTAATCTTTGTAAAATTGCTGAACAATTCGTGTGTGTGTTTTGGTGAGATTGGCTGTGTGTTCTTGAGGTGTTCAAGATCAGCAATCTTAGTGTTGGCCAAGGAGAGTGTGTTTCTTGAGGTGTTCAAGGTCATTCTCTTGGTTGTGGTGTAAGTGATCAAGTGGTGATTGCTTAGTGGATATCCTCAGGGTTTCTGAGAAGACTGGATGTAGCTCTTGTTTAGAGTGAACCAGTATAAACAACTGTGTACAATTTCTCTATCCCTATCTCTTTAATTTAGTTTTGTTATTTTGGAACTGGTATAAACAACCGATTGTTTCGTTAAAACAACCGATTGTTTTTCCAGCTTTGTGCTTTTGCTATTTGTTTTGGAAAAACTGAATCCTTAATCAAGGTTCTTTCAAAGTATTTTCATTCTAAGGTTAAAAGTTTGCAAAAATCTTTCTTAAACAATTCACCCCCCCTCTCGTTTAAGGCCATATATTCTAACATTCACCTCTATGGTCATGATGACCCAACTATCGCGTAGTAATATAATGGAACCTCAGATCCCAAGGCCCACATCAAGGCGTACATGATGTAGGCCAACATGTTCTCAGAGAATATGGTCGTACATTCTAGGCTCTTCCCAACTACATTGGTAAGAGTTATTGAAGCTGGAGGAAGCTTCTTCCCTACCAAGGCTTGATGTGTGTTTGATGAAGAAAATAGCTTGAGTGCTTTGAAGACTGTAATAGGTTTTCAGATTCGTTTGTAATTAGGCGTGTAATTGTGTAAGGTTGCCTTTTGCTGTATAACCCATCCTAGATGCCTAACCAAGTCTAGATCAAGCACATGATGTGGTTAAATGGTTTTTGAAAAGCTTTTTAAAATGTTTTTAACAATTTTAAATCAGTACACAAATAAATCTGTTTTATGGAGAAAGAATCTGTTTATTTCTTCTATGTTAAAAGGCTTTTCTAAAATTCTGTTAGGGCACCACAGGTAAAGTTTAGTTAGTTATTTCAGTTAAAGCTGAGCTGGTCCATTTGCTATCATTTAATCTGTTTCACTGTGAAAGAATCGGTTTGCCCTTTGGTCAGTTGAAAGGTTTTTTCATAAGTTAGTTAGGGCACCAAAAGTACAACTCAAACAGTTATTTTAGTTAGCTGAGTTGGCGGTTTTCACAAAATAAATCTGTTAAGTTCAAAAATGAAACTGTTGTTTTCATAACTACTTTTCAACTGTTTTTTGAAAAGAGGTTAGAAACTGTTTTCTATATAAAGAAAAGTCTCTCTCACATGAAAAGGTGCTGAGCAATTACGTTTTTGACAGAGATCAAACAATTTCCATGTGAGAAGAAGGATTGAAAGATTTTTGAAAGGTTTTCCAAAGAGATTTTCAAGTGTGCTTGTTCTAGGAAACCTTTGATCTTGGTGAAGGTGCTGGTGCAGTTCTGCAGCAAATTGAACTACTGGTTTTGAGTTCTTGCATCTTCTTTTCAGGTGTAATCTTTCCTTTATTCTGTTTTGTAAAGGTGTGAGTGTTAGTCACTCCTTGATAGGGTTTCTTGGAGTGCAAGGTGTGCTGAAATAGGGTTTTTCAGCTTTGTTTGTGTTGTTCTTGTAGTGTTGAAGAACTGGTGTGTTTGTAAGTAAGTGGTACTGTTTTTAGTGGATTCCACCTTGGGGTAAGGTGAGACTGGATGTAGCTCTGTATGAGTGAACCAGTATAAAAACTTGTGTGCCTTTTCTTCTCATCCCTGCACTCATTTCTGGTTTTGCTTATTTCTGTCAAGAACTAAATCTGTTCTTTTGAAATTGAATCTGTTAATTCTGGGTTGAATAAAAACTGTTCTTCCTGATCTGTTAAAGCTCTCTAATCACAATCAAGGCAGTTGTATATGCTGTTTTAATTGATCTGAAAACAAATTGTCTATTCATCAAAACCTGAGAAAGATTTATTCTCATTAAAACCTTGTGTTGAATGAAGTTGATTGATTTCTTGGCATAGCTGTATTCTTCATACTCATAAAATCCAACTAATCTGATTCTGTTATAATCCTTTGTTGATTACAATTCTAATTTGAACAAAGTCAAATTGTGCTAGACTGATCTGAAGAATCAATCTGTTTTGTGTCAAAACAATCTGTTCTTTTTTTCCTCTGGTATACTGTAAATTGTGTGTTCTTGCGAAAATTTTATAAGCTCAATTCACCCCTCCCCTCTTGAACTTAGACACTAATAAACCCAACAATTGGTATCAAGAGCTAGGGCTTGTATTTTGCTCAAGTGTGTGCATGATGTCTGAGTTTAAAATGCCTTTTGCTGAAGGTGTGTCTATTAATAGACCTCCTATGTTTGGTGGTGTTAACTATGCTTTCTGGAAAATCAGGATGAAGATCTTTATGGAGTCTATTGATATGGGAATCTGGGATGCAGTGGTCAGTGGACCTTTTATACCTATGCAGGTTGTCAAAGATGAAACAATAAAGAAGCCTTGGTCTGAATGAAGTGAAACTGAGAAGAAGAAGGCCCAATATGACTCCTTAGCCAAGAATATCATCACATCTGCACTGAACATGGATGAGTTGTTTAGAGTCTCTCAATGTAACTCAGCCAAAGAGATGTGGGATGTACTAGAGGTGACTCATGAAGAACTGATGATGTGAAACGGGCAAGGAAGCACTCACTAATTCTAGAGTACGAGCTGTTCAGAATGCAATCTGAAGAAAGTATTGCAGATGTGCAGAAACGATTTACACACATTGTAAATCACCTCACTGGCCTTGGTAAAGTCTTTGACAAGGAAGAGCTTAACATAAAGGTACTAAAATGTCTTGATAGGAGCTGGTAGCCTAAGGTAATAGCAATCTCAGAATCCAGAGATCTATCCAAGATGTCCACTGCTGCACTTTTTGGAAAGCTGATAGAGCATGAAATAGAGCTGAAAAGATTGAAAGAACAAGAAACAGTGGAGAAGAAGGCCAAAGGAATTGCTCTGAAAACAACCATGGAACATGATACAAGTGAGGAAGAGGTTGATCCTGAACATGATGAGACCGTGAGTCTACTCACCAGAAAATTCAGCAGATTTCTTAGAAAGAAAAACCGTGACAGAACTCAGCAAAGAAAGAGGTATTCCAAACAACCTAATGATTCAAATTCTTCCAATTACATGTGTTTTGGATGTGGTAAACCAGGTCATATAAAAGCTGATTGTCCAAACAATCAAAATAAAGAAAAATCAGCAAGCAAGAGGAGTGACAAAGGCAAAGGTAGAAGAGCATACATCTCATGGGAAGAAAATGATGTATCCTCATCTAGTAATTCCTCAACTGAAAGTGAAGAAGCAAATCTGTGCTTCATGGTGAATGATGAAGGATCCAACTCTGACTCAAAAAACATCAGGAGGAATCAGTGGTACCTTGACAGTGGCTGCTCAAAGCACATGACTGGTGATGTGACTCAGTTCATAAATCTGAAACTCAAAGCTGAAGGGCATGTCACATATGGAGATAACAATAGAGGAAAAATTCTTGGAAGAGGAGATGTTGGTACTAAAGACTCAACCACTATTGAGAATGTATTGTATGTTGAAGGGCTAAAACATAGTCTTCTAAGCATTAGCCAGCTGTGTGACAAGGGATACAAGGTCAATTTCGAAGCCAACACTTTCTAATGAAAATTCTGGTAAGGTGCTGTTCACTGGAAAAAGGGTAAACAACATCTATCTCCTAGACATTATAAAGAGTTGTTCTGAAAATGAGTGTTTGTTATCTAAAAATGATGAGTCATGGTTGTGGCATAGGAGGCTAGCTCATATTCACACAAATCACTTGAATAAGCTAAGGTCTAAGGAACTTGTTTCTGGTTTACCAAACATAAAGTTTCAAAATAACATATTGTGTGATGCTTGTGTAAAGGGAAAACAGATTAGAACTTCCTTTAAATCAAAAGATATGGTTTCTTCAAATAAAGCTTTGGATGTTTTGCATATGGATTTGTTTGGACCATCTAGGACTGCTAGCTTAGCTGGAAATTACTATGCTTTGGTAATTGTTGATGACTTTTCAAGATATACATGGACTTTGTTTCTTGCTTCTAAAAATGATGCATATAAAGCCTTTAAGAAACTAGCTAAGGTTCTGCATAATGAAAATGGAAATAGGATAAAACAGATTCGTAGTGATCATGGGGGAGAATTTCAAAATGCAAAGTTTGATGAATATTGTGAAAAACATGGGGTCATACATAGTTATTCTGCTCCTAGAACACCCCAACAAAATGGTGTTGTTGAAAGAAAGAATAGATCACTAGAAGAGTTAGCTAGGACTATGCTAAATGAATCTGGTTTACCTAAATATTTTTGGGCTGATGTTGTATATACTGCTTCTTATGTGCTTAACAGAACATTGATTAGACCAATTCTTAAGAAAACTCCCTATGAATTGTATAAAGGTAGGAAACCTAGCATTAGTCATCTTAGGGTGTTTGGCTGCAAATGCTTTGTTTTAAATAATGGTAAAGATAATCTGGGAAAATTTGATCCTAAATCAGATGAAGGAATACATATTGGATATGCTATAAATGGTCATGCTTATAGAGTATATAACAAAAGATTGCTTGTAGTTGAAGAATCTATACATGTTGTATTTGATGAAACAGATTTTTCTGTGCCCAAATCTGTTCTGGATGAACCTGGTATGGATGATTTAAGAACCATTATGCAACAGAATCAATCTAGTGAGCTTGATGCTACTAATCCAAATTCTATCAAAGAATCTACTGTGAATGCAGGACTGCCTAAAGAATGGAAGACTCCAAGGGATCTCACTCTTGACAATGTTATTGGTAAAATTGAGAAAGGAGTCTCAACAAGGAATTCACTCAACAATTTTTGCAGAACAGTGGCTTTTGTGTCACAGATTGAGCCTAAAAGCCTGGAAGAAGCACTGCAAGACAGCAATTGGATAACAGCAATGCAGGAAGAGCTGAACCAGTTTGAATACAATGAAGTGTGGACTTTGGTTCCAAGAAAGCATGAGATGAACATCATAGGAACCAAGTGGGTGTACAGGAACAAGATGGATGAACATGGAGCTATCACTAGAAATAAAGCAAGGCTGGTTGCTAAAGGGTATAACCAAGAAGAAGGTATTGATTTTGGTGAAACCTATGCACCAGTAGCACGTCTTGAAGCTGTCAGACTACTTCTAGCATTTTCCAGCATACAAGGTTTCAAGCTATTTCAAATGGATGTCAAGAGTGCATTTCTAAATGGCTACATCAATGAAGAGGTGTTTGTATCTCAGCCTCCAGGGTTTAAAGATCACAAAAATCCAGAACATGTGTACATGCTTAAGAAGGCCTTATATGGATTGAAGCAAGCACCTAGGCAATGATATGAAAGGTTAAGCGAATTTCTGCTCTCTCAAGGATATAGCCGTGGCAATTCTGATAAAACCCTCTTTATAAAGAAGAAAAGAGAAGATATCATACTTGTGCAAGTCTATGTAGATGATATTATCTTTGGATCCACAAATGAAGAGATGTGTGAAGACTTTGTGAAAACCATGAAAAGTGAGTTTGAGATGTCAATGTTAGGAGAAATGAATTTCTTCCTTGGACTACAAGTTAAGCAACTCAAGGATGGAATTTTCGTAAGTCAAGAAAAATACTGCAAGGAGCTGCTTAAGAGGTTTGATATGGATCAATGCAAAGCAATCAACACTCCTATTTCAACAAGCTGTCAGCTGGATCAAGATTTGGCAGGAAAATCAGTGGATCAAACTAAGTACAGGGGTTTGATTGGTTCTTTACTATACTTAACTGCTAGCAGGCCTGATATTATGTTTGCTGTGTGCTTATGTGCTAGATATCAATCTGATCCAAAGGAATCACACTACAATGCAGCAAAGAGAATTCTGAAATATTTGCAAGGATCTAAGGGTGTTGGATTGTGGTATCCTAACAAGGTATCTTTAAATTTGACTGGTTTTTCAGATTCTGATTTTGCAGGTTGCAAAGTTGATAGGAAGAGCACAAGTGGGACTTGTCACATGCTTGGATCAAGTCTAATCTCTTGGCATTGCAAGAAGCAAGCTTGTGTTGCTCTCTCCACAGCAGAGGCAGAATACATAGCTGCTGGAAGTTGTTGTGCTCAAACCTTATGGCTAAGGCAGCAGCTAAGTGATTTTGGAATTTTGTTAAACAAGATACCTATAAATTGTGATAATACTAGTGCCATAAATCTGTCTAAGAATCCTGTCATGCACTCAAGGACTAAACATATTGAAATTAGACATCACTTTCTAAGAGAACATATAGCTAATGGAACATGTGATATACAATTCATTGGTACTGAATTTCAACTAGCTGATCTATTCACTAAACCACTTGCTAAAGACAGGTTTTACTTTCTTCTAAATGAATTGGGTATTATTAGCTTAAATTGTCCTCTGCAGTGAAAATTTCAATCTGTTGTTTTATGTTTTAACATGTTTTGTTCCCTGTTTCAGAAATCACAGCTGTGACTAGGAAAGAGAAAGATTTACTTTTTCTCTCTCTCACTTTATCTTTGACTGCTTTTACGGTTATTAACCAGCAGGCCTATGCCAATTAGCTTGTGGGTATCCCAACTGATTGGATTGTGTGTAAGTGCAACAGATTTGATTTATCAAATTAAAATCTGGTTCCAATATATTCTTGTGCAAATCAATACCTGAATCTGCTGCACCACAGGAATAAAATCTGAAGCATATCAAATTGATTTTCTTTTTAATCCATAATTGCTGAAATCCGATTTAATTGATTTTCTTTTACAATTGGTGATTTCTAAAATCTGATTTAAGCTCTATATAAACCTAGCTCAAATCAGTTCTCTCTCACACTTTCTCATTTGTGCTATAAGCTGTCCAGGTTCACACTTGCTTCACCACAGGTTTCGTTTCTGTTCTGAGTGATAATCTGTGCTGTTTTTTTTCCTTCTAGAATTGTATGTTAATAAACTGGTGCAGGGAAAAACAGATTGAGCATGGCATCCTCATCACACAGAAGGAAGAAATCCAAGGAGCAATCCAGCAGTAACCAAGGCATTCTGGAGAAATGGTTTGCTGGAGATTCTGAAGCAATGACAAGGTACATCCATGAGACAAGCAGGAAGCAAGTCAATGCACCCAAAGTGCTGGAATTTTCTTGGCTGGGAGAAGAAAATCTGACTGAAGCAAAAACCTTGCTCAAGCATCAAAAGCTGAAGAACTTTCTAGAGATGACTGGAAATGTATATCCAGATTTGGTGAAAGTTTTCTACAGCAACTTGGTTCAAGATGGCAAAAATCTGGTCTCCCATGTGAAAGGTGTGAAGCTGAAGATTACAAGGGAAATATGAAGCAATATGGGAGGAATCAAATATTCTGGAATGAAGGTAAGCAAAGGGAACACTGTTGGAATCCAGGGATTCAACAAGATGCAGTTTTACAGAAGTTGTGTGAGGAATCCTGCTGAACCAGTGGCTAGATTTCATGTTGGAAATCTCACAATCATTCCAAGACGTCTTGCCTACATCATTGCTTGGCAGCTTACTCCAAGAGGAAGTAATCATGCAACTCTCCATGAAGAGGACTTGATTTTGCTGTACTGCATCATGAATCAACTCAAGGTAAATTGGGTGAGTACTATGGTAGAGCATATGCTCAAATCCACAAGGTTACCAGGCTATCGCTTTCCATATGCAATTTTTGTGTCAAAGCTAATTGATTACTTTGAAGTTGACACTACAAATGAAAGAAATGACACAATTAAGGCAGCAAGTGAGATAGACAACTCCACTCTCCTCAAGATGGGCTTTCAAAAGGAAGATGACAGCTGGATATTCAGAAGGAATGCTGGAAACAGAGCTGAAAATGAAGCAGCTGATCCAGAAAATGAAGAAGAAAATGCTGATGGAGTGCAGAACATGGATGCATCACCAGTACACTCTGCTGGACATGAGGATATTACTGCTTCAAGTCAAAATGCAATGGTTGCATATGAGGAACCTGAATACAGAGGTGAACCTCTGCCTATGTTTGAAAAACAAGTGCTAAGCAGGCTGGACACACTCACATATGAGCAGAAGGCACACTATGAAATGACTTACGCCAGGTTTCAACACTTGGATGACCAACTTGAAGGAGTTCAAGTGCAGCTAGCTGAGCTTTATTACAACAGCAAGTGATCCTATTTCCAAGTCTTTATCTTTTATATGTTGTTGCACAATTTAGGATTAATCTGTTTTGTCTTTATTCTGCACTGGTTTTTAGTTGATTTGTGGTTTGTAATGGACCTCTATGTTGGTTTTATTTGAACTGTTATGTATGGCTATAATTTCTTTGGTATCTTGTGCTCCCATTATATTTGATGAATCCAAAGGGGGAGAAGAATAGCCTGAAACAGGTTCTGCAGTTGATATTCACAGAGGTTGCTGATATGATTCAGCTGTTAAATCTGCAGGTACATCAATTCTAAAATCAGTTTGTTCTGCCTTGACACCTGTGTATTTTTTTTGTATATAGTATTGTACAGATTTGGTCATGATCTTTCTTCAAAGCTGTGCAAAGCAAAGGGAATTTGTCTCCATCAAACAGGGGGAGATTGTTGAAGCTGGAGGAAGCTTCTTCCCTACCAAGGCTTGATGTGTGTTTGATGAAGAAAATAGCTTGAGTGCTTTGAAGACTGTAATAGGTTTTCAGATTCGTTTGTAATTAGGCGTGTAATTGTGTAAGGTTGCCTTTTGCTGTATAACCTATCCTAGATGCCTAACCAAGTCTAGATCAAGCACATGATGTGGTTAAATGGTTTTTGAAAAGCTTTTTAAAATGTTTTTAACAATTTTAAATCAGTACACAAATAAATCTGTTTTATGGAGAAAGAATCTGTTTATTTCTTCTATGTTAAAAGGCTTTTCTAAAATTCTGTTAGGGCACCACAGGTAAAGTTTAGTTAGTTATTTCAGTTAAAGCTGAGCTGGTCCATTTGCTATCATTTAATCTGTTTCACTGTGAAAGAATCGGTTTGCCCTTTGGTCAGTTGAAAGGTTTTTTCATAAGTTAGTTAGGGCACCAAAAGTACAACTCAGATAGTTATTTCAGGTAGCTGAGTTGGCGGTTTTCACAAAATAAATTTGTTAAGTTCAAAAATGAATCTGTTGTTTTCACAACTACTTTTCAACTGTTTTTTGAAAAGAGGTTAGAAACTGTTTTCTATATAAAGAAAAGTCTCTCTCACATGAAAAGGTGCTGAGCAATTACGTTTTTGACAGAGATCAAACAATTTCCATGTGAGAAGAAGGATTGAAAGATTTTTGAAAGGTTTTCCAAAGAGATTTTCAAGTGTGCTTGTTCTAGGAAACCTTTGATCTTGGTGAAGGTGCTGGTGCAGTTCTGCAACAAATTGAACTACTGGTTTTGAGTTCTTGCATCTTCTTTTCAGGTGTAATCTTTCCTTTATTTTGTTTTGTAAAGGTGTGAGTGTTAGTCACTCCTTGATAGGGTTTCTTGGAGTGCAAGGTGTGCTGAAATAGGGTTTTTCAGCTTTGTTTGTGTTGTTCTTGTAGTGTTGAAGAACTGGTGTGTTTGTAAGTAAGTGGTACTGTTTTTAGTGGATTCCACCTTGGGGTAAGGTGAGACTGGATGTAGCTCTGTATGAGTGAACCAATATAAAAACTTGTGTGCCTTTTCTTCTCATCCCTGCACTCATTTCTGGTTTTGCTTATTTCTGTCAAGAACTAAATCTGTTCTTTTGAAATTGAATCTGTTAATTCTGGGTTGAATAAAAACTGTTCTTCCTGATCTGTTAAAGCTCTCTAATCACAATCAAGGCAGTTGTATATGCTGTTTTAATTGATCTGAAAACAAATTGTCTATTCATCAAAACCTGAGAAAGATTTATTCTCATTAAAACCTTGTGTTGAATGAAGTTGATTGATTTCTTGGCATAGCTGTATTCTTCATACTCATAAAATCCAACTAATCTGATTCTGTTATAATCCTTTGTTGATTACAATTCTAATTTGAACAAAGTCAAATTGTGCTAGACTGCTCTGAAGAATCAATCTGTTTTGTGTCAAAACAATCTGTTCTTTTTTTCCTCTTGTATACTGTAAATTGTGTGTTCTTGCGAAAATTTTATAAGCTCAATTCACCCCTCCCCTCTTGAACTTAGACACTAATAAACCCAACAATTGGTATCAAAGAATGAGACTTCAATTAATATCTCTCTTTGTAATATCTTTTGTATAAAAGGTAGAATGTTTAAATATATAGCTTTTAGGAAGGTGCTTAGAGGGAAACCTTAGATACCTCTTTTGTAAAAGCATCTTTAGGCATTAGTTTAGAATTTTCTAGAAGGGGACTCTTCATGCTTCATTTAGGCGTTATTAGTAAGTAACATATGAAGAGTCTTTTGGTTAGCTTGTGTTGTAAGCTTCATGACCGACCCTTGCTCCTATAAAAGGAGGGCTTGGGTCCTTCATAATTCAGAATTGGAATTTGTAGTATCAAAACTCTCTCAAATTGGTGATTGAGTGTAGTTAGAACTTGTTTTCTCCTCTTCCTAGTCTCATCTTGAGTGCCTTGGTTCTCTTAAGTGGTGGCATTGCACACTTATCTTTGAGCATTCACACTTCAAGTGGCCTGTTCATCAACCAAGAACTACAACCACATAAGTCTTCTTTCTTCTCCATCTTCTCCTTCCATTTCCGTGCTTATATGAACTCTTAAACATGTCTTAGGTTCCTTTCATGCTTTCTATTTGGTGTTCTAGCTTAGTTTCTTGTTTCAATCGGTTCATCTTCTTTCTTCTTTGCTTTTGTTCGGTGCATTTCATTTGTGAAGCATTTCAATCGGTTCCTTTCATTTCTTAAGCAATTTAATCGGTTCATTTGTATTCTAGCACCTTTTAATCGGTTCAATTGACAAGAAATGGGACTTCCATGTGAGTTTGGTGTTTGGTGCAAGTTTTGGTGAGTTCTTGAAACATAGAACATTGATCCACTTCTATTAAAGTGCCTATTCAATCTCCAACTCAAGTTGATTCCATAAAATGTCAAAGAATCATCTCTATCTTGCTATTGGAATCATATCATGTGGTATCATGAGTCTTAGGTTTGTTCTTGTTTGATTTTGAGTTCTTTTGCACTTTTAATTCAAGAACTTTACATTCTTGTTCTTATCTTTCTGTTTTAGGTTTATTTTTTAGTATTTCTTGCTGTTTTCTTGATTTTAATATCATGTGTTTGTGTCATTTTAATTTTTGAATCCTTATAAGTTTTGTCATAGTCATGTTTTTCCAAGAATGTTATCAATTCTTTGTAGTCCTTTTGTTGTAATTTTTTGTTTCCTGATTTTGTGTAATACAGTTTTCTGTGTTTGATTCTTGATCATTTGTTGCATTTTCTGTTTAGTATTGAGTTCATACTTGTATTTTAGATCTATACAAGTTCTTACACATCATTTCCATTATGTCTTTGCTAGTTCTTAATTATGTTTTTCATTCCTGTTAGGATTCCTCTGTTTTCTGCAAATGTGCTGACTGTTTTGCCTTATAGCAATTGATTTAGTTACTGGAAATTTCTGAAATTCTGGATTTGTGTTCGTCAAGGTGTTATAAAAGAGTAGAAAAAAAGAAGTACTTCAAAATTCAAAGTACAAAAAAAATGATACATAAAATACAAAAAGTGTGTAATTCTGCACAAAAAAAAAACGGTAATCTGGCAGCGATTTTAGAAAATTTATCATAATTAAATGGCTTACTGTTTTTGAGTAATTCCAGTGCCATTGTTGAGCTAAGATCTTGAATTTTCAGTGGTTACAATTTCATAATCCAGTTCCCTCTATATCATTCCAGATAAATTTGTAAACATCACGCACAATTTGCACAAAAATATTTTCCAATAGTTCTGTTTTTGTTTTCTTCATCTAATCTAGTGCTTTTATTTAGGTCTCTTTTGTGTGCCTTCTTTTTCATTGAGTATCTTATTTTCTTGCTTGTCTTTTCTTCACTAATCTTTGAGTTTGTCATAAATCTAGTATTCCTTTTGTTATAGCCTTTTCTTGTTTATACCTTTTCTTGATTGTTTTTCTTTGTTCATTGGTTTTGTGGTGATTTGCTTTGAGATTTGTGCTATTACTTTGACATCTTTCATTTGAGGTTACTAAAGGCCTGAAGATCAGCTTGGTAAAGGGGAGTATTCTTTCTTTGGAGTGTTTTAAGTGATACTTCACTTCGGCATTTTGATCTAATTGTTGCTAACTTTCTTTTCTTAACATTGTTTGCTATTTTGTTTGCTGTTTTCTTTTATAAATGGCTTCATATTCCAGCAGTGATTCTTCCAAACAGCATTCTCCTAGTAGAGCTTCTGTTCTTGGTGAATTAAAGGAAGCAAAACGAACCATTACTCTCAAAGATGAAGCTATAAGAAGGTTGGAGGAAAAATTACAAAGAGTTGACATGAAGCAAACTAGGTCCTCTAATTCTATCAATGGAGAGCGTCATTCTCATAGACTTTCATCTAGAGGTTCTTCCAATGATCATGGCCATGAAGAGGAACATAGAAGAAGGGGACATCATCACCATTTTCATGGATATAGACCTCATGCTCATGGAGATAGAAATTACCGTGAAGATGGATATCATCAAGAAGCCAAGTCTCAATTTTCTTTTATAAAAGTACATAGCTTTAGTGGTGATAGTGATCCTAATGTGTATTTAGATCGGGAAGCTAAGGTTGACCATTATTTTCATGTGTATAAGGTCCAATATGACCATAAACTTAGGATAGTTTCTTTATCCTTTTTGGACTATGCCAAAGAATGGTGGCATAACATTGTAATGGACATTATATATAACAAGAGACCTCCAGTGGTTTCTCGGAATGATTTGAAAGAGTGTGTGCGCGCGAGGTTTGTTCCTCCTTCTAGGAAGGAACACTTGTTGAAGTTCCAAAGGCTTCCCCAAGGACATAGGATGGTAGATGAATACTTTAAAGATTTTGAAACAACTTTGACTAAAATGAATATGCATGCTAATGAAGAGTCAAAGATAAAATGGTTTGTACGTGGTTTGATAAGAGATATTAGAGACTTTGTAGAATTAAATGAGTACTCTTCTTTAAAGAGAGTGTTTCGCATAGCCATCAAGGCGGAATCATATCTTTTGAAAACAACTTTCAAAAATACTCATGATGATGGTTTCTACAACTCTTCTAGGAAGGATGCAAACAAAATTTCTTCTCGAATTTCTCCTTCCAATTTTTCCAAACAAACCATGTCTCCAAAAAAAGTTTCTACTACAAATCCTTCTACTCCTAAGTCACCTACCAAAACTTCAAATATCAAATGTTTTAAATGTTTAGGTTTTGGGCACATAGCTCTTCATTGTCCACAAAAGCAAACCTTAATGATAAACAAAGTAAAACAAGACCTAACTCACCCACCTACCACAAGTAAAAATGAAAAAAGACAAAGAAGGCCAAGTTGACATGGGTCTTATCCTTTCACATCCAAGGTGTTTTCCTTCCTTATCTTTTTCATTACCCAAGGTTCCTATTTCAACACCATCTTGGTTAAAAAATGTTAGGGATGATTTTTTCATACCTCCTAATGGTTTTCACCATTTAAGAGGTCTTTTTCCAAAACATATCATCATTCCCAAACAAATTTTTCCAACTTGGTCGATTTATAGAATCTCCTTTTCTGAAATCCCATTGTTTACAAATGCTAAGTCATGTTTACCTTTTTCTTCCACTTTTAATTGTAAAAATAAACTGACTTTGTTATATGCAGGGATTCAGAATTCGTGGACGAATTCTCTCCAACTCGAGGAGTATGATGGAGATCCAATAGGAGAGGCTTTTATTAATGAAGGAAGAGGTCATTCACCCACATATTTGAAGTTCTTCCTTCTAGTCTTCTCAAAATTAAAAGAAGACATAAAATAAAGAGAGCATCAAGCCTAAAGTCAAAGAAGTCTACGTGCTTTCAAAGAATGGGACTTCAATTAATATCTCTCTTTGTAGTATCTTTTGTATAAAAGGTAGAATGTTTAAATATATAGCTTTTAGGAAGGTTCTTAGAGGGAAACCTTAGATACCTCTTTTGTAAAAGCATCTTTAGGCATTAGTTTAGAATTTTCTAGAAGGGGACTCTTCATGCTTTATTTAGGCGCTATTAGTAAGTAGCATATGAAGAGTCTTTTGGTTAGCTTGTGTTGTAAGCTTCATGACCGACCCTTGCTCCTATAAAAGGAGGGCTTGGGTCCTTCATAATTCAGAATTGGAATTTGTAGTATCAAAACTCTCTCAAATTGGTGATTGAGTGTAGTGAGAACTTGTCTTCTCCTCTTCCTAGTCTCATCTTGAGTGCCTTGGTTCTCTCAAGTGGCGGCATTGCACACTTATCTTGGAGCATTCACACTTCAAGTGGCGTGTTCATCAACCAAGAACTACAACCACATAAGTCTTCTTTCTTCTCCATCCTCTCCTTCCATTTCCGAGCTTATATGAACTCTTAAACATGTCTTAGGTTCCTTTCATGCTTTCTATTCGGTGTTCTAGCTTAGTTTCTTGTTTCAATCGGTTCATCTTCTTTCTTCTTTGCTTTTGTTCGGTGCATTTCATTTGTGAAGCATTTCAATCGGTTCCTTTCATTTCTTAAGCAATTTAATCGGTTCATTTGTATTCTAGCACCTTTTAATCGGTTCAATTGACAAGAAATGGGACTTCCATGTGAGTTTGGTGTTTGGTGCAAGTTTTGGTGAGTTCTTGAAACATAGAACATTGATCCATTTCTATAAAAGTGCCTATTCAATCTCTAACTCAAGTTGATTCCATAAAATGTCAAAGAATCATCTATATCTTGCTATTGGAATCATATCACTTTGCACCCAATTTCTAGCCAGGTTCGCCCACTGTAAACCAATAGTGGCAACTTCAACATCTTTTCACAACGTTGTGTAGGGAAAAGGTGAAGGCTTGAGGCAGTACATGGCTCGATTTGCCCAAACCATGTTGAACATTCTTGACTTGCACTCGGTGGTGGCCATGCCTAGAAAAATTCTTAGATACCTTGTACTCAGTGCCTCCAGAGAACATGGACCAACTGCGGGCGAAGGCAACAAGATACATCAGCATCGAGGAGAATGCAGATTCTTAGAGAAAGGCTATGAAGGCACCAACCTCCACAACACAACAAAAGGGATAGTCCTTCAGGAGATTTGTAACTTGGAGCTTGTCCAGTTACCATCTCCGGCCCCAAACAATCCTTCAGGAGATCCCACTAAGCATTGCATCTATCACTGAGACTAAAGGTATAACACAAAGGAGTGTTTTAAAGTGAATGATCTCCTAGAAGAGTTAGTTAGATCATGGGCATTAAACTGATTCATACATCAGGTCCATAACGACCATGACAGGAAATATTTTTTGGGGTCGTGGTCATGGACGAAGAGGAAGACACGGTGGTCGAGGTTGGGGCTCATACTGAGTGGAAACTCCCAAGAGAAGTAGATTCAGGACTGCTCAACTTGAGGAAGGAGAATCCCATCACGAACAAGAAAACCCAAGAATGCTCAAAGTCAGCATAGGGCGTGGAGATATCAACACCATAGTTTGAGGTTTTGCGGGCGGTGGACATACGAGCTTGGCCAAGAAAAAGCATTTTAGGAGCATCAACTCGGTCAGCCTCCTACCACCTCGTTCCTTGCTAAACATCTTCTTCACCAATGAATATTTCTCATTCGAGACCCCAAGCCAGACGATCTAGTGGTAATCACGACCACTATCACAAACTGTAGGGTGAGAAGGATCCTGATGGATCAAGGAAGTTCATTCGACGCCTTATTTTACAAGTTGAACTCTCCAACCTCTAGAGGAGAGGTATCAGGTTATTGAAAAGCTCATACTAGCATTAGTATTCTTCTCACTACTGCCAAGACACTACTTTTGCAGCTTCAACATCACGACCCGGGAAAACTACCTGGTCAGAAAAATCCTCCAAAAACCCGAACTTACAGGTCGAATGACGGTGTGGTCGGTGGAGTTGTCTGAGTTTGAATTAAGCTACGAAGGAAGGGGATCAATGAAAGCCCAATTTCTAATGAGAACACAGGCGGGAAAGCGCTTGTGTATCCACATTTTTTACTTTTATCATAAAAAATAAATACAAATAAATTTATGATACACATATTTATAATATTTAAATAATATATTTTATAATTTATATTATCTCATTATTTATTATATATTAAATAGTAAATACATATAAATTTATGATAAAAATAAAAAAATATATAAATAAATACGCATTACAAATTATAGTTATTTTTTATTTATTTGATTTTTCACCTAAAGTCTTCTTACTCAAACTCACCATGTGTGGATTTCTAACCATAACACTAATTACGTGTTTATTTTTATGTTATTTTTTATGATAAACCTAATGGAAAGAGTGGAATAAAAAAAAATTATTTAAAAAAAAATTATTTTCAAAATAATTAATTATAAATATATAAAGTTCAACACAATTGGTTCTCTACAAATAATTATATTAACATATTATATAAATATTAATATTTATAAATATAGTTATTAATGAAAGATATATTCAAAATTATTTATAGTATTTAAGGTAAACTTTTTCATATTTTTAATATTTATAAATGTGCTGGACCAGAGCGCTCAGAACTCAGCACTCGGTGGTCAGATCTCGGTGCATGGCAAAGGCAGGTTAGCTCGGCTATTGGGCTAGTATAATGGGTCATGTGACTGGGCCCCGGTTGTATGAGTTAGCCATTTTTCGTCTAGGCGGCTAGCGAAGGGTAATTGTGGACCTAGGGGTGTATTTAGTACGTATGGGGTATAAGTTGAGTAAGTGTTTTCTTTTAAACCTAAGCCCATGTGTGTTAGGGCACGTAGAAGTTAGGTTGCTTGTATAATGAAAGGTAGCTTAGCACCACAGAGAGGGTGCCTACGTAAATAGACTGGACCCCTAATGTTGGTACATGAGTTGGTACCGTGGTGGTTATTCTGTTATTATTTTATGCACTCCCTGGAGGAAAGATTCAATTCTGTTGCAGCACCGTGAGAGTGTGCCCTTGAACATAATATTTTCCTGTTGAGTATGCTTTCAGTTGAGATTAGATTCTCATGATGGAAAGTTGTTATAAGAGGTAAGCTATAAAAGGGGTTTGAGACCCCAGGTAAAGGTACGTTGTTTCTAAGACTGAAACTTACTACTTCTTAAACTCTTATAAGCCATGTACTGACTTGATCGTCGAAGTGCAATCAACAGGTAGGGCCCCCTCTATTTCAACGGAGCTACATTCTAGAGCAGCAAAAGATAGGACGAACTTGTGAAGAAACAGATAGAGCTAGAGCTTGTCATCAAAGTAACCGGCGAGCAAGTCAACCGGCAACAACATTTGGTGCCCATCGTGGGGCCCGATAAAACCAGGTCCCACTCATAATTGTGCTCGAGGTTCTAAAAGTGATGAGGAATACAAGGCAAGGTCCATTGGGATTTGATGGGAATGGCAACCCTACCATACAACAACTTATGGAAACCGTGAATTCTCTCTAGGAGGCAATGACAACATCTAAGGCTGAACAAGAGAGACTCATTGCGGAAGCCCAAGCTGAGCAGCTGCTCAGGCAAGACCAACTAAAGGAGGAGATAGACGCGTCTCGAGCAAGCAAGGACGAGTTACGCAAGACCAATGAGGAATTGCGTAGGAGTATACAACAACTTGACGAACATTCCGCAGGGGAGCGAGACCCGATTTTCCAACTATGGGCCCGCCCCAAACCATTTTCGCAGGCGAATATGGATGCTGCCATACCAGCCAACTATATAATGCCCAAGATTACATTCACAGGTGTAGAAGATCCCGAGAGCCACTTAACAACATTCAACGCCTAGATGATCATTTAGGGAGTTACTGATGTCATACATTGCAAGATGTTCATGGGTACGCTCACATGCACGACATTATAGTGGTCTGTTAGCCTTTCTGATGGCCACATAACCTCCTTCGACCAGTTTTCCGAATTGTTCAGGGAACAATTCATCGTTAACCAAGCCCGACCGCCAGTCCCCTTTGACCTTTTCGGTGTAAAGCAAAGACATGGAGAACCTTTGAAGGACTTCCTGAACAGGTTTGGGGCGTGTATAGTAAGGCTCCAAACCCAGGATGTCAGGACAGTTCAACGATTTGCTGATCAGAAATTCAGCAAAGACGTTTGGGGAGATACGACGACAAGTTGTCGCTCACATCGCTGCCGAAGAGGCGGTATCTATGAAGAGAGACAACACACACCTAGGGCAAGCCAAGCCCAAAGAGAGCATCCGAGCTCAACTTCTGAGGGTCCATGAAGCTGTGACCGAGAAGAGGTCAGACGTACGGTGAGCACCCAACGCATCCAGAAAGAACCAACCTAGGACGAAGGCAAGAGATGATCTGCCTTTCCACCCAAAGTTCTGGATGACTTACAAGGAGCTGTTGGGTATGCCAAGAATGGCGGAAAACCTGAGGTTCCCCTCAAAATCTAACAGGAACTTGGGGCCGCGCAAGGAGGCCTTGTGCGACTTTCACAAGTGGTTTGGGCATGACGTGGAACCTTGTATAACCTCGGGCTACCAGCTAGTTGGCTTGATAAAAGATGGATTTTTGAAGGAGTATCTGGAAGGGAGCCAGGAGTGGTCGAAGGAAGAGACTATTTCAGTGGACCAAGGACATGAGGTACCTGTCCACGATGAGCTGAACACCATATTGGGAGGATTTTCAGGAGGGGGTTGTTCCGCCTCCAAACATAAGAAGTACACGAGAGAGGTGATGATAGTAGAGGCGTGGGAGGCTGACCAACTAGCCGAACCCGACCTTTGCTTTACAGTGCTGATTTGGGGGACGTGGTCCCACACGAGGATGATCTAGTGGTGATCTTCGTCGTCACCGTGGGAAGAAGAGTACATTGAGTTCTCACTGACCAGGGGAGCTCAGCTGATGTGATGTTTTAGATAACATTTAATAACTTGCAGTTGTCACCTGACCAATTGAGACTGTATGATGGTTGCTTGTTTGGCTTTGCTGGAGATCAGGTGAAGGTGCGGGGACATGTTAATATGAACCAAATCCATAAGAAGAGGACCATGGATGCTAAATTTGAAGGGTCATCTCAACCAGCAAATGGAGATTCCATCAATAGGAGGAATGGTCAAGGACCACAACACTTGAAGTTCTTCTTATTAGTATTCTTAACATTGAGGCCCAAACAAAAGATTAATAAGAGCAAGGACACAAGCATTAGTAGATGAGCTTCAATTGATATATCTTTTTGTAATATCTTTAGAATAGATTTAAAATAGAACATAAAAGAGAAGTAGTGGAAAAGTCACGTTTTCTAGAATATGAGTGATTTGTTTGGGGTGGCATTTTCAATGCCTTTTTTACTTCCCTTTGCCTTGTTATGACCGGCCCTCTACTCTATATAAAGAGGTGCTTGGCTCTTGTAAAGAGACATTGGATATTGAATTTTGAAAGTAAAGTTACTCTTCTCAAATTGAGAGAGATTTTGTGAGACTTGTTCTCCTTCTCCTAGTCTTATCTTGTGAGTATTTGGGAGCTCTTAAGTGGCGGCAACCTTCACTCATCTTGGAGCCTATTCACCTTCCAAGTGGCGTGTTCATCTTCCCTAGCATCAACCACGTAAGTCTTTCCAACCTTTCATCTTCTTCTTCCATTTTCATTCCATATCAAACTCTAAACATGTCTTGTTCATTTGTTCTTATTTTCAATCGGTAAAAAGTTGTTATCCTTGATTTTAATTCCGTAGTTTGTTGTTATTTCTTGTTTTAATCGGTTGGAATTGCTTGTTTTGATGTTCTATTGGGTTCATGTGTCTTAGTTGTATTTTCAATCGGTTCATCTTCTTGAAATGGGTTTCTATTCGGTTTGTGTTGTTCTTCATTATCTTTGTTTGTGTTCTTGAATTGCTTAAGAATCTTGATCCTAATTCTTAAAAGTGTCAACTAATGAATCATCTCCTAATCAACTCACATCACATGTGAAGCTGAGGACAACCTTTTCAGATGGCGTCTCATCTCGCACAATTAGTATCAGGTATTTAGTGGTTAATGTTGTTTCGGCCTATAACTTACTTTTGGTTAGGCACGAGGTGAGGCACGGTGGCCTCGATGAGGCACATGAAGATGAAATTGCCTTCTCTCGAGGGAGCGGTCATCATCATCAAGTTTGACCAAAAGGCGGTGAAGAAGTGCTACGAGAACAGCCTGAAGAACAGAAGAGGAGTGTGTACAGTCTCCGTCCAGGCGCAGATGCCAGAGGTGATCACCCGAGATGAGGTCACCAACGAAAGGTGACCTAGGCCTGCTGGTGAGGTTCAAGAGAAGGTGATCACGGGGAAGAAGTTCAAGCTTGGCACATCGCAAGGCCAAGAATTGCAAGACAAGATCAGTAACGTGATAGCGAGACACATGAGTGCTTTTGCCTGGTCTTCTACAGACATGCCCGAATAGATCCTGAGTTCTTGTGTCATAGACTCACCATGGATGAGAAGGTCAGGCCATTAATATAGAGAAGAAGAAAGCTCGACAAAGAGAGACGTCTAGTCATCAAAGAGGAAACTCAGAAGCTCTTGAAAGTTGGTCACATAAGGGAAATTCAGTACCCTAAGTGGCTAACAACGTGGTATTGGTGAAGAAGGCAAATGGAAAGTGGAGGATGTGCATCGACTTTATAGACCTGAATAAGGCCTGTCCCAAGGATTTGTATCTGCTGCCCATCATAGATTCCTTGGTGGACAACGCTTCAGGTTGCCGACTGCTGAGCTTTCTATACGCGTTGTCGGGGTACAGTCAGATCCGTTTGCACCCCCATGATGAGTGCAAGACCGCCTTCATGACGGAGCTCTCTAACTATTGTTATAAGGTCATGGCTGAAGAATGTTGGTGCCACCTATCAGAGGTTGATGGACAGGATTCTCGCCTCCATGATTGGGAGAAATGTACAAGCATATGTAGACGACATGGTCGTCACCTCGACAGAAAAGGACCAGCACGTCGCTGATTTGGAAGAGCTATTCACAACAATAGCTAGGTATAATCTAAGGCTGAATCCAGATAAGTGTGTGTTTTGGGTAGAAGCAGGAAAGTTCTAGGGCTTCCTGCTTACTAAACGAGGGATTGAAGCAAACCTGGACAAGTGTGCAACAATCATAGGGATGATGAGCCCTGCCACGGTGAAGGAAGTACAGCAGCTGACTGGGAGTATGACCGCCTTCTCCAGGTTCTTATTAGCAGGAGGAGATAAGGGGTACCCTTACTTCCAGTGCTTGAAGAAGAACAACCGTTTTACATGGATCCACGAGTGTGAGGACGTGTTCCTCAAGTTGAAGGAGTACCTGGCCAACCCACCTATCCTATATGTTCTACCTCTACCCTTAAAATGTTTTAAATGTTTAGGTTTTGGGCACATAGCTTGAAATTGTCCTTCTAAGAGAACCATGATGGTAAAAGTGGGGGGGGGGGGGGGGGGGGGGGGTTGTTGTTGTGAGTGACCATAGTTTCCAATCCTCAAGGTCTAGTTCCCCTACCTCTTCCAAAAGCCAAAGTGAGGATGAGTATGAGTGGCCTTATGAAGGTGATTTGTTAGTAGTAAGGCGCATGCTTGGACAAGTTCAAAAACCTTTTGATGAAAGTCAAAGGGAAAATATTTTTCATACAAGGTGCCTTATTAATGACAAATCATGTTCATTAATTGTAGATGGGGGTAGTTGCACCAATGTGGCAAGTACAAGAGTGGTGGAAAATCTTGGATTAACCACCATCTCTCATGCAAAGCCCTACAAGCTCCAATGACTTAGTGAAGAGGGAGAAATAGTTGTTAATAAAGAAGTCATCATAGTCTTCTCAATTGGAAAATATAAAGATGAGGTTTTGTGTGATGTTGTGCCAATGGAAGCCACCCACATTCTATTAGGAAGACCATGTCAATTTGATAGAAAAATTTTACATGATGGCCTTACTAATAATTTTTTTTTTACCTTCCAAGGGCATAAGATAAATATTGAAATCTCTCTCTCCAAAAGAGGTACATGAAGACCAAGTTAAAATGAAAGAGAATAGAGAAAATGTAAAAAAAAAATGAGCAAAATGAAAAAAAGAGTGTTAAGAAAAGCCTTCTCATCTCCTCCAAAGAGGTCAAAAAGGTAAGGCTAGCTCACAAGGCTATCTTTATAGCTTATCCTAAGAAAAACCTTGAGAATGAGTTGGTGGTAGATAGTTCTAAATGTTTGGATCCTTTGGTACAGGAGTATCAAGATGTGTTCCAAGAGCCTCCCAAAGGATTACCTCCTCTAAAGGGAATTGAACATCAAATTCATTTCATACTCGGGGCTTCTTTACCAAATAGACCATCATATAGAACCAACCCAACCGAGGCTAAAAAAATTCAACAACAAGTTTAGGATTTCATAGCTAAGGGGTGGGTCCAAGATAGCAAGAGTCCTTGTGTTATGCATGTGATTCTTGTCCCTAAAAAGGATGGTAGTTGGAGGATGTGTACGGATTGTCGTGCAATAAATAACATAACCATCAAGTATAGGCATCCCATTCCTAGATTAGATGACTTGTTGGATGAGTTACACGGGTCTCAAATCTTCACCAAAATTGATCTTGAAAATGGGTATAATGAAATCCAGATTAAACTGGGAGATGAATGGAAAACCGTTTTTAAGACCAAGTTTGGGTTGTATGAGTAGTTAGTCAAGTTTGGGTCACCTCATAGCTTATTTTAGTGAGAAACTCAAAGGAAGTCACCTCAATTACTCCACGTATGACAAAGAGCTTTATGCTCTTGATAGGACCTTGCAAAATTGGCAACACTATCTTTTTCCAAAAGAGTTTGTGATACATAAGCAAGGAAAGTCTAATGTGGTGGCATATGCTCTTTCTAGAGGACACACCTTGCTTAATGTTTTGGACACTCAATACTTGGGGTTTGATCCAATCAAGGAAATTTACAAAGATAACCTTGATTTTTCTCTCATCTTTCAAGAGTGGTCAAAGGATGGCCACAAAGAATTTATCATACATGATGGTTTTCTCTTTAAAGGGAAAAGACTTTGTGTGCCTCAAGGATCTTTGAGACAATCTCTTGTTAGAGAGGCACGTGAGGGTGGTTTAATGAGACATTTTGGGGTAGCAAAAACCTTAAATACATTGCATGAGCATTCTTTTGGCCCCACATGCGCAAATCTGTACATAGCTTATGTGTTAAGTGCATAACATGTGGGAAGGCTAAGTCTAAGGTGCAACCCCATGGTTTATATACCCCTCTTCCCATCCCGGTCATGCCTTGGGTAGACATCTCTATGGATTTCATTTTAGGTCATCCCAAGACATTTAAGGGTATGGATTCTATCTTTGTGGTAGTAGATCACTTTTCTAAAATGGCCCATTTTATTCCATACCACAAAGTAGATGATGCTTGTTATATTGCAAATCTCTTCTTTAAGGAAGTTGTTAGATTGCATGGGCTTCCTAGAAGTATTGTATCTGACAGAGACTCTAAGTTCTTGAGTCACTTCTGGAAGACATTATGGGGAAAACTTGACACTAAAATTTTGTTTTCTACTACTTGTCATCCCAAAACTGATGGCTAGACAAAAATGGTCAATAGAATTTTGCCCCAAATATTGAGATGCCTTATTTTTGGGAACCCAAGGGTGTGGGAAAATTTACTTCCTCATATTGAGTTTACTTATAATCGAGTAGTTAACTCTACTACTTCTCACACCCCTTTTGAGGTTGTGTATGGGTTTAATCCCCTCACACCCCTTGACCTACTTCCTATTCCTATACTTGATGAGGTGTTGTGCAAGGATGGTATTGAAAAAGCATCGTTTAACTTGCACCAACACATCAAATGCCAAATTGAAAGGAAGGTAGGCAAGTATGCGCAACACGCCAATAAGGGGCGCAAGGCATTGATCTTTGAACCCGGGGATTGGGTTTGGCTTCACTTGAGGAAGGATCGCTTTCCTACTCAAAGGAAATCCAAACTCCTACCACATAGTGATGGTCCTTTCCCAATCATCAAAAGGATCAATGACAATGCTTATGAGTTAGATTTACCTAACATGTATCTAGGGAGTCATTCTTTTAATGTTAGTGATCTAACTCCTTTCTCTACAGGTGTTGCAAATTCGTGGACGAATTCTCTCCCACTCGGAGAGCATGATGAAAACCTAGGAGATAGAGCATCCCCTAACTAAGCCCAAACCTCCAGAAGGATGACCTGGATCATGACACAGGATCTTGGGCTAGGTCAGGACCCACCACTAGCTAGTGCTTCAAAGCCCATCATTCCTCATAGGATCACCAGGAGTAGAGCCCAAGCCATGGGAGTTAAGCACCATCTAGTCTCTTTGTTTTTAAATTCAGTAGAGTAGGGTCCATTTAGCATAATAGGATGGGTGTATTTATCATTTTAGCTTGTGCCTAGCCCATTAGGGTTAGAAGGTAGCCCTAGCTTCTAGAAGCTAAGACTAAGGGGCGGCATTGACCTAGGTCGCCCCTCTCATATCCCTTTTTTACCCCTCCCCCACCTTGCCCACCAAGGCACCCATTCCTATAAATAGGGTGCCTAGCCTCATGTATTTGAACTTGATTTTGAATATAGTAAAGAAACTATGCTTGAGTGATTAGTGAGCTTTGTCTCCTAAATGAATTGGGGTCTTATCTTGAGTGTGTGAGCATTTCAAGTGGCGGCTCTTCCTCACTTATCTTGGAGTTTCCCATCCTCCAAGTAACGTGTTCATCTTTCCCAATCTCCATAAGCTTTCTTCATCCCGTCTTTTCCATTCCTTTCCATTTTGCCTTTTACTTTCTTCATTATGTTCTTGTTTGTGTCTTTTTCCATTCAGTCTTCTTCTTCATTCCTTGCTTCATTTTATGCTCTTTAATTTCCACCCTTGCATCATCCACACCATATTATTGTATTTTTATCTTTGCCCTTCTGAACTGAACCTTCACACTTTCTTAACCACTTGGTTAAGTTCATGTCCAGTGGGAATCTTCTCAGGTTTCTCACTTTAAATTGCTAAATCAAAAATCATAAACAAGAGCAACCAATTAAAATGTACAATCTTAAAAATCAACTCACATCACCATAATAGTTTGGATTGTATGTTGCATGACCTGGGGATAGGTATTCTTTTCCTAGGCGCAGGTGGAGATCACGCTTATAACTATTTTAATATAACTGCAGATGATGATTTAACACATAGCTGGATGAGCTGCTCAAAGAATATTGATTAAAAGATGAAAAGATTTTGTCATTCTAAGTTTTATTTTTCTTAGTTTCCCTTTTTTTATTTTTCTAGTTCTTTTATTTTTCTTATTCTGCTAGTTTTTCTTATTTGGTAGTTCTATTTTGAGATATGGAATAACATGTCTTAATTTGTAGTATGTCCTAATTTATAGGGAATTATAAATTAAACCTTGTGTTTAAGAATTCGAACAGTGTAGTGAGCTGGACAATGGTTGAAAAAGAAAATGTGTTTAATCCATATCCAAAATTAGTTGGGATTTCATGTAAGAAAATTGAACAGGATGAGTAGTTCGAACCGTGAATGGCAAGCAAGTAAGGAATTAGACTAATTAAACCAAGTGAGTTTGTGAATTTTAAACAGTTTGAGAGTTTCATTTATGAATTGACAGTTGTTGTTGTCTAATTTTTTATTTTGTGTTGCATTATAGAAGAACATGGAAACGATTAAGGGGTTTTTGTGTAAAGTTCAAATTGGAAAACTCAGAGCTAAATAGTCAACCTTTGTTCAAATTGAAAAATAACTTTTTTGTGATAACCCTTTTAAGCCAAGAATTTTTCATTGCACCCTGAACCTTAAATATTATATCTTCCTACCTTCTAGCATACTTAAAGAAGGGGAACATAGGTGCAATATAAATTAAGGAAATGAGAATGGTTGGTGTTGATTATTATAATTGAAAAAAAAATGGTAAGTGTTGGCGTGTTTAAGTACTAGGAATATATTATAATATATAAAATGCTTTATAACATCTTTTCTTAATGATAAGAACTTTTGCTAAATAGTTGAGGCATCAATGTTTTGGAGATGATTTTAATAATTTCATATTTGAGGAATCAATGTGATGACTCTTTTTGTTGCATCAATATGAAATAAGTAAGAATGTTGTATAATTTTATTGACTAAAATATAGATGAGTGAGAAGATTGATTTCAATCCCAATTCTATCAATCAAATTCTCATAATAATTTATTTTGTTTTTTTATTTAACTTACAAGCACATTTTATTCAAATAAGGTTCATATCTCTTGAATCAATTCATTGCACATATTTCAACATCTAGTGATTTTTACACATTAAAAATTAAGAGAATTGTTCCTCATGGATTCGATATTTGTCTTTTAAGATAAATTATTACTTCTGACTCGGTACACTTGCCGAATTAGGTCAACAAGGTGAATTATTGGTAGTTCAACGAGTTTTACAAAGTCGTATTGCTGAACTAGAACAATCACAACAAGAAAATCTATTCTACACAAGATGTAAATATTTAGATAACATTTGTTATATAATTTTGGATAGTGGGTCTTGTTGTAATTATTGTAGTTCAAGGTTGGTGAATAAGTTATCCTTGATAACAATTCCACATCCTCAACCTTATAAACTAGATTGGATAAGTCAAGAGGATGGAGTGGTAGTGAAAAACCAACTAAGTGTGTCTATAGCCATATGAAAATATAAAGGATATAGTTACAATGTACACATGTCACATTATTCTTGGGAGACCCTAGCAGTTTGATCATAATTCTTATCATGAGGCTCATACAAGTAAAATCACATTTTCTTTTCAAGGTTATAAGTTTATTTTGTGTCCTTTTACACCTCAACAAGTAAGACTGGATGAAATAAAATTGAAAACAATAATAGATAGTGAGAGAGAGAAAAGGGGAAAAAAAATAAACAAGTTGTTCCTTCATCCTCCAAACCTCTTTGTTTCATGAAATCTACATTTGAGAGAGGTAATTATTCTTCCACTCTTTCTTCTTATTTTATTTGTCAAAGGAAATTTTAAAGTAAAAAAAAAAATAACCATTCCTTTTCCACCATCCTTTTGTTTATTTTTATTTTCTTCATTTGTGTTCTTCTAATGTTTTCTATTTTTTGTCAGATAGATATTTGAACTTGGTGGACTGAGTTGAAAATTTGAAAGGGGACAACGATGGAAGACCATCCTCTCTAAAGCCACCATCTTTCTTAACTAAGAGCAGAGGATCAACCTTAAAAATATACAGAAGAAAATATTTGCTTTACTCTTGTATAAATTTGTAAATAGTATTTTCTTAGAGAGAAGCCCATTTCTCTCCAACAAGGAATTCACTAGTTGCCTCCTCCTTACAAGAAAGACTCTCCAAGCTTCTTTAAAGAATTATTAGCCGCCTCACTCAAGAGCTCTCCAATCATTTATTGCCATGTGTCAATGCATGAATGGAAAGTATCTTGAACTTAGGATTGCCACATGGCATGTTATGAATGAATAGTATTTTAGAACTTGAATAGTCATCTTAAAAGACTTTTAGCACTATAAATAAATGTGTTTGCCTTGTAAAACTTTAGACTTGAATAATATTGAATTTATGTTTATGAAATTCTCACCACATTTCTCTCAAAGTCTCTATTTTCTAAGATGTTCTCTTGCATTATAGAAACTTAAGGAAGTTAGTCTAACATCTTCCATGGCCTTTGCACCTAGAATCTTCACGCCAATCACCTTCTCCTCCACGACCAACCGATGCTTTCTCCTTTAATTCCTCAAGTCTTCCATTGGCTTCCATTAAATCCTCCAAAACTGAAGAACGAATTTCATCAGGTGGATCACAACATGGCTACACGTTCAAATAAGTCTTAATCTCATTTTTGTTTTGTTTTTGTTCTTGAGTTCTTGGTATGGCCAAACGATGTTATTATATTTCCTTCATGAGTTCTTCATTGTTTTGTAATTTTCCACTATTAATTTTGTGTTTTTACTGCTTATTTTGAGTTTCCACCGTTTATTTTGAGTTTTCACTGATTATTTTCAATTTCCACCATTTAAGGAACTGTTATTCAGTGATATATTTGCTCTAATAATTTGAATATATTAAATAACTAATAATCATAAAGGTTTCCTAAAACAATTTCTGGAACCATCAAGACGAGAAAAGAGGAGAACAACGACAAGTTTCCTTATCAAACGTCCAACGAGAAAATGAAGTTATTACAAAACGAGATTCGTGGATGTCATTGATGACATTCAAGATACTTTACATGACAAGAACAAGAGAATCTCAGAAGAAATTAAATTGAGAAGAGAACAAATTAAAATGAGTAGTAAAGACATAAGCCAAAACTTTCCTATTTCAGTGTTTATCATTATGAAGAGTCAGTACAACATTCGAGAACAATTGTTTTAAGAATATGTACGAAGAATGAGTATGTGACCAAGTGAAGAGCGTAATTTACGCTATGGAGAACAAGATTGCAGGAACATCAAATAAATCATATCAATATTCCCAAAAGTGAAAGATTTTGGGAAAACCTGTGATGCAACAAACAAAGGAAATATTTCCATACTTAACATCCAAAATAATTTCAATGAAAGAATCTGTAACAAAGATATTATTGAAGATTCAAGTCACAAAGCTTTAAAGGTTTAACGTTCACATCAAAAGATCATAATGGAAATAATTCAAATTGTTTCACATGCTCAAAGGCGGATAGAATATAATCAAAGCAATAGTTGTCATATTCAATGTCTAACGTAATGAAGATGATGAACAATGCACACAAAGGAAGGATACCCAAAGATTACAACTTAAATGAATCAATGTTCACATTGGGACTAAAAGAAGAAACATTTCAAATACAATTGAACTCCAACACGTAAAAGAATCAATCAAGAGAAAAGATTTCCTTATCCAGCTTTTATCTGCTATATCAAAAAAGAGATCAACGCAAAGTTTCAATGGTCATCTGAAACACTATATAAAGACCTTAAAGATGAAGAACAAAACAACAAAGCATACAAGCATTCAAAGATCATTACAAACAATTTAGTTTTTACTATATTAGTTTTCTAAGAGAATATTTCACATCTGCTATTTAGAGAACTCATAGTTTGGGGAGTGCGCCTTGTATTGTAAATCTTTCACTGTGTGAAGATTTCCCTGTGAGCTTTCACCGTGTGAAGATTTCCCTATGAGCTTTCACTATTTTTACTCTTGTCGAGAGTGTTTTCACACTTGTTGAGAGGTCTTAGTCTTAGAGGAAGATTAAGATTTGTTGCCAAGAGAGTTGTTTAATACTTGTGTATGTGGAGGTAAGGAGAATAGTTGTGTACCTTGAGACGTGGAGAGTACTAGTGTACGTGAAGAGGTATGGAATACTTGTGTACCTGGAAAGGTGTAGCTTGTGTACCTGAAGAGGTGTAGCTTATGTACCTGGAGAGGTGGAGAATACTTGTTACCTGGAGAGATGTATAATACTTAAGGCTCTTAAACGGGGAACTTAAAGGGACTAGACGTAGCCCTAGTGTTTGGGGTGAACCAATAAATCCTTTTGCATACTTTTCTCTATCCTCCCTTATCTTTTATAATATGCATTTCATCGTGTTGATAAAAAGGTGAATTGAGTTCAAGTTCCATTCAAGCCTCCCTTTTGGAGTCAATTGTACCTATATAATTGGTATTAGAGCTAACCTCAGAGGTTAGTTCCTTACAGAACTCGAGACAATGATCAAAGGACGAACTCAATGAAATCACTATGTCAAACGATTAACATACCACCTTTCTTCAATAGAGAAAAGTATGGCATATAGAAAATAAGGATAAGCTCCTTCTTTTATTACACTTACGTAGGCTTGATGGCAATGATCAACAAAGGTATATCATCTTTACTTCCTGGAATAATCAATAGAAGAGGCTATACCAACTAAACATCAAATCCAAATATCTTTTGTTATGAGATTAATCTGAAGAAGATGCTTTTAGAGTACTAACCTTGACAAGTGCTAAAGACATATTGGAATCACTAGCAAGGCCCGTCAGTGACACAAAAAGGACTCCACACATCAACACAAAGATTTATCCAAGGTATAACTCAACACTGAAAATGAAGACATATAATAATGCCTTTAGAACATTTACAAATAAGGTAAATATCTCTATCCTACAATCTCGTAAGAAAGCTTACCTAAATAAGATATAATAAAATACAAAAAAAACTGCATCTAAACTAAAGGTACTCAGAACAAAAGCCTTTGATCAATCAACATGTAGTCTAGAACCTTATTTCAGAAACTCTGTTAGACTCTACAGTAGAACTAAATCTATTTACAAAAAGATAAAACACCAAATATACCTTTTCTTACTCAAAACAATATAATTGTATTATGTAAGGATCTATGAACATTGATAGAATAAATTACGACAAACCACAAATTCAGGAAATTACGACACTTTAAAATAAGGAAGACAAAAAAGATAATGATAAAGGAAATGCCAACCAAAACTGGAAAGAATGTTGGAACTTGTTCAGAACAAACTGCTCATTCACTCTCGATAAAGCTCTGACATACAGAAGTTTTGTCACAACATCCATGAGATAAGTATTTATGATTTATTAATAATACAAAGGCTTGATGTGTGCATTATGTGCCTAAAAATAATTAAAGGACATAAGAAAGTTTTAGATGATCTAGTCACAACAGATGATCTTATGAGTATTAGACTATGCACTATTATCATCAAATGGTGCATTTTTGTTTTCCTCTCTCAAACAATCTTTCAAGTATTAGATATTCAATCTAGTTTTATATGCTCTCTAAACAAGTAGACGATCACTACATATCACATATATCCTTTATTTAACCCTTCATTACGATTCCATGTATGTGTGGCTCTGTAAAAGCATGTTTTGAAGAAATTCCTTTCTCTGCCCTGATAATCATCTCTTTTTGTTTTGTATTCCAGCGAGTGAAAGATGTGTAGTTTAGTAAATCTCTATGAAATCAAAAAGTTACCTTTTACCTTTCAAAATATCCTTCAAGTAAATGCAAACTCATTTTTTTGCTTCACCAAAGCTTTCTTTCTCTTCTTCTTTGCGCTAAAACCCCTAAAACCCTTCCAATAAGAATGGTGTTCAAATCCTTGTCTCATCAAAACTCAATGGGTAAACATCATCAGACGCCACTCTCCGGGTAGAAAGCCAATGTGCACTCCAGGACTTAGGTTAACATGGGATTGAGATCAACATTGATATGGAGAGATGTGGAATTCAAGGCTACTTCCTTCAACCTCAAGTCATCTACCCTGAGATGGTAAGGATGCTATGGAAGAACGCCAAAATAAACGAAAATAGAGCCATTATCTCTTCTGTACTAGGAAAAGAGGTATAACTTTAAATAAGAAAGTTTTTTTTTTTTTGCTATCTAGTGTGAGAGGGTACCAAACTACTACTTTCCTGGTTGGAAAAAGATTTATACTGGCACTAGAATTGTAGAATGCAAGCTTTATGATGACCTTTTCTCAGAAGACCTAAAAGGCAAAGAAACGCTCTATGACAAGTTATTTGATATGGGAAAAATATGGCACCACATATGCCTAAAATGTATGTTTCCAAGGGATGGATCAAAAGACCAAGTTTCTGATTATGGCAGATTTGTAATCTACCATCTTATCTCAGGTATTTCATTTAACCTTCCTCACCTTTTATTCCAAAATCTTCTTACGACGCTAAGAAACATAGGGAAGCAAATGGACAATATTTTCTATTCAACCCTTATCAATAAAGTTCTTGATCATCAGGGGTTTATCAAGTATTTTTTAATTTGACCAATTTGCGAAGAGAAGAAATTGTCTCAAATGGTTAATTCTTGGCGGAGCAACCTATCTTCTCCGCTGAAAACGTCAAAAAGATGAACTTGAGTCTATCTCTAATTGAAGTTGAAGCCCTAGAAACCCCTATTGCTTTCCATTTAACCTACAGGCTGCAAAACAAATATCCACCTCATACTGGACCCTTTTCAGTGTTTGAAATCCATTGAAGAAAACCTACAAAAACCGCTGATTGAATAGAATAACTCAAATATATCCTCAAAGAGTCAAAGAAATAAATGGATTAAACTCACTCTTAGCTTTGAAGCCGCCTGTGAGAGTGTGTTAGAGATAATAGAAAGGGTTGTTTTGTTTGGTTTAATATGTTCAAAATGCTTAATCCTACTTCTTGAACCATCCATTCTTGTGTAGTAGGAATTCTATTTGTGTTTGCTTGTGTTCTTTTCAAAAATTTTAGTGTTCTTTCAATTTTATTCGGTAAATTCAGTTTATGATATTTTATTTTCAGTTTTTAATCCATATTACATGTTGTTATAAGTCAAGTTATTTCCATTTATGTCAAAAAATTCAAGTAGTATTTTGATTCAATTTTAGTTTCTTGTTTTTTTTTAAACCGCATATTGTGTCTTTTGTGTGTTTTTCTTTTTCTGAAATTTTGAGTCTCTTATCTTGTTAGTAGATCATTAACAAGTTCATTAGGGTTAGGTTTCCATAATTTCTTGAAGTTTCAATTCATTTATTTCAATTCCTTAGGTTTCTTCAAATCTGCATTTTTATGGGAATTCTGAGTTGGCTGGAAACAATTATATCAATTCATATGTTGAGTTTTTTTATTTGAAAATTTTATGCTATGTTCATATATGTGTGAGGAAAATTGTCCTAAAATTTTGTAATTCGAACTAAAAAAAGAGATGTAAATCTGGAAAGGACAAGAACTCAGATTCAAAAGGCTAAGCGAAGTTCATAGCTGCCAGCGAGAAGCATTGTTGGTGGATTTATCATTTTTTGTGTAAAACACGTATTGATCTGGAATATTTTAACAATTTTAATTGAGCTTTTCTTGATTTCTAATTATTGGCCTCCTAAGGTAAATTTCATCTTGTTTGGAATTGTGGTTTAGAAGTTGTGAAAGTTAATATCTATTTGATGATTCCTTGTTAAAGTGCATAAAATTGGAAAGGGAAGCAATTGAAGATTGAGAATCAAGACCATACAAAGTGAAGGAAGAATTGACAACTTGAAAAAAATAAAGAAACTCATTAAAAACTGTAATAATAATAGCATTGTGTCACGGAACCTTTGTGTTCAAGCTTATTTTCTTTGCTTATTTTACTTACATTAGTTGGTTGCAAAAATGATTCCAAAGAAATCTCATTAAAAAACATTGTAATAGTCATATATGATAATTAGTAGGTGAAAGTGTGTCAAATGGCTTAAAATGTCACTTGCACTTTTACATAGGACACGTCTAGTTTACTTTCTCCTTTTTTGTTTTTCTTTAATTCATTCTTGTTTAACTTCTTGCTTTCTTTTATTCTTTAAAGTCTCAGTGATACTTAGGTGATTTCTCTCCATTTGTAGTTGATCTTCTTTTTATCACTAGGACACCTTGCACCCACCACATTTAGGAAATAAAATTGTTTTGAAGTTTCTTTGGAGAGAAATTTGTTAAGATTATCTGAGCTAAGCTCTAGCTAAGGAAAAACTTGGTATTTAAGTAGTCCTAAGTGACTCACCACTCTTCCATGGGAGTGAACTTGGAGAAATTTTAACTTGTTGACCTTGATTGGAACTTCACCAAATCTAAAACCTATTTGTGAAAATAATTTTATCACCCATTTTTTTTATGAAAACCAATTCTTTTTAATTTCAAAATGGGTGACCATAACCATGCATCTAGTGTTCAAGGAAGTAATAGGGAACAAGAAGAGGGCTATGGGTGGAGAGAGGAACTTAGATTTCTAAAAGAAAATTTAGAAAATAAAATAGAAAAGATAGATAGAAAATTTGATGATTTTAGAAATGAATTAAGAAAAGATATGAAAGAAATGTTTTCCTTAATAAGTCTAAATAAGGGCAAAGGGATTGAAAGAACCTAGACTTAGAAGAAGCCCTAAGTATGATGAGGAGTCTAAAAGTAGATATAATCATGATTATAATGAAGAACCATACCAAAGACATCACCATAGGCATAGGCATAAAACTTTTTTAAGAGAAGATAGGGTATACCTTCCTTCTTTCTGATCCACATTAAGCAATTCTTCTTGAGTGTTAGATGGAATTCATGGAAAGAAGCGGAAGACTTGTAGATTTTTATAGGAAGCATCGAATGGCTATGTAGGTTTATGGTTTTGGGCGTGATTTTACTAGGTGCAAGGGCCCAGGAAGAAGTTTGGTCAATTTCCTTGTGTTTCTAAAATGCAAATGAGCATTATAGAAGAGAGACTTGGAGATGTGAGCTAAGAATTTCATAAACACAATTTCATATATCATTCAACTAAAAAATGTACAAGAGAGGAGTCTCTTATTTATAGGCTAAGGAGACTCTGTTGTGAGTAGATTTTAGGATTGCACATTTTTATGCGTTGCACTTTGTTTATAAGTTTTTGTTTTAAGCAGAATATGGTGAGGAACCCAAAGAAGGTTCCCACTGAACACGAACTTAACCAAGTGGTTAAGTAAGTGTGAAGGTTCACTACTAGAGAGCAAAGAGAAAAGGAAATTATATGGTGATGATGATGAGGTTCAAAATTAAAGCATATAATTGAAAGCAACAAGATGGAAAAACCAAAAAGGAAAATAAGAACACAAGAATATAAGAGGAATGGAAATGGCGCAAGGAAGGAAGAGATGAAGAGATAGAGGAAGCTATGGATGATGATGGCGGTCACGCCACTTGGAGTGGTGGGAGACTCCAGGATGAGTGGTGAAGAGCCACCACTTGAAGTGCACAAACACCCAAGATAAGACCCACAAAAAGAGAGCACTAAAGACTCACTCAACATTCTGACAGCTTTTCTTTTCTATTCAAAATTCAATGTATGAAATACATGAGGCAAGGCACTCTATTTGTAGGAGAGAGTGTCTTGGAGAACAAGATAGAGGGGTAGGGCTGTTATTTGTGATAAGCCTTCTAGAAAGTAGGTCAAAGAAACCCTAAACCTAGAAGCACTTGTCATAAAAGGTGGCTTGGCACAAGCCCAATTTATGTTAAGTATACCCCAATTTATGCTAAGTGAACTCTACTCTAGCTTATTCTTCTATTTGAACCCCAAAATGAGCCCAATTTATTTACATAAACTTGTATTTTAAGAAGACCAAAAGAAAAAACATTTGATGCTCTAGCCTATGTCCAGTTCTTCTTCTATTGAGGTCCTTCTGAAGTTTGGTGGGGCCTTGTCTTGGATGTTGAGATGAATGACTTAATTGTGAAGTGTTTATTGTGTCCTTGGTTATTTCCTTGTCTAATTGGGTTGTATTAGACTTCTAATATGACTATTGAGTTCTAAAAATACTCTCCATTCCTAGCATGTCATTTGGAAATCCTAAGTACTAAATACTCTTCATTCATGAGTTGACACATGGTATAAGAGGATTGGAGAGTACTTTAGAATAGGCGCCTTGCTAGTCTTTAGGATACAACCCAATTAGCCAAGCAGATGACCAGGGACACAAGCGACAATTTACACTGTGATCAGTCATCTTAGTATACAAAGCCAGGTCTCACCAAACCTCAAGAGAGCATTAGCAGAAGAAGAACCAGATATAAACCAGAATATCAAAAGTTCTTCCTTCTTATCTTTCCACAAGAGAAATTATGTAAATAAATTGGGCTCACTTTGGGGGTCCAAATAAAAGAATAAACTAGAGTAAGGTGTGCTTAGTAATTTGAGTAGGGTGTGCGTAGTAATTTGAGTAGAGTGTGCTTAGTAATTTGAGTAGGGTGTGCTTAGTAATTTGAGTAAGGTGTGCTTATTAATTTGAGTAGGGTGTGCTTAGCAATTTGAGCTTGTGTCAAGCCCACCTCATGATAAGTGATTCTAGGTTTAGGGTTTCTTTGACCTACCTTCTAGAAGGTTTCTCACAAATGACACTCCTACCTCTCTATCTTGTTCTCCAAGACACTATCTCCTATAAATAGAGTGTCTTGCCTCATGTATTTAACACATTGAAATTGAATAGTGAAACTTTGTAGGAGTGATTTTGTGAGACTTGTGAGCTCTCATTTTGGGTCTTATCTTGGGTGGGTAACATCTTAAGTGGCGGCTCTTTCACTACAAGAAAATCATTAAATACAAACCAATTTTAGAGAACAAAAATAATTAGTTCCTATATTGACTAAATTAGGTATTATTTAAAATACTAAAAAATTTATTGGTTTCTAAATTAATTTTTGTTATTGATAAATAGTTTATAAATTGGTATCTAATTAGCTACCAAGGTTTTTACTACCAAATTTAAAATCTAAATAATTGGTAGTTAAAACCTTAGTAGCTAATTAGATACCAATTTAGAAACTATTTATCAATAATAGAAACTAATTTAGAAACCAATAATTTTTTTAGTCTCTAAAATAGTATCTAATTTAGTTAATATAGCAACTAATTATTTTTAGTCTCTAAAATTGGTTTCTAATTATTAATTTTCTAGTAGTGTTTGCACCACTCATCTTGGAGTCCTCTCTTCTCCAAGTGGCGTGACATTTTTCTTTCTTCCATAAGCTCTCTTCATCTCTTCCTCTTTATATCTTTCTTTGCGCCCTCCATCCCATTCCTCTTTATACTTTCATGTTTGTCTCTTAAATTGTTGGTTATCTTTGCCTTATTCTATTCAAGTCTACACCATTGCATCATTGTTACCATATAATTGTGTTTTTCTCTTTTCCCTCTAAAAGTGAACTTTCACACTTACTTGACCACTTTGTTAAGCTCGTGTCCAGTGGGGATCTTCTTTGGGTTCTCACCTTACAAGTATATCTAAATTGTGTTCATACTTGTGGAATTTAACCATTTTTAGTCCTTTCTTGAGTGAAGTTAACCATTTTTCCATCCTTACTAAATAGTCGAGTGATACACATGAGAAAGTGCATTAATTGTTATTTTCACTAATTGTTTGCTTTTGTGCAACATCATGTATCATTTATCTTCAGGGGAATCTTCTAAACCACGATCTCCTCAAAAGACACGTCTTTTGGGGGAGCTTGGCCCACAAAGAAGAGGAAATACGACAACTAGTGGAAAGAATGCAAAGGTTAGAGGATGCTCAAGAGAGACAAGCTAGAGAAAGGAGATGGGAGCCTATAAGAGCTACTAGAAATTACATGCATTATGGAATTCAAGAAGAAGATTAGAGAGTGCACAATTTTGAAGAATGTCCTATTGCAAAACTCAACTCACATCACTTTAGGAGAAGCTTGAAGAGTCACTATTGCAAAAAGGAGGAGGCGCCTAAGTGATAGTCTTGTTTGGAGATAAAGATATTTTTGTTCTAAAGTTGGCTCAGAAATAGAAAGCTAGAAAATACTATTCTACTATTTACATTTTATACAAAACTAAGGCATATATTATCTTTTCTCTTCTTCCAAGTTTATCATATGCTCTTAGTTGAGAAGAATGGTGACTTTAACAAAGATGGTCCTCCATTAGAGCCTAAGATGAAAAAGAGGAGAAAGGATCAAAACCCATGTGCAGTAGATAATTAAAGCATCATGCCTATCAAAGTGGAGCCTAAAATGAAAAGGAGAGGATGTAGAAGTTGAAGGTGAACTCAACACCCACTAGTGCAAAAAGGCCCATTTACAACAATACATTCATAGTGTTTCTACTCAAATGGTGTCCATCAAAACGTGGTGGCATTTTTAAATTAAAGCGGTCTAAAACGGTGACTATGAGTTAAAGCGTCGTTTTATACCAAAGCGCTTGGTCTACAAAGGCAGCTATTAGTGGTAGTCACTATCTTAGAGCAAGTGCTTGCTCTAAGACAGCGGCTACCACTAATAGCCGCCTTTGTAGATCAAGTTCTTTGGTCTAAAACGGAGGATTTAGCTCAAAGTCACCGTTTTACACTCATTTTATTATCCTAATTCATAGCGCGCCACTTACGCTTTCATATTTTCTTTATCTTCTCGCGCTTTGTCTTCCTTCTTTGCTTTGTGTTCTCTCTGCTTCTTCTTTATCTCGAGCTCTTGGCCATTGTGTAAGTTTTTTTCATTCACTCACTAATGCTTATTTGTTTCTTGTTTCAGTTTCTCTTATTCGTTTATGTCCTCCATTGTTGGTGAAGGTTTTCATTGGCTAATGTTTCATTTGTTGAACCAAATGGTGTTCAAGCTTTGAAGAATCCAAAACCCATTGAAGGATGTTGAAGTCTAGGTTGTGCTTGTTGTTGCTGAGTTGTCTTAGATAGGATCTGGGGTAGATTGAGTTTTGTAATCCACTCTTGATTGAATCCAAAGCATAGGCATTCTCAATCTTTTTAAAAGAAAAAGTGTTTTTCAAGCTAAGTGAAAAACAACCTGTTGTTTTGTCGAAACAACCGATTGTTTTATACTTAGGTGTTTCTAGAAAAGATTGAAAAATGTTTTTCAAATGGTTGAGCTGTTAAAACCAAAACAACCGATTGATTTGAAGAAACAACCGATTGTTTGTTTTGGTACCATAACAGAAAAATGGTTTTTGTTTTGACTGAGCTTTAAATGATTTTAACTGATTACGCTCCAGTCTTTAATGCTTTGACCAATCTTTAAAGGCAATGAATAGTTTGTTAAGATTTGGTAACAAACATCATCTTTGAATATCTTCAGAAAAACTGATTTGAGTAAGAACAATTAACACAAGTTTTTTAGTTTTTCAAAGAGTTGAGATTGCTTAGAGATTGATATTGATCAAAGTGTGTGAGATAGGATTTCTGTTTGTATTGATTTCAGATTTGCTTCTGTAACAAGTGTAATCCTTGTATCTGTTGAACAAGAATCTTTGTGTGTTTGCTGAGAAGTGTTGTGTGTTCTTGAGGGGATCAAGATCAACATTCTTAGTGTTGGTGTGTTTGCCAAGAGAAGTGTGTCTCTTGAAGGGATCAAGGTCACTTTCTTGGTTGTGATTGTAAGTGATCTAGGTGTGATTGCTTAATGGTGTTCCTCAGTGGTTTCTGAGAAGACTGGATGTAGCTCTGGGTTTAGAGTGAACCAGTATAAATCTCTGTGTGCATTTTCTCTATCTCTTAACTCTTTAAATTCAGTTTTGATATTTGTAAACTGGTATAAACAACCGATTGTTTCTACGAAACAACTGATTGTTTTGTTGGTGCTGTGCTTTTAGCTTTGTGTTTTGAAAAATGATTTCTTAATCAAGACATTCAAGGCTTAAAAGTTTTCGGAATCCCTCTTTAAACCATTCACCCCCCCCCTCTAGTTTAAAGCCATATATTCTAACAATTGGCATCAAGAGCTTGGTTCTTGAAAGTTATTCAAGTTGTTCCAAAAATATTTTTTTCTATGGCTGGAAAACAATCTTTTGAGGAAGGTGCTTGAATCTACAAACCACCTTTATTTTGTGGATTGAATTACAAGTATTGGGAAGCCATAATGAAAATCTTTGTGGAATCTATTGATCGAGGAATTTAGGATTCAATTGAGAATGGTCCTTACATTCCAAAGGTTAAAAAGAATGGTTCTTTCATTGCAAAACCTTTGTCTCAATGGACAAATGATGAATGTAAAATGGCCAAGCTTGATTGTACTGCTCAAAACATAATAACTTCTTACTAGATACTAATGAGTTTTTCAGGATATCAAAATGCAAAACTGCTAAAGAGATGTGGGACACACTCAAAGCTGCTCATGGAAACAATGAACCAAAGAAGGCAAGGTCAAAGAGCCAAGCAAGAAGGAAAAGAAGGCAAAACAAGAAAAGCCTCAACCTATGCTTCATGGCCAGAAAGGTGGATGACTCAAGTACTGTAAGTTCATCTAACTCCTCAAACTCTGAAAATTATGGTCAATTACTTCAAGCTTTTCAAGAAACGCATGAAGAAGCCAACTGATTGGCCCTCTTGAACAATCGATTAAAAGAAAAGAATAGCTGGCTTGAAAACAGAGTAAAATCACTGGAAGAGGAATTAGAAAATTCAAAAACAGATTTTGAAAACCTTGAAATCATTTACAGAAACTCCTCTTGCAAGTGTAATACTCTTGTTTGTGAAAATTGCGAAAATCTTGAAAATAAGGTTCACTATCTAGTTAAAACTGTGGATAAGCTTTCTAAAGGTCAATCCAACTTTGAGAGTGTCTTGGCATCTCAAAACTGTGTTTTTGGAAAAGCTGGATTGGGTTTTAACCCACAAAACAAACAAGATAGATTTTCAAAATCATTTTCGAAAATGCCAGAAAAACAACCGATTGGACCATCGAAACAACCGATTGTTACATGCTTCTATTGCATGAAAAGAGGTCATTCTGTGAGATTCTGTAAAATCAGAAAATTTGTTGTTCCTAGAGGCTTTATGAAGTGGATTCCTAAGTGCAATAAAGATTCAATTGATGAATATAAACAAAATGGACCCACATTCATAAGGGGGCCAAATCTTTGTACTTGAAAATCTTCTTTGTAGGAAATCTTTGAAGAGAGCAAGCAACAATGGTACTTGGACAGTGGATGCTCCAAGCACATGACAGGGGACAAATCAAAGTTCCTGAGCATCTCCTTTAAGCAAGAAGGGCATGTCACCTATGGGGACAACAATAAAGGAAGGATTCTTGGGAGAGGATCCATAGGAGACAAAGACATCTTGGTCATCCATGATGTGCTCTATGTAGAAGGTCTAAAGCACAATCTGTTGAGCATTAGCCAACTATGTGACAAGGGATATCAAGTGATGTTCAAGTCAAACACATGTGAAATCTGTCTACCCAACACAAAAGAGGTAATGTTGGGTAAGAGAGTAAATAATGTGTATCTTCTAGATATCTCTTCACCATGTTCAATTGGATGTCTTCTATCCAAGCAAGATGAATCTTGGCTTTGGCATAGAAGAATTGCTCATATTCACATGAATCACTTAAACAAGCTAATTTCAAGGGATCTTGTGATTGGGCTACCAAAGCTCAAGTTTGAGAGGGATCACATTTGTGAAGTGTGCGAAAAAGGGAAACAAGTGAAAAGTTCTTTTAAAATAAAAAAATGTTGTATCTTCTTTAAAACCCCTTGAACTTCTTCACATGGATCTTTTTGGACCCTCAAGAACTATGAGTCTTGGTGGAAATTATTATGCTCTTGTTATTGTTGATGACTTTTCTAGGTTCACTTGGACTCTTTTCTTGGAATCAAAGAGTGATGCCTTTTCTGCATTCAAGAAGCTAGCAAGAAGGTTACATAATACAAAGAACTGTAACATAGGCTCTATTAGAAGTGATCATGGAGGAGAATTCCAAAATGAGAAGTTCAGCAAGTTTTGTGAGAAGATGGGGATTCTGCACAAATTCTCTGCTCCAAGAACTCCACAGCAGAATAGTGTGGTAGAGAGGAAGAACAGGTCTCTTGAAGAGCTAGCAAGGACAATGCTTAGTGAATCATCTCTTCCTAAGTATTTTTGGGCGGATGCAGTGAGCACCTCGTGTTATGTGATGAATAAAGTGCTTATTAGGCCCATTTTGAAGAAAACTCCATATGAACTCTTCAATGGAAGGAAGCCTAACATCAACCATCTCAGAGTTTTTAGCTGCAGTTGTTTCGTTCTCAACAATGGAAAGGAAAGCTTGGGGAAGTTTGATGAGAAAGCGAATCTTGGCATCTTCATAGGGTATTCTCTCACAAGTCATGCATATAGAATCTATAATAAGAGGTTGATGACTGTAGAAGAATCAGTTCACGTTGTCTTTGATGAGGTAGATCACAGAAACATCCAAATCCCGAAGACCAGAGCTGAAGAGGATCAACAAAGCATCAGTTTGGAGAAGCTGGAAATCTGTGCAGAAAAACAACCGGTTGATTCGCAGAAACAACCGATTGAAATTCTGCAACAGAGTGAGTTGCCCAAAGAGTGGAGGATTCCTAGAGATCTTTCAGTGGAAAACATCATAGGGCAGATAAAGGAAGGTGTCTCCACACGTAGCTCCATCTCAAAATTCTGCAGGCACACAGCTTTTGTCTCACAAATTGAACCAAAGTCAATTGATGAAGCTCTCAAGGATGAGAAGTGGGTTGAAGTTATGCATGAAGAATTGAATCAGTTTGCAAGGAATGAGGTATGGTTTCTTGTCCCTAGAACAGATGAGATGAACATTATAGGTTCGAAGTGGGTATTCAGAAACAAGTTAGATGAAGATGGTGTGATCACAAGGAACAAAGCAAGGCTAGTTGCCAAAGTCTACAATCAAGAGGAGGGCATAGATTATGGTGAAACCTTTGCCCCTGTTGCAAGGTTGGAGGCTGTGAGGTTGTTGCTGGCTTTTGCTTGTATGAGTGGTTTCAAACTCTTCCAAATGGATGTCAAGAGTGCCTTCTTGAATGGCTACATCAATGAGGAAGTGTATGTACATCAACCACCGGGTTTTGAAGATCATAAGCATCCCAACCATGTCTTCAAGTTGAAGAAAGCTTTGTATGGACTGAAGCAAGCTCCAAGGCAGTGGTATGAGAGGCTTAGCAACTTTCTGCTATCACATGGTTATGAAAGGGGAATGGTAGACAAGAATCTCTTCATCAAAAAGTCAAATTCAGAAATAATTCTTGTACAAATCTATGTTGATGACATCATCTTTGGTGCTACACAAGATAGGTTGTGTGAAGAATTTGTGGTTGCAATGAAAGGTGAGTTTGAAATGTCTATGATGGGAGAATTGTCTTTCTTTCTTGGATTGCAGGTTAAGCAAACAAAGGATGGGATCTTTCTATGTCAATCAAAGTATTGCAAGGAGATTCTCAAGAAATTTGAAATGGAAAGCTGTAAAGAAGCAAGCACTCCAATACCATCAAGCTGCTATATGGATGCTGATTCTGCTGGAAAGAGTGTAGATCAAACCAAATACAGAGGATTGATTGGCTCTTTGCTATATCTAACAGCAAGCAGGTCGGACATCATGTTCGCGGTGTATCTTTGTGCAAGATATCAAGCAAATCCTAAAGAATCACACTTCAAAGCTGCAAAAAGAATTCTGAAATATCTAAAAGGAACATCAACTGTTGGGTTATGGTATCCTTCTCACTCTCCATTTCACTTAATTGGTTATTCAGATTCTGACTTTGCAGGTTGCAAGCTAGATAGGAAGAGCACAAGTGGCACTTGCCACCTCCTTGGCTCAAGCCTAATCTCATGGCATAGCAAAAAGCAAGCATGTGTTGCTCTCTCTACTGCTGAGGCTGAGTATATAGCTGCTGGAAGCTATTGTGCACAGATTATATGGCTCAAACAACAACTTGCAGACTTTGGATTAAAGATCAGTAAAGTCCCTTTGATGTGTGATAACACAAGTGCCATCAATCTTACCAAAAATTAGATTCAGCACTCAAGGACCAAACATATTGAGATAAGACATCATTTCATCATTTCATCAGGGATCATGTAAACAATGGGAACTATGAAGTGAAGTTTGTGGAGACCAAACTGCAACTAGCTGAGATCTTCACGAAACAACTACCAAAAGAGAGGTTTTTCTTCCTAAGAAATGAATTAGGTATCCTTGATCTTAATAATCTCTCCTAAATCTGTTTTGTTTCTGTTAAAGTCTATTTGTGAAGACAAATAGGGGGAGAATTAATTGGTCTTGTGTATCCTTATCTGAAACTGTTTAATTTTGTTAAAATTTATGATATAAATCTGTTTTCTGCTGCTGCTGATAGAAACAACCGATTGTTTCGAGTAAACAATCGATTGTTTATCAGGTTTTATGTTTTCAATGTGTGAAAAACTAACCTGCTGTTGTAAGAAGCATTGGATGGTAGATATGCTATTTTTGCAGGTACTGCTTCAGATTCAATCAGATCAAACACAAGCATCAGGGATTTGTCTTCATCAAATAGGGGGAGATTGTTGAACCAAGTGGTGTTCAAGCTTTGAAGAATCCAAAACCCTTTGAAGGATGTTGAAGGCTAGGTTGTGCTTGTTGTTGCTGAGTTGTCTTAGATAGGATCTGGGGTAGATTGAGTTTTGTAATCCACTCTTGATTGAATCCAAAGCATAGGCATTCTCAATCTTTTTAAAAGAAAAAGTGTTTTTCAAGCTAAGTGAAAAACAACCTGTTGTTTTGTCGAAACAACCGATTGTTTTATACTTAGGTGTTTCTAGAAAAGATTGAAAAATGTTTTTCAAATGGTTGAGCTGTTAAAACCAAAACACCCGATTGATTTGAAGAAACAACCGATTGTTTGATTTGGTACCATAACAGAAAAATGGTTTTTGTTTTGACTGAGCTTTAAATGATTTTAACTGATTACGCTCCAGTCTTTAATGCTTTGACCAATCTTTAAAGGCAATGAATAGTTTGTTAAGATTTGGTAACAAACATCATCTTTGAATATCTTCAGAAAAACTGATTTGAGTAAGAACAATTAACACAAGTTTTTTAGTTTTTCAAAGAGTTGAGATTGCTTAGAGATTGATATTGATCAAAGTGTGTGAGATAGGATTTCTGTTTGTATTGATTTCAGATTTGCTTCTGTAACAAGTGTAATCCTTGTATCTATTGAACAAGAATCTTTGTGTGTTTGCTGAGAAGTGTTGTGTGTTCTTGAGGGGATCAAGATCAGCATTCTTAGTGTTGGTGTGTTAACCAAGAGAAGTGTGTGTCTTGAGGGGATCAAGGTCACTTTCTTGGTTGTGATTGTAAGTGATCTAGGTTTGATTGCTTAGTGGTGTACCTCATTGGTTTATGAGAAGACTGGATGTAGCTTTGGGTTTAGAGTCAACCAGTATAAATCTTTGTGTGCATTTTCTCTATCCCTTAACTCTTTAAATTCAGTTTTGATATTTGTAAACTGGTATAAACAACCGATTGTTTCTGCGAAACAACCGATTGTTTTGCTGGTGCTGTGCTTTTAGCTTTGTGTTTTGAAAAACTGATTTCTTAATCAAGACATTCTCGAAGTAATTTCATTCAAGGCTTAAAAGTTTTTGAAATCCCTCTTTTAACCATTCACCCCTCTTCTAGTTTAAAGCCATATATTCTAACATCACTGTCTTCCACCACCGTTGTCTTCATTGGTTATTTTATGTGTCTCCATTGGTTCTTTGCCACTGCTAGTCATCGTCACCGCTACCGTTCACCGCCGTTGTGTTAGAATTATAGGCCTTAAGCAAGAGGGGGATGAATTGTTTATGAAAGATTTTCGCAAATGTTAAAGGTAGATAAAAAGACAATGAGGAATCAATCAATTAGAAATCAGTTCAGCCAAGTTCAAAATTGTTTTTAATGTGATTGTAGAAAATCAACCGATTGTTTTTGCGAAACAATTGGTTGTTTATACCAGCAGTGTTAAAAATAAAGCAAAAACAGTTTTAAAAGAGAGAAAGGATAGAGAAATAACACAGAGAGTTTTACACTGGTTCACTCTTTACTAAGAGCTACATCCAGTCCTCAGCAACCACTGAGAATTCACTAAGCAAAAAAAACCTTGATTACACACACAACACACCAAAGTAGTGATCTTGAACCCTTCAAGAACACACACCACCTTTGGAAAATACACCACAGATTTCAGAACAACCTCTGAATCTGCACAGCAACAATTCTCACATAAATACAGTAGTCAAGAGAGAAGGAATGGAGTACACCTGGGTACAATCACAAATTAAAGCACAATTGATACAACACAACCTTATTCCACTCTTAGAAAATATCCAAAGCTTTTAGCAATCTTGGAAGAACTGATTTGAATGATTTCTCTTGAATTAGTTAAGACCAAGAGCGTAAACCAACTTATTTAAACTTCAATCATTTGGTCAAAGCATTTAATGTAAGAGCCAAAATAGTTTAAATCATTTAAAACAGATTAAAGCCACTTAACATAATTCTGTTAAGGTTTTCAAAAAAAAACAATCGATTAAATTAGTTTGACAACAAAGTCAACCAAAGACAAGTTGTTTCAAATCCTTTTAAAAATACACTAAGTGTAAAACAACCGGTTGAATCGAAATTTCAATAGGTTGATTTTTCACTTTCCTTTGAAAAGACATCTTTTTCAAAAAGATTAAAATCAAACCACCTTTGATCATCAATTATAGTGGATTAACAAATTCAACTACTCTAGACACACACACACACAACCAGCAACAAAGATCTTCATGCATTCCACTTGGATTTGAAGACATTAAAGCACCTTGTTCAACACGTTGCTCTTCATCATCATTGTTGTTGAGATTAGGGCACCATGGGCACCATGTTTGTTCTCATTCAAAACATGAACAACTATAATTTTTTTAAAAGTTATTAATTGAAAGGAATAAAACGACTATTTTTACCATAGCTACCGTTTTAGACTGAATGTAACATGGCGGCTAAATAGCCGCCTTCTTTGCTTAAAGAAAATAGACGGTGCGCTGAAAAATAGCGGTCAGAAAGTTGTCATTTTAAGGCTAAAATAATTGTCATTTTTCACCTTTTATGTGTTGAACCAAGTGATGTTCAAGCTTTGAAGAATCCAAACCCTTTGAGGATGTTGAAGGCTAGGTTGTGTTTGCTGTTGTTGAGCTGTCTTAGATAGGATCTAGGGTAGATTGTTTATGTAATCCACTCTTGATTGAATCCAAAGCATAAGCACTCTAAATCCTTTTAAAAGAAAAGTTTTTTTCAAGCTAAGTGAAAAACAACCGATTATTTTGTCGAAACAACCGATTGTTTTATACTTAGGTGTTTTTAGAAAAGGTTGAAAACTGTTTTCAAATGGTTGAGCTGTCAAAACCAAAACAACCGATTGATTCATGGAAACAATCGATTGTTTGTTTTGGTACCATAAAAGAAAAATGGTTTGTGTTTTGACTGAGCATTAAATGATTTTCTGACTGTTTACGCTCCAGTTTTTAATGCTTTGACCAATCTTTAAATGCAATTAATAGTTTGTTAAGATTTGATAACAAACAACATCTTTGATATATACAGAAAAACAGATTTGGGTTTTTCACAACTTACTGATTTTGAGATTTTGAAAGAGTTGAGATTGCTTAGAGATTGAAATTTATCAAAGGGTGTGAGCTAGGATTTTCTATTGTATTGATTTCAGATTTGCTTCTGTAACAAGTGTAATCCTTGTATCTGTTGAAAGAAACCTTGTGTGTTTGCTGAGAAGTGTTGTGTGTTCTTGAGGGGATCAAGATCAGCATTCTTAGTGTTGGTGTGTTGACCAAGAGAAGTGTGTGTCTTGAGGGGATCAAGGTCACTTCTTTGGTTGTGGTGTAAGTGATCTAGGTTTGATTGCTTAGTGGAATTCCTCAGTGGTTTCTGAGAAGACTGGATGTAGCTCTGGGTTTAGAGTGAACCAGTATAAACATTTGTGTGCATTCTCTCTATCCTTAATCTCTTTAAATTCAGTTTTAATATTTGGAAACTGGTATAAACAACCGATTGTTTTTGCGAAACAATCGATTGTTTTTCTGGTGCTGTTGTTTTTGCTTTGTGTTTTTGGCAAACTGAATTTCTTATCATTTGTTTCTCGAAGAAATTTCGTGCTTGGTTTAAAAGTTTGCGAAAACCCTCTTTAAACAATTCACCCCCCCTCCCCCTCTAGTTTAAAGTCATCCATTCTAACATTATGCACTAGTGACCCAAATTCAATAGACAATATTTGTTTGAGGTGGACCCTCCAAGAGAAGAAGAACAAGCTCAAGCTTAGGAGAAGTTTTTAGTAAAGAAGAAGATGATTAAGTTCATGGGGAGCACCCATCAAAGTGTTCCTGAGTTGCATATCTTTGTGAAAATGTGTACCTCAAAGAGGGCATCCAATTCTAATGAGTTGCATACTTTTTCAAATCCTACCACTTCAGACTATGTTTCATGTATCAAGTTGATATGTTCTAAACAATGTAAATATTGATTAAAATATTTTGTGGAAATTTGCTAAGAAAATTTTTTATGTTGCTATCTCTTTTACAAAATCTTATGTTCAAACTTTGTTGTTTTAAGCACAAAAAAATGGAGATTGTTAGAGAAAAAATGTAATAACCTTGTGATTTCACTAAGTGCTTAAACCAACAAAAAATATATCATGATGCAGTTGCACCTGAAAGACGCTGTAAGAAAAGACAATATAATGCAAGTGCATGTGCTTCGTTTGACAAACGATAAGAGCACCATGCAGACTTTCCACACCGTCAGATAGATGTTGATGAAGATCAGATGATAAAAGAAAACAGATTCTAAGTTAACATAAACATAAAGAATATACTTGTGACTTGAGTTTGTATTGTAAATAATGTCTTTGCCACTAGTCACCAAGAGGATCCGTGCTAAAGAGAAGTCAACATTAAGATCTTTTGGAGGTTAAGAAAAAACTACACTACTAACCAACAATCTGAACACAAGCATATTCAACTCTGACTCAACTATCTGACCTATTTGCACTTTTACCATTGTTTGGTCTAAAAGGTTCTACTACCGAAGAAGATAAGTATTTCCAACTATCAGGAAGGTTGCATGAAGAAGAAAAGAACAAATAATGTTGCATGAAGCACAGTCAATACTTCTCAATGTTCAAGCTCTATAGATGATAGAGGAAGAAGAAGACATTCAAATAAGTTCAAAGTTACTCAATAACCAAAAAAGGAAATGCAACAACTACTTAGGCTCCAAAAAAGAAGAATAATAAGAAGAGATATTATTTACTATTGTTAAATCTCTGTCAAATTTTCCTTATACCTTAAAAAGATTTGTAAAAACACTATTTTTGTTTATTCCAACAAACTAATAAAGAAAACATAAGTATTGTATACGTCAAAAGTCGAAAGACGCTATCCTCTCTAATAAATATAAATTGTATCTTAATTATATATTAATAGTACATTAATTATATATAAATATAGTGTATAAATTTATATTTAAAAAATATCACCACATTTTCCATATTAAAGTTGTTGGATCTTACTAAAAAAGAAAGGCTTTAATTGTGCAAAATCCTTACATAGTTAATCGAAGGCAATGGCTTTTATTCTTGGCCACCCATTTTGCTCGCGATGCTTGGCCTCGACGTTAGTCAAACTCTCAAATTATATCACTTGAATTATGCAAAATCGATAGTACTATGTACAATATTTTATGTTGACTTATGACTAAACCTTTATCAAACAATGAGAGATCATGACCAGTTGGTACACCACTAATGTGAAGATTCTATCACATCAACCTACACTTAATTGCTTCCATTTCTGTGAAAATATCTGGCACACAACACTGAAACTTGAAACGACTTAACCCCCAATTAGTCAACACTTAAAAAATGATTAACTAAAGCACATGTGTCCAAATTAGTGGTTTCCTTAACCAATCTGTTAATCTAGTTAGTAGAGAAGTTTGATGATGATGTTTAATTAACAAGTAAACCAAATCATGAAAAGTCTTTGGCGTGCAAGAAACTGTGCTTGTTCCATCTTAACTTTATTTAATTTCAATGTATCTGACTTACCCCATGTTAATTTTGTGCTGACTTTGCAAAATTCAAATGGAAAAAAGCTTAAAATATGTTTGTTGGACATGACATGGAAACAAAACAAGTCAAACACGTTGCCGGGTTAACAAAAACACATGGACCATTGGACATTTGGACCTCAACCAATCAAAATTAACTTCTTGTCTTAATCTTCTTCCACTCTCATACTTTTTTTTTTCTTGTTTAATTTGTTTGTGCTTTCACGAAAGAGAGAGAATCCAAAATCGTTGGGTTTGTACTTCACTTTTTTTTCTTGTATTCTTTCTTTCTTTCTTATTGTTCACTCACTCGTGTGGCTTTGTCCCCCTCCTTCGGTTTTCTCTTTTTTATGATCACACTCATGTGGGGGAGGTCATCACACACTAATTTGTGTCTTCCTTCACACATGTCTTACCCTCTCTTTTCTCTTTTATCTCTTTGTAACTTTGCACACCTCAAGCTTACTCCATTGTGACCTCATATTTCTTCATTTTTTCACAATTGACCTTATTAGAATAGTCATATATTTCACCACGAGTAAAAAATTTGTACAATTTAAAATGGTAAACGTATAACTCAACTAGTTTAAAAGAAGTAATAATTTGTTTTTATCGATTTTTATAACTTTTTAAAAAAAAAGTACTATAGTCCTCCTTTATATGCTAGACCCTTTTAACTAAGTCAAATAAATCAGACAAAAATAGTTAATAAAAATAAATATATTAGTAAATTTAATTATTTTTCCAATTTATTCTTGACGTTATTGGCACTCATTATCTAACTACTTTTACCTCTTCTTGTAATTATTAATACAGAGAGAGAATAATGGTTACACTATTAGAGAGAAATAATTTATCTTAATATCATTTAGTTACTTATTGATTAAAAATTGTGAGACAATTCAGCATATTTTAGTTAAAAATAATAATTAAACATAAATAAGATACACTAAAAAGTTATTAAATGAGAATTAAAATCATTAAATGAAAACTAACTTTAAAAATAAAAATAATTAGTTGTTATATTCTAAATTATATATTATTTTAGATACTAAAAAAATTATTGTTATCTAAATTTGTTTGTATTGATAAATAATTTTTACATTAGTGTCTAATTAGCTACAAATTATTTTGGTTTTATAGTTGGTAGATAAAATTTTAGTAGCTAACTAGATACTAATTTAAAAATTATTTATCAATAATATAAACTAATTTAAATATTAATAATTTGTTTAACATCTAAAATAATATCTAATTTAGTTAATATAGCAACTAATTATTTTTATTTTTAAGATTGATTTTTATTTGATAATTTTTTTTAGTGATAATTTATAAAGTGTGAACAAATAAATTTCTCAAAAAGTCCAGTAAATGATTATTTCTTAAAAGTAATTTGTTACCAAACACTCACGAATAAGGGACACGAGGTTAAATAAGCGTGTGTGTGTATATATATATATTACTTATAAAGTTTACTTAGGGTTTAAATTCCACTAAAACTGGGAGTTTTGAAAGAAAGAAAAAACTTTATGTGAGTATGATGATCTCTAAGGTGAGGTTTGGTTCATATTGATGAGGTTGTTCTTGAAAGAGAAAACATTACTATGATGGAAATTGAAGTTGTTAATGATTGCTATGGGGCGAGGCAGCTCAAAGAATAGAGGGAAATAGCAATACATTAGGGTAGGAAGAAGCATGCATGCAGTGAGGGAATTGAAGGTGGTGTTTAATTAGTCGATTCGTCCGAGATTGTTTTCTTGTCTTGTTTTGGCATTATTTGAGCGATTAAGTGGAGCCATTATCATTCTCTTAATCATAGGTAACCCCTGTTTAGCATCATCGTGACTTCCACGTTACACCACAACCAATGTGTTGGCTTCCAATATTCCACAGATATTATCACACTCCATCCAGCTATCGTAGTTTACTCACTCAAACTCATTGTAAAGAGCAAAATCATCTATTTAATCATTGAAACTAAATCACGGTTTAAATTCATTCTTAATAATAAATGAATTGAAATTAAGCATATGAAATAAGCTTTCATCTTTCTATGCATATTTCATTTCAAAATAGATACTTATATTTCATTTTTATGCATATTTCATTTCAAAACACCATCTGCATGTAAAAACACATTAAATAAATAGTCGTTGTTTTTACATTTTACATTCACTACAAAAAAGTTATTTTTAATGGAGGTTATATTTGGCGCTTGTTTTTTTTCCTGAAAGATTTGGCGTTGCTAACTGATTACTAGTGATTTCTACAAACCCCTGGAAAATAATCACTTTCCAGCAGTTTTGAACTCCTATTATTCCCAGCGGTTTTGAACCCCTGTTATTCTTGACGAGTTTGAACCCTCGTTATTCCCGGCGGTTTGAAAATTATTGTTATTCCTGACGATTTGAAAACTCGCGTTATTCTTGGTGGTTTTGAAAACCCTCGTTATTCCCGACGGTTTGAAAATTCCATTATTCTAGAAGGTGCATATATATAAAAAAGTAGGTAACACAAAATAAAAATGTTGAACCAAAATAGTCCAACGGTTTTCTCAAACCCTATGTTTTTCTTTTACCACCTAACATTAATACACTAATGCCCTTCAACATTTTTTTATTTACTTTTCAAGGTTTCGTAATACTATATAGGTATAATTTTTTCATAATGAAAATATAGACATTGAATTATTAACGTAAAAATTGTGTGTAATATGTGATTAACACAATTTCGTTTTAATACCAAATAATTATATTGATATAAGAAATATATATTACTTACTAATTCATTCATCTTATTCATTAAGATTCATTTAGTGAGTGTTGTTGGAAGGGGTTAAACTTTTGACTCAGGTCATCACCACATTACTATTTAAGAATTTCTAAAAGAAAATATCTATGTATTCATTTAAAAAAGCTATTAATTAACAATGTTAATGATGTTATTAATTAGTCCTCATTTTTTAAATATAGAATGTGAAAAAAACATTTGTATTGTATGTACTCAATCATCTGCATATAGGTACACAAGAGTTCTCAAACATCTAAACAAAAGTTGTTTCTAGAAAGATCAAGGCTAATTGAAGATATACTCATTGTTCAAGTTTCAATATTCTCAGTCTCATCATATAAGCCAGTTTGTGCACTCACTGAGTATTTTCAATTTTTATTTAAATCTTTGTATCATTTTGTTAACCGTCAGAAATATAATTTACAAAAAACAGTTTAGATGTTAAAATTCACTATGGAGCAGCACTAATTAGTCAAGAAAATACAACAACCACTATATCAACTCATCAATTATCGTGAATGACAATAACAAACAATATAAATAGATATGTTGCCAATAAAACCTTGACTTCATTCTTCAACTCCACATAGAATTTATTTGAGTTTGTTCAAAACAGTGATACAAGGCTTTACACATGTAGGGTCGTCCATATTCAAGCCCCTGAACTGAAATGTCCAGAGAATGAAGTTAGTAAATTAAAAATAACAATACATAAAGTATCTTACCCGCAATTCTTTCAATAAAACATCTTGTAGATTATTTCTGCCAAAGTGAGATGACATAACACAACTCTAAAAATAAAGTGGAACAAGTTCACACTTAATCTTAGAATAAAGGTTCCATCAATTAAAACTAAACACAAAATACATACCTCCAGCAAAAGGCATTTTATCTGAATTTCATTTACAATTTTTTTGTGTCATTAGATGGTCTATCAGACAATTGCCTTATTAGAGGGCCTAATCTAGCATTTTACTTTCCAATTACATTCAACAATCAAAATCCAATTTCCCTCTTTCTTAATTTGTGAAGAAAAGAATATTAAACAATGGATCAATTAACATGTTTTCTTTGGGATTCAACCTAGGTTGACCCTATACCACATTAGGAGAAAAACTTGGTATTTTTGTTTGAAAAATTGAACGCAGCTAAGCAGTCATCAAAATGGTGTCGTTGCCAGGGAAATTGATAACTTTCGGTTTTCTAATATTTTACTAGACTAATTGCATTTTGTTAAGGTTTATTTTGTTTTTATTTTCTGTTTTTAGATTGGATTGGTATTTTCTCCAAAATAATAAACTTTTTACAAAAAAATATTATAAAAATTGCATTTTATAACTTATATTTGCTTCATCCTTTGTTTTGATCATTTGAAGGAACAACTTTTGAACCGGATTTGACCTTAGAAACTTGGAAGAAGATGTTGATGCAATAAAAATCGAGAATTGACACTTAAAGAGAAAAAATTATGTAGAAACAAGTAACAAACGATCAATAGTCAACGATTAACTAGCACTAGACGGTCAACTTTGCACTCAAAGAAAGAGTTGAAGTTAGTTTCAAAGTGATCTTTTGGACCCAATTGAAAGATCATCCTTTTGTAAAGATTAGAAACTCTATAAATAGAGTAGAAGTACCACCTAAGAGAAACACTTATACGCTTAGAGACTTAGACACTAAGATACATAGTTAGTTAGCCAGTAGGTGCAGGAGTTTTAATTTACAGTTTTTAATTTTCTGTTGACGTCATGAGTTCCAAAATAATCGATTCAAATTCATCTTTTTCATTTGTATGTTCCTTTTCTCTTTCGAAACGAATCCAATTTAATAAATGAGTTTCAACTATTCGAACACCAAACACCATGTTAAACAATGCTTTGTTATAATGTTTTTCTCTTCAAAATCTTTATAAAATTCTGTTTCGATCAAAAATGAATTTTTAAAGACATGCAAAGTGATTTGGTAATGTATTTCTTCATCCTCAAGAAATCCAGATTTGGGTGCTTCCATTAGTCTCCATGAAAAAACTTTCCTATTGTGCAGTTATATACACCTTGCTTACGCATCTACATACACACTGGTGTACCTTGTACCCAGCAAAGACTAACTACCAGCTAGCCTGCTTAGATATTTGTACGTACTTCTAAGCAACTAGATTCACCAAGTTTGAGAATGATTAGATGATTCCAAGACATGTTAGATGGTATAGACATAAAAAAAACTAGTGACCTCTGATATATTAATTTTAAGAAAGAGTTGTTACAGTGTAAGAAACAAAATTTCCGTGGCGAAAAAGAAGTATAAACAATCATATGGACACCTATTGGTGGAACAGATTATAAAACCAAATTGTGATAAACCACAACAAATTAGTAGGAACACATTTTAAGTATTAATAACATTTAGTACTAAACTTGAATAGCAACACTAATGCAAAATAAGGTTGAAAACATAACAAATCGTAGTTAACCTCACACAAATATCTATAAAATGTGCATGTTCTTATGTCGAAGCAGCATATAATTACAATGTTTAGATTGAAGTTGCAATGTTCCAATATCTGCGCAAATTCATTGTGTATTTCTATTGTTCTATTTAACTATGTTCTACCTCACACCAACAAACATCTTCCTCACAGAATTTACTCTTTGTCTGTAGGTTTTTTAGCATATGAAAGAGTCACACCAGTTAATTTCCCTTTCACACACACACTTAAATTTATTTGGTTGATAAAAAGTATCTCTAGGAATATTTATATATTTAAAAAAATAAGAGAGTTATTGTGCTATTAGTTTTACTAGAATATTTTATTTATTAACTATTATGTTAAATAATTTATCAATAATAATATGATATTTCTTCTGTAAAAAATTTACTTTTATTACGGAATGTATTCTTACCAACTCTTTGGAAATTAATGTATTCGTGGAAAGCTTGAGAAAGAAAAACCAAATGTTATTTTTTAAAATATAAACTTAAGTATAGGAAACATGTTTTTCCAACTTTAGATTTTTAATAAATTAAAACAATTCTCTTCCCAAACACTTTTATATTTATCAACATTTTAAAAATTATCCTTCATTCCAAAGACAAGACTATTTTGGTAAAGTAACTTATTGGATATCACTATAAAAAAATCATGAAATAGAAACTAATTTTTAGAGACCAAAATAATTAGCTGCAATAGTAATTAAATTAGAGACATTTTTAAAACTAAAAAAAAAATAAAAATTCTATTATTGTTAAATAGTTTCTAAATTGGTATCTAACTAGCAACCAAGGTTTTAAAGACCAAATTTAGAAATTAAATAATTGGTAGTTAAAACCTTGATTGTTAATTAGATATCCGTTTAGAAACTATTTAACAATAATAGAAATTAATTTAAAAACTAATTTTTTATTTAGTTTTTAAAATGGTCTCTAATTTAGTTACTATTGCAACTAATTATTTTGGTCTCTAAAAATTGGTTTCTATTTCATGATTTTCTTCTAGTGTATATATTTAATTTATTCTTTTCATATATATATATATATATATATATTTATATATATGGAAAACTTAGTTGAATCACAGCGAGCACCGACTTGAGATATAGTTTTCATCAATTCAAACATTTTTTTGTCTACTAGCAATCAATATTCAAACATTGATTTGTAGAGAGAGTTTAATAGTTTCCACTAAATTCAATATCCATGAATGAATGAATGGAGTAAAGGTAAATGCCAACCAACATGTGCATAAAATATTGAAAATGCAATAGTTTTCACTTTATTTATTAATTATTATGTTAAATAATTTATCAATAATAATATGATATTTCTTCTGTAAAAAGTTTACTTTTATTACGGAATGCATTACCAACTCTTAGGAAATTAACGTGTTCGTGGAAAGCTTGAGAAAGAAAACCCAAATGTTATTTTTTTAAATATAAACTTAAGTATAGGAAACATGTTTTTCCAACTTTAGATTTTTAATAAATTAAAACAATTCTCTTACCATACACTTTTATATTTATCAACATTCAGTTACTAGCTTAAAAATTATCCTTCATTCCAAAGACTGAAGAGACTATTTTGGTAAAGTAACTTATTGGATATATATATATATATATATATATATATGGAAAACTTAGTTGAATCACAGCAAGCACCGACTTGTAGATATAGTTTTCATCAATTCAAACATTTTTTTTGTCTACTAGCAATCAATATTCAAACTTTGATTGTAGGTTGAGAGAGTTTAATAGTTTCCACTAAATTCAATATCCATGAATGAATGAATGAAGTAAAGGTAAATGCCAACCAACATGTTCATAAAATATTCAAAATGCAATAGTTTTCACTAAAAAAAGTCATGAATAGATTTCTACTTTCAATACATTTCTAATATCAACTTGATTCCAAAATTCTTTAATGAGTGTTACAAGTTTACCATAGTCAACAAAAACTTTAAAAAAATATCTAAAGATTAATGTAACCTGAGTGCACCCATTGTCAAATTGTAACACTTGGCATATTTTATGTCACATAAGTCTAGAGGCACACATGTGATGTCTTTGTTTGACCCTCCCCACTTGTCAACCTTGTCCACTCATTGAACAATGATGCAATTAATTAATGAAGCAGTGGTGTGACAAATCTCAAATGGAGATTTTTCAAGAGAGTGTGTGATGGGTACGTGTGACCATGTCTCTGTGGTAACTGTTGCCCTCCATTTTAGGTTATTAGGCCATCTAGAGTTGTTATAAAAAATGTGAATTGATTCATTATTTTTGTTTATGAACCTATATAGATTTTGTCTTGCACCATTTACAATTTACGTCGCTCAAAGACGTAAAAAAGTGTTTCTTCCTGTTTTTCTTTAACTTTTTCCTTGTACTTCATTAACTTTAGAAAATCGAGTTTAAAAATTAAAATAATTGTTTTAAATTTTGAAATATAAAATAATATTTTTTTTAAATTTCAAAAGGTGTAAGATAAAATTTAATTAGGTACAGAAAAAATACCCTAATAAAAAATATAAAATTATCTTTTCAACTTTTATTTTTTATATACATTACAACTAACACTACACGAAAAAGAAAATAATGAAATAGAAACTAATTTTAAAAAACAAAAAATAATTAGTTGTTATAGTGACTAAATTAAAAAATTAAAGACCATTTTAGAGACTAATTTTTTTTTCTAAATTAGTTTCTGTTATTGTTAAATAGTTTTTAAATTGATATCTAATTAGCTATCAAGGTTTTAACTACCAATTATTTAGATTCTAAATTTGATAGAAAAACTTTGGTTACTAATTAGATACCAATTTAAAAACCATTTAACAATAATAAAAACTAATTTAGAAAAAAAAAAATATAGTCTATAAAATGATCTCTAATTTAGTCATTATAGTAACTAATTATTTTTTATTTCTAAAATTGATTTCTATTTCATGATTTTATTGTAGTGTAAATTAATTTTTTAATATATTTTTAATTTTTATACAAATGAGGTCAGAGTAAACGAATAAAATTTTACTTTTGAAATTTTTTTACTTAAATAAATTCAAAATTTTAAATAATTAATCTGATCTATAATGCAGAAGAAAACTATTCGAAACGTAGGGCACTTATATTATAGTTTAGTGAGTTTGTATGAGAGTTGTAAATTTGAGGGGTGTGAGGTGTGTGGTTTGAGAAAGGAGTGTGAAGTTAGGTAGGGTTGGGCAAATGATTAGGACGGAGGAATATTAAAAATGTGTCACTTTCAGGCTCTGACTCTCATGAAAACAAACCACCCTACAGCTACAAAGGATACGAACTGGGACCCACCTGTCGTCGCACGCGTGCACGCCGCGTGGACCCCACTCGTTGACTCGCTTCACTTTCAAATTCCTCATTATTGTTCTTTTTTTATTGTTATTTTTGTGAAGACAAGCCTCGTTTTCTGTGTATAGGAGTTCTGAATTATGATACCCGCATTGGTTTTATTTTTAAAATATGGTTTAATGTTCATTTCAAAAACTAAAAAAAATTATCATCTTAGTAAAATTGTTGGAGATCGCACTTGTTGAAGATAGTAAATCGATAGATAAAAATATTTTATTATATATAAGTGATTGCAAATCTCACTTTATGAGTCAGTTTTATGGAATTGAATTAGGTTTAAAGTCCATTTAATAATATATTATCAGAGTCATTTAAAGTATATCTTGACAAGTGTTTGTTTAGCTTATCAAGCAATCCGCTATCAGACCGTTATCAGACAACTTTATTCCATGGACGAACTGTCAATGAGAATATTTCATTGTATATAAGTGAATGTGCAAACCTCATCTCACAAAACGGTTTTATAGGGTTGAATTAAGCTTAAAGTCTACTTTAAATATTTATAAAAACTTTGTAGATGTAAATATGATTTTAATGCCATTAAAATGAATGTGTTTTTGTCATCATCATGCTTCTTTTTCTTTGTATTTTCTTCCTTTCAAATTTAAATGGGTATTTTTGTTTCTATAACATAAGTAAATTTTGGTTTTAATTTATGTAAAAAAGACATCTTTGATAATTTTAATCTTTCCAAAACCTAAATTTGTTACTTTTGGTTCCTAATATGTATTTTATGATAAATAATATTTGTTTTAGGAATGTAAAAAATGTTTCCAAGATATCAAATATTAGGACAGCATAATAGATACTGGCGGGTGTTGTTTATGATAAATATTTGACTTATCGCTAAATGCATTAGTTGTTAACTAGTGTCACTGATAGTAGAGATAAAAGAAAATATTTTAAGGGATGAATAAAAAAAACTATGAAGATAAAAATTAAAACTTATTAATTTTTCATGAACTAAAAGCATATTTAAATCGCTTCTTTATTATAATTTAAGTAATAAAAGTACTATTGTCTTTAAACATTGAAAATAAAAGTTAAATAGATTTTTATTTCAGAAATTGGATATTTTAGAAAAAAAAGGATGTAAGATTTTGACATAAGTATTAAAGCAATTACTATTTAGAATTTTATAAACAAAATATTATACAACTTTTTCAAGTAATTTATCTCTCTACATAGGTAAAAAAAAAAATTATCACATGGAGTATTGATTAAGGATAGTCTTGAATGAAATATTCGATGCGTAATTGACTTTGTAAAATAACAAAAAAAATTAAATTATTTTTCTCTAAAAAATCATGTTAAGTGGAACGGAGTATAAAATGTGAAAAAAAAATTATAAAAAGAAAGTGTTATATATGATAAGAAAAAGAAAAAAAGGTAAAACTTGCTCTCCAAAGTAAATAATCTGCTCAACATTAAAAGAGAAACCAACCAGTTTAGTAAAATGATCAATCCAATAGTTAGTTTTTAATCCGGCTTATGACCAATTTCTGAATATTTAATTTTAACTTTAATTATTAATTTTTTTTGTCTTGTATAGAAATTAACTAATTAATCGTCAATTAAATTCAAGATACTACTACCTAAACTGCGTACCCAAAAAATTAATAAAGTTAAATAATTATGTGGCATCTGATAAATTAGTAAACCAATTTCTAAATCCAACACATTTCAAATTAATAATTAAACATTAAAGAATATAAAACATGGAAGATTTGACTATGTCAATGTAAAAAGGTATTCTCTTCTATTTGACATTCTTGAAATCTATAGACTAAGAGTTTAATTAAGATTAGCTTGAAAATAGTATAATATTTTTTATTTGTTTAGAGGAAATCATGTTTACGGTTCAATATTGAATATGAATATAAAAATGAAGATAGAATAACATCAAACACAAATAATGAAGAAGATATAACAACATTAATTTCACAACTTTACAAGGAATGAAAAGAGAAAATAAAGAAAGACTTATGGAATTATGGAGGATGTCATCCTATTTGAAAATGATTTATGATAAATGTTGATGAAGTCACCACTTAATTAAATGATGCAAGAAGAGAACTTTCTCTCTTTCAAATAACTCTTACGAATCCTCTCATATCATTTATTATTCAAAGGTTGTTTATAAAAAAATGGTAGGGCTATTTATAACTTTTTTGTGCCTAAATGCATCCTAAATTCACTAGAAATGAAATGACACTCTAAATCTAAAGTGTGACAAAAAATTTATATTAATCTAACGAGGGATTGAATTTCAAAATTTAGAAAGACAATGAGAAAAATCATAAGATATTTGTCCGAAAGTTGGAGCATGTAACCCATACTAAGGTAATGTTTTTCCTTTCCTCCACTTTACTTGCCTCCTTGATTGTCATGTTTACTCTCCACTCGACCGATATCTTGGTGGGCTTCAATAATGCCTGATTGAATTCAAAATAGTTCTTACTTCTTTCCTTTTTTAATGTTCGGATTTATGGTCTTATTGGGCTCAATAAGTCCAAATATAAAATTACTATTTACACTTGTTCTATGATTGAAAGAAAAATATTTGAAAGTAAATTTTAATGTCTAACTCTTACAATCAAAGTAATTTATATTCTACAAAATTCCTTTTCTTCTTCTACCCTCTCTTTAGATTTTAAGAGTCATCTCTCACCTTTCCTTAAATTTCCTTAAATAGATTACACTAGTGAGACGACAACTGAGTGAAGATCAAATCAGACTTATCAGACTTTCTTTTAGAGTATGTCATTTTTCAGATATAAATACTTATATCTTGTCTATTTTAGTTTTTCTTGTAGATGTTATAAGGTTGTGTATGTTTAATCCAATGAAAAAGGTAATATCTTACTTGGTTTTACTTTTTCTAAGTGTTTTGGTGGTTTGGATGATTTTTCCCTAGGTTACCAAAGCCTTTAGATGTTTTTCAACTTCTTTTCTATCATAAAGTTGTTTTTTTCTTGGTCGATGAGTAACTTTGAAGTAAGGGGAGTTGAACCTAAGAAATATTTAGGTTTAAACTATACATTTAAAATAATGTATGCACTAGTTATGTAAATAGTTTTAGAATTAGTTTTTAAATATGTATATATAGGTTCAAATGTCATTTTGACTTGTTAGGGTGTTGGATGAACCTATATTAAGTAATTGGTAATTTAGTGAAATTGAATGCAAAATAAATTTAATTCAAAATAAGTTTTAAATAATAAAATTGTTCGTAGTTGAATGTTTGGATGAATAGGCAATGTTATGGTGTAAGATTTATAACCATGGTGATGTTGTTTTGAATGGAATTGGGTGTTGAGTATGTATATTTTCATTGAATAAGGTCCTTGTTATTTTGATTGTTTAAAGTAACTATATATATGGAGAAAATTGGTTGGAACGGATAATTAGAAATGAAAAATTTGTTTTGAAAAATTATTCAAAATTTCTGATTCAACCTAGTGTGCTCAACAAATGAGAATTCGTGAGTCTCATCCAAATATTAAGAGATTAGTTACAAACATTTTCCTCACGGACAATGATTTGTCACACATATTATCTAAAATTTCACTAAAAAAAAATCACTAAATAAAAAATATTTTTAAAGATAAAAAAATACTTAATTACTATATTGATTAAATTAAATATTAATTTAAAAATTAAAAAAATTATTAATATTTAAAATAATTTATATTATTAATAAAATTTATAAATTATTTTCTAAATTAATATCTAACTAACTTCTATTATTTTAGCTACCAAGTACATGCCATTTTAAAAATCAATTAAATAAAAATTTAATAATTATCTACCAAGTACATGCCATTTTAAAAATCAATTAAATACAAATTTAATAATTATTTATTTATAATAGAAACTAATTTAAATGTTAATAATTTTTTAATTTATAAAATAATGTCTAACTTATTTAATATAGTTATTAATAATTTTTTATTTTTAAATTTGATTTTTATTTAATAATTTTATTATATTGTTTTTTGCTGAGATCTTAGTCAATAATTTCAACTTCAGATAAATATGTAATTTAAATAATTAAATTTATTCAATAAGTTCATATTCTCTTAGCAAAATTACTCTAATATATTAAATATAATTCTTTAATGTATTTTGCATCTATCTTTCCCAGTGTTCTTTCTCTAAATATTAGTGAAATAATATTTTATTTTATATTTTATTTATTGTTTTTTTATGATGAGAGTGATATTATTGTGGTGAATATAGATTTAGACAGTAATCCGGAAGGTGCTGTTGAGTTGAATTGTTGACATGTGGTGTTAATTTTATTTTTAATTCTTTAACTTTTTATATTAAATCGTTTTAATTCTTTAACTTTTATATTGAACTTATTTTCACTTTTTAGACATTTTAAAATTATCTTAAAATATATTTTATAACTTTCACAAAACACTAAAAAAAATCATGAAATAGAAACTAATTTTTAGATATCAAAATAATTAGTTGTAATAGTAACTAAATTAGAAAGCATTTTAGAAACTAAAAAAAATTGGTTTATAAACTAGTTTCTATTATTGTTAAATAGTTTTTAAATTAGTATCTAATTAGCAACCAAAGTTTTAACTATCAATTATTTAGTTTTTAAATTTGGTTTCTAAAACTTTGATTGTTAATTAAATACCAATTTAGAAACTATTTAACAATAATATAAACTAATTTAGAAACCTATTTTTTTTTTTTTAGTTTATAAAATGATATCTAATTTAGTTAATATTGCAATTAATTATTTTGATTTTTAAAAATTAATTTTTATTTCATGATTTTTTTGTAGTGATTACTTTTAATTTCTTGGAGACATAATTGGGTTATATTAAATTAGGAGGTATAATATAACTTGGTAGGAAAATGTTTTATCAATATTTTTCTTTATTAAGTATTAGTTTTGTTTTTATTATTATTTACCTACTCTTTATTATGAAGAAGAGTCTCAGGAGAGTACTGATCCCACAGTTAAGTGATCATTTGTATACAAATTTATTAAAAAAAAACTAAATTAAAAGCCAACTTTAAAGTTAAATTAAAAATTAAAGGATATAAATGAAAATCAATATTAAATAAAATAAAGTCTTGTTTTTCTTTTTAACTTATAGAAATGCACGTGATTTTACATCCACTCATTTTCCTTCTTGAACTGTGCGAGTAAAATATATTTTTCGATTAAAATTGATAGGTTTCTCAGATTAATTATCCAAAAAGAAAACAGAGAGACAAAATTGTTTATATTTTCAATTTATCGATCTAAAATCATATAAAAGTTAAAAAAATTTAATAGTATAAGTAAATCAAAATAATAAAATTACTAAGTAAAAGTGATATAATTGATATTAATCAGAGATTGATTTCGAAAACTGTATGCACAAATAACTTTATTAGAAGAGATTATGTTATCATACAGTCTTTATACTTTAAAAATTAGTACTATGGACAAAAAAATATGAATAATGTTTAAAAAATGAAAAGAGAATTAAGAGATTAGTACTCCAAAGTGTAATATCTCCCATACTATGGTGCGGTAGACATGATCATGTCAAATTCATTGTAGTGAAAAATACTCTAAAGTATGATATGAAGTAAGATAAATCATTAGATAACTATTCACTCATCCATTCAATAGTTATGATGGATATTGTTATGGAATGTAATAAATTTATTTTATTTTGATCCAAAGTATAACGGATATAAAAGAATTGATATATATATATATATATTAATTATGATATTATACAAATTATTTATAGTTAAATAATGACTGATATTACAAAATTCTGAATAACACCTGGTCTTCTTCGTCCACTATAGTTTATTCCATACCATAATTATACTTTAGTTATTTTATATAAATTTTTAGACCTAAGATTTTCATGGCCTTTTGTGGAAAACATTGAAAAGAAAACTCGATTATTTTTTTTAAAGAAAGTTAAAACATGCTCTCATTCTCTTCTATTTCTCATCTAAGGGCTATCTAAGGGTGAGGTGGGTAGAACCATCGCCTTACACTCCATAATATAGTTTTATTGATTAATATTTTAAATTAAAATAAACTATTGATTAGTTAGTAAAATAATTTTTTTTTGGATATATTACAAAATAGAACAGAGATGAACAAAAGAGAACATAGATGAACAAAAGAGTAAACTGAAGACAAAGGATATGAGAATGAATATCTCTTCTTTCTTATTATTCAAATCAAAACAAATGGTTTGAATATATACAAGTACTACACTCATTCTAAAGAAGGAAAAAAATCAATAATTAAATACTAAAATAATATCACAAAGACAAAATAAAGGTTATTCACCTCTATAAAGAGAAACAACTGATAATTAGAAAAGACACCCAATTATTCTCCTCTATAAAGAGAAACTGATAATTAGAAAAGACTCCCAATTAGTATTAGGATCCTTCTATAACTATGGTATCTGTACCCTTTAATGATGAAACCCAGCTTGGAACAAATATTCTTAAAAGATTGAGGACTTAAAGCTTTGGTATAAATATCAGCCAGTTGCTATGTGGTGGAAATGGAAAGCAAATGGATGAGACCCTTCTTTAATTTTTCCCTTACCACGTGACAATCTATTTCTATATGTTTTGTACACTCGTGAAATACTGGATTTGCTGCAATGTATCTTGCTGAGTCATTGTCATAGTATAAAAGAGATGGTTGCTCAAAAGGAACTTTGAAATCTTGAAGAAGATAAGTTAGCCATTAAATTTCACATGTAACAATGGCCATTGCCCTGTATTAAGCTTCACAAGAACTCTTTGATATTGTTCCTTGCTTCTTTGATTTCCAAGATACGAGAGAATTCCCAAGATACACACTAAAACCAGTCACTGATTGTCTTGAATCACTGCAGGTGCCCCAATCACTATCACAAAATGCTTTGAGATGAACAGAAGTAGTGGAAGAGAAAAATAGACCAAGACTTGGAGCCCCTTTGATATATCTAAGAATTCTAATAGCTGCATTATAGTGAGCAATTGTAGGCTTAGCAAGAAACTGAGAAAGTTGTTGCACAAAAAATGTTATGTCAGGTCGGGTATTAGTGAGATACATAAGCCTTCCAATCAATCTTCTGTAGGTTTGGATATATGTGAAAGGAACACTTTCAGTAGAAGAGAATTTCTCATGATTATCAATAGGAGTGGGTGCAGGTTTGCAGGCTAAAAGACCTGCATCGGTTAATAATTCCAATGCATATTTCCTTTGATTTACCATTATTTATGTCTTACTTCTTACTACTTCTAGACCAAGAAAGTATCTTAAATTCTCAAGATCTTTAATCTTGAATGTCTGATTCAAGGCTTGTTTGATTCGAACAATCTCTTCTTTATCATTTCCTGCCAATATTATATCATCCACATATACCAATAATGCTGTAAAAGATCTTTCAGAAGAATTAATGAACAAGGAATGATCATTCATAGATTGAGTATATCCCATAGAAAGCAAAAATGATGACAGTTTGGCAAACCATTCTCTGCTGGCTTGCTTAAGGCCATATAAAGTCTTTTTTAGTTTACAAACTTTTCCTGGTGGAATAGAAGTCAATCCAGGAGGAGCAACCATGTATACATCTTCTTTCAAATCTCCATGTAAAAAGGCATTGTTTATGTCTAATTGTTTCAATTCTCAATTATAAATAGAAGCTAAAGAAAGAAGCAACCTTATGGTGGTCATCTTTGCTACTGGAGAGAAAGTATCGAGGTAGTCAATGCCTTATGTTTGTGTATATCCCTTTGCCACTAACCTTGCTTTATACCTTTCAATTGTTCCATCGGCCTTATATTTTATTTTGAATACCCATTTGCAAACTATGACAGCTTTGTTCTAAGGCAGAAGAGCAGTCTCCCAAGTTTGATTTGACTCTAAAGCAGATATCTCACATTGTATAGCTTTTCTCCAACAGTCATGTTTCACAGCTTCAGAATAAGTGTTTGGCTCAACATGTGAAGAAAGAGACATAACAAAAGATTTGTAAGAAGGTGATAAATTGCTATAAGACAAAATAGAATTCAAAGGATATTTAACTCTTGAAGATGTACTGGAAACATTAAGGTTACAATGATAATCCTTTAAATACTCAAGTGGTTTTTTTATTCTTCTGCTCATTCAGACAAATGAATCTGATTCAGAACTTTGTTCTATATCATGATTTTCATTGAGGTTTTGGTCTATATGGGAACAATCTTCTTCTGAAACCTCAATTTGTGACTCAGAATTATTATCACTGCTATTTTCAACATTATCACAAGGTGTATTATCACAAGGTGCAATAATGGCTTGTGATGGCCGACTTAAGACAGATTGATCTTCAACAAACAAAATTTGATCATTAATGTCGACACTGTTAGTTTCATTGCTAGTATCTTGAACCCTTTGGTATCGAAAAACATGTTCATAAAAGACAACATCCCTAGACACAAAAATTTCTCTTGATTGAATATTCAACAAAATATATCCTTTTGTCCCCCGTTGAAAACTAATAAAAACACATTTTGATGCTCTCGGATCAAATTTTCTTCTATTTGTTGACAAGGTGCTAGCATAACATAAAGAACCAAACACCTTTAATCCATTAAAATTTGCATTAGTTTTGAAAAGCATTTCATAAGGAGAAGAATAGTTTAAAACAGGTGTGGGAAGCATGTTTATAATATGCGCAACATGTATCACAGAATATGACCAATAAATTTTGGGTAAATGAGATTGTATCATAAGAGCTCTTGCTACATCTAATAAATGACCATGTTTCCTTTCAACTACACTATTTTGTTGTGGAGTATTGACACATGATGTTTGATGTATTATTCCTTTACTGACAAAAAAATTAGTCATGAAAAATTAAGTTCCATTATCACTTCTTATTATTTTTATTGTTGTCTCAAAAATAACAATAAATTTTCCAAAACCTTAACAACTTCAGATTTTTGTTTCAAAAGAAAAATCCATGTGTACCTCGAATAGTCATCAACTATGGTCAAGAAATATTTATGACCATGAATTGATGGTATTGAGTATGGTCCCCAAATATCTACATGAATCAAATCAATTTTTTTTTTTGATTTAGATGTACTAATAGGAAAAGAAAGTCTTTTTTGCTTTGCAAAATGACAAACATCACAAACAAAAGATTTGTTATATTTAACAAAAGAAAATTTATTCTTGATAACATCAATACATTTATTTGAAATATGACCTAATCGAAAATGCCAAAGGGTTTTTAGATCACTAGCACTGACATTAGCAATATTGATGGTGTGTGTACATTCAAGGGGTTTAATTTGAAATTTCTGGTAAGATGGGATCCTGAGTATATAAAGTCTATCTTGCGTCTTAGCGATTCCAATCATCTTCATAGATATCTTGTCCTGAATGTGACAACCATTAGAGTCAAAGGTAAGAACACAAGATAGTTTACCAATCAATTTTGCTACAGAAAGAAGATTAAAATTGAAGCAAGGAATGTACAAAACATTGTCTATGACATGATTTTGATTGAGAAAAACACTTCCAGAATAATTGGCAATGACTTGATTTCCATTTGGTAATTTGACATAAATAGGATCAATTTGATGATATGAAGTGAAATAAGTTAAGGATGAACAAATGTGATCAGTAGCACCACTATCAATAATCCAAGAACTAAAAGAAGAAATAAAATTATTACTTGTTTGATTGAAGGGATCAGAGGGAATAACAGAGACTTGATTAGAAGCATTGTCACTTCATTTAGTCTGTTGTAAAAGAGCTAACAATGTTTGATACTGCTCAGGAGTAAAACCAATTTGTTGAGACTTCACTTCTGACTTTGAACCTTCATGATTCTGCTCATTATTATTGAAATTTGTATTCTGAAAAACTGCATTAGTATGACTCCCATCATGATTCTGATTTTTAAACATGAAATGAGGTGGAAATCCATGCTTTTTATAGCATGTATCAATGGTATGCCATGTCTTTCCACAATGACTACAAATTTTGGAAGTATATCCTTTTCCATTGCTTCCTCTTCCGTATCCACCACCTCTGCCATAGGTTGTAGCATTGTTTTTATAACCTCCTTTGCTAGTAGCAATCATTGCCTTGGATTGATCACCAAATATTTGCCTATCTTGTTGTGTAACAAGAGAGCAAACTTTATTCAAGGATGACAAAGGGTCCATCAATAGAATTTGAGTTCCACAGTCGAATAATTATCATTTAGCCCCCTTAGAAATTTGATAATCTGGTCTTGTTTTTTATATTTATAAACATTCACAAGAGAATTGCATTTAGAGGCACATGAAGAAGTGGATAGCAGGAGAAAAAGACCAAGTTCATCCCAAAGAATTTTTAATTGAGTGAATAGTTTGTAACAGTCAACTCACCTTGTTTAAAAGAAGAAATCATCTCCTGGATATCAGAAATACGAATCATGTCTCCTTGTGAGAACCTTTCCTTTAAATCATTCCATATGTCAAAGGCATTGTCCATACAGATGATGCTCTGCGCGATGGATTGAGAAACAGCCTTGAGAATCCACGAAACAACCAACATATTGGCTCTCTGCCATGTTGGAAACAATGAGTTGGTACTGTTGGGAGCTTCTATAGTTCCATCAATGAAACCTATTTTTTTCTTTGAAATTAGGCTCATTTGAAACGAACGAGACCAATGATGATAATTTTGTCCATCAAGAATAATAGGGACAATAAGAAAGGAAGGATTATCTGATGAACTAACATGGTAAGGTGAACTAAGATCTTGTGAGGGATCATCAACTTCACCCATGAATAAATGTAGCAAGCTCTGATACCATATTACAAAATAGAACAAAGATGAACAAAAGGGAACAGAGATGAACAAAAGAGTAAACTGAAGACAAAGGATATGAGAATGAATATCTCTTCTTTCTTATTATTCAAATCAAAACAAATGGTCTGAATATATACAAGTAGTACACTCATTCTAGGTCGTGAGAAGTGTGAAGAGTGATTGGTTTGGCCAAATCACTTGGAAAAGGTGGAAGAAGAGACCAAAAGGTGTCTATCTTAGAGAGGCTAGAACAGATAGTGCATAGGATTGCAATTTTCTAGTATAACACTCATATAGTTAATCTGAATTTTGAAAAGGCAAGCACCCTGTTTATAGATTATAGGGTCGGCCAAATACAAGCAAAAATGGAGGGTGATTCAAATTTAAAAACTTTCAAAAAGTGGCGCCAAAAGAAGTCACACTTACCATGTGGCGCCAAATTTTTTTTCATGTTCTCCTTCTAGATTCTTTATAACTGGCCTAGGGTTTAAGATAGGTCATAATGGAGCCTAATTAAACTCTAGGTAGGTTTAGAAACACTAAACCCAAACCTAATCTAATTAAAGATAAATACAATTCAAAATTCTAATAATGTTGTGTAGGTCAACATTATTTTACAAGAAATGAAATTCTATTCTAAATTTTAATAACTAGATAGAGGTCTAAGATATGTGGGAATGTCCCTTTGAGAGTCTCTATTGAATTCCATTCTTCTTGGAGTCTTCTGATTCTTGCTCTAGTAGGACTTGTGGTTGGAGGCTCTGCCATCACTAGTAGTGTGTTAATGCTTGATGGTGAGGATCGAAAGTTGATTGTCCATAGGGCTAGAATGAGACCGAAAGGTGATTTTATGTTTTTGAACCCTACTCAGCCCACCATGAACTCAATGGTTGTAGAGCATGAAGTTGAGACTATGGTGAATTGTTCTATCTTAATGTAGAGGTAAAATTATAACAATTGCTTATTGCTCTAGATAACCTCGCGCGAGGAATATACTTGATTTGGCCAAAACAGGAACATTGATCTTGAATAAAAAAAATGCATCTATGAATAGCAATAATAAATGAAAGTAATAGGGTTATTCCAATTCTAACATATGTGTTTATTTATATTTCTCTACTTTTGTGATTTATCTAACACTTAACCTCTCGATCTAAATATTTATTAGGATATTATTATTATACATTATTATTACTATTATTATCATCATATATGCAAACCATCTCAAGTTTATGCCTCACTTCATTATAAAAGATAAAATATACTATGATATCATTAATTCCCTATGGATACAACAACCCTCAATTGTACTACAACTGACTCGATCCTCTTGTCGAGTAAAAGATTGGATTTTTATTGAGCTTAACTGATATACACCAAGAATTTCTGGCATCTTTCTAGGGATTTACTTAAACCACTCACCAAAGACATGCACTGTAATACAGACTGAAGCTTTATGGATACTCACATTAATGTGTCAACTTGGTCTTTGAATGTACTTATTTTCTGATCTTAAGTTTTAAACAAACACTATGGTTGGTCAATCATGGTGCTTTCTTCATCTAGCAGATAATGTGCTCATATAATCTAATCTTCATCATATCAAATCCAACTTCAAGTCTTGTTGGTTTAAGCATTTAATCAAAACTATAGGATGTTGAACTTTTAGTCTAACAATCTTCCACTCTTTGATAGTGGTTAAAAACAATAAGAGTTTGCATAAGATGTTTATATTCAGCAGTTCATAGGCATGGGGTGTTCCCCGATGCTTCTTCTTTTTAGTTGAGATCTCCACCTGATGTTGGTCTTCTTTTTCTTCTGTTCTTAGGGACTACAACTCTCTTTTCTTCTTCTTATTGGCTCCCTCTCTGATGTACATCTTTTTCTTTTCACTCCCTACATTGAGGCTCCCCCTTAGATGGATATCGTCTCATGATTCCTTAATCTTCTTTTGAGCATGGGTTCACCTAACTTTATCTCTATTTATCTTATCTTTTCTTCTTAAGAAAAAATTCCTCTTATTTCTCTCCCTTTTTAAGCATCATCAATAAAGGAGTGGTGTCTCGTGTGTAGAACACCACATAACAAGTTGGTAGTACAACAATGAAGGTTTTTGTTTTGAGCAAAGGATAACAATGTTCCTTTTACATTTCTCATATTTGTGCATTGGATGCAGAATTGTTTATGTCAACAAAAGGAATGGAAGGTAAGCTGTTAACATATTGGAAAGGTTTCTCTTCTAGTTCTAGACCATTTGTATAGTATGAGTCGAACTTGTTGTTAAACAAAAGAAACTCATGAGACATCCAAAGTTCTAGGTCTTTCTTCATGAAAGATGCTAACATGTTGCGTGTTGGTCAACATGAAGATGTAAGAATTGATGACTTAAACAAGAGGGGGGGGGGGGGTGAATTGTTTATCAAAGATTTTCGCAAAAATTTAATAAGAATGAAACTTTACCAAACAATCACATGTAAGAAATTAAGGAAAGCAATCAAACAATGATTAAGAAATTACAGAATTTTAACCGATTGAAAATACATTTTAATCGGTTGTTTATAGCAGTAGTAAGAGCAGAATTCAAACAAACAGTTATAAGGAGTGAGAGAGAGAGAGATTTACATAGCCAATTTTATATTGGTTCACTCAACCTTGAGCTACATCCAGTTCCCAGAACAACCATTGGGTTCCACTAGTAATCACTCACAGATTACACCAACACAGCCACAAAGAGGTGATCTTGAAAACCACAAGACCCACTCACCCTCTTTGCAACTACACACCTGATGGAGATCAAGATCAAGAAGAAATAGAAGCCAATAATCAAAGACAGGAAGAGGTAGAAGCCCAAGTTGTAGACGCTCAAGAAGTCATTAGCCCACCTCATAGGCTTACAAGGAGCAAGTTCAAGGAATTAGGAAATAGTGGAAGGTTGTTTTCTCTTTTTATTATATCTTTTGTTTTAAAAGGTGCTTAGAGGGAAACATTAGACACCTCTTTTGTAAAAGCATCTTTAGGCTTCAGTTTAGGAAATTCTAGAAGCTTGGGGAGTGAGCTTAGTAGGGGCGTGAGTGTAGGAGTCTTTTGGGTAGCTTATAGAATAAGCTTTGTAAATGACCGGCCCTTGCTCCTATAAAAGGAGGGCTTAGGTCCTTCATAAATCAGATTTGAGAATTGTGGTAGCAAAACTCTCCCAAATTGGTGATTGAGTGTGTGAGAACTTGTCTTCTCCTCTTCCTTGTCTCATCTTGAGTGCCTTGGTTCTCTCAAGTGGCGGCTTCCCACACTTATCTTGGAGCATTCATACTTCAAGTGGCATGTCCATCAACCAAGCTCTTCATTCTCATAAGTTCCTCTATTCTCCATCTTTTCATTTCATTTCCATGTTCATACGAATTCAAAAACATGCTTAGGTTCCTTCTATTTGGTGTTTTGAGCTTAATTTCATATAGTGTTCGGTTCTTATTCTCTTTTGCTGGATTCAAGTGTTTCCTCTTCATTTCTTACTGATTTGTTCGGTGCTTTTCATTTTCTAAGCATTTTAATCGGTTCATTTTCTTCCTTCTCTCTTTTAATCGGCTCAATTGGCAAGAAATGGGTCTTCCATGTGAGTTTGGTGTTTGGTGCAAGTTTTGGTGAGTTCTTGAAACATAGAACATTGATCCATTTCTATTAAAAGTGCCTATTCATTCTCCAACTCAAGTTGATTCCATAAAATGTCAAAGAATCATCTATATCTTGCTATTGGAATCATATCAACACCTCAATTCAAAACACCCTTTGACTTTACAGGATTTCACACACACTTACAAGTTTATGAAAGTACAATTACAAGAATCATGAAAGGAATAGAAAACACCTGAAATTACAGAAATCAGGAACTCCTATGATGAGACCTTGTACCAGTGCACAACTTAACAACAATCTTGCAAAACTTTTGAAAACTTCTTTCAAATCAATCTCAATCTCACTTTGTTTGATATAAAACTTGTGTATTTTGTTTTGAAAGAAAGGCTATATTTATAGCACAAAAAACTAGTCGTTTAAGGCAGCATTTATTGCCAAAATAGTTTTGATTCACATGCAAAACAGATTAACAGGTTTTCAAAAAGTATAGAAAATCACATGTTGATTTGACCAAACTTTAAAAGCAGTTTTCATTTCCAAGATTAAGTGGAATCTGATTCATGAAAAGCAGTTATTGTAGAGATATTTTGTATTCAAAGATGTAATTAAGACATTGTTAACCAAAAACATCACTGGGTTTGAACAGAATTACAAATCAGAGCTTAGAAATTAAAAAAAGATTTGCCCAGTGCTGACAGAGTGAAAACAATCGGTTGTTTCGAAGAAACAATCGGTTGAATTTCTGCATTGATGAATTTTTTTTTTTGAGAAAATCAGATTTTCAACAACCATGCTATATTCAAACATCCAGGTTTATAAGGCACACAAATTTGTATTAAAGACAAAAGAAATATAAGCTAACCATAATCCAAGCATAGGCATATCGAAGAAATACATAATTAGATTTAAAAGCTGTTTAACGATGAGAAGAACAAAGAATTATCCTTCAGATTTAAGATACACAAATGTAAGCAGTACATAGAATCATGACAATTCTTTGACTTGCAAATAAATCTTCTTGAGATCCTAATCTTTCTGGCCCTTCAAGTAAAGTAAAAAATCTACAAAACAAAACTTGTTAAATCACAAGATTTGATCCCTTAAAGAACTTGGGACCCTTTGTGTTAGACTTATCTTTAGAACCATCAAAACATCTTAGAATCCATATAAAGACTCCTTTAGGAATAAGAGACTTTTGAAACTTGCATAACCTAACTGAATGACCTTTCTTCATGCAATAGAAACATGTAACAATCGGTTGAATCGACCTTTTAACCGATTGTTTTTCTGGTACAGATGAAAAAGGTTTTGAAATTCCATTTCCTTTGCTTTGTGGATAAAAACCTAAACCAGCTTTTCCAAAAACAAAATTTTGAGATGCAAGAACATCTTCAAAGTTGGATTTTCTAGTTGTAAGTTTATCCATGGTTTTCAAAAGATAATGAATCTTTCTTTCAAGATTTTCACAATTTTCACAAAACTTTGAGTCACAACTGAAAGTTGAGTTCTTGTAAATCAAATCAAGGTTTTCAAAATCTTCTTTTGTTTTTCTCAACTCTTCTTCCAATGACTTGACTCTATTTTTCAGCCAGTTGTTTAGACCTTTCAACCGATTGTGAGAAAGAGCCAATCGGTTAGCCTCTTCATGAGTTTCATTAAAAGCTTCAAGCAATTGATAATAATTGTTACCTTTGATTGAAGAGGATGAACTCATGCTACTGGATACAGATGCTCTCAGGCACAGGTTTGCTTCTTCATCATCAGAAGAGCTAGAGGATGATACCTCATTGTCATCCCATGCAATATATGCCTTCTTGGATTTTCCCATTTTCTCATTTTTGAAATTTGTTTTATCTTTGCTTTCATTGTTAGGGCATTCTGCTTTGATATGACCTTATTCACCACAGCCATAGCAAGTGTACTTGTTAAGATTAAAATCATTAGGCTTTTTAGAGCTATACCTTTTTGAAGCTTGGTTTTTCTTCTTCAAGAACTTGCTTACATTTCTTGACAATAGACTCATGGTGTTTTGAAGCTCATGCTCCCTTAGCTTACCAAACAAGGAAACAGCTGTCATTGATGTCAAATATTTTGATTATGATATGGCAGTGACCTTTTGCTGCCATGTTCTATCAAGACACTTCAAGATCTTGATGTTTATCTCCTCTTTATCAAAAGACTTACCAAGACTCATCAAATGATTGACTATGTGAGAGAACCTTTTCTGAACATCACACATGGTCTCTCCTTTCTGCATTCTAAAGAGCTCATACTCTTGGATAAGAGCATGCTTTCTGGCTCTCTTGACATCATCCCTTCATGTGTGACTTCAAGAATGTCCCACATTTCCTTTGCTGAGCTACATTGTGATACCCTGAAAAATTCATCACAACTTAAAGCAGATGTTATTATATTGTTAGCAATCCAATCAAACTTTGCTTTCTTGCTTTCAGCCTCAGTCCATTCAAATGAAGGTTTATCAATTAAAACCTCATCTCTTTTAACTTGAAGTATAAAGGGACCATTTTCAATTGTTTCCCAAATACCCTATATCAGTTGAATGCATAAAGATTTTCATTCTTACCTTCCAAAACTGGTAATTTACACCACAAAACAGTGGTGGTCTATTTATGAAGCACCTTCCCGAAAAGGCATCTTGTCAGCCATGTAAAAACAGTTATTCAGAAACACAGTACTTGAATAATTTTCAAGAACCTAGCTCTGGATACCAATTGTAAGAATTGATGGCTTAAACAAGAGGGGGGTGAATTGTTTATCAAAGATTTTCGCAAAGATTTAATAAGAATGAACCTTTATCAAACAATCACATATAAACAATTAAGGAAAGCAATCAAACAATGATTAAGAAACTATTTACAAAATTTTAACCGATTGAAAATATGTTTTAATCGGTTGTTTATAGCAACAACAAAAGCATAATTAAAACAAACAGTTATAAGGAGTGTGTGTGAGAGAGAGAGAGATTTACACAACCAATTTTATATTGGTTCACTCAACCTTGAGCTACATCCAGTTCCTAGAATAACCACTGAGTTCCACTAGTAATCACTCACAGATTACACCAACACACCCACAAAGAGGTGACCTTGAAAACCACAAGACCCATTCACCCTCTTTGCAACTACACACCTCAACTCAGAACACCCTCTCACTTTATAGGATTTCACACACACTTACAAGTTTATGAAAGTACAATTACAAGAATCATGAAAGGAATAGAAAACACTTGAAATTACAGAAACTAGGAACTCCTATGATGAGACCTTGTACCAGTGCACAACTTAACAGCAATCTAGCAAAACTTTTGAAAACTTCTTTCAAATCAATCTCAAGCTCACTTTGTTTGATATAAAACTTGTGTATTTTGTTTTGAAAGAAAGGTTATATTTATAGCATGGAAAACTAGTCGTTTAAGGAAGCATTTATTGCCAAAACAATTTTGATTCACCTCCAAAACAGATTAACAGGTAGGTTTTCAAAAAGCTGTTATGAAATGTTACAATCCACCAGTTGAAAAGTCGTTTTAACCGGTTGAATTGGTTAGTCAATTACATAACCAAGTCAAAAACAGTTTTAAAACCTCCAAACAAGCCAAGTGACAAACAACCGATTATTTCGATAATTCAACCTGTTGTTTTTCTCTTTGCTTAGAAAAACATTTTTCTTAAAACAGATTGATCAAGCTTTGTGCAATGGACTAGGAAAGATCTTACAAAGATTCTAAACACCCTAGACTAAACCCAAAAAAAAAAATAGCAGCACAGCTTCAAGCTTCATCATGGATTTGAAACATCAAAGCTCCCATGTTCAACAGAAGACTCCTTGGTTAGACAATAAGGATCTTTGTCTTCATCTAAAAAAATATTTTTGCCTTTGTAGAGATGCAAGGGTACTTGCATTTGAGGACGATATACTAGAAGCATATAAGAGGTTGAATGAGTGATACAACATTGTACTGAACCAAAAGCAAAATAGTTTTTTTTCAAACGATGTTGATTGTTTTGTAGGACTTATTGTCTTTTGAGCCTTCTTCATACATTTGATGTCACATCATCTGTATAGTGTGCACATCGTCACACTCTTCCATTCCTTCAAATCTTCACTCTCTGATAGATTTTGAAGGTTAATGAGAACAATCCAAGTGATGCACAGAGGTTTCCTCTAATGGATCCATGGCATGATGAGTTGCATCGAGTGAGACAAGGGTGATGATCTCAATCAAATTTATAGGGCCTCCAAACACTAGATTTGTTGAAGGAATAATCCTTTGTAACTATAAGTCAACTCATTCTAAAAACTCAGTTTGGTTTGAGGTTGAGTGCAACATGATGAGGTTGGTATGTTGTAAACGAGTGTTGGAACTCTGAAGTATGTATCTAGCACATGAACTTATGATCGACTATCTTCTTTATAAGATATATTTATCCATGTTACTCAATGACAAGCAAGCTTCATTAATGAATAGTGTCGGAGAAGGTAGCCCAACTCAGTCTTTGACATGGTTGAGAAGTTGTTTGTTTTGGATTTCTCAAGCCATGGGTTGTGTCGCCTTTTCTTGAGACCTCCTTTCTCTTCATATGAACCAACCTTAGTTTCAGAGGAAAGAGTTTGTTTCTGGTTTTCCATTTACACTTCTTTGGTTTTAGAAAGGAAGGTAGAGAAATGCTTTCTTTAAAGACCATGAATTCTTGTTTCCATTTTGCACTTCTTTACTTTTGGAAGGTCGATTCACCATCAATTAGTGTGTTGTTATTTCTTCCATGTGTCTGCGTAAGCAATGCCTCAATGATCATGTAAGCAGGAATATGTCGTTACCTCATAAAATACATTTAATGATCATTAACGCCTTTTTAGAGTCAAGTCAAATGACAAAGAATTGTACTACTATAGAATCTCACACAAAACAATCAACATTAGACAAACGATATTATTGTCTGATCAATTAATCATTTGTGAAATTAAATGTTTCAATAGGTAATGCTTTTGTGAAAATACCAACCCATTGGAGATTTGTCTTCATAAATTTTAGTTTGAAAACACTTTTTAGACATAATCAAGAATTAAGTGATATCTCACTTTCATATGTTTAGCCTTTGAGTATTGGATAGGGTTCTTAGATAAATTAGTTGCATTAGTATTATCACAGTATACAGGTATACTATTTTGGAAACTAAATAAATCTTCAAGTTGAAACTTAACCCATAGGACTTGAGAGCAGTAGCATGCAACTAACATGTATTTTGCTTCAATGGTGTATAGAAAAATTGAATTTTGTTTCTTGCTTGACCAAGATATAAGACATGGTATAAGAAATTGACAACCTACAATAGTGTTTTTTCTCTCTACCTACGTCGCAAAATCCTTTTAATATAAAATTACAATTTTTCTTGAAACATACACAAATTAATGGACCCTACAAGATACTGAAAGATTTCTTTGATAACTCTCAAGTGAGACTCTCTTGGAGCTAATTGAAACCTTGCACATAGACAAAAACTATGCATAATATCTGGTGTACTGGAAGGAAGATAAAGTAAAGAGTCAATCACACATCGGTAGATCCTTTAATCTACTTTCTTACCATTCCCATCCTTCAAAAGAACTTCAGACGTGTGTGATGTGAGTTGATTATAGGATTGCACATTTTTAGATGTTTTTATTTATGGCGACACTTTTACTTAAGATTGGGATTTTAACAATTAATGGTGAGGACCTAAGGAAGATTCCCACTGGACACGAACTTAACCAAGTGGTCAAGTAACTGTGAAGGTGCACTTCACAGACACAAAGATGAAAAACAAGATATGATGAGAATGAGATGCAATTGCGGAATTGAAAAAAGGGCATAAGGTAACATCAATAGTGGTCATTGCCAAACCAAATGATGCACCATACTCATGATTATGAGTGAAACCCAAGAGCAACAAAGAAGAGAAACAAAGAGACAAAAACATAAATGGAATGGAGAAATGGAAGGAAAATGGAATGAGAAAACTTATGATGGTGGCTGAGAAATATCACGCCACTTGAGGGTGATGTGATCCAAGATGAGTGTGTTGGCCGCCACTTGAGAACTTCCCAAAACACCCAAGATAAGACATTAAACCTAAGAGGACATAAGCCTCACTAAGAGCTCACACATTTTATGCAGAGTTTCTTTACTTCATTCAAATTCAACTTGTAAAATACAACGAGGTAGGCCTTCTATTTATAGGTGAAGGAGCCTTGGAGAACAAGCATGAAGGGCAGGATGGGAAACACCAAAAAAAGGGGCAGCCTTAGGGTTTGACTAAGTCAAACCTGCACCCTAGGCTTGTCCTTATAGAAACTAGGTCAAAATCCCTTCCTAAAGGGCTAGGAACAAGCTAAAAGGCTAACTACACCCCCTATTATGCTAAAGGTACCTTATTCTAGCCTATCTTTTCTATCTGGACCCCTAAAGAGAGCCCAAATTATTTACAACATATTTGTATCTTATAAGAAGACCAAAAGGAAGAATAGTTGGTGTGTTAGTTTATGCTCAACTCCTCTGGTGAGGTCTATGTGATCCTAGGTGGGGTTATGAATTGTTCGTTGAGATGACTGTTTACCATGTGCTTTGTCTTTTGCTTCCTTGGTCATCTTCGTAGCTACTTGGGTTGTATCAAAAGGCATGGTGAGGAGGAACTTGACCAAGACATAATTCCAGATTTAGGTGGACACATGACAAGTGGAAGGCTTAGAAAGGCCTAAGAGACATTGCAACACAAGGTGGCTAATCTTTTGGAGGCCCAATTGTTGAATGACCCACACTTTAAAAAGCCTAAATAGATTACATGCACAACAAACAGGCTTGGAGTATTAGAATAAAAAAATATTATTATTTTAATGGAGTTAGGATTTGAACCCAAAACCAATTAGAAAATATTAACTTAACCACTAGGACAAATAACCATTTCTTCAAAAATAAGGATTGCATTTTTATTTTATTTACTTACAAACGAGACAAAATCTATAACTATTTTTTTATTTATACACTTTTGGAATTCAGAATGAGCATGGATGTTCTAGAAATTTAATGGAGAGAATATATCTCTATTAGGGTTCTTCCCTTTATCTTGCGATCTTATCAAGAATTCATCAATTCTTGTGGTGATCATCCTTAGACTTATCAAACCTTATTTATGGCGCCTCCCTCTCTCCAGGTTTTCAGTGTTACTGTTTTTAATTGATTTTATTTCATGACCTAAATTCTTAATTCTACTATTAGTTTTATTTGGAATCATATCACTTTTGTTAATTAAAGGTGAGACCCTACCTATTGAAGAAAATATTTTCCATAATTTATTAACACCTATAAATTAAGTATATTATCTTAAATTTGATAAAATTTTGGTAGCATTTTGTATTGGTCCCAAAGTATATGAAATGAAAGTGCTCACAAATAATGTATCATATTCAAGTATGCACCAAGAAAACAAAATTAAATGACTTGAACAGAAATTACATCAAATTCAAGGTTAGACTTAATGTGTACGTATTAACAAACTATGAAAAATTATTTTCTCGAACATTCTAACTATAAATAAAATTACTACCATAAAAACAAAGTATATAAATCAAACAAATTTTAAAATAAGAGTGATTGATTAGTGATGAGAGTGGATTTTAGAATTGCACGTTTTTATGGGTTGCACTTTGTTTATGATTTTTAATTTTAAGCAGAATATGGTGAGAAACCCAAAGAAGATTCCCACTGGACATGAACTTAACCAAGTGGTTTAGTAAGTGTGAAGGTTCACTTCTGGAGGGCAAAGAGAAAACACACAAAATAAGGTGAGGTTGATGAATAGTGGCGAAATTAAAGAGCATATAAGGGAAATAAAAAAGATGGAAACCGAATAGAAAAAGGATGGACACAAGAACATAAAGGAGTGGAAAAATAAAAAGATGACAAGAAAGAGAAGCATAGGATGATGAAGGTATGGTCACGCCACTTGGAGGGGGAGGAGACTTCAAGATGAGTGGTGAAGAACCGCCACTTGAAGTGTAGAGCACTCAAGATAAGACCCAAAATCTAGGAGACTCAGCTTACTAAACACTCTAACAGAGTTTCTTTTCTATTCAAAATTCAATGTGTAAAAATACATGAGGCAAGGCACCCTTTATATAGGAGAGAGTGACTTGGGGAGCAAGAGTGAGAGGGGTAGGGGTGTCATTTCTGAGATACCTTCTAGAAGGTAGTTCAAATAAACCTCAAACCTAGGTGCACATGTCATGAAAAGTGGAGTTGGTACAAGCCTAAATTACTAAGCACACCCTACTCTAGCTTATTCTTCTACTTGGACCCCCAAAAAAGAGCCAAAATTATTTACATAAACTTGTCTTATAAAAAGACCAGAAGAAAAAAACATTTGATGCTCTGGCCTATGTCCAGTTCTTCTTCTGTTAAGGTCCTTTTGATGTTTGGTGGGGTTTGGTCTTGTATGTTGAGATGACTAACCTAATTCTGAAGTGTCTGTTGTGTTTTTATTCATCTGCTTGTCGAGGTGGTTTGTATCAATTAGTTCCTATATTTTTAACATTTTTATAAAGTCTAAACCATAATTTTAAATAACTTATAATATTCACTCATACAAGAAAAAAAAATCAATTGTGTACTGGAACGTAGTGCTCGGGACCTCGATCCAAGTACTTTGGTATGGTCAACTCGATTTTTGGGTCATGAGGTCGGCCCAAGTGCTGGTAAGATAGCTCGAAAAAGATAGTTAAAATAGAAAGAATATCATGTTTGTTTCTAACACATATGCTAATTAAATGCAAAAAAAAGATTTTGAGAATAATGTTGTTAGCACCCGAGAAAATAATCTCAACAGAAAGCATATAATCATAACAAAAAACTGTTGATCAAGAGAGATCAAGACCTTTGAAGAATCCAAATCCAAGGTGTTTGATGAAAGGTTGGTGTTGTTGATGTGTATGGGTGGGTTTTGGGTACATTAAAGTGTAATCCACTCCTTGTTTGAATCCATAACTAATTTGATTTGAAAACCTTTTTAAAATGGAATGTTTTTCAACTAAGTGGAAAACAACCTGTTGTTTTATCGAATCAACCGGTTGTTTTGTTCTTAGAAGGTTTTGAAAAAGGTTGAAAGTTGTTTGACTTGGTTGACTTAACTGTCAAACTAAATCAATCGGTTGTTTCGTGTTTTCAACCGATTGTTTCTTTGAAAATCCTAACAAAATTCTGTTTTGATTTGTGAATCTTTCTTAAATGATTTCTAACTGAATGCACTCCTGCTTTAAATTTTTTTTATCATTCTTTAGAGTATGAAAAGTTTGTTATACATTCCTGGAAGGAGAGAGAGAAATAGTTTTGAGAAATCATAGTGCAAATTGAATTTCAAGTTTTCAAGATTCACTTCAAGCTTTGGATTTTCAAGTCTGTGGAATAGGATTGGGGTGTACTTCTAATCTTTAATCTTTGTAATACCAGGTGTATTCTATTCTCTTCTTTCTTGATTACTGTATTTTTGTAATTGAGTGTAAGTGTAGAATCAAAGGGTGTTATGATTTTTGTGCCAAAAGGAGTGTGTTTCTTGAAGGGTTCAAGGTCACTCTTTTGGTGGTTTGTGTTGTAATCTGTTTTGGTTGCATAGTACAAACCCAAAAGTTTCTGGGGACTGGTTGTAGCTCTTGGATTAAGAGTGAACCAGTATAAACTGTCTGTGTACATTTCTCTTGCTCTTATCTCTTTAAGATTTTGTTTATAAGTTGTTTTAACTTCTACTGGTATAAACAACTGATTGAATCAAAGAAATAACCGGTTGTTTTTCTGTGATTCATCTTAAAACAGTTTGTATTCTTGGCTAACTTGGTTCCTTTTATGTATTTCTTCACTGAGTTTCATTAAACCTTCAAAAGTAATAAAAAATATTTAATAAACAATTCACCCCCTCTTGTTTAAAGGTCATATATTCTAATAAAAACCACATGTTCACGTGCACATCTTATCTTCGGGTGCTAACAACAAGAAAATATTATGTTTCTGAATACTTAAGATTGAAACTAAATACTTATTTTGTATGCTCTCACTGACTTGATCGTCAGAGTGTGATCAATAGGTAGAGCCCCCTCTGTCCCAGTAGAGCGTTGTTCCAGTGCACCAAGAGGAGACAGACCAGAAGTGAAGCTCTCTATTCAGTCCAACTGAGGTCAACCGAAAAGAACATTTGGAGCCCAGCATGGGGCCCAATAAAACTTGATCTCATCCACATTTGTGATTGAGCCTCCTGACGTGATGAGAAAAACAAGACAAGGCCAGTAGGGATATGAAGGAAGCAATGCCCCTGTCTTACATCAACTCATTGATACCATGAAGGCTCTCCAAGAGGCAAACGAGGAGCATAGACGAGAGCAAGAGAGGATCCAAGAAGAAGCCAAGGCCGAGTAGGAGAGGCTACGAGTAGAAGCCCGAGCTGAGCAAGAGCCTCTACATGATTGTTTGATAGAAGAAATCGAGGCCTCTCGGATAACAATGGAGGAGCACGCGTAAACCAATGAGGAGTTGTGCAAAACCAATGAGGAGTTAGGCAAGAGCCTCCACCAATGTGCCCGACGTTCCACTAGGGAACAATCTCTGAACTTGTTAGTGAGAGACAATCCCAAGCCATTCTTGTAGGAAATCATGGATGAGTCATGCCACCTCATTACATAACACTTAAAATATCCTTTTCCACAGGAATAGAGGACCCTGAAAATCATCTTATGACATTCAACGCTTAGATGATTATCTCTGAAGGAACGAATGCCATCCGATGTAAGATGTTCATGGGCACTTTTACAGGTACAACACTACAATGGTTAAGTGGGATCCCAAATGGTCAAATCACCTCTTTCTCTCAGTTCTCCAAAATGTTTAGAGAACAGTTCTCAGTCAACAAGGTCAAACCCCCGAGGTTGTACGACCTTTTCAATGTCAAACAAAGGGAAAAAGAGGCACTGAAAGATTATCTGAATAGGTTATGCACGGTCACGGTAAGACTTCAAGCGCATGATGAAGAGATGATGATCGCCACCTTTGAACAAGGGATAGCTGTTCCCGTATGCCAATACAGTTCCACATCGTTCAGGAATCGAGGCCAAGGGCAGTTTATATACTCCCTCCTCCCTTCACCCTTCGAGGTGCCTTTTAAGGACAAAATCGTGACGGAGCACCGACCTCCAAAGCGGACAATACCTCGAATGCGGTGATTGACCCTAGCGATGCTGTCCAACGACTTGACGACATGGTGGTGGCGTCGCAGGATAGGGCGCAGCACATGGCGGATATGGAGGAGTTGTTCGTCACGATATCCAAGTACTGCCTCAAGTTGAACCCTGAGAAGTGTTTTCGGGGTAGAGGCCGGTAAGTTCTTGGGTTTTATGCTCACAGAGAAGGGGCATCCATATTTCCAGTGCCTCAAGAGAAACAGTCGCTTTGCATGGACTGATGAATGCGAAGCGGCTTTCATTAAGCTAAAGGAGTACCTGCGACGCCACCGGTCCTCTGCAAATCGGTAACGGGCGTGCCCCTCCGGTTATATTTTACTGTAACGGAGCGGGCTATCAGTTCTGTATTAGTCCAGGAGCAGGACCAGAGTCAGAAGCCCATCTATTTTGTGAGCAAGGCATTACAAAGAGCTGAGGCGAGATACCAAGCGCTGGAGAAGGCAGCGCTAGCGGTAGTGTTTTCTGCCAGGAGGCTCCGTCATTACTTCCATAGCTTCACGGTGGTGGTGATGACAAACCTCCCTATACAGAAGGTGCTGCAGAAGCCTGACGTGGCGGGAAGAATGGTACACTGGGCGGTGGAACTGTTAGAATTCGACATCCAGTATGAGCCTAGAGGATCCACCAAAGGGCAGGTGTACGCAGATTTTATAGCGGAACTTTCGCCCGGAGGGGAGCAAGAGGTGGAAGTGGGCTCGCAGTGGCTACTCTCGGTTGACGGCTCTTCCAACCAACAAGGGAGCGGAGCGGGAATAGTCTTGGAGGGACCCAACGGCATACTGATTGAGCAGGCCCTGCGCTTCGCCTTCAAGGCAAGTAACAATCAGGCAGAATACGAAGCCCTAATAGCAGGAATGCTCCTGGCCAAGGAGATGGGCGCGCAAAACCTCCTGGTGAAAAGCGACTCCCAGCTGATTACGAGGCAGGTGTCGGGTGAGATCCAGGCGAAGGACCCACAGATGGCGGCGTATCTGAAATACGTCCAGTTGTTGAAGGGAGCATTCAACGCTCTTGAGCTGATACATGTCCCGAGGGAGCAGAATGCCAGAGCTGACCTGCTTGCAAAGCTGGCCAGCTCAGGCAAGGGGGGTAGACAGAGGACAGTGATCCAAGAGACTCTCAAAGCTCCGCGTAGATTCGTGGAAGAAAACAGGGTGGATGTCCTCCAGATTTATACAAAGGGAAGGCCGAGGAGTCATTGCTCTTTGACCCAAGATACGCAGAGAGTGCCCCGCATCAGCACGTACGCGGATGTGCCCGAGGGAGAGCAAATGCAGGTATGCGTTTTGACCGAGGGAGACACCTGGATGACGCCCTACAAGCGATACTTGGTGGATGGGGCTCTCCCAGTGGAGCCTGAAGAGGGTAAAAAGGTCAAAAGAAATGCCGCAAGATATACTCTAGTGGATGGAGTGTTGTTCAGGCACGGTTTCACTCACCCTATCCTAACGTGCGTAAGTGGCGACGAGTGCACCAGGATAATGGCGGAACTACACGAAGGCATCTGCGGGAGCCACGTAGGGGGAAGGTCCCTAGCCTCCAAGGTAATACGCGCAGGTTTCTTCTGGCCAACAGTAAAAGAGGACTGCGCACGACACGCCCAGCGGTGCAGGCAATGCCAAAAGCACGCCGACTGGCACAAGGCGCCGCCAGAAGAATTGCGATCCATATACAGCCCGTGGCCTTTCCATACATGGGGAATCGACATCCTGGGCCCGTTCCCACTGGCAATCAGGCAGATGAAGTATTTGATCGTCGCCATCGAATACTTCACCAAGTGGATAGAGGCAGAGCCCGTAGCACAGATCACTGCGCACAAGGTACAACATTTTGTGTGGAAGAACATTGTGTGCCGCTTTGGCGTACCTAGGCACTTGATATCCGATAACGGGACCCAGTTTGCCAGTCAGCAGTTGAGAAATCTGTGCGCTGAGGTAAGAATCAAACAAGTGTTCGCATCGGTTGAACACCCCCAGACCAACGGACAAGTGGAGTCAGCACACAGAGTTCTGCTGAGGGGGTTAAAGAGAAGGTTAGAGAAAGCCAAAGGGGCGTGGGCGGAAGAGGTACCAAGGATCGTATGGGCATACCACACCACGCCCCAATCCTCTACTATGGAGACGCCTTTCATTTTGGTGTACGGGTCGGACGCGATGATTCCGGTAGAAATACATGAAAGCTCACCACGTTTTCAAAACTTTGTGGTGGAAGAATCCAATGAAGAAAGGCGGGTAAACCTGGATCTATTAGACGAGGCCAGGGAAGAAGCCAGAATAAAAGCTGAAGCAGTGAAGAGAAGAGTAGAGCGACAATACAACTCTAAGGTAAAGCCGCGACAGTTTCAGATTGGCGACCTGGTTATGAGGAAGACTCACCCATACGAGTTGGAGAATAAGTTGTCTCCCAAGTGGACCGGACCCTTCAGAGTTACCGAGGCTAAGGGCAACGGGTCGTATAACTTAGAGACCTTGGAGGGGGGTCCCATCCCACGCAGCTGGAATGCAGCCAACTTGAAATTTTATTTTAGTTGACTTATGTAAGCAACCATGTAACAGTTTAGTTGAAGGGGACACTCTTCTTCCCTCTCGGGGGTTTTTTAATGAGGTCACCCGAATAAAAGAAAAAACAAGTTTGAGAAAAAGTCGTGCCTTGGTTTTTAGCCTTTATCTTTCTCCGTTTAAAGTGATGTGAGGCGTCGCCAAGAAAGAAGGCGTCGCCCAGGTGAAGGCGTCGCTAAGAAAGAAGGCGTTGCCAAGAAAGAAGGTGTCGCCTAGGTGAAGGCGTCGCCTAGGTGAAGGGGTCGCCAAGGGTGAAGGGGTCGCCCGGAAAGGTGTCGCCTGAATGCAGGCGTCGTTGAGGAACATGACGAAGGAAAAGCGCACAATATACGAAACGTATGCAAAGTAAAGCGGTGTTGCAGAAAATCAAGTATGGTATAGAAAAGTGGGTGTTACAAGCAATGTTCGATACAAATGGGCGTAATGCGGTTAGGGCAAATATTACAACTCATGCAAATCACAAAAGAGCCACTTTTCAGTGGCCATCGGAGTCAGCACTGGAGGAAGACGAAGCCCTGATCCCAGCCCGCAGAGCTCGAGTAAGTCGTGTCCTCCTCTCTTGGTTTATTTTCGAACCTGCACCAAGGGAGATAAATGTGTCAGAGACACCATGAAGCAAAACATGCAAAGTTAGAAAGCAATAAAGGCCGAAGTTTCTAGGGCAGTGACTCTTACATATGTACTTTTCGAGAGTTCCAGCGTTGAACTCCAAGCTGATCAAAGTGGCAGAGTCAAAACCTCCCGCCTCAGCAAGAATCCGGCAAGCTATTTGATCACTTGGAGCCAGCTTCTTGAAGGGTTTGGTTTTGAGGGCCCTCGCCTCTCTCACCCAGTACAGAGGAAAACCATCCAGAGCGGTGGGAACGAGGTCAGTGCAGCAAATCTTGAAGAACCGACCTTTCCACCCGGTGAATGAGTTTTGGAAGGGGGTTAGGAGAACTCTCCCAGGAACGTTGCTGAGAGTTACCCAGAGGTTGTGCCTTTGCCTCTTCACCTCAAAGAAGTGAAGAAAGAGGTCAACCGAGGGTGCACAACCCAGAAACCCGAAAAGGATGTCAAAGGCTTTGACAAAGGCCTAGCTGTTGGGGTATAACTGGGCTGGAGCGACATTGATCTCCGTCAGCAGTTCCTTCTCGAACCGGGAGAAGGGCAGGCGCACGCCGATGGTCTTGAAAACCACCTGGTAAAAGTAGAAGAAGGGGATCCCTTCGTTGGCCCGTTCGTCTCCACATACTGGCTCCCCTAGAGTGCAAGGGAGCACAGCAATGTCGTCATCATGCCTCCTCGCGAAGGCGCGGTGATCATAGGAGCATGAATCCCCTTTGTGTTCCCTTATGGCCCCCTGGTGGCGAGTAAGCATGAGCATTCGTCGAGAAGCTCACTCGAAGCCCAAGGGTACAGGTCGTTGGGATTGACCCTGGGGGAAGTAGCATGAGAAGACATTCTTTAACAAGATTAGGGATTGTCAAAGGCGTATGGCCCGCCGGTAACGCAAGAGTCGAGCGATGGGAGTGAACGCTGGAAGAACCCTTCGTGTGAAGAGAAGGGGTGCAAGAAGAAAGGGTGCAAGAAGAGAGAGTGTAAGTAGGGTACGAAGAGTGTAGAAATGATGAGAACAACTTCAGAGTTTGAAGAGTTAAATAAAGCGGTTAGAGCGCCAAACGACGCAAGTAGAAGTATGGCAGTTAGAGCATTGAACGACGCGAATGGATGCACCGCACGATCAAGCCACGTGGCAGCAGATGGAAGGATGATCCTGGCATCCCTGGTTAAACTCAGAACACGTCGTATCGACGGAATGCCCAGTGGTACGATGCGCCGTCGAAAGTGGATCAGGGGCACAGTGGGAGTCAGGATCAAACCGAATGACTGAAAGTCCCATCAGCCATACAAGGAGCGCCACGTGGATCAAGTCGAATGACTGAACGTCCCTTCAGCCATACAAGAAGCGCCATGTGGATGGCACGGGGAGAACCTTGAGCTCTTCGCTGTCCCCAGGCGTCGACCAAGGCCAAGGTCAAAGTCAATGTCAAGGAAAGGACGACGCCAGCATGAGACGCCCGAGGCGTCGCCTGGAAAGACATAAAGGGCGACGCCAGCGTGAGACGTCGCGGGCGTCGCCCACCAAAATATCAGCGAGGTTGCCTCACCGATACCCACAGGTAGGAAAGACTGTGGAGGGAGACGAAGTCGAAGAGGACAAAGTTAGTTACTGGTGTCACCTCCCCGATACCCACAGGTAGGAAACACTGTGGAGGGAGATGAGACCGCCAAAACGCCAGCGAATCATTGACAGGGCGTTCCCCGATGCCTATGGGAAGGAAAGACCATGGAGGGAACGACCCCCCCCCCCCTTCCAAAACACTCGGTGTTTCAGACACCCGAGGACGACACGGCGCTGCTGTAGCAGGCCTCTCCTTAGGCGTGGGCGTCGGGCGTTAAGGGTCAAGGAAAGGACCGTTTGGGTGTTAGAGACACCCCGTGGACGATACGGCTCCACTAGGTGAGCCACTCCATGGGCGTGGGCACTGGCGCGGGACCTTTCCCGAGAATACAAGGCCGCCCAATGAAGTAAAAGAAGCGGATATAATACGAGAAAAACAACTGAAGCACGCGAAGGCAAAGAATGAGAATAAAATCACACAGGCAGAATTCTATGTCGCGAGGACACGAAAATAATCATACAAAAACCCAGAGTTGTAACAAGCGTGCGGACAGTTCAAAGAATTACAAGTTTAACGGAGAGAGAGTCAAAAACAAAGATAAAGTGTAAAAGGAGTAAAAGCTTGAAAGGTAAAAGTGGCTGGTGAGAGACAGCGAGTCAGTCATCCAAGTCCATTGGCACGACCTTCCCGTCGACGACGTGGTGTGTGGGGTCACAGTTTGAAATGTTGATGCCAGGGTTCTCGCAGGACGCCTGAGTCAGAGCCTCTTGGAAGCCCTCTTCAAACGCGCCCGCCATCTCCCCAGTCAATTCTTGGACCTCCCCCTCTAGTTCCGCAACCCTAGAGTCCTTGGATATCAGTTGCTTCTCCAGAAATTCCTTCTCCACGCGGAGCTTGTTAGCCTCAGCTTGGAGAAGGCTCAAGGCTTCAACCTTCGCAGCCAAGGCGTCCTCTCTCTCACCTAGCTTCTGCCTCCAAGCAGCATCCAGCTCTTCAAGTTTTCTTCGCTGCACGTCGGAGGCAAGAGCCGCCTCTTGGAGGCCAATGTTTTGGATTTGGTAGGAGGTGAGCTGGGATAGTTGATCGGCATGCGCCTGTTCCAGTTCTCGCGCGTACGCCTCAGCCCCCTCCCTACCCTCGTGGGCCAGTTTTAGCAAAGATTGGGAAGTTTCCTCCTTGAGCCCCCAGTTTTGTTTCTCCTCCTTCAACGCCCCCACCTCTTGTCTCAGCTTGCGGAGAGCCTCCCTCCCTTTGATAGCGTTTCGAGTCTGGGTGCGCCACTTGAGTGCCACCGCCAGAAATGCCCCCATATAATAAGGCATGCCTCCCCCCTTTTGAGGATCAGTTGGCGACATTCCTTCGGTGAAACCCTGCGTCAACTCCCTATGGACGGGGCAAGGAATTCGGGGTTTGCGGGAAGTCGAAGCAGGGACTGGTGCAGGAGGGGCGGAGCCCGAGGCCTCAGCTGCGTCACGATGCAACGGCGAGAGCACGGGAACTGAGTCAATCCTTTCTTCTCGTTCCTCGTGGGCTGGTGGAGGTAGGGGTGATGTAGCACTAGGAGGGTCGTCCCTGAGAGAGCTCCCACCACCAGGAGACGCGGCTGATGGGGTAGGAAGGCCCGTAGCCCTCCTCTTATGGGAAACCATGGCAGTACCCGAGTCTTCGCTGTCAGAATCTACTATCAGCACCCTTTTCCCTTTGTTGGGGCGTGCTGGGGCAGGGGTCGACGCCATGGCTAATGGGACCGCGACAATGGGAGGAGGAGAAGCAGACGGTGGAGGAGTCGGCAGGGAAGCGACGGTGGGCACGTCTGAGGCGACGACGTCCCCACCCTCTTTGGCAGATTTTGCCTTCTTCAAAAATTTGGCAAGAGCAAGCCGCCTCGAAGAAGTCATCACTGAACCATCAGCACCCTTTTCCCTTTGTTGGGGCGTGCTGGGGCAGGGGTCGACGCCATGGCTAATGGGACCGCGACAATGGGAGGAGGAGAAGCAGACGGTGGAGGAGTAAGCAGCGAAAAATAGTAGAGCAAAGATTAATTCAGATAAAGCAGGAGGGGAGTTCTATGGCCAGACACACGCAGATAACCACAAGGGTTCAAGCAAGCAAATGAATCCGTATAACCACAACAGCTAATGCAGTATAAATAATCAAGGGCAGATACCAAAGTAGGTAGAGAGCCCATGGGCGTTGAATTCGTTTGCGATGAGTTTGGCGGTATCGAAGACTACCCCCAGCCCCGCCAAGGCTTTGCACACGTCCCGATCGGCTGGGGTAAGCTCATCCAAAGCCAGGGCCTTCATGGTTTTGGGCTTATCCGTCCAGTATAGGGGAAAGCCCTCTAGGACGGTAGGATCGCGCTTGGTCGCGTGTACTTTGAAGAACTTCCCTTTCCATCCTTTGGACGAATTTTGGAAGAGCGTAAGGATGATGCGCCCGGCGATGCCAGAAAAGCTCATCCATAGGCTCTTCCCCTGTTTCTTTACCTCGAAAAAGTGAAGAAAAACGTCTACGGAAGAGGGGACACCTAGATATCCGCAGAGAATCTGAAACCCCCTTATGAAAGCCCAGCTGTTGGGGTGGAGCTGGGTTGGGGCGGTGTTTATCTCTGTAAGTAGTTCCTTCTCGAAGGAAGTAAGAGGCAGAAGCAGACCCACTCTCTTGAGTACTATTTGATAAAGGAAGAAGAAGGGGCTTCCCCAAGTGTCTCTTGAGTCCACACAAACGGGTATCCCAGGTCTCACCCGGCATACCAGGGCGTGGGAGTCGTGATTTTTATGGAAGGCGTTGAAATTATAAAGCGCAGGGTCCCCCCTGTGGGCCTCCACGTCCTCAACAGAGTTTAAGGTGGAGCATTCGTCGAGGAGATCGTCGGGGGCCCAGTCGTATTCACCTTTATAGTAAGACTTAGGGAGCGGGGGAGGCGCGACGGTCTTAGTTTTCGCCATTGATGCCAGAGCTGAAGATTAAAAGAGAAAGAAAGGGTTCAGAGAAAAAGGGTTGGGAGAAGAAAAGGGGAAAAAATGGAGGAATCCTAGGAGAACCCTACCCACACGAGAAAAAAGAGGAACGAGAGGAACGAAGAAGCATACAAACGATATCCAAAGAAATGCAGTAACGTGGACAATCCCAGACAGTTCATGCAGTAAGGGGAATCATCAAGGAGAGGAAAAACCGTACCTTTGGGGGTTGAAGGGCGTGGAGAGCGGAAGCACGAAAGAGCAGGGGTCGCGAGAGAAGGGATTCAAAGAAGATGAACAGTGAGGAAGGGCAGAGACAGTGGATGTAACAGTGGTTCCAAGCGCGGGGTTTGGGTAACTTAAACATTCGGAGGAGCGCGAGGGACAACAAATGATGACCGTGCGATGATGCCACGTGTTGCAGGATTAAGCGCTCAAGGGGAGTGCAAGAGGTTCTTAAGGATGACCGCACGATGAACCACGTGGCACGCGATTAAGCGTGGCCCCAAAAAGCGTTGCTTTCCCCGTTTCAGAGGATGTCCAATCAACCATTAAGAGCACCCCAAGGGTTCACGTCAATGGTTTCAAGGTTGCTACATCAGCAAGAATGACACGTCACTGGGTGCCACGTGGATGGCGTGGGCGAAGCCTTAGTCTTTTCGCTGAAAACAAGTCATCAGCTTAAGACTGGGGGGCTTGTGTATCGTCCCGTACCCGGGCGTTGACAAAGTCAAGGTCAAAGTCAACGTAAAGGTCAAAGTCAACGTAAAGCGTCGTCAAGGTAAGGCGTCGCCTAGCAGGGCATCGCCGAGATAGGGCGCCGCCCAACTGGGTGTCGCCAAGATGGAATAACACAAGGGCAAGGTGACCACAACGCTGCTCCCCGTTACCCATGGGTAGGAAAGACCATGGAGGGGGCGACACCGTGGGAAGGCCCCAAACCCTGGATGACCAGGGAACAGTAATAGAGAGGAGAGAAAGGTGGCTTCAAGGCCATAGTAACAACACCAGTGTAGGGCAGCCTGACTCGTGAAGTACCCCTGCCGCCCCAGAGACGCCTTTGGGACAGATACGACTCAAGAGGAAGGTCACGCCCAGGGTAGCCGGGTGCAGGGTACAAGAGGAAGGCAGATACGCTCTCAAAGTGAGTGACTAGATGATTGAGGGCATGAGTTGGCACCCAAAAAGTCACCCCTAGCGCAGTAGCACTCCCAAGCAGGAGGACTCACACGTAGAAACGTCCCCAGATGGGCAGAAACGCCCCCAGATGGGGTCACGGCGTCGTGAGGCCCTCCACGTGTACGACAGCCAGGTCAGAATAGAAACACCCTTTAGTCAGGTGTCAGGTAATTAAAGTCATTCAATACAGTTTCCGTTTCGAGCGTTCAGGTACTATAATGGCTCCCAAGCGTTTCAACGTCTTAAATGCGCTACGTTTTCTAACTAGATACGCTGATTGAATGCGTTACATTTGTAATTAAAGGCGCTTTAAGGCGCTTTAAATGCTTGGGTAGTTTAAATAGCGCTGAGAATGTTGGGGTCGGGGGTTCGAACTTTTGGAAAATTCACCAGAACTCTCTAGTTGCTTGCTCGTGCCTTGAGGTTACATACAAGGGACTGGGGAAAGATCTTTGCCTGAGGGAGAAAACATACACACAATACACAGTTCTTTTTACCACCTTCAGAGTGCCATACGCGGTGCTCAGAGACGGAGGTGCACAGTTTTGGTGTTTCTTGCTGGCTGACTTGAGCGTCGGAGTGCAAACGGCCGCTAGGGCGCCCCTTTGTCCTCTTTTTTGCAGGAATCCACAGGTAACCAGTGGGAAGGAGTCCCTAGCTGACGGTTGAGGTCGCGCACGAAGACGTCCTAGTCAACCGACGGAACATTTGGCGCCCACCGTGGGGCCGAAGAGGCTCCTTCGCCCCTCAGCTAGGGGGACAAACTCCCCTTAGACCTCGACTGGGGGGCTTGTTCCCGTATGCCAATACAGTCCCACATCGTTCAGGAATCGAGGCCAAGGGCAGTTTATATACTCCCTCCTCCCTTCACCCTTCGAGGCGCCTTTTAAGGACAAAACCGTGACGGAGCACCGACCTCCAAAGCGGACAATATCTCGAATGCGGTGATTGACCCTAGCGATGCTGTCCAACGACTTGAGGTTGGAACACTAAGAAAAGCCAAAAGGAGAGATTGTTGTCAAGGACCAAACACATGAGACACCATTCCATGAAGAGTTGAACACCATTTCAGGAGGATTTTCTGGAGGAGGAAGCTCTGCCTCCAAACGTAAACGATACGCCGAGCGATGATTTCCTTGGATACGAGGAGACCTGATCACCCTTTGAAGCTACTCTTTGCTTCACGAGTTCTGACCTGGAAGACGTGGTTCCGCACAAGGATGATCCAGTGGTGATATCTTCCGTCACTGTAGGAAGGAAGGTGCATATAGTCTTGATTGATCAAAGGGCTCGACTGACGTAATGTTTTGGGGAACATTCACCAGTTTGCAGTTGTACCCCAACATGTTGAGGCCATACGATGAGTGTTTTTTCGGCTTTGCGGGAAATCAGATAGGAGTACGAGGGTACAGTGAGTTGAGGACGGCCTTCCTGACGACATCGTGACTAGAACAATTACCATCGGGTACATCGTTGTTAACGCATCCTCTGCTTACAATTTGCTTTTGGGGAAACCTTCCCTGAACAGGTTGGATTCGGTAGCCTCAATGACTCATATAAAGATGAAGTTTCCTTCTCTTGAGGGAGGAGTGATTACCATAAAGTTTGACTAGAAGACGGCGAGAAAATGCTATGAGAGTAGCGTGAAGAATAAAAGAGGGACTTATGCAATCACTATTCAGGAAGGAGAGGCAGAATGGATTAAGAAGGAGGAAGTCGTCAATGACAGTCGACTTGGACCTGTTGGAGAGGTTCAGGAAAGGGAGACCCTGCAAATCCCTACCAAATCTTAATAATGAGTCAAGTTATGCTTAGCCTTGGCTTCAAGCGAAATCCTCATGATCCCAACTTGACTAAATTTGGCTTCAGCCATTTTTAAGCAAATTTGGGCTTTCTTCATGGTTAAGTGGTCTATTCGCTCAACTTTATTCCTTTCTCTCAGCTTTATTCCTTTCACTCAACACTTTAGCTTTAGATGCTTCTTTGGTTATGGGCTCAATTTGCTCAGCGGATGGAGATTAGCTCAACATTTTGGTATTTTTCATTCTGTTGAGCCTTTCTCCATGTGTTGGGCAAATTCGCTCTGTAGCTCCTTCTTTGTTTGTCTTCTTTTCTACAAAATTCTTTTCCTATTCCTTGTTTTCTTCATGTTCTATGTGTGGATCTTGAGTTGGAGTGTTTTGGCATGCTTCCTTGTAGATATTTACACATATTCTACTTGTTTTACATGCCTTTTGATTCTATATTTTTGCTACAATTTTGAACTTAACAATCTTCAATGTTTGTTCTAATAAGATTCACGCCAAACAAACAATGTTCAAATATATCTTGGGAGTAGAGGTAAAGCTACAATATTTACCAACTCTCTTGAGAAAAGCTATTTTAAAGTTCGTCTTGTATGGTGTGCACCCTTAACCATTGTTTAGTGTAAAATGGTTCTACTACAGAGGAAGATAAGTAATGACAGCTATTAGAGAGATTGGGTGAAGAAGAAAAGAGAAGTTAGTGTTTCCTGCCATGCATTAAATGCTTCCTAACATAAAAGCTCATCATATGATAAGACAATGAAGAGTGTTCAAATCTACTCAACCAGAAAAGGAAATGCAACAACTACTTTTCCAAGCTTATAAGAAGACATACTTCAAAGAGAAGAAAGAAAAAGTAAATTATAATTTGCAAGTGCTCAAACTACTAAAAATATTTTTGTGCCCAAAATTTGTGTAAGAACATAGTTTGTATTCATTCTCGTATACAAGTAGATGAAGCTTAAACCTTGTACACGTCATAAAAACCAAATCCTCTCTAGTAAGTGAAAACAGTGATCTATAGATCACTCAACCTTTGTAACTGTCTTGAGCCATAAATGACTTTTGAAAAAATACTTATTGGCCAGTCAGGTGTGGCTTGAGTAAAATATACTTGATTGGGTTAGATAGAAGCGGCTACAAGCCCAAAAAATACTTAGTGTTAGTTAGGAGTGACTTAATCAAATAGTACTCCTTTGTACTTCACAATGATATATGCCTTGTGGCACTTGACTAGTTGGTCAAGAACTGAATCTAGTCTATTGCGACAAACAAACCAATATAAAAATAATGTGTAAACGCCCCTCTTCATCTTTCTACACATTTCATGTTATTTGGATAATCAACTTAAACAAGGTGAATTGTTAAAATGAAAGAATCAAAAACTAAAAGTATTTCATTTTGTTAAAATCTAAACCTATAGTCTGACTATGAAACATCATATGATACTCGTGAAAAACAATAAATATTTTAGAACATAATTTAACTATCCTTTGTAGTATTTTTTTCTTGTTTTTCATATTTTATAATCTGTTGTTAGAGGCCAATAAATCATTACTTGAAGGGGTATCAAATTTTAAATTATCAATGTGGTAGGTTGTCAGCTAGCAAATCTAATTGCAATGTTTCTAACCATTGTTAAGATATTAATCCAAAAATCATTTTAGATATAACATCTGCAAAAAATTTATTTGTCAAAAAATTATTATGTTGTAAAAAGCATGATACCAAAGTTGGGATTGAAGGCTAAGATGAATAATTTTTATTTGAAAGGGTTGTATTATTTTTTATGGCAATGAATATAAGAAAAATAGTGTAGGTTTACTGGAAAAAAAGTTGCCATAATTAAAGGTATTGTGCCGTAAAATTGGAACAAGTAAACAGAAAAACAACTAAAATTAAAAGGATGTTCTATTAATCTATAATTTCAATATTAGATAAATTGTTTGCATCCATGCAAACTATAGGACAAATGAAATGCCCCTGTTATAACATAATAGGTTCAAGTGTGTTACATCATTCGTTTGGTTCACACGTACAACTTAGTCTATGCTCGGATGGATTTAACTCATATTCAAGCATAAGTCAAACCTTATTCTTATTGGCCAATAACTATAATGTTATATCATCTACCTTCTGAAATGTGCATGTCCAAACCTTTGATGTTCATTAGTTGTCTCATTCTTGGTCAACGTAATTTAAAGACACATATCAATGTTTATTTATAGCTTTTGATTGATGATTTTAAGAAGTTGTGAAGTGATGTTAAAACATATTATATTTCAATGAAGAAATGTTTTATGATAAAGACAACTTTGAAATGAACTATTAAAAGTTTCCCTACAAATAGCATTTTGTCGAGTATGACTAAGTTAAATTGGTCAAACCATGTTGTATGGACTATAAAAAACCATTAGATTAGAGAATGGAAAGAAAAAAAGTTAATTTGATTCACATAGTAGATTATTGCACTACAATCACACATTTAAGAGGAATAAAAAAAAAAACCTACTTTCTAAAGGGGAAAAGTTGAAATGGGTGGGATGCTATCTATGTTGACATTTGAACAAGTTTGACATATAATTAGGGATCTACCCAAATTCATAGACAACCCTTATAAGTCCAAATTATTGAGTTAAGAAGAGTTAGATAATTTGACAAAAAGATGTATCTTCCAAATTGGAAGGATAATTTATTGACACACGATTTTAATGTTTACATATAAAAAAAAGTTATTTGACAACATCGTCGAGAATAATAAGTAAGGAAGGACCAAGCTTTAGATTTATATAGAAAATTTTCTTTGTCTAGTAGTGATCTTTGTAATTTCTTCTTTAGATGGAAGATGAAGGAGTTTTATGAAGCGAAAGCATTAAAGAAACTCAAAAGGAGTTTCCATGGATTAAAGAAAAGTTAGGAATTTGTGAGAATGAGAGGTGAGGCCAACTCACTAGGAAAGAGTCAAGACTAAGTCTTGAAGGAGACTAACCTAGGGAAAACTTAGGAACAAGTAGAATGGCCATAAATGGGTAGCATTTCAATACTAATTATAGGTTAGAAATTACAAGAGGTGTGCACTCCTATTTATTGGAAAGTTGGATGTCTAAAATAGTAATTTTAACCTAAAAATTATCCATTGGCAAATAACAAGTGATGTCACATGTTTCATGCTAATGATCTTCTCAAGTGAGAGGTTGACATGTGTCTTCTTCTCATTTGAGAGATTCTATTCCTCTCAAATGAGAGGTTGAAAAATGTCATCTCTTAATTAGTGGGGATCCCCTCTATTGAGGAAGAGCCATGTGGACGTTCATGCTTATCATACCAGGCCTATGCTTCCCATGCCAAGTGGTGAGTCACTTTATAATACACAACCACTCTATTACTATACATGTCCACTCTTCTATTAGTCCAAATACAAGGCCCAAAATTAAACTAAGGCCCAATACATAGCCTAAATAAAATCTATAACTAATTTATAAAATTATTAAACTAAAGTTCGGCCCATAAAGATATTGACTTGGTCTTACTGAAGCCAGTTGAGTTCTAGTCTTCTTGTAGTCCTCTAACTAAGGCTATAATATTCTTTCATGGTGTAAAGGTCTTCTCTGAAATACCCTGTACATTTCCTCGTCCTAGAGTTGTCCACTTTATTGGGCCTATAAAAGATAGACAAAAGCCCAATTAGGCTCATATGTGATAATAAATCCTTAACAAAGCTCTAAGTCTTCATCCTCCTTATTATATAGGTGTTGTGGCTGGATGGTTTTCCATCATTGTAGGCAATCATATTTAGCATTGAAGATGTAGGCTAATGGGAAAATGTTAAAGAAGAAAATAAAAATTACACTTTAACAACAAAGGAAGTAAACTAGTTTTTCAATGGATAAAAGAACTTCAAATATCTAATGGTATTCTTCCAACTTGGTAAGACATCTTATGTAGACAAGGAGATATACATCATGATTTTCATATACTCATGGAATGTTTGCTTTCTATTACATTTAGTTCATTACCAATGCATATTTTGAATCCACTTATTGAAGCCGGTCATTTCTTTAAATATTTGTTTACGTGCTATGAAAATGGAGTCTCCAATTAAAAAAGAACTTGGAGAAGAAATATCAAGACGATAAGTTAAAGAATATAAAAATATAAATATCTTGAAAGTCTCCAATATGAATAAAAATATCTTGAAAAGAGACATATGTTAGACTAGTTAGCTTTAATATCAGAATAAGGCTAACTTAGCTTAGAAGAGCTAATCCAAGGTGCTTATGTGTAAAATGTGTGGAAGATGGGAGCTTTGATGTTTCAAATCTATGGTGAAGGTTGAAGCTGTGCTGCTTTTGGTTTAGGCTTAGTCTAGGGTGTTTAGAGTTCTTGTAAAGATCATTCCTAGTCCCTTGCACAAGCTTGCTCAATCTGTTTTAAAAGAGAAAAGTGTTTTTCTAAGCAAAGAGAAAAATAACCGGTTGAAACCTCGAAATAATCGGTTGTTTGTCACTTAGCTTGTTTGAAGGTTTTAAAACTATTTTTGACTTGGTTAAATAACTGTCTAACCAATTCAACCGGTTAAAACGACTTTTCAACCGATTGTCACATTTGATAACAACTTTTTTGAAAACCTGTTAATCTGTTTTGCAAGTGAATCAAAACTGTGTTGAATTATAATTGCTGCCTAGAACGACTAGTTTCGAGAGCTATAAATATGCAATTTAGATATCAAAAAACACAAGTTAGATATCAAATACAATGAGATTGAGATTGATTTTGAGAAAAGTTTTTCAAAGGTTTGCAAGATTGCTAAATAGTTGAGCATTGGTTCAAGGTCTGATCATAGGAGCTCTATGATTCTTGTAAACTCAGGTGTAATCTATTCCTCTCATGATTCTTGTATTTGTTCTTTTATAAAATTGTAAAGTGTGTGGAAATCCCGTAAAGTCAGAGGGTGTTTTGACTAAGGGTGTGTATGGCAAAGAGGGTGAGTGGTTCTTGTGGTATCAAGATCACCTCTTTGTGGTTGAGTGAATTGTAATATGTGATTGGTTACTAGTGGAACCCAGTGGTTGTTCTGGGAACTGGATGTAGCTCAAGGTTGAGTGAACTAGTATAAATTGGCTGAGTAATCTCTCTCTCTCACTCCTTATAAACTGTTTGTTTTAATTTTGCTTTTGTTGCTGCCATAAACAACCGGTTAAAATGAAGTTTCAACCGATTGAAATTCTGCAAACAGATTCTTTTACATTTTTTGATTTTCTTCCTTGATTGCTTAATCTGTGATTTGTGATAAAGCTTAATTATTATTCAATCTTTGCGAAAATATTTTGATAAACAATTCACCCCCCTCTTATTTAAGCCATTAATTCCAACAAAATGGACTCACATCTCCATTTAGAGTATATAGAGGATGTGACTCCTTGTCCTATAAAAGAAGACCATGTAAAATCAAAAGTGTACAATAGTAAAAAATAATGCACATCATAATCTTAAGGATCTTACAAATTATGATTCTCACACATCATATTCAATTATAATAGAGATAGACACTTACCTCGATCCAGGAGAGTCTCTATGTGAACAGTTTCTTTAATCTCCTTTTCTCAGTTTATCTCTTGGCAATTATGTTCTTGTCACACCCTTTATTGATGGCCAATAGTAAGAGAACCTTCTTTGTAGAGACAAAACCCTGTTTCTATTCTTTCCCAATCTCCATCAGATTAGGTTATCATTAGGTAATATATATATATATATATATATATATATATATAACTTCTCACATTAACCAATGTGCCTTTTATTTTATTAAATCATATTCAGACCCAAAGCCCGACATCTATTTCATATGAGTCACATTATAAAGTTAATTTACATAATTTTCTAACATTCTCCAACTTGACTCATGATCTATAATACTTTCATGATTTAATAATTACATAAATCATAATGCGCATTGAAAGGCGTCACGTAAATTAGTTCTATCATCAATCAAAATCAAGGATACAAAAATAATAAGAGTCATGGCGGTTACATGTCTTTTAATCAACATGTTTCCTTCCATGTACTACTATACCATCCTCTCTCCCTAATATGACTTTATAATGAAAAGTCCATAATAGGTTCAAACATAATGTCATTTTCATCCAGAGTAACATAATTTGTTTTCCACACCATAATTTGGATGCATATACATAAAGTAAAAAACATAGATTTCAGAATCTTTTATATATCAATGAGCTTAGAGTGTCAAATAAGAATTAATAAGAACATTCATCATTCACTAGTAACATAATGCCCATATTCTCAACATGACCAGTAAATGGTTTGGGAAGTAACCCTTTTGTTAAAGGGTCAACAATCATAAGATCAGTGCTAATATGTTCTATTAACACTCTATGTTTATGAACTTCCTCTTTAATGACAAAGTATTTCAATTCCATATGTTTAGCACCTTTCGAATACTTGTCGTTTTTAGAAAAAAAGACAACTGCAAAATTATCACAACAAATTCTCAACGACTTGGCAATATTGTTAGCAGTTCCAAGTTCTAAAATAAAATTCCGCAACCAATTATCCTGAATTGTGGCCTAAAAGCATGCCACAAATTCAACATGCATGGTGGATGCAACAATGACTGGCTACTTCACACTTTTTTATGGAATTTGCTTCTCCGGATAAAAGATTCACATAACCAAATATGGACTTTCTTGTATCCATACAACTAGCAAAATCTGAATCTGTACATCCAATCACCTCAAGATGATCAGATTTCCTATATGTAAGCATGTGATTCTTTGTCCCTTATAAGTATCTTAAAACATTCTTTGCAGTTTTCCAATGATCCAATCCCAGATCACTCTGGTATCTACCAAGCATACCAACTACAAAGCTAATATCTGGTCTTTTACATGTTTGAGCATACATCAAACTCCCAACAACAAATGCATAAAGAATATTTTCCATCTGTTTCTGTTCCAAATCATTCTTTGGACATTGCATGAGACTAAATTTGTCTCCTTTCTATATTGGAACAGGAGATGCTGAGCATATATCTATTTTGAATCTCTCTAAAACTTTATTAAATATATTCTTTCTGAGACAAGCCTACAGTCCTTGTGATCTATCATGGAATATTTCTATAAATATCACATAGTATGCCTCACCCATATTGATATGATTCCAATAGCAAGATATAGATGATTCTTTGACATTTTATGGAATCAATTTGAGTTGGAGATTGAATAGGCACTTTTATAGAGATGGATCAATGTTCTATGTTTCAAGAACTCACCAAAACTTGCACCAAACACCAAACTCACATGGAAGTTCCATTTCTTGCCAATTGAACCGATTAAATTGAACAAGAAAGTAAATGAACCGATTGAAACTCTAAAGAAAGCAATTGAACCGAACAAAACATGAAAAAAAGCTACTGAACCGAATTAAAATAGTGATAAATTGAAAAGAACCGAACAAAAGTGTAAGAAAAGGAAGATGAACCGATTAAAAGAAACTACACTTGTTTTGGAGTTCATATGGACATGGAAATGGAAGAACTAGATGGAAAAGAGAGAAGACTTATGTGGTTGAAGAACTTGGTTGATGAACACACCACTTGAAGTATGAATGCTCCAAGATAAGTGTGGGAAGCCGCCACTTGAGAGAACCAAGGCACTCAAGATAAGACAAGGTGTAGGAGAAGACAAAGTTCTCATAATTCTCTCTCAATTTGAGTAGAGTTTCTCTATTACAATTTCCAAATCTGCATTATGAAGGACCTAAGCCCTCCTTTTATAGGAGCAAGGGCTGGTCATGAAGCTTACAAAACAAGCTAACCAAAAGTCCCTTGCATGCTACTCACTTCTAGCACCTAAAGTGAAGCATGAAGAGTCACCTTCTAGAAAATTCTAAACTAATGCCTAAAGATGCTTTTACAAAAGAGGTATCTAAGGTTTCCCTCTAAGCACCTTCCTAAAATCTATATATTTAAACATTCTACATTTTATAAAAGAAACTACAAAGAGAGATATTTATTTGAAGCCCCTTCTTTGACGGCTTGTAGACTTCTTTGACTTTAGGCTTGATCCTTACTTTATTTTATGTATTCTTTTAATTTTGAGAAGACTAGAAGGAAAACTTCAAATGTGAGGGTGGATGTCCTCTTCCTCCTTTAATAAAAGCCTCATTTATTTGATTCTCATCAGTATAAGAGTCATTTAGAGTTTCACCTAGCTAGAGTTTGTTGGCCTTACCACCTCATAAACATATAATCCCACGCACGAGTATGAGGGTCTAGGCGTGAAGGATGTGTGTTTGATTCTCTCTAATGACCATTAATTTGCTTTTTTCTTCATCATTGAGTGGTTCAACTACATTAGGAACAACAATACTCCCACTAGTTTCACCATATTCAATGAATCATGCATTTCTAGTTTTAACAACAATTACGCCTTTCTGACACACCATTTTGTTGTGGTGTACCTGACATTGTGTATTGAGCAGAAATACCATGTTTCTTCAGGAGCTTAGCAAATGGACCAAGGTGTTATCCACTTTCATCATACTTTCCATAATATTCACCATCTCTATCTGACCTGACAATTTTCACCTTTCTGTCTAATTGCTTTTCCACTTCATTCATATAAATTTCCAAGGCATTCATTGCTTGAGATTTTTCATGCAGTAAATAAACATAACCATAACGTGAAAAATCATCAATAAATGTGATAAAATATCTTTCTTTATTGAAAGAATTTACATCAAAAGGTTCACATATATAAGTGTGTATAATTCAAGAAGTTGAGTGCTTCTTGTGACTCCATTCTTTGTGTGTTTTGTTTGCTTGCCTTTAATACAATCCACACATACATTCATATAAGTAAAATCCAAATTTTGAAGTGTTTAATTCTTTACAAATCCTTCCATCATTTCTTTGGAAATATATCTTAAATGGTTATGCCACAATAAAGCATAACATTCATTCACTAAACTATGCTTAGTGCGAACGTTATGATGCAAGGTCATAAGAGTTTCAACATATAAATGATCAAGATTCAATTTATATAAACCATCATAAAGAGTACCAGATCCAATCAAACAAGTACTCTTATACAAACTGAAACAATCATTCCGAAATTTAAAAGAGTATCCAGCAACATCAAGTTTAGACAAAGAAACTAAATTCCTAGAGATACTAGGTACATAAAAAGTATCTATCAAGTCTAAATAAAATTCAGTGTCAAGGATTAAACGATAAGTCCGACAACATCCACTGGAACCTTCACTTTATTCCCCATAAAGAAAATTTTTTCATTTGGTTTTATGGTTTGGGTTGAAAGGAATCTCTGCATCATATTATAAACATGAGTTGTGCATCCAGAATCAATCCACCAAAAATTATGTGGAACTTCAATGAAGTTTGATTCAAAACATACATAATAAGCATTATGGTTTCCTTTCTTTTTGAACCAAGCCTCACGTTTCAGACAATCCTTTTGGAAATGTCCAGATTTCCCACAGAAATGACATTTTTCATTTTTCAGTTTTGGAGTTTAGTATAGGACCATTTATCTTTAATGGTCTATGACCATTTATCTTTAATGGTCTAGGACCATTTATCTTTAATGGTCTAGGACCATTTATCTTTAATGGTCCTTTAACCTTTCCATGTTTCTTGTAAACTTTCTTTCCAGCTCCCTGATTGTTCACATAATTAATGGAATGGTTTTCGTGATTCTTAAGACTAGTCTCTTCCTGAACTAACATACTGTGCAATTCATGCACATTCCATTTGTCTGTCATGGTATTATAGTTCATTTAGAAAGGACCATACTCATACGGTAATGAGTTCAAGATGAACTGCACAAAAAAATGTTTATCCACTGCTATTCCAAGAGACTTAAGTCTTGCTGGAATATTTTTCATTTCAATGACATGTTCATTCATAGTATGAGAACTATCAAATTTCATGGTAGTTAAGATTCTCATTAATGTCCCAGCAAGAGACTTATCAATATTTTTGGGAGCACTCTTCCACAAATTTTATAAATTCTTTTGCACTTTCAGTTTTGGGAAGAACAAATTTAATATTACTTGTTATGATCATTAACATAATGCTAAGTCTGTTTCACCTTTTCCAAACCCTATAATGAGTTTTCTCTTCAATTTTGCTAGCATTAATAATAACATGTTACCAATTAAGGAAAATTCAATCCATTAAAGACTGATGCTAGCATCAATAATGATGCTAATAATATTAATATTATTCGGCAATACATATGCATTAACTAGAAATACTTGTTATCTTTCAATATATAGATAAAAATAATCATACATATTCGCTACCAACAATCATATCCATTAATTATAAGGACAACTAATCAACCTTTGTGACACAAATGCCTTATAATAATGAATTTCAATTTACCCATAAATAAATAATTTAGCATCCATTCTATAGATAATTGAAATAAAATTCATCAGTAATTTAAAATTAAATAAAACATAAAGATTTGATCACTTTGGTGATTAACAAATCTATCATACAACTAATTCCAAAAATAGTATCATTAATTAAAATCAAATTCATCAGTAATTTGGAATTAAATAAAACCTAAAGATTTTATCACTTTGGTGATTAACAAATCTTTCGTACAAATAATTTCAAAAATTAATATCATTAATTGAAATCAAATTCATCAGTAATTTGGAATTAAATAAAACATAAATATTTGTTCACTTTGGTGATTAGAAATCTATCATACAAATAATTCCAGAAATAATACCGTTAAATGAAATAAAATTAATCAGTAATTTGGAATTAAAATAAAACATACAGATTTGATCACTTTGGTGATTACAAAATCTATCATACAAATAATTCCATAAATAATATCAGTAATTCAAATAAAATTCATTGTAATTTGGAATTAAATAAAACATAAAGATTTGCTCACTTTGGTAATTACAAATCTATCATACAAATAATTCTAGAAAATACTATCATTCATCTTTTATGATTTAGCGGGAGACTTGAAATTTCATTATTTTAATTTGAAATCAATTCATAATGCAACAAAAATTAAGGATAAATTAAACCTTAAAATTTTTCTTTTATGATGTAACAGAAGACTTGAGATTTCATTGTTTTAATTTGAAATCAATTCCTAATGCAATAGAAATAGGGGATAAACTAAACCTTAAAATTTATACTCAAAAGATATTATTTTCTTTTCAATATTCATAATTTTAAAATTAAGGTTCTTAAAATTGGGAAAAACATCATTCACAGAGAATAATAAATTTGAGCAATCATGCTCTGATACCACATGTAAAATCAAAAGTGTACCGTAGTAAACAATAGTGCACATCATCATCTTAAGGATCTTACAAATTATGATTCTCACACATCATATTCAATTATAATAGAGATTGACACTTACCTTTATCTATGAGAGTCCCTATGTGAACAGTTTCTTTAATCTCCTTTTCTCAATCTATCTCTTGGAAATTATGTTCTTGTCACACCCTTTATTGATGGTCAACAGTGAGACAACCTTCTTTGCAGAGACAAAATCTTGTTTCTATTCTTTCCCAATCTCCATCAGATTAGCATTTCATTAGGTAATATTAAATATATATAACTTCTCACATTAGCCAATGAGCCTTTTATTTTATTAAATCATATTCTGACACAAAGCCCAACATCTATTTTATATGAGTCACATTATAAAGTTAATTTACATAATTTTCTAATAGACCACACGTGCCTAATCTTTGATAAAAAAATTCATTTGAATTTTTGAAAGTCTTTGAGTTCTTTAAATGAAAGTGTTGCCTAGCCAGTTGACTTTCTTAAGTATCCTCTCGTTTCTTTTAACTTAATGGATCCACAAATAAGTATGTGAAGAAATTTAAGCTATTTTCTTTCATAAACCTGTTGGAGATAATAAAATGTTGGAGATGATGAATTAGCGTGCATACACTCCTCTTCCTCGTACTTTATTTCCTTTCAACTGATATTTACAATTTATTTACTTAAAATAATGTATAAAATAATAAATTTCTTACAATTTTCAATAATAACTAGTTCTAAAATGTACTTTGATTGACATAGTTTTACATAATAGGATAATACGTAAATATACCTTTAATGTAAAAAGTAAGAACCTAAAATACTTTTAATTTATTTTCACTAGTAAAAAAGGTATGTTAACGACGGTTGCTAAACCGTCATTATAAACATATTTATAACAACGGTTCATTTAACCGACTTTATAAATGGATGTTAAATAATAAAAAAATTAAAAACTTTTAAAGACAATTCCCCTGGAAATCGTCGTTGTATGTGTGACTTTTAAAGACGGTTCCACATGAAACCGTCATTGTATGTGTGACTTTTAAAGATGGTTCCACGTGGAACCGTCGTTATATATGGGTTGTTAAAAAAATTTATTTTCATTTTTAAAAAACCTCAAACTTGCATAAAATATCAAATTCCAGAAAATCAAAACATTTAAAATCATATTTTAAATATGAAAATACATACAACAAATTATAACATTCTACAAAAAGTTTTGCTAATATATGAAAAAGTATGCCATTCTAATGATTTATCTATCCTAAGGTGTTATACATGGTTACAAAATGCTTTGACCCTGTTGTTCTCACATACTCCAATACTTTCAAATCTAGCGGGGGTTGGTCATTGAAAAACTGTGACATTTGAAATTTTTTGAATTAGTACATGAATAATAAACCCTGAATTTTAAAGTGTTTATTGTATTGAGGTATTACCTTATCCCAACCTTTATTAATTGCAACTTGCACAATAGTCAACATCCATTTCTTAACATAATAACCGCACTCATAACTTCTGGATTGCTTGTTGGACTGCATGTGAAAATAAATGTATTAAATGAATGAGTGAGACATATTAAATTGAGTGAACAAATATACTTTAAATACCTTAAGGTGTTGAATCAAGTGTGTTCAAGCTTTGAAGAATCCAAATCCTTTGAGTTTGATGGAAGGCTGGATGCGCTTGTTGTTGCTAAGTTGTTTTAGAATAGGATCTGGGGTAGATTTTATTTGTAATCCACTATTTGTTGAATCTAAAGCTTAAGTGTTTTCAAATCTTTTAAGATTAAAGTGTTTTTCAAACTAAGTGAAAAACAACTTGTTGTTTTATCGAAACAACTGATTGTTTTATACTTAGGTGTTTTTGAAAAAGTTTGAAAACTGTTTTGGATGGTTGTCTTGTGGTCAAACCCAAACAACCGATTGATTCACTATTTCAACCGATTCTTTGTTTGAAATCCTAATAGAAAAACAGTTTTGTTTGTTAGAAGAGCTTTAATTGATTTCATAACTGAATACGCTCCTGTTTTAAATGCTTTGACCAAAATTTGAAAACAATAAATAGTTTGTTAATGTTTTATAACAAACAACAAGACAAAAAAACAGATTGGAGTTTTTCAAAGAGTTTTTGAAGCAATTTGAGTTTGAACTTGAGCTTTGGTTATTCAAGAGAGAAGTGGAATAGGATTACTCTGTATTGATTTCAGTTGATTATGTAACAGTGTAATTCGTTCTGTATTGTGTGTACATTCTGGTGTTGTAAAGCCAAGAAGGGTTGTGTGCTCTTGAGGTTGTCAAGATCAATATTCTTGGGGGTGTATGTGCTGAGCCAAACGAAGTGTGTGTCTTGAGGGGATCAAGGTCACTTCTTTGGTGGTGTGTGTATGTAATTTGGATTTGATTACCTAGTGGATTCCCCAGTGGTTTCTGGGAAACTGGATGTAGCTCTTGGGTTAAGAGTGAACCAGTATAAATTGTTTGTGCAATTCTCTCTTCCTTAAGCTCTTTAATTTCAATATTCTTATATTTCTGGTATAAACAACCGATTGTTTCTACGAAACAACCGATTGTTTTTCTGTTGCTTTTCTGTTTTGAGCTTTGTTCTTGGCAAACTGAATTCCTAAATCTGGTTTCTTGCAAAGAATTTCATTCTCTCTTAAAAAGTTTGTGAAAACCCTCTTTAAACCATTCACCCCCCTCTAGTTTAAAGCTATACATTCTAACATAAGGTACATCCAAGTGAGTCTTTGTGCGTTTGCAGTTCTCCTCCCACTCAACATGTTATGTCCAGAGTAAGCACTAAAATAATAAGATTTTATGTTAGAATACATAACATTATATAATGTATAAGTAATAATAAATGTTAAATGAAACTGTCGTACCTATCTATAATGTGTTTAAAATAGGTAGGGGTTTTTTTATGCAAAGAGAAAAACCATGCAGCGGTACGATCTTGAACAAATATGATCAATAGTTGTCAATGGCACCTATATAACAAATCAGTTAGTTTCTCCTATGTCAATAATTTAGTATAACTTATTTATTAAATAAGGACATACTCATGGATGTACGAAGCAAAATAAATTTGTTTTCCTCCATTCTTTAAGGCAGTGGTGATGTATGTTTGTGTTTCTGACTTCTTGTTTCCAATTAATTAAATGACTTGAGGGTCTAAAAACCCATATATATTGTGTTTCCCCTCATTGAAACATAATCCACAAAGATACCTAAATTTCAATAAGTTAGTACTAATATATTTAATAAATCAAAAGTATAAAGATTTTAATATTTGAACTTACATCATCCATAATTGCAGAACTGATATGTTAATCTCTTGATATTCGGATGTGTCCAACAAATCAAAGATGTGAAAGTACAACGGTACATCACTATCCTTTCCAAAAACATTGGCATCCCATGGAACCTTTAGGATGATTGTATCTAAAGTTGTAGAAACTTCCACCAATGCCGCCACAGGATCATCAATGGAGAATGTTTTCTTCTTTTGCAGAGGCAGTTTTGTCTTAGGTTCCTGCTACTCATCAACAAACAAACAAATACTTAAATTAGTTAGAATGTAATATATCTGATATATAATCCTATTAGTATTAGTGCACAAATATACCCTAGAGTCTATAGGTATGACGAGATGTCTAGGCCAGGCAACGAAAGTATGTAATGTCTCTGCTACAATTATGACCTTTGATGTCGGCATAGGAACTGCAACATCACCATAAAGGACCTTCTCCACCGTGACCTTCATGAAATTAGAAGGAAGAGGCACATTGTGTAACATTCTGACTCCTTCATAACACTTACCCAGGGCAACGAATTGGGTCAAAGAATTACACTCAACATATAACTCGCATTGGCTAGTTAAGCCAAAGTTATCTCCCGATAGATCAATCGCCGAACAACTCCCTTTAGTGCTGACTTTCTTAATAGGAGGCGGAGGTGGTTCATCTTCTACCATAGTAGGTGGTTGTTGTGAAAGTCCTAAACCCTCCCACCGCTTTTCGAACTCCCTTTCCATTCGCACATTAAACTCTTTCATTAAGCTTTCTCTAAGCTTTTGAGTTACCTCAGCCTTTATATGTTCAAGTAACTGTAGTAAATACTCTTGGGTAGGTTGACTGGATGATTGTTCCTTGCTATGTGACGAAGGTCCAAAGCATGACCGAATCCCAACCCCATATCCAGCTACACGAACACGTCTAGGGTGCTCAGGTCATCCGAGAGCAACATTAAGAATATCTTTGTGACCACATGGATTAAAAGTCCCCTGTGTTAATTGATCAACAGGATAATTCTAAAACAAATGAAAAGAAATTGTCAAACTTCAACACATTGAATTTAAAATAACACTTAGAAAACATATTTCTTACAATTCGTTCAATTGTTTGTTTTGTAGACTTAGAACTCCATGTCCCTGATGGCCTTATACGGGCACCCTTCCACATCTCATGTCGAGGTGGTGCGGATGGAGGCCTCAAAGAATCTACACTATTCATTTCCTCAATGGAAGTAGAATTTGCTTTAATCTTTTCTTCAAGCATCTTCTGCTCTAACAACTTATAACCACCACGAGACAATAAGTGCGGGGTATCATTATTTTCTTGATTGGCTTTTGCTTTTTTCCGAACATCATATCATCAACATTCAAAATTTAATAATACGTTAATATAAACTATATCCAAAAATAACAAGTGATATTAACCTGCCATTTTTCAGTTTTTCGAATCTGCACAAACTGCTGCCAAGTTTCTTCATCAAGGGATGCATATTTTGTACAAGGATTTTCTTCTTTCCTTTCACCATATATAAAATTTGTTGTCAATTTTGATTTGAACTGACGAAACGTGACACCCACATCAGAAAGAACCTTTGCTTTCAAGGTTTCCACATTCGGGATCTTGTAATGCGCCTACATTATTTGAGATAATTAGTTCATAAACAAGAACAAAGTATAAAAGAACTTTAGATTGAACAAAGTAAAAACAATTACATACTAGAATATCTTGCCAAATCATGTTTCTCTCGTGCTCGGTCACGTGATTCCAGGACTTAGTTAAGATAGAGATCCTTTCACGAGACAGTACTCCGAGATAACTCCTAAATTTCTTTGTATATGGCCCAGTGGCCACACCAGTGTTGACATCAATAGACAAAGGTATTTTGTCATCTTTATTTATCTTCTTAAACATATTCTTTAATCTTGTAGGTTCTCTACCAGTTTTTGAACGAGAAACTTTATCATCTGCCATGTTCTTGTTATCAAACAAATATGATAAGCATCAAGAATATGAAATATAATTAAAATTATATATTGTAAAACTAAACATGAATCACATGCACATACAAATATATATTCATTCGTCATGATCATTTCGAGTTGCATGTACAACATGACCAACATCCTCGTACTCTTTATTGATGGTCATTCTTGTAAGTGATTCAATCTCACAAATGTCATTGTTTGTATCTTCTAGGTCATTATGTTGTTTTTTTCCATGTAGCACAATTAACTAGTGTTTAGACGTAGGATCTTGGATATAGAAAACTTGGGAAGCTTGATGTGCCATTATTAATGGTTTGTCATGATAACCTATCTTTCGAAAGTCAACCAAAGTCATTCCTGATTCATCAACTTTTACACCAGTCTTATTGTCAACCCACTTGCATTTGAAAACATGTACAATAAAGTTGGTATAATTAACTTCCCAAATCTCTACTATGACACCATAATAAGGCATTGATCCCACAACAAGATTTTGATCCTTTGCAGTTGAAAACTACATAGACTCTGCCTCCTAGGTGACTCCGCTATTTTGCATTGTACTCCTATCATCTCGAGACTTTGTGTAAAACAAACAACCATTTACTTCATAGCTAGAACAACATAAAACATCAAACTTGAGACCGTTTGCAAGCCATATTAATGTTTCAAATGCTGATGGATCATTCATTATTTGTTGCTTAAACCATGATATGAAAGTTTTGTTATGCTCAATTAACACCCATTTTTCTGATTATCTTGGATTTTTATATTTGACAATGTCTTTGTGTGTATCTAAGTATGGTAACACCTCATCAGTGTTACTCAAGATATACAAGTGTGCTTGCAGAACCTCTTCTCTAGATTTGCTTATGACATGTACACCTTTTGAAGATTTACTTATCAATCTACGAGAGTGTCAACCTTTTTCCGGAACTCCTATACATTTGGCTTTTGACAAGTACTTGGAACAAAACTCAATATATTCTTCTGAAATGTATCTTTCAATAATGGAAGCTTCCGAATGACATTGATTCTTCACATATCCCTTCAAAATCTTCATGTATCTTTTCTTTATCAATATTCTTCCACTGTAGAGAATCAATAGGATGACGAAGTAGTCCATCACATTTTCTATTATTTGAATGCCACCTAAGGTTTTTAGCGTCATCTACATTTGCAAACAAACGCTTAAGCCTTGGAATTATTGGAAGATACCAAACAACCTTAGCAAGAGGACCTTCCTTTGTGAATTCATCAATTTCATCATTCTAACCAACTTTAACTTATAATGTGACAAACCACACCTAAGACATCTTCTTAAATCTTCGTACTCATTTTTGTATAAAATACAATCGTTAGGACATGAATGTCTTTTTTTATATTCCATACCCATCTGACAAAGTATTTTTTTTGCCTCATAATTTCAATTGGGTAATGTATTTCCTTTTGGAAGCATGTCCTTAACCAATTCGAGCAATTTTGTAAAGCTTTTGTCGGTCCATCTATTCATTGCCTTCAAATTCATTAACCTTAACACTATTGATAATCGTGTGAAGTTAGTTGAACAAGGATACAAAGGAGTCTTTGCATAATTAGACTTATTTTCGAAAACTGCATTAGCAAAAGATTCTGCTCCCACGTCACGAATCATGTCTTCAAATCTATCATCCATTGAGACATGAACTTCCTTCGAAGCTCCGCGCACACTTGTATATCTATCATGTCTTCTAATCTATCATCCATTGGCAAGTCTAACAATTCACCATGTCATGTCCATGTTGTATAATTTTTCAAAATTCCATCACACAAAAGTTGTTCTCTAATTTCGGAAACACTCTATATCCTTCCATTCAAACAATTGACACAATGACACCTTATTCTTACTCTATTATTACTATTAACGACATTATGTTCTGTGAACTGTATGAATTTTTCCACCCTTTTTTCGTAAGCATCACTTATCTGCAGTGTATTAATCCAACTCCGATCCATAGAACTGCTAAACTAAGAACCAATGCAGACTCATAACCAATGCGTTCAATATGTAATCATTAAAAAATAAATCAAAATTGTTGAAGGTCAGACACCTCTGGACTCAGAACCAGTGCGTTCAATATGTTAAAACAATATATAATCATTAAAAACTAAATCAAAATTGTCGACGGTCGGACACCTCCGGAATCAGAATCAGTTCGTTCAATATATAGAAACAATATCTAATCATTAAAAACTAAATTCAGATTGTCGAAGGTCAGACACCCTCGGACTCAAACTCAGTGCGTTCAATATATAAAATCAATATCTAACTCAGAACAAACACTTTCAAAATATAGTAAATAATATTTAATATATAATTAAATAATAAATAAAAATATACTAACCTCAAAAGTGAAACGAAGTTGAAAAGAAACTTGCGCGTACGAGCGGGAACTTTGTTAACGAACAGGCCAACAAGGAGGTCGCGCTCGTCTTCACAGGCGGCGCAGGCGCTTGAACCGTCGTGGTATCTTACGTATCCATCTTTAACGACGTTTTAGGCAGGAACCGTCGTTAAAAATGCCAAAAATATTCAAAATATTTATGAAACTGTCACCGCCTCGCTTATTATGATGGTTCTTTCCCAACCGTCTTTAAAGAGAGTCGTTAATGAAGTATTTTGTACTAGTGTTTTCTAAATAAAGGAAAAACATTTATATTCTTGTAAATTTATAAGATCCTTTTCTGATATTATAATTTCATATTTTTACAAATTCTTGAAAGTCCTAAACATAAAAATCTTTTAAAAAAATCATATATACTCTTACAAATTCTTTAAAATTTACATAATTTTTTAAAATTCTTTTAAAGTCGAATGGAATACTCCTTAAACACTTACACAAAAATTCACTCAGATACTAATATTGATTATGTGAGTGTTTGATTTAAATTTTTGGATTTTACAATTGTGTTAAATATATTTTTCGTCCTTTTACAATAATTTGAAATTGATTTTTGTGTCTAGTCCAAATTTTAGACCTCATAAATACTTATTGAAATTGGTCTTTACTAGTGTAGACTAAGTTAGGATGTTAAAATATTTCATAATGACTCATCATATTTGACGTGGACATCATAATACACTACAAGAAATTAGTCTTTACTAGTGTGGACTAAGTTAGGATGTTAAAATATTTCATAATGACTCATCGTATTTGTATTAGGAATGAAAACCAATTCCACATGAATATAAGAACGAAAAATCGATTTAACTCATGTTAATACCTTAAGTACTTTTCTACATTACTAATATTTTTCGTTTACTGATAAACACTTTTTTCAGCAATAGTTGATTATATAAACAACCATGCTTACAATAGTTGCCACGTCGATCTTTCAAACAGAACTTGGTTTGGAAACGTATGTAGGTGGCAGTTGTGTGGTGTATATGGGAACAGAGGGATCATATTGTCTTTAAGCAAGGGGTGGTGGATGCGGAGGAGATCTTCCAAAATTGCACAACTAAAGACATGGCTATGGATGAAACACGGGATGGATGCTTTTAACTACTACTTCTCCGATTAGAATTTGAATTATATTATTTGCATTAAGAGTGTCCTGTGAGAGGAAGGATGCGGTAGGGTGTTTGGTCATTCTATCTAGATATGAAATATGATTTATGAAGCTCATCCTTTCTTGTGTTGGCTGGTTCCCTCTAGTACTAAATTTGACTTCTTATTCTGTTATGATTTTCTTTGTTATGTGATATGTTCTTAGTTGATGTAGGGTCGTGTGTAGGGTGATGGCCAGTCTTTTTTTGTGCTCCTTGGTTAGGGTTATGCTACTGCAGCAAGAAGCCTCTGAAGATGTTGTTGTATTGTTTTTCTGTTGTAGATTTAAGTTTGTAGTTATAGCAATTTGAAGGTCTTGGTTTGAGGAGGCAATCTCATGCTATGAGATGGCTCAAATCATGTTCAAATTAGTTTTGAGATTATTGTTGTAAGTAACACGATTTGTATTATGTATAAGGGTTGGAACACTCATAAAATATTTATTTTAATTTATTTGTCCATGTTTCGTTGATAAAAAAAATGACTACATAAGTAATTCCACATAATGTGATTGAATAATAAATTTTATTAATGAACATCAGTTAATTTGAAACATTTTCATAAGCACTTGTATTAGATCCAGATTCACCTGTAGTCATCATAAAAGCCTCAATGTCCTTTCTAGAACTAAATGGAAATATTTTTGCTTTTTCTAGAAAAGTTGGAAATATTAATCTCACAAGTTTACTCGTTGAATGGCAATCCAAGCATACTGTGATCCAAAACGCATATAAAAGATCTAATGGAAATACGAATTAACTCTTTTCGCATACACAGGAAAACTAAAACAAGCAAGAAAAAATGGGGATGAAAAGTTCCAAAACAAGAGAAATTTGTTGTTTTAAAATCAACCTACTATGATCCAAAATAAGGAAGATGATAAAAGTGGAGAAACTGGTGGACACTAACATTGTTTTCCTTTTAGAAAGATTCTTAAGATATTGGAAAAGAAGGATGGAACAACGTAAGATCAATATTCAAAGAAAAGAAAACCTATATATAACAACTACTTGCGATGTTTCATTATAAACTGTAAAGTGATATCATGTTTAAATTGCCTATACAAAAAATCTCATGTTTAAATTGCCTATAAAAATTCACGTTTAAATTGCCTATAAAAAAAATCTCATGTTTAAAGGGTGTTAAGATGAAAATAAATATTTTTGAGTATTCAATTAAGTGAGCAATAATTTTTAACCAATGTAGCTGATTTCAGAATGATTTCTTTCAATTTGGTGGTCGAAATATTAGCATTATCTATAATTATAATTAAAGATATTTCATAAACACTACTTTTAGATTTGAAAATACTCTATTTTAACATGGTTAGAAAATAACAGAAGAAGTAAAGTTATGAAAAATGTAAAAACGACCCCATTTTAAATTTGTAAAGTCTTTATTTGTATAAAATTTCTATTTTGGTGAGATTATTTTGAACTTGTCTCACATAACTGACACATTCTATTTCAAAATTACTATTCAAATGAACAGAATTAACAGAAAGTTCTTCTCACTTCTCACCATACTTATGAAACAAAAGGAAATTCTATTATCAATTCGTGAGATAAATTTTTTATTTTATTTTATACTCATTCAATCTTCATTCAATTTTATAATATTTATTACAAGAACTTAAATTGAATCACCATTAACAACTATTTTCTCCTTAAGCTACCCTAAATTATATGTTACGATTAAGTTATTTTTTAATAGATGCAAAACAACTACTTTGTCCTACACAACGGTCACAAAATTGCATAAATGTGTAGATAATTTAGCTTGTGATTAACTAAATCAATTAATGAAACAAATATTTATAACTTTTATTACGTTAAACTTAGTATTTTTTAATCATCTAATTTATTAAAAAAAATTAAAACGTTATTTTAACATATTTTATGAATAAATTACTAAAATTAATTAAAAAAACTATATATGTCAGTTATAAAAATTTGTATAAGTTTTTTAAGACCTTATAAACTCTTTAACTCGCCTTCACAAATAAAATTTTAGATAAAAATACAGGAAAAATAATCACGAGCTGAGTTTTTATATCAATATGCTGAATTTGGAAGTCCATATTATTTAACTAACCCGAAATTGTGGATCGTGAAAAATTGGAAAAGGACGAGTTTTAAACTTTTCAGTTTTCCCTTTTCCCATAAAATGATGACACAACACGTTTTCAATTTTTTATACGTATTTTTTAAAGGTGTGTATTTTCCTTTACTTTTTGTTCTCGGTGTTATAATATATATATATATATATATATATATATATATAGAGAGAGAGAGAGAGAGAGAGAGAGAGAGAGAGAGAGAGATTTATCCTTGAATTTAAGTAAACCTAATAGTTTAGTCTTGAATGTATATAATCAATGTTATTTTATCTAAATAAAAGGTTAAATAAATACTTTCAATATATAAATTATATTATATACTTATTTGAATAGTTTATGTCGTAAATAATGTTCTTTTATTAACAAATTAATTAAAAATATTAAAAATCAATTTAGAAATAAAAAAGGAAAATGATATGTTAAAAGAAATAACAGGTTGAGAAATTTTTTAAGCATACTCATATTAAAACTATTGCAAATGTTCTCGTTGAAAATAATTTCAAAAACTATTTTTATCAAACATAAAATTCACACACACACATATATAATATTCTTTTTCAAGAATAACGAATAACATTGTATAAAATTGTTAAATGATACTTGTTTTTATAAAAAATATAGATACATTGTCTGGACAAAAATAAATTAAAAACACATAAGACTTTTAATTTGAAATCAACATGTAAATAAACTATTGAAATTAAAATAATATATTTATATTCATTAATTTGATATGATGTATAAAACTTAAAAATTTATTACATTTGAATTGACTAATTTAAGCAATGATATTTGTGTGGATTAAAAAATATAAAAAAAAATTGGAAAAAAATGCTTGATTCCGAAGAAGTCATACGCTTTGTAGAAAAGGAGACTCGAACATATAATATTGTAGCATTTGAAAGTGAATACTGTAGGTAGTTCTAGGGAAAAAAAAACATTTATAAGAGTTTATACACCGATTCAGTATGAAACGTTGTTAATCAAAATGTTGAACATTTTTTAAATTAAAATGAATATATAGAGGATGGTTCATGATAAAATTGTTATTTATATCAATAAGTAGACTCATAGATGAAAGTGTTTTGTGGGAACCGTCGTCTATGAGTATCAAATATACAGTGATTTTAAAATCGTTGTGTACTTTTTCAAATATACCCATAGATGATAGTTTTACGTAAGAACCATCATCTATAAGTTGTTTATTTACTCTAATTCAAAATCTGCCACGTTTTCGTTCTTCGTCTCTCTCACACTTTGAACTTTATAGTTTCGTTCTTCGCGACACTCTTCGTCTTTATACTACAAGAATAATAAGATTTAGCTGCAATAGAAAGCGTGGGTCACACTATTTGCGTAGGTTAAACCTACACAAAATGAAGAAGAAAAAAAAATAGTGTCCATCAAACACACAAAAAATCCACACATTACAAGAAAAAAAAGTAATTAGTTTCTACATATTTGTGGGGCCCAGGTTTAGGGTTTAGGGTTTAGGGTTTAGGGTTTAGGGTTAGTGGAAGCATTTTTCGTCGACCAAACCCACGCAAAACGGATGCAAACTTAAATAAAATAAAATAAATTATAATAATAAAATTTTAAAATTTTGAAGGTTAAGTCCACGTTATGCTTTTGAAGCTAAGTCCCCGCTATGCCTTTGAAACTAAGTCCCCGCTACTTAAACGTTTTGAAGGTTCAACCCACACTATGATTTTAAAATTAAAAATAATCAAATTATAATTAATTTATTTCAAAATTTCTAGTAGTTGTTGAAAGGTGTTGAACTCGAATATGAGCCAAAGAGCCCACAAAACTGCTGAGGGAACATTTCTTCCTCCACTCCTTCTTCTTCTTCTTCCTCCACTCCACAAAACTCTGTGACGGTGACCGTGCTTCGACCGTGAACATTCATCCTCCACTCCTTCTTCTTCTTTGACCATGACCGTGCTTAGACCGTGAACGACGAGTTTCACATTTATTCCTCCATTCCTTCTTCTTCTTTGACGACCGTTAATGAGTAACCCTAGGTTCTTGATGTAGGTTTCCCATATACTTGTTTTTTCTTACAATTATGATGCTGATTTGTGTAACCCTAGGATGATTTTTCTTCTTACATGTTGATTTAAGAGGATGCTAAGTTCTCGAATGATTTTGATGCTAAGTTCCTTGTAGGTCATTGATAGAGGACTGTGAATATCTTAGCTTTGTGAGGTTGGATTTTAGCAGGATGGTCCTTTAAGTAGATTTTAGCAGGATGGTCCTTTAAGTAGACTTTAGCAGGATGGTCCTTAGTTTTCTAGTAGTGGAAGCATAGTTGAATCTCTAATGTCATTATATTATTGACCACCCTAATACAAATAGTCCTTTACCTTACATGTTACGAATAATTTGTGTAAAAAGGGTATAAGTGAATACACATTGGATTACTGAGGGAGTTAGGAGTAATAGTGGTCCTTTGCGTTATTCGAATTGTCTGTGGTAGACAGCAAGAATCAAATTCCCCTAAACACCTTTCGAAAATGATTTCTGCTATTTTAATATACCTTCTAAAGTTTGATTGCACTCCAGCGTTTTTCAGATTCCACGAAGTTTCAACACCTTGTTTGGATCAACACAACCATTCACTACAACACATATCTCAAAAGCTTAAGATTTATATGTTAATTAACATATAAATATTGCACATGTGCAGTAGACCTTGAACTGAAATTCAACTTTAAGAGGATAAGAATTAAAATCTCAAAACCCATTAGGGTTAACTTAGTGGTATGAGGAGTTTAGTAGATAGTTAGTGTGAGATTTTAGGTCAGCCACGATTGCTGAAAACATTATTCAACACATTATATATGAAAGGTATCTATTTGTGTTGAAGGTGATGTGAAGGTATTGTGGATGGATGGAGATGATGGAAGACCAAAAGCTGACTGAAGGGGAAGACCAAAGTTATTCAGTAAGGGGTATTGAATTGCAGTAGGTCTCAACAATGCTTTTAGTGAGTAATGGGGTGTATATTGTCATGTTTTTGGTGTTTTGTAGCTGTTGGTTGGGATGGTTGGGGTTCTGGTTTTGGTTGCTGTGTGGGACGATTTTTGTGGATAAATGGAGATGATGGAAGACCAAAAGATGACTGAAGGGGAAGATCAAAGTTAGTCAGTAAGGGGTATTGAATTGCAGTAGGTCTCAACAATGCTTCTGGTGAGTAATGGGGTGTATATTGTCCTATTTTTGGTGTTTTGTAGCTGCTGGTTGGGATGGTTGGGGTTCTGGTTTTGGTTGCTGTGTGGGACGGTTTTTGGTAGCTATGTGGGCTGGTATTCTAGGTTTGTAGTAGCTGCTACCTAGCCACTCCATGGTTGTAGTTAAGTAATGAGACAAACTTCAAGAGGAATCTCAGTTTCTACACACATCTCAATACCTACCTTTCACGAATTTCAAACCTATTCTTTGTCATTTTCCCTCTATTCTCTGTCTATTTTTGCATGTTGCTTCCTGAATTCTACATGTCACTTATTCATCTTCTTATAATAGTAAGCCTCAAAACAATATTAGTGAGTACTCATTATTTTGCAATGAAAGAACTGTCTCTTTATAAAAGAATCTCAATAAGATGAAATTATGACTTAGAAGAAAAGGTATATTCACCTTTCCAAATCAACTATTTTTTTTCCTATGATAATGAGCTTTACTAGAAGAGGTGAGAAGACATTAGTAGTTTGATGTCCTTCAAAGTGGAAGTGATAGCGAGGAGTAACTGTTGCAAATGTATTTGCCAATATGGCACTTCAAGAAGGAGTGGTGTCTTTGCTTCTTAGTTCAAAGCTTATTTCATCTTCTGAAATTTTTAAGTTGAAAGTATTATAAACATAGTCTAGTGGCGCATGCATATTTTCAGAGAAAAATATATCCTTGGGAGGGTCATTCATAGTTGCTCAAAATTGCCAAGAGATCCATTTACATTCGGATGAAGCATAACACATCTTCATCTCTCAAGAAATGGAGCATGATTTGTCATGTTTCTTTCTTAAAATAGTGGTTTTTTAATGGTGTTTCCCTATATATGTTGCAATGTTTGATTTTGTTTACCATTCATTTGTGTTCTGATAGTGTATTTCTGTATTATTTGTGTTGACAGACTACAACAAAGAAGAAATTTCTTCTGCTTTCTCGTTTCCTGCTGAACTTGATATGCGATATAAAATGTCTGAGCTGTCTCAGTTCGACTTGGTGTATGACTTGTCAGCTGTACTGATTCACAAGGGAACTGGTGCTAATAGTGGTCATTACATTGCTCATATTAAGGATGTAAACACTGGGCAATGGTGGGAATTTGATGATGAGCATGTTACTAATTTGGGTTGTCATCCATTTAGCGAAGGGTCTTCAAATTCTACCTCTAAATCCATCAAGACTGATGCAATTCATTCTAATTCTTCTCAAGCGATAGTAGCTGACAATAATGTAAATGGTTTGCATCCCTATCATTCAAAATCTTCACTTGTGGAGACATTTTTGTCTAGTGATGCGTACATGTTGATGTACCATCTTAAACATACAAAAATGTTGGTGAAATTGGGAGTGTAATTTGTGGTGCTAAGCATGATGAAAGAGAGGGTGTGGAAGTTGCTTTGCAAAATGGTGCTTCTCTTGCATCTCATCTTTGTAATGAGATTCAAAATTTCAATGCCTCATATGATGAAGCTTGTCAGGAGTATAATAATAAGAAAGAGTTGGAATTGGGTCGTATTACTGGAAGGAGACAGGAGGTTCGATCTGTTTTAGCTGAAGCTCCTGTTCAACCACTGTAAAAACCATTTTATTGGATTTCTAGCGAATGCCTTCGCCAGTAGGCTGACAACATTATTCCAATGTTAGTGCTTTTCCTTTCAAACAATTATTAGAGTCATGTTAATTGATGTATTAGTATTTTATAGGAGGTTTACTTTGCAAGGTATATGCAGTCCTCTTGACAACTCGTTTGTCCAATGCTCACATGGGAAAGTCCCAGTTTCAAAGGTTACCTCAATGAAACGAGTGTCTACTAAAGCATTGGATACCTTGTTCTCCAAGGTAACTTTTTGTTGGTCTCCTGTTACATATTTTTTGTGGATTATTAATTATCTACATGTGGTATAGTGCTGTTAAGGTATGATAGGATGATAGTGGGATAAAAACAACTTACGATATGAATATGATAGAATCCAAGCATGATAAGCTTAAGCTAATCAAATGTTTAGTGCACCTCAGATAATTAGATAACTAAATTATGTTACCTTTTCCTGTATTCAACATGGACCAAATAATGGTAAGATATGATAAAAATTATGTTCAAATGACAAAATTACTCTTCCATTAAAATTACATATAGTTTCTCATATTTTATTGCTTTATAACTTAGTTCCTCCCTCTGAGGATAAGAAGTGCTTTGCACGGTTAACAATGATTATGTCTTGGGAAAGGTCAAAATTGACAAGCAACTCTTTCAACCTATTTTTATGTTTTCAGTTAGGCAATATTGGTAGGAAAGATGAAAAGAAAATTTACAAGATGTAGTGGAGATAAATTGAGTTCTATAAGTGAACTTTAGAAGTTGGGGGAATGGTTGTGTTGTCCATGACCACATTTTTTACTGGTGATGTTTGTAAGCAAACTAGTGTTTATTGGGGGCTGATGGAACATAAACTTTCTTAGAAATGCTTATGTGAGGAGGACAATTTTGTTTACTTAGCTAAATTAATTACAGTTTCTGGCAAGAATAGAGGTCGATGTTTTTATGTTGTACAAATGTTGGTTTGCTGCTGCAGTTTTGGTACTGCTTTTTGCTGGTTTTATGTTGTATAAATGTTGGTTTTCTGCTGTAGTTTTGGTACTGTTTTTAGCTGGTTTTATGCTATATAAATGTTGGTTTATGCTGCAGTTTTGGTGCTGTTTTGATGCTATTTTTGTTGCAGTTATAGTGCTTTTGATGTTCTTTTTGGAGCCTAGGCACTGTTGTTTTTAGGTTTAGTAGCAGGGTGTTAAGCATAGTTTGTTTGAGTGTGTGTCCTTGTTCTTTGGGAATGTTTGTAGTCATTTGTTATGTAGATGATCTCTTTAGTTTTAGGATCTTTCTTGTTATGTTAAAACAAGAAAGGTTTCAAATTGTTTAAGATTTAACTTCTCTAGGTTTACATGATCAGAAAGTAGAAGTTTCTTGGAACCTTATATAGCTCAACTTCTGTTTGTCATCAAGTTACTATTTTTTAAAACGTGTTTTCTGTTTTTCTTAGTATTTTGAAGAGTGTGAAGGTAAGTTTGTCTTGGTATCTACCAGCTCAACCTTAGTTAATTAAAGTAACTTTAGTTCAATTTCAATCAAAATATCTTCAATCAAAAACCACAGATATCACGTTTCTACCTTTGTATTTTTGTACAAAATTCCAAGTTTATTATCGTGGGCCATGTATTAGAAAATAATTTTTCTTGTTCTTTTCCTTGTTCCTATTAAAAAAATATTTTTTCTTGCTCATTTTAAAAACAATATTCAATTTTCAAGACAAGTAAAACGTATAAAGAAAAAGTTATAAATAAATTTTTTTTAGTAAGAAAAACATTTCTTAATGTTAGATTGCTTCCTACAATAATTTTATCTTGAATAATTATATTGAAAAAAATGAAATAGGTAAAAAATAGGATAAATGCAATAAGAAAAAGAGAAGTAGAGTAATTTAAAATTGATTTATTTTAATAAAAAAATAGTTTTCTTTTTAAAATTGATTTATTTCAATAAAAATATATTTCAAACTGAAATTCTTTGTGTGCTCGTAGGCTAAGCCTACACTTTTTCAAATAAAAAATATAAAAAATATTTTGAATATTTTGAAGGCTAAGCCGACGCTAATTTGTGGCCAACATGAAGGCTTAGCCTACGCTTATTGTGTGCCCCTCGTGGCTAAACTCACTATACTTGGACATTTTGAAGGCTTGGCTCACTCTAATATAATTTTGTGTGGGCTTAGCGTGGGTCAAACTCACAATTTTTTATAACTACTTGGACATTTTGAAGGCTTGGCCCACGCTAATATAATTTTGTGTGCGCTTAGCGTGGGTCAAACTCACAATTTTTTATAAATTTCTAAACTCCTTGTAGGCTAAGCCCACGCTTCACCTACGCAAAAAAACACCCGCCATGTGTCGCCCACACCCGCCAATATATCTTTACGTCGAGTATATTAGCTTCAAAATTCTTATTAATGCTATGCCGACGATAATCACCCTTTTGTGTAGGTTTTTCATACTTAGCCTCCGTTTTTGGCCACGATAATAATTTTTTTTTTTTTAGTGTTACTTCCTTTGTAAGGTCTTCCACCCTCATTACTTCATTTTACATTTTCTCCTTGCTTTAGGTTCTCATTGTGCAGTTCCCATTGTGCCTACATTTCTTGTCACCGTCATTGCTACCCATCATTGTGCGTTTCTCTTTTGCGCATTGTTGTCGTTGCTGCCCACCACTGCATGTTTCTCTTCGCACTTTGTCGTTGTCTTAATTGTGCACCACTGCGTATTTCACATTGTGCTTTGTCATCGTCGTTGTTGCCCACCATCATGAGGTTGGTGTAGTTTTCAGACTTTTTAAATATATTTTTATTTTTTGTTTTTGGTGCAAACTTTTATTTTTGTTTCAAACTTTTTTTTTAGTACTTATGTTAATTTGTATTTGTTATAACTTTTTTTTTTGTAGTTATCAATAATTTATATTATTTTTTTCATGAGTATGTTAATTGTTAGGTTAAAATAAAAATTTTAATTAAATAGATTGTAATTAGAGTAATATTATTTTATAAATATTTTCATGATTTATAATTAATATTATTTATTGAATTGCTTGTATAAATTTGTTAATTTTATATTGTATGACTAAATTTGTTAATTTGTAGTGATAGTAATTGTATTGAGTCTTGAATTGTTCAAGGGGATAGTTTGGGAAGACCAATAACTTTTTATTAGTTCATTAGTACTTAACTTGTAATTGACATGTCACATATTTTACATAATTTTTGTTCATAGCATTTTCTGTTGTTCTTCGAGTGTATATTTGATTGCGGAGATTTCGTGTGTCACCACTTTCATTTCGTGCCACTTGAAGACTAATGCGAAATGCTGCCGAAATTTTGTTAAATATAAGGAATGTTGATTAAAGTGTATGTACCATTGAATTATAATAAAAGTGAATCTTTTCGAATGGGATAAGTTCATACCTATAATAAAAATGTGAGATTTCACATGCATTAGTGAACACCTCAATGACCATTACAGAACATAATGGATCAAGATTGGATTAACTTAGTTCACATAAGTGATGAGTATAAAAGAGGAGTAGAAGAATTTATACAATTTGCGCAACGTAACGCTAATGGTAGTGGTCATGATCCAGTAAGTGTGTGTGCATTAATTGTTTGAATGGGAGGAGATTTTATGTTAACAAAACCAGAAAGCACCTTCTATGTGAGGGGTTTCTACAATCTTATACAACTTGGACATGACATGGTGAATTATTAAATTTACCAAGTGTATCTGTATCCCAAGAATATGTTCGGTCCACCATGGATGATGCACTGCATGATGAAGTACATGATGATTGATTGTAGGACACGAGGCTTTTGCAGAAGCACATGGATATGCAAGTATGTCAAGCTGTATGGAGACTCCATTGTATCTTAGATCAACTAACTTCACACAGTTATCAACGGTGTTAAGATTAATGAATTGAATAAATTGATGGACTGATAAAAGCTTCACGGAATTGCTTCAATTGTTGAAGGAGATGCTTTCAAAGGGAAATACTCTACCTAATCGTAATTATTAGGCCAAAAATATTCATTGTCCGATGGGTTTGGAGTACAAAAAGATATATGCATGTCCTAATGATTGTATATTATACAGGAAGGATTTTGAATTGTTGAAAAATTGTCCGAGGTGTGGATTATCACGTTATAAGTTGAAACGAAAAAATGAGGATACTATTGAAGAGATGGAAAAGCATGGACCCCCAATGAAGGTCATATGGTATCTTCCTATCATTACAAGGATGAAGTGTTTGTTTTCAAACTTAAATGATGCTAAGAATCTTAGATGGCATGTAGATGAGAGGAAATGTGATGACATGTGCAGCTATCAAGCTGATTCTATTCAATGGAAGAAATTTGATGATGAGTTTCCCGATTTTTGGTAAAGATTCAAAAAATATCTGACTTGGTTTAACTACAAATGGAATGAATATGTTTGGTAATATGAGTACGAATCACAACTTACCTCAGGAATTATGCATGAATAAAAAATACATGATATTGTCTATGATGATATCCGGTCCAAGCCAGCCAGGAAATGACATAGATGTTTATCTAAGTCCCCTAATTGAAGATTTAAAGTTAATGTGGGATCAGGGTGTTGAAGTATTTAACGGATTTGCTAATGAAACTTTCAAGATGCATGCCATGTTATTTTGCACCATTAATGACTTTTCGGCATATGGTAACTTATCAGGGTATAATGTTAAGGGTCATAAAGCATGTCCAATATATGAAGAAGACACGGCTTCTCAACAATTGAACCATCGAAGGAAGACAATATATCTTTGGCATCAGAGGTTTCTTAAAAGTCATCATCCTTAACAGAGATTGAAAAAATCCTTTAATGGACATCAAGAGACTGGCAGTCCACCATCTCCATTAACTAGTGTTGAGGTTTATGAAAAGGTAAATAACATATAACACACCTTCGGTAAGTCGAAAAATAAGTCCTCTGTGACAATCATATGGAAGAAATCAATCTTCTTTGACCCTGTATTGGTCGAAGTTGGAAGTTAGACATTATATCGATGTAATGCATGTTGAGAATAATGTTTGTGATAGTTTAATTGGTACACTTCTTAACATTAATGAAAAAACAAAACGATGGTCTAAATACTCATTTAGATTGAATTGAGATGAACATACGAGGCGAGTTGGCACCAATACAAGTGGGTAAGCATACATATTTGCCCCCAACCTGTTACACCGTGTCAAAAGATGAAAAAATAAGTTTTTGCCAATGTCTAAAGGGTGTGAAAGTTTTACAAGGACATTCATCAAATGTGAACATCCTAGTATCAATGCAAGATTTGAGGCTAATTGGGTTGAACTCTCATGATTGTCACATCTTGATGCAACAATTGTTTCCAGTAGCTTTTTGTGGGATCTTACCAAAAAATGTTAGACATACCATAACCAGATTGTGTTTATTCTTCTCTTCCATTTGTTGTAAAGTCATTGATCCAATAAAGTTAAATGAACTTCAAGATGAAATTGTTGTTATCTTGTGTGAATTGGAGATGTTTTTCCTCCATCCTTTTTTGAAATCATGGTTCATCTAGTTGTGCATCTGGTAAGAGATGTTAGATTTCGTGGACCAGTGTACTTAAGATGGATGTATCATGTTGAATGGTATATGAAATTTTTGAAAGGGTATGTTAAAAAACATTATTGTCCAGAAGCTTTAAAGATTGAAAGGTACATAAAGAAAGTATTGAATTTGGTTCAGAGTACATGTCAAAAGCAAATCCAATAGGTCTTCCAACCAATTCAAGGCACCACATGCATTCTATAAGTAAATATTTACTTGGCGTACATGTGGTAAGAAAATCTCGATCAGAAGTCTTGCAAGCACATTTGTATATATTAAATAACACTAATGAGGTTATACCTTACATATGTTAGAATATATGGTCCTAAACGAGAGGGGGGATGAATTGTTTAAGAAAGATTTTCGATCACTTTTAAGCTTAGAATGAAAAATACGTCAAGAAAACCTTGATTAAGAATTCAGTTTTTCAAAACATAAAGCAAAATCACAATATTGGAAAAACAATTGGTTGTTTTACTGAAACAATCGGTTGTTTATACCAATTATCAATTGACAAAACTGAATTTAAAGAAATAGGGATAGAGAAATTGTACACAGTTGTTTATACTGGTTCACTCCAAACCTAGAGCTACATCCAGTCTTCTCAGAACCCTGAGGAAATCCACTAAGAAATCACACCTTGATCACTTACACAACAACCAAGAGAATGACCTTGAACACCTCAAGAAACACACTCTCCTTGGTCAGCACACCAACACTAAGATTGTTGATCTTGATCCCCTCAAGAACACACAGCCAATCTCAACAAAACACATAAACGAATACTTGTTCAACAAAGTAAAAGGATTACACTTGTTACAGAAGATAATCTGAAATCAATACAAGGAGAATCCTATTCCATACACTTTGATCAATCACAAACTCTTAGCAATCTCAGTTCTTTGAAAATCTCAAAACTCTTAGGAAAAACTTGTCAAAAATTCTTAATTCTCAAATCTGTTTTTCTGAATATATTCAAAGATGTAATTTGTTTTCAAATCTTAACAAACTCTTAAAATGCATTAAAAGATTGGTCAAAACATTTAATGACTGGAGCGTAAGCAGTTAAATCATTTAGAGCTCAGTCAAACAGAAAACAGTTTTTCTGTTATGGTCCCAAAACAAACAATCGGTTGTTTCCTCGAATCAATCGATTGTTTTGGTACTTAACAATTCAACCATTTTAAAAACAATTTTCAATCTTTTTCTCAAAACACCTAAGTACAAACAATCGGTTGTTTCGATAAAACAATCGGTTGTTTTAACTTAGTTTGAAAACATTTTACTCTAACAAAGATTGAGAATGGTAATGCTTTAGATTTAATCAAAGGGTGGATTACAACATCCAAACTACCCCAGAACTAAGCTAAACCAGCACAGCAACATCAAGCATAGCAGAGGCTTCAACATCCTTCAAAGGATTTGGATTCTTCAAAGCTTGAACACCACTTGGTTCAACAATCTCCCCCTATTTGATGAAGACAAATCCCTAGTGCTTGTGTTTGATCTGAAGTAGTTCCTGCAAAAATAGCATTTATACTGTCCAAAGCTTCTTACAGCAGCAAGTCAGTTTATTACTCATTCAAAGCATTTAAAACATGATAAACAATCGGTTGTTTACACGAAACAATCGGTTGTTTCTATCAGCAGCAGTAGAAAACACTTTCATATCAGAGATTTTAACATTTTATACAGTATCAGATAAATATATACAAGAACCAATTAATTCTCCCCCTATTTGTCTTCACAAAAGGACTTTAGCATGTACCAAAAACAGATTTAGGAGTGATTATTAAAATCAAGGATACCTAACTCATTTCTTAAGAAGAAAAACCTCTCTTTTGGTAAAGGCTTTGTGAAGATGTCAGCTAACTGCAGTGTGGTCTCCACAAACTTCACTTCACCGTTCCCATTTTGTACATGATCCCTGATGAAATGATGCCTTATCTCAATATGTTTGGTCCTTGAGTGTTGAATCTAATTTTTGGTAAGATTGATGGCACTTGTGTTATCACACATCAAAGGAACCTTGCTCATTTGTAAACCAAAATATGCAAGTTGTTGTTTGAGCTAGAGAATCTGTGCACAGCAGCTACCAGCAGCTATATATTCAGCCTCAGTAGTAGAGAGAGCAACACATGTTTGGTTCTTGCTATGCCATGAGTTTAGGCTTGAGCCAAAAAGGTAACAAGTGCCACTTGTGCTCTTTCTATCTAGCTTACAACCTGCAAATTCAGAATCTGAATAACCAATTAAATGTATTGGAGAATGAGAAGGATACCATAATCCTACAGATGATGTTCCTTTGAGATATTTCAGAATTCTTTTTGCAGCTTTGAAATGTGACTCTTTAGGATTTGCTTGATATCTTGCACATAGACACACCGCAAACATGAAGTCCGGCCTACTAGCTGTTAGATATAGCAAAGATCCAATCAATCCTTTGTATTTTGTTTGATTTACACTTTTTCCAGCAGCATCAGCATCCATGTAACAGCTTGATGCCATTAGAGTGCTTGGTTCTTTGCAATTCTCCATTTCAAATTTCTTTGCAATACTTTGATTGACTCAAGAAGATCCCATCCTTCGTTTGCTTAACCTGCAATCCAAGAAAGAAAGATAGTTCTCCCATCATAGACATTTCAAACTCACCTTTCATTGCAGCCACAAATTCTTCACACAATCTATGTTGTGTAGCACCAAAGATGATATCATCAACATAGATTTGCACAAGAATTATTTCTGCATTTGACTTCTTGATGAAGAGAGTCTTGTCTACCATTCCTCTTTGATATCCATGAGATAGCAGAAAGTTGCTAAGCCTCTCATACCACTGCCTTGGAGCTTGTTTCAGTCCATACAAAGCTTTCTTGAACTTGAAGACATGGTTGGGATACTTGTGATCTTCAAATCCCGGTGGTTGATCTACATAAACTTCCTCATTGATGTAGCCATTCAAGAAGGCACTCTTGACATCCATTTGGAAGAGTTTAAAACCACCCATACACAAAAAAGCCAGCAGCAGCCTCACAGCCTCCAATCTAGCAACAGGAGCAAAGGTTTCACCATAATCTATGCCCTCTTCTTGATTGTAGCCTTTTGCAACTAGCCTTGCCTTGTTCCTCGTGATCACACCATCCTCATCTAGCTTGTTCCTGAAAACCCATTTCGAACCAATAATATTCATTTCATTAGTTTTAGGGACAAGAAACCATACCTTATTCCTTTCAAACTGATTTAGCTCTTCATGCATAGCTTCAACCCACTTCTCATCCTTGAGAGCTTCCTCAATTGACTTTGGTTCAATTTGAGAGACAAAAGCTGTGTGCTTGCAAAAGTTTGAGATGGAGCTACGTGTGGAGACACCTTCCTTTATCTGCTCTATGATGTTATCCACTGACAGATCTCTAGGAATCCTCCACTCCTTGGGCAGCTCACTCTGTTGCAGAATTTCAATCGGTTGTTTCTGCGAATCAACCGGTTGTTTTTCTGCACAGATTTCCAGCTTCTCCAAACTGATGCTCTGTTAATCTTCTTCAACACTGGTCTTTGGAATTTGATTGATTCTGCGATCTACCTCATCAAAGACAACGTGAACTGATTCTTCTACAGTCATCAACCTCTTGTTGTAGACTCTATATGCATGACTTGTGAGTGAATAACCAATGAAGATACCAAGGTCCACTTTCTCATAACACTTTCCCAAGCTTTCCTTTCCATTGTTGAGAACGAAACAGCTGCAGCCAAAGACTTTGAGGTGACTGATGTTGGGCTTCCTTCCATTGAAAATTTCATATGGGGTTTTCTTCAAAATGGGCCTTATAAGCACCCTATTCATCACATAACAAGAGGTGCTCACTGCATCTGCCCAGAAATACTTAGGAAGTGATGATTCACTAAGCATTGTCCTTGCAAGCTCTTCAAGAGACCTGTTCTTCCTCTCTACAACTCCATTTTGTTGTGGTGTTCTTGGAGCAGAGAAATTGTGCAAAATTCCCAACTTCTCACAGAATTTGCTAAACTTCTCATTCTGAAATTCTCCTCCATGATCACTCCTTATAGAACCTATGTTGTTGTTCTTTGTGTTTTGTAGTCTTCTTGCTAGCTTTTTGAATGCAGCAAAGGCACACTCTTTGATTCCAAGAAAAGAGTCCAAGTGTACCTAGAGAAATCATCAACAATAACAAGAGCATAATAATTTCCACCAAGACTCGTAGTTCTTGAGGGTCCAAAGAGATCCATGTGAAGAAGTTCAAGAGGTCTCAAAGAAGAAACAACATTTTTAATTTTGAAAGAACTTTTCACTTGTTTCCCTTTTTGGCATGCTTCACAAATATGATCCCTCTCAAACTTGAGTTTTGGCAGCCCAATCACAAGATCCTTTGAGATTAGCTTGTTCAAATGATTCATGTGAATATGAGCAATTTTTCTATGCCAAAGCCAAGATTCATCTTGCTTGGATAGAAGACATCCAATTGAACATGGTGAAGAGATATCTAGAAGATACACATTATTAACTCTCTTACCTACCAACATTACCTCTTTGGTGTTGGGTAGACAGATTTCACATGTGTTTGACTTGAACATCACTTGATATCCCTTGTCACAAAGTTGGCTAATGCTCAGCAGATTATGCTTTAGGCCTTAAAAAAAAAGTACATCATGGATTACCAAGATGTTCTCATCTCCTATGGATCCTCTCCCAAGGATTCTTCCTTTGTTGTTGTCTCCATAGGTGACATGACCCTCTTGCTTAAAGGAGATACTCAGGAACTTTGATTTGTCCTCTGTCATATGCTTGGAGCATCCACTATCCAAGTACCATAGTTGCTTGCTCTCCTCCAAGATTTCCTACAAAAGAGATTTTCAAGTACAAAGATTTGATGGTCCAATCGATTGTTTTTCTGGTATTTTCGAAAATGATTTTGAAAATCTATCTTGTTTGTTTTCTGGATTAAAACCTAATCCAGATTTTCCAAAAACGAAGTTTTGAGATGCTAGAACACTCTCAAAGTTGGATTGGCCTTTAGAAAGCTTATCCACTGTTTTAACAAGATAGTGGACCTTCTTTTCAAGATTTTCGCAATTTTCACAAACTAAAGTATCACACTTGCAAAAGGAGTTTATGTAAATGATTTCCAGATTTTCAAAATCTGTTTTTGAATGTTCTAAATCCTCTTCCAGTGTCTTTACTCTGTTTTCAAGCCAGCTGTTCTTTTCTTTTAACCGATTGTTCAAGAGAGCCAATCGGTTGGCTTCTTCATGCGTTTCTTGAAAGGCTTGAAGCAATTGACCATAATTTTCAGAGTTTGAAGAGTTTGATGAACTTACACTACTTGAGTCATCCTCCCTTCTGGCCATGAAGCAAAGATTTGGGCTTTTCTTGTTTTGCCTTCTTTTCCTTCTTGCTTGACTCTTTGTCATTGCTTCCTTTGGTTCATGAGCAGCCTTGAGTGTCTCCCACATTTCCTTAGCAATTTTGCACTTTGATATTCTTAAAAATTCATTAGTATCTAGTGCAGAAGCTATAATGTTTTGAGCAGACCGATCAAGCTGGGCCATCTTACATTCATCATTTGTCCATTTGGACAAAGGTTTTGCAATGTGATCCTGCCGGTTGACTTAGCATCAAAGCGTTGCCTCGTCACGAACCTCCTCACCATCTTGACTCCACGTGCCCTTCAAGTTCACACCACAAGAGCTTCCTCAGAAAACCTGAAAACACAAGGTGGCGCCTCTACGGCCCGTGGCGCTCCGACGCTCAAGTCAGTAACAAGAACACCCAAAACTCAGAGAAAATATGCTCTGAAGAACCGTACTAAAGGCACACAACCTTAGTAGAATGAGCCGTAATGAAAACGTACCTCTGCAAATTCTGTTAAGTTTACCTTTATAGCTAGGTTTCTTCTCTCTCCAGGCCGTTATGCTTTTGGATGCGTGGCTCACATCCAGCCCTGCACGTGTCGCCATCTGGGCTGGGATAGCAGGTAGCGCCCAACCCTACACGTGTCATCATCTGAGCTAGGGTAACTCGAGCGTCGTTTCTCTATTGCACCCAGCCCTACACGTGTCGTCATCTGGGTTGGAAAAACGGATAGCATCCAACCCTACACGTGTCGTCATCTGGGTTGGTGCGACTTGAACGTTATTTCTGTGTAGTGACCAGCCGAGCAGCTAAGTCATCTACCCATGGGGCAAGGTAACACGCAATATGCTCTAGAACACCACCCGACAAGGCGAGTATCGGGTGCAGCAAAGTGCACGATGTCTGTGATATCGCTTGTCGCTAATGGCACCCTCCTTATCGCTGCGCCATGCATGTTCCGGCTGAGGAAACCCTGCCACCAACGAATGTCCACTCTGGGAATCCTGTCGCTGATAGGCAAGCTGTCCCCTTCAACCCACACACCTTTCACGCCCTATGTTGGCGCGACAATCGCCTCACTGGAGTTGTACACTTGAACTTACACTTCTGGGCCTTCATCAGCTTCGACTGAGCTTGTCGAGAAATCCGGCAACGTGCTTCCTGTGGCGATATCAAGCTACCTGATCGCCAATCGCCAAACACGTCGATGACAGACAAACCCGGCGACAACCGGCCATGTTCATCGCAGAACGCCAGCTCCATGAACCGGCGACTATGCCCACCTCTGAATCATCCATCTTTCCCTTGCTCACGTGCTCCGCTGAGCTCGCCCCACATAGTCACGTGCAAGCCACGTCATCATACCCGATGTCCTGGTCGATACACAATGAAAGAATTGTCCTTTTTGAACATTGGAATGTTAGGACCATTCTCAATTGAATCCCAAATTCTTTGATCAATAGATTCAATGAAGATTTTCATTCTTGCTTCCCAACACTTATAATTCAATCCACAGAATAAAGGTGGTTTGTATATTGAAGCACCTTCCTCAAAAGATAGTTATCCAGCCATAGAAATTTTTTTTTGATCAACTTGAATAACTTTCAAGAACCAAGCTCTGATACCAATTGTTAGAATATATGGCCTTAAACGAGAGGGGGGGTGAATTGTTTAAGAAAGATTTTCGATCACTTTTAAGCTTAGAATGAAAAATACTTCAAGAAAACCTTCATTAAGAATTCAGTTTTTCAAAACATAAAGCAAAAGCACAATACTGGAAAAACAATCGGTTCTTTTACCGAAACAATCGGTTGTTTATACCAATTATCAATTGACAAAACTGAATTTAAAGAAATAGGGATTGAGAAATTGTACACAGTTGTTTATACTGGTTCACTCCAAACCCAAAGCTACATCCAGTCTTCTCAGAACCCTGAGGAAATCCACTAAGCAATCACACCTTGATCACATACAGAACAACCAAGAGAATGACCTTGAACACCTCAAGAAACACACTCTCCTTGGTCAACACACCAACACTAAGATTGCTATTCTTGATCCCCTCAAGAACACACAGCCAATCTCAGTAAAACACAGAAACGAATACTTGTTTAACAGAGTACAAGGATTACATTTGTTACAGAAGATAATCTGAAATCAATACAAGGAGAATCCTATTCCATACACTTTGATCAATCACAAACTCTTAGCAATCTCAGTTCTTTGAAAAACTCAAAACTCTTAGGAAAAGCTTGTCAAAAATTCTTAATTCTCAAATCTGTTTTTCTGAATATATTCAAAGATGTAATTTGTTATCAAATCTTAACAAACTCTTAAATTGCATTAAAAGATTGGTCAAGGAATTTAATGACTGGAGCGTAAGCAGTTACATCATTTAAAGCTCAGTCAAACAGAAAACAGTTTTTCTGTTATGGTCCCAAAACAAACAATCGGTTGTTTCCTCGAATCAATCGGTTGTTTTGGTACTTAACAGTTCAACCATTTTAAAAACAGTTTTCAATCTTTTTCTCAAAACACCTAAGTACAAACAATCGGTTGTTTCGATAAAACAATCGGTTGTTTTAACTTAGTATAAAAACTTTTTACTTTAACAAAGATTGAGAATGCTAATGCTTTAGATTTAATCAAAGGGTGGATTACAACATCCAAACTACCCCAGAACTAAGCTAAACCAGCACAACAACATCAAGCATAGCAGAGGCTTCAACATCCTTCAAAGGATTTGGATTCTTCAAAGCTTGAACACCTTTTGGTTCAACAACATATATGCTCATAAAGCAATTGTGAAGGTAAATAATCCAAGAGAAATGGGTCTTGATGGAACATAATAGAACTTTCATGCCTTGATTTAAAGACAAGGTCTTAAAGGATTCAACAACATCGAAGACCTTGAACTGGTTGGCTACTGGATTGAAGTTTGATGTCATTTCTTTTATAGGTTACCTAATGAACAATTGTATATTTAACACGAAGTCTATGGATGAAAAAAGTATACTTTAAAATTGTGGTGTTACTCTTTAAGTCGAGTCCATGCAGTTTTCCACTTTAGAAGATACAAATCCTATAGTTGGATCAATGTCATACTAAGCTGTTATAGAAGAGATATGGGAGGTTAACTATACTAAGTTTTTTTATTCCAATTTTCAAGTGTAAGTGGGTTGACAATAAGAGTGGGGTAAAAATTGATGAATCAGGATTCACATTAGTGGACTTTCGAAAGATAGGTTATTAGGATGAGCCATTATAATGGTTCAACAAGCATCTCAGGTTTTCTATGTTAAAGATCTTACGTCAGAACATTGGTATGGTTTTTTACATAGGAAGAAACAAGGGGAGACTATTGATGATGACTTGTCTAATATTGAAATGGTAACCCCTATTCATTCAAACCATTGATAATGAATAAAGATGATGATGTACATGCAACCCGTAAAGACCACAATGAAGGAATATACATATGAACATTCAACCCACTATACATACTCTGATTTCTTTTGACCACCCTTTTGGCAGATCCACCAGAGGATCTACTAGACTCAGGCGTCTCTCATTGAGACGTGCTAGTGGTAACAAGACACCGGTCACCATTGACGTCAGCACCATCTCGAATTCATTGCTCATGAGAAGATCTCCATATTCAAACCTTTGTGGGATCATGTGTCAGAGGTCTACCAGACCATGATATGGGAGGATATCCTGGTAACATATACATTATTATTGTTATCATATATTGCTTTTTAATATTAATTGATCAATTTCAATTTCATGGTATTTTTTGCATACATTTTGATATCCCTAATGTGAAGAGTCTAATATTGAAGGTTCTATCTTCAGTCGCCATTAAATTTTGTCAGTTTAAGTAACAATTGACGTCGAAATATGTTTTTGGACCTTATAAAGGTAAAATCCTTGTTTAAGGTACTTTAATATTGAAGAGGAGACATGGCATAATTTTGTTGAAAGCCGTGAATCTGAGCAGTGGACGGTAATTAAAGTTACTTAATTATTTTATTTATTGATCATAACACTAATTATTTAATATTATTTGATTCACTTTTTTATTCCATTTCTCACAGGATTTTAGGAAAAAAGCTCAAAACATAGCATCAAAGAATGTGACCCCGCACCTACTATATTATGTAGGGTATAGTAAGCTTGAACAATCTTTGGTAAGTGAGAAGAAGCAATCAAGACAAAAAAAATGCTTCTAAAATGATATAAGGGATTGGTTATTTTTCCACTTCTTTGTAAAACACTCTTTTACAAAAAGGATTTGATTTAAACCAACTTTGGATCCTAATTAAGAGTGGATTTACAAATTCAAACTACTCAAAACCCACACACAAAAGCAACAGCAAGGCCTTCAACCAATCTTCATGGATTTGGAGACATCAAAGCTCTTGTTCAACATTGGCTTCACCTTAGGAAGGATAGATTCCCAAATAAGAGGAAGTCCAAACTTAGTCCCCGAGGAGATGGTCATTTCCAAGTCCTCAAAAGAATCAATAATAATGCATATCAACTTGACCTGCCTGAGGAATATGGAGTACATACTACTTTCAATGTTATGGATCTAACCCCTTTTGTAGGTAGTGAAGATGAAGAGGCAGAAGCATATGATTTGAGGGCAAATCCTTTTCAAGATGGAGGGGATGATGGAAGAAGGCTAAGCTTAGGCCCAAGTTCAAGCCCAAAAATTAGGTCAATGGCAAGGAAGATTCAAAAAAGACTGGGACTCTGCTACTGATGGCAGAGAAACTTTCCTATACATGTTCAAAAATGCCATAAACCTAGTGTAGAGTAGAATTTATTTTCTTGTCAAAGTAGAATAGGAATTTTACTTGTATTTTTTTTTATGTAATTAGGTTGAATTAAGACAACTAAAAACCAACCTAGGTTAAATTAGGTGTTTCTAGAAACACTAATTTATACCTAATTTGAGCACATGATACACACCATGTCACGCATTCCATGTGAGCTCAAAATAGGCACCTAATTCAAACCATTTTTCATTTGAATTTCCCACCAAGTTTGTATACCAATGGTCGGACCCTAAAACTATATAAAGAGGGTGCTTGACTCATGTTTTTTGTAAGATTAATGAATGACTGAAATTGCTGCCAAAGTTGCTAGCCTTTCTCACTCTCTTGTCTTGCCTCTCTAGGATAGACACTTTAATCTTCTTTTTCAACTAGCTCAAGTGATATGGCCCAAACAATCACTCTCCCTACCTATCACGCACCTTCCAGGAAACCATAGTTCTATATGAGTCATCCTTGTTCATCTCTTCCATTGAAGCATCCGCCAATCCTCTTCAAAATTCAAGAAAAGAATTCGATCATGAAGGCACATTTTCCATCATGTTTTTTCTCTCCTCCTATTAGTGCTTTTGATTTGGGTTATTTGGTTTGATCTTCAACCATTCCCAGTCAAGTCTCTTGTCCTTTAACAGGCTATTCACAATATACTTCCTACAGATAAGGATGGTTACAAGATGGGTGTCCGCTTATGTTCCATATTCTTCTTGTGAAATATGTATGGGGAATCTATATTGCTTTTGTTTTATAATGTCCATCTGCTTTGTGCATTTATAACTTGCTTAAACAAGTCTTTACTGATTTTAATGCTTTCTCTCCTATGCTTTTAATTTATTTCTTTAAGTTCCTAAGGAGTCCTTTGGTTAAGCATACTAGGCTTGTTGTTTTTTCCTTTTCCTTGTGGATAATTTGTCGGATGAGGAATCATGATAGATTTCAACAAGCTATCAACATTGGCTTCACCATTCATACCATCAAGGGGTTCATTAGGAATTCAGGTAATTTTTCTAACAAATCATGTATAATAATATAACTGACTTTTCTATCTTGAAATTCTTTAGCATCAACACTTGGCCTGAGAAAGGTTCCTCCACTATACAAGTTATTTGGAGGTTTCCTTATGTGGGTTTGATCAAAGTCAATATTCATGGTGTTGCTAGAGACTTTCTAGGGGTAGCTGCTTGTGCTGGTATATTTAGAGGTAGTATAGGTGAATAAATTAGGAGCTTCTCTTTGTCTTTGGGGAATCAAAATTCATTGTTTGTTGAGGTCATGGGAGTTATCCTTGCGATTGAACATTCTCATGTTGCTTGCTTTAGAATGCATTGGCTCTAATGTGACCCCTTTTTTGTTTGTAAAGATTTTTCCTTTTCTCTGGTAGTTCCTTAAGCTCTTTGCTGTAGATGAGAAAATTGTTTGAAGACTTGTAATGAAGTGACTTTTAGATTTTTATATATCAATAGGAAAGGGAATCATTGTGCGGATCTTAGTCAAATTGTGGATTGAGAATACACTTGATTTTGTTTGGTACTCTATCATGCCTCCTAATATTAGTTTGGAGATCTTCAACAATAGGTTTCAACTTTTATGCGTGTAATGAGATGTTTGTTTTGTTTTTCTCTACATGGATTTGGAATAGTCCCTCATGATTTTTATATCTCGTTTTTTCTTTTCTTTCATTAATTGGTTTTTATTCATGTAACGATAGATGATTTGTGAATTTTGGAGTGTCGACCTAGCTGAAATATTAGGATTCATAGTAATGTTTAACATGAATTTTTTATTAAAAAAATAATCATATACTCATTGTTTTTTTTTAAACATAGAATAAACTTATTTTCTCATTTCATATGAAAAGTCAAATTACTTTTACAATTATGAAGGGTGTTGATAAATTTGTACTCTATTACTGCCATTAATGGATGAAATTAGAAATTGACCATTTGACTTCTAAAATTTCCTTGACCAGTGATTTCTTGAATCTTGTCTTTATCCATGGCCCCGTTTTGCACGCCGCCACCCAATTCTTTGAAATTCGATTGAGGACTTCAGAGTTGAATCATTGTCATGCAAATTATGACTTTGTTTACCAAAAATTAACAAGTATAAGTGTGGTTGAAAACTAAACAAGGATCTTGTCAAAAGAAACATCCCCAAATAAAACTGCAATTGTAAGCGAATAAGTTTGATAATATCATAATTTTTTATAGACTTCGTCAAAAAAATTAAGTATTTTTTTTGTCATTATTAGATTTTAAATTATGCTTTCGTATTTGTTTTGACTTTTAGTTTTATGATGTAGCTTCATATAATATGAAAATAAAAGTTACCTTACGAGTTTACTCATTAACTTTTACTTAATTTTACATAATTTCTAGAACAGAATTAATTAAAAGGAAAGAGGAGAGGAGGAGTTTGCAAAGGGAAAATAGTTGCATATATAAAAGGAAGAAGATGTTGGGAAAAATGGGTAATTTTCCCACTAAAACAAAACCCTAACAGAGCTATCCGAAATAATATTGAATAAACAGAGCGGAATAATAAAAGAGATAAAGAGAAAAAAACACACCAGAAAATTGTTAAAGGAGTTCGGCCAATTTAGCCTAATCTCCGAGCACAGCAAAAACAACTCACTTTTATTATTACGAGAGAAGATATTACAAATTGGGATATATAACAGTGAAGGAGGGGCGTTTAATTTATAACCTTCAAACCTCCTTCCCAAACAATGAACCCACCGATGTGGGACTTGGGATTAAGCCAAAATCAACAAATCTCCACCTTGGCTTAATTTCAAGTCTCACCTAATACAAATCATCTTCCCAAAACATAACAAAAACAAACTTTGCAGTGCTTCAAATTTGCGCCTCCGGGCGCCAACTTCAAATGTGCAAGATATTAACCAAGTCTAAACAATGTTCAAACTTGGTCCTTGTAACCACCTTGGTGAGCATATCTGCAGGATTCTCCGTAGTGTGAATCTTTTGGAGAACAATCTCCTCTTCTTCGAGAATCTCACGCACAAAGTGATAACGAACATCAATGTGTTTCGTCCGTGCATGAAAGACTTGATTCTTTGCTAAATGAATAACACTCTGACTGTCAGAATATAACTCAAGTTGTTTCTGACCAACTCCCAAGTCTTTAAGCAACCCATGAAGCCAAATTGCTTCCTTCACAGCCTCTGTAATCGCCATATACTCTGCCTCTGTCGTAGACAAAGCCACCGTAGACTGCAAGGTAGACTTCCAACTAACTGGCGCTTTTGCTAAAGTGAACAAATAGCCAGTTGTAGACCGTCGCTTATCCAAATCACCTGCATAATCAGAATCACAATATCCAACTATGCATTGACCAAGTGATTCATCTTGCTCAAATGCCAATCCAACATCTAAGGTATTTTGGAGGAACCGTAGAATCCATCTCACAGCTTGCCAATGACCCTTGCCCGGATTATGCATGTACCTGCTAACAACACTCACAGCCTGTGAAATATCTGGTCTTGTACACACCATTGCATACATCAAGCTTCCAACTGCATTTGCATATGGGACTTTCGCCATGTATTCTCATTCTTCATCAGTCGTCGAAGATAAACACCTACTCAATTTCAAATGAGGAGCAAGTGGGGTACTTACAGGTTTTGTATCTTCGTGTATACCAAAACGTTGTAGTACCTTCTGCAAATACTGCTTCTGTGACAGCCAAAGTTTTCCCCTCTCCCTGTCCCTGTTTATCTCCATGCCGAGAATATTCTTGGCTTCCCCCAAATCCTTCATCTCGAATTCTTTACTCAACTGAGCCTTTAACCTATCAATCTCAACTTGGCTCTTTGCTGCAATCAGCATATCATCAACATATAAGAGTAAGTAAATGTAGGAACCATCTTCAAGTCTGCGTAAATACACACAGTGATCATATTTGCTTCTCTTGTACTTCTGATCCTTCATGAACTTATCAAATCGTTTGTACCACTGTCTTGGAGATTGTTTCAGCCCATACAACGATTTGCTAAGTTTACAAACCCAATCTTCTTTACCATCAACCTTGTATCCTTCAGGTTGAGTCATATAGATTTCCTCCTCCAAATCACCGTGTAGGAACGCGGTCTTTACATCAAGTTGAGCAAGCTCCAAATTCAATTGTTCTACCAAGGCCAACAAAATTCGAATGGAGGAATGTTTAACAACTAAAGAAAATACCTCATTATAATCAATTCCCTCCCTCTGAGCAAAGCCTTTAGCAACCAACCTTGCCTTGTAGCGAACATCTTCTTTATTGGGAAATCCTTCTTTCTTTGCAAATACCCATTTGCACCCAATTGCCTTCTTACCTTTTGGTAATTGTGCCAGCTTCCACGTCTTGTTCTTCTTCAAAGACTGCATATCCTCTTCCATCGCACCTGCCCAATTACCACTCTCTGAACTCAGAATGGCTTCTGGGTAAGTGGATGGAATGTCATCAACAACTGGAAGTGCATAGGCAACCATATCCATGAAACGAGCAGGCTTCTGAATATCTCGTCTCTGTATTCTAACTGCAATTGGCGCTGATTGCTGTTGAGATTCTTGGGTAGGAACCTCTTCCTCATATGACTATTCTTCTGCCCTAGGAGAGTCACTTGTGGTATTTCGTGTTGGGATCACCACTGTCGGCTCAAACTCCACCTGCTTCCGGGCACACTCCACCTGTTGTGGAGTACTATCAACTCCTTCTGGATTTACCTTCTTTAACATGGCAAATTCATCAAAGGTAACATCCCTGCTGATAATCGTCTTCTTTGCCTCTAGACACCACAAATGGTATCCCTTCACTCCAGGACTAAAGCCCATGAAAAGAGCTTTCTTTGCCCGTGGATCCAACTTTGATTTAATCACATGATAATATGCAATAGAACCAAAAACATGCAAAGAATCATAATCAGTTGCAGGTTTTCCAGACCATACCTCTAACGGGGTTTTGCCATCTATAGCAGATGATGGCAAACGATTGACGAGATGTTGAGCGTATGTCACAGCCTCAGCCCAAAACTCGGTGCCTAACTCAGCATTAGACAACATACAACGAACTTTCTCCACAAGTGTCTTGTTCATACGCTCCGACACCCCATTCTGTTGTGGTGTTTTTCTAACAGAGAAGTGTCGAACTATGCCACAATCTTGACATACCTTCAGGAACGAATCACTCTTGTATTCTCCTCCATTGTCTGTTCGGAGAACCTTAATCTTCCTTCCTGTCTGGTTTTCAACTTGAGCTTTCCACTTAAGGAAAATTTCAAGCACATCATTTTTGTTCTTCATAGTAAACACCCAAGCTCTCCTGGAAAAATCATCCACAAAAGTGACAAAATAAAGCCTACCTCCGATTGACGGAGTCTTGGCAAGTCCCCACACATTTGAATGCACATAATCCAGAATACCCTTAGTATTGTGAATTGCAGTGCCAAACTTCACTCTTCGTTGTTTTCCCAGAACACAATGCTCACAAAATTCAAGTTTACAAGCCTTCGTACCTTTCAACAATCCCTACTTGGTAAGAATTTGCAAGGATTTCTCTCTAGCATGTCCCAACCTCATATGCCACAACTTCGTTGCCTCAACATCCTTCTTAGAGCTAGAAGTTGTTGTCGCTATTGTCCCCACCACTGTACTACCTTGATAGTAATACAAATTGTTCTTCCTCACGCATTTCAACATCACCAGTGCTCCTGAAGTTGCTTTAAGAACTCCATCTCGCATCGTCACAACTAGGCCTTTAGATTCTAAAGCCCCCAATGAGATGAGATTCTTCTTCAACTTTGGCATGTACCGTACATCCCGCAAAATTCTGGTGGATCCATCATGTCGCTATTGAACCAATCCCGAATGGGACACATATGATAGGTACAACCTGAATCCAATATTCACTCATTTGGATACGATGATGCTGAAAGCGAGACAATTAAAGAGATATCTGATTCTACATCACTTTTGCATTCTGCAACATTTGCATCTTGTGGAGCTTTCCCTTTCTTCTGCAGTTTTGGACAGTCTTTCTTCCAGTGTCCTTTCTCATGACAGAAAGCACACTCATCTTTGGCAACGACTCGACCTTTAGACTTAGACCTCCCTCTTCTCCCCTTTGTATGACTTTGTTGACGACCTCTTGCTACCAATGCTTCTTCTTCTTGATTTTCCATTACAAACTCAAAATATAATATTCAATATTACAAATAATTTCAAACAACCCAAGGCGAACATTCGGCTCTTGATACCACTTGTTGGGAAAAACGGGTAATTTTCCCACTAAAACAAAACCCTAACAGAGCTACCCGACAAATAATATTGAATAAACAGAGCGGAATAATAAAAGAGATAAAGAGGAAAAAACACACCAAAAAATTGTTAACGGAGTTCGGCTAATTTAGCCTAATCTCCGAGCACAGCAAAAACAGCTCACTTTTATTATTATGAGAGAAGTATTACAAATTGGGATATATAACAGTGAAGGAGGAGCGTTTAATTTATAACCTTCAAACCTCCTTTCCAAACAATGAACCCACCGATGTGGGACTTGGGATTAAGCCAAAATCAACAAATCTCCACCTTGGCTTAATTTCAAGTCTCACCTAATACAAATCATCTTCCCAAAACATAACAAAAACAAACTTTGCAGTGCTTCAAATTTGCGCCTCCGGGCGCCAACTTCAAATGTGCAAGATATTAACCAAGTCTAAACAATGTTCAAACTTGGTCCTTGTAACCACCTTGGTGAGCATATCTACAGGATTCTCCGTAGTGTGAATCTTCTGGAGAATAGAAGAATATATAGATGTTATATATTTGTGAAAGAGGGAAAATATTTTGTAGTGTTTAAAACATCTTTCATCACTTGTATAACTTGTATAATGTAGAAAGAAATATTCAACGTTAGTTCTAGCGGATGATGAAGGATTATTTCTACATCTATTACTTTATAACTAATTTAAAAATCTTATATGAAAATTGTAAATTTATTAAAATTTATCTATATCAATTGTTAAATAATATATGTAAAAGGGTGGTGTGAAAACAAATTTTGTACATGCACATTCAACCATTTAAATTCAAAATAATAAAAGATTTATTAAAAACAACATTTCATAATGAAATATGCAATTAGATATGTTTAAATTTCAGAGGTGAAATTCAATAATTAATTCAACTTTTTATTGGTATATAATCAATTTTCTTAACCAATAAATATTTCTTCTCATTTTTCAATACAAATATAATTTTGTATAGCTAATTAGTGTATGTTGGTGTAAATTTTTTACTTCATCCACCCAATATAGTTTTATTTTTTATTAAAAATAAATAAATTAAATAGAATTAAGCTTGATTTTAGTTTAATATAATAGAAATTAAATTAATACTTTTTCAATTTGCTTAGGATTAAGGATGACAAGTAAACTTATCTCGTTGTCATCCCCACCAGGATTGTCCAAACTCGTCTCGATTTAAATAAGGAGTCACCACATTAACCCAATATGGATTGGGATATGGGTAATACCTTTTTAAATTGAGTATGGGAATTGTGATGATTATGTTCATATTTATCTCGTTGTCATCCTCATACCCGTCTCTATACCCATCCACATCTTTATACCCATCACCATTTTAAATTATTGCAAACATCTATAATTTATTAGGTAAGCTAAACAAAACTTACTTTCATTGTTCTCTCATTTCCTTAGTTTGTTTCATTTTAAAAAAAAATCCTTCTCTATTTCTTTTGTCACATAATTTTTCATTCTCTTTTGCAACCGTTGTTTGACTTGTTCAATATTCACAAAGTTCACTTAGATCTCTAATGTACTTTGCCTCTTATCATACATAACTTTGATTGCACATATGTTTCCTTTGTGCAGTTTTGATCAAAAGATGTATTGCGTTTCAGGAAACACAAACCCCTATTTCATTAAATTAAATAGTTTTTAGGACACACATTTGATTATTTATATATTTTTAAAAAAATTATTTATTGTTTATTTTTTCACATGAGAGTATCCAACTATCAATTTCTAGTGTTCAATCACATAAACCCTTAGAATGTGTCTTTTTAACATTGAATCCTTGATAATATCATATTTAACTTTATATCATTTTTTTTATAAAAAGATTATATATTTAATTAATATTTAAAATAGTTAGGGGGCGAGATATAAGGACGGGACGAGACAAAATAATTCATACTTGTTGTGATGGAATTCCTTCTAGCACAAGCAACTTTAATCGGTGAAAAATGAGGTAGATGGCGGAAGCTATGGTTGGAAGGAGAGTTTCTATGGAGGAGAAGTTGTGGAAAGGGTTTCCTAAGATGGGGGTTCAACCAACTGTCAAGGAAGATGAATAGGAGAGGTGAATTGGGAGCAAGCTAACCTAGAGAGACTCAAGAACAAATTGAAGAGCAAGTTGTGCATCGGAACTCTATTCATTGAAAAAATGAATTTACAGCGGATAAAGACTTCTATTTATAGCTAAAGACCCAGACCTAGGGAGCCAAAGAAATAGGGAAATTCAAATTTGAATTCCCCATGTGATCCTAAAACCGTGGAACAAAAAGTAGATCAATTGACATTTATCCACTCATGATTTTCACACTTAAATAAGGAAAGCATTCACCTTTCTTATTCCTTCAGTTTCAAGTGAAACCCTAGCAAAAGTACTCTAACCCTAATATGTTATCCTACACTACAAGGCTCACATACAATCCCAAATACCCAAGATAATTCCTCAAATAGTTTAAGAATATTATAATATATTTGTGTTAAGAATTTTTATCATAATAAATATTATTAAGAAATTGACTTTAAGTCTAAATCAACCTTATAAATCTAGTTGATAAGGTGAGGTTCACACCCACTTATATACTACGAAATGTCCTTATCTCTAGTAGATGTGGAATCTCCAACACACACCCCTCACGTCGAGATCTGCCAACTCGTGTGCGGGACTATATATTATGGGTGGTCCGATAGTGGCCCGATAGTGGGTGGCCTAATAAGCCCAACAAACTCTCACTAGGATATAATCTAAATGACTTTGATACCATATTAAGAAGTGAAATTTAAGTATGACTCAATCTTATAAAGTTGGCTTATAAGGTGAGGTTACTTATAATGTATTTTGGGATTTCTATCATCTTTTCACAAAATTTTAACTTTTTTCCTTTTATACATGATTTACAAAGAAGATTGTCTTTGAATGACACGACCAACAAACTCCTTACGAGGTTATATTTATAAAAATTTATGATTGGCCTTTCTTTAGATATACCTGATGCACTCGATTTTCTAAGATGATAACTTCTTTAATCCAATCTTATATAAGTTACCTTGCTTGTTGAAAGTAAATAATTGTCACGTCATAACTTTTTACTATGTATTATTCTTTGTTAAAAACAACAATATATTCATTCTTACATAATTGAGTTATGTTAATCATATTATGTTTTAGATCGTCTGAAAAAGAATGTTATTGATAGAAAATGAAAGTTTCACACATATTTGATCAACTCCAATTATGATATCTTTTTGGTTTCCTTTGAACATAATTGTTCCTCAATATTTGCCCTCCAGATTTTAGGAGATAAACTTTTCTCACTTGTCATGTGTCGCGAGCATCCATTGTTTAAGTAGCATGACAAATGTTTATTTACTATTGTTAAGAACATACGCAAGAGAATTATTTTTTTATTTATGTAACCAAATGGACTTGGGTCCTTTCACGTTAGTGTGTCTATGTAATCCCTTCTTAGGAACATCACTAAATGATGCAAAATATAATGCATGATTAACCTTTTGATAAGGGTTCTCTTCCTTGTAGCTAATTTATATTTTATTGTGGGGTTTTCTTGACATACTTATTAGAAGATCAATTCTTTCATCTCCTACAACGATTTAGGAAATGAATTTCCACAATGTTGTGTTTTTCACCATTCAACCTCTATTGTTTTGTTTGCATCTGCTAAGGATAAACTCATTCCTGAACTTTTAATGTTTGAAAACTTTTCCTTTTAATATTTTCAAATATATGTAATTTCATCTACAAAGTTATTTTTAAGACTCTTGTTTTCTTTGTACAATGTTTCATTTATGTGATTTAGTTTCATTTTTTCTTTAACAAGATTTTTTTATTGTTCATACTTTATTTTTAAAGTTTCGAGTTTTTTATTCACAATTTTTAAACTTTTAAACTCTTTTTTAAACATCCAAAAGTTTACAAGTAGTAGAGAGAGGTTCTTGTAAGGAGAAAGGAGAATTCTTCTTCATCACATGATTGAACTTTGTCTTAAAAGTTGTCTAACTCCCCTTCTTTGTTAAAAGTGTTAACCAATGTTATTCTCTTTTTTATTTATGAGCATTTAAGGTTAGAAACTTGATTTTCTTCTTTTGGGTGTCTTGTTGTAGCACAAGTTCATATAATTTGAGGATACCTATAAGTTTCATTATAGAAATATTTTTAATGATTTTAGGGGCACGAAGAGTAGCTACGTCTTCTTGGTTTGAGAAAGCTTCTAATAACTTTTTCATTGTGATCATAACTAATAGTTTCTTCCTAATGAGAATAACTCATTTAAGATTGTTTGAAACTGATTGAACATGGTTTATATGCTTTCGTCATGTTTAATGACAAACAAATATTACTGATGAGACAAGAGACTAAGCTTGTTTTTCTTAACTTCAGTGGACCCTTCATATGTTATGACGTTATGACAAGGGTGTTCAACATCTCTTTAACACCTTTAAAAATGTGTACCTTCATATATTGTTATATATTCCACACATGAAAGTATTTCTAACGCATGCATCCAATTGATATATGTGTTTTTACACGTCAGCCCAAATGTGTTTGGACAGGGGCATTTGATCTGTGTCACATAAAATGTAGTTTCTATTCTCCAAAATGTTCAACATATCAATGTATCAAGATTAAAAAACTATTAACATATTTTGTTTCTAGTAATCATACGTTGCTCGTTTAGGATTTTTGATGGCTTGACCTTCTTTCTCCATAAGGTTTTAAGAATCACCACATTAACTAGGTATGGGTATGGATATGGGTAATACCCTTACCCCATACTCATCTCTATACTCATCCACATTATTATATCCATCATCGTTTTAAATTATTGAAGCATTATTAGTTAAGCTAAAAAAAATATCTTCATTGTTCTCTCTTATCATTAGTTTGTATCATTTGAAAAAAAAAATCTTTATTTATTTCTTTTGGCACATAATGTTTCATATCTCTTTAAATTGTAGTTAGACTTATTCAATATTCATAAAGTTCACTTAGATCACTAACATACTATTCCTATTATCATAACCTTGATTACACATTTTTTTCCTTTATGCAATTTGTTCAAAAGATGTATTGCATATCAGGAAACACAAACCCCAATTTCATTAAATCAAATAGTTTTTAAAACACACATTTGATTATTTATACTCATTTTTAATATTTTTATTTATTGTTTATTTTTTCACATGAGAATATCTTACTTTCAATTTCAAGTGTTCAATCACGTAAACCCTTTACAATGTGTCTTTTTAACATTGAACCCTTGATAATATCATATTTCATTTGCTAAGATTTTTATGTTCTTATAACAAAATTATTTAATTATTATTTGAAACAGTAAGGGGGCAGAATATGAGGATAGGGATGAGACAAAAAAAAGTATACTTGTTGTGATGGAATTCCTTCAAGCTCAAGAAACTTCAATCGGTGAAGAAGGAGGTAGATAGCGGAAGCTATGATTGGAAAGAGAGTTTCTATGGAGGAGAAGAGGTGGAAAGGGTTTCCTAAGAGATAGGTTTGATCAACTCTCAATGAAAATGACTAGGAGAGGCAAATTGGGAGGAAACTAACCTAGAGAGACTAAAAACAAGTTGAGGAGCAATTTGTACATCATAACTTTACTCATTCAAAAGTTGAATTGACAATTGAAGGAGACTTCTAATTATAGTTAAAGGGGTCAAACTTAGGTAGCATATTAAGGATATAAATTTAAATCTTATAACCATTTGTGTCATAGCTCAATTTCAATCACTAGATTCATTTTGACCCAAAACTCGTTCATTTGAATGTAGAAAAACATAGATTTTGACTCAGAATGAAGTTTCATGTGAGACAGCTTTCTATAATCCTATTTTTATGTATAGCAAATATATTTTAAGGGCTTAGGAAGTTTCTCACATGAAAATTTGGAGGTTATTTTGACCTAAAATTTCAAAGGGATGTCATTTTCAAGTGAAACTAAAGTATAAATTTTTTATTATCCTATAAATTGGTTTGAGTCCCCAAGATGGTAATGTTGAGTTCAATAGTGTCAAGTTCTAGAGGGGGGGGGGGGGGGGAGTGAATTGAGCTTTTAAATTTTTCACACATATTCAATCTTTTTACAAAACAGAGGAAAAGAATCGATTTATTTTGCAATGAACAGATTTATTTTTCTGCATACTTCATCAAGACAGTATTTCAGATATCTGATTTTAAGGTATTAAGAGATTTTAACCGAGGCACATAAACAACTTGATAAGCACAGATGAAAAACAGATTGTTGAATCCTGAAACAATTTATGAAAGTCAAACCACACAACACCTTTGAATGATTCGTGCTAATTGATATACTGGGTTTTTGCAAAACAATGTGCTTCAATTGTATTCAAATTAGTTGCCCAGATTTCAACAAGTTATTCAGATTGATTTACCAGCAGTCAAGAACAGTATGAGCAACAAATTCAATTTCAATTGAACAGATTTATTTTCTGACAGATCAACATACGAAACAGTAAATGAGTGTAGAGATTAAGAGAGATTGAACACCACAAAATTATATTGGTTCACTAAAATGAGTTACATCCAGTCTCACCTTTCCCAAGGTGAAATCCACTAAAAATAGTACACACCAATTACAAAACCTAATTTTCTTGAACCTTACAAGAACAAGGCACACCTAGCTGAAACACTCTATTTCAACACACACAACTCTTCAAGAATCTCTATCAATAAGAATCTTACAACCACACTTACAAAGAAAAGATTGATGAAATGAATACACCTGGAAAGAGAATGCAGAATTCTGACTAGACCAGTAGAACAGATTGCCTAAAATAGTGACAACACCTGATGGAAACCAAGTAGAGGATGCTCAAGCCCATGAAGCCCAAGCCCAACAAGGGGCCCAAGCCCAACAAGGGGTCCAAGCCCAACAAGGGGCCCAAGCCCAACGAATCACTAGGAGCATGGCAAGAGCTTTGGGACAAGAGTATAATAAGATGGCTCTTCTTATTTCTTTTATAGAATAGGGGTGCGGATGTAATAAATAGGTGTAGGTAGTAAGGGAGGTTAGGGGGGAGTGGAGATAGGAGTTAGGAGGTGCCAAACTAGGAAGGAAAGTCACACTTCCTTCATTGTCTAGTTGGCGCCGAATTTGAGTAGCATTTGAGGCTCATTTGGCTTTGCATTTCAGCACCTCATAGGCTATAAGTAAGGTGTTTCCCTTTGTATTTTTCAGATTTGGATTTGATAGTAGAGAGACTATACTCAAATTTAGAGAGAAATTGTGAGTCTTGAGTCTTCTTCTTCCTTTGCCTTATCTTGTGAGCAATGGTGAGCTTCAAGTGGCGGCACTCCTACTTATCTTGGAACTAAGCTCCAAGTGGCGTGAATGGCTTCTCCAAGTCTCAAATTCCAGCAAGCTCCTTACTGTAAGTGTTCTTCTTTCATTTTCTTTCAATTCCATTCGGTAGTTTAGCATTTCTTGGTGTTTCCTTTCATTTGTACCGATTAGATTTGTGTTTGCAGCCTTGCTTTGCATTTTCTGTTCGGTGCAGTAGCATTCTTTCCATTTTCTGTTCGGTTTCTATTTTGTGTTCTTCCATTCTTTGTTGTTTGATTCCATTTGACAATATATGGACTACCATATGAGTTTTGGTTGGTGCAAAGTCTTGGTGAGTTCTTGAATTAGAACATTGATCCAATTCTATGTAAAGTGCCATTTCATGACCAACTCAAGTTGCTCCTAAGAATGTCAAAGAATCATGTATTCTTGTCGTTGCATTCACATCAACACCTCTAACCAAGCTTAGAACAAAACAAGAACAAGCACACCTTTTACTTTTGAAAAACTCTTTCAAGAACATGTGCTAATTCTCTGAAAACTCTTAGTCTTTGTTTAAAATTCGTTTTCTCAACACACTTTTTTATTGAGTTTTAACTCTCTTTATATAAGAAATGATTTATAACATAATTTCAAAAAATAGTTTAAAAAGTTGTTATAAAAAGAACATATTGAAGTTATAATGAACAGATTTATTTTCAAAAAGACAAAGAGAGGTTTAAAACAGATGCAACACAGTCGTTTTGATAGCATAAAAGATATTTGGTGCACAAAACAAAGTTATCAAAAAACCAAGCACTAGTTAAAAAAGAATTTGTTTATTTGAGAAAAAAACAAATTCATTTTCTGTGCAGTAAAGCATATTTTGGAAAATCATGAGAAAACCATTTTAGAAAACGTTGTGCTTGATATTGATAAGGGTTAAAAGGTAGGTCACGATGCAAAAGGCTCACTTTAAACACATTTTAACCTATACACAAGACTATCTAATTACAAATTCAATCTTCAAAGTAGAACACACACATTTATTCATCAAACACATTGACTTGAAGGAGCCACATTCATCTTCAACAGGTAAGACCCAAATATATGGATTTTTGGTTCCATAGAAATTTCTACAATGGCCATTACATAATTATGTTAATAGGTGAAATATACTAGAAGAGAAAATTGAATTGTGAATTAAAAACTTGCAATTTTTTGCAATACTGCATCTAATAGCCTACCATTCTTAGCTAGAAACGAGTATTTATTGGAAAGTAGTCACCCTTAGCTAAGGGTTTGGTAAAGAAAGGGAGTGATATAAAACAAACATAAAGTTTTTCTGAATAGGTAGAGAAAACATGTCTTTTGACTAATACAATATTTAAACACTTTGCTAGATTGTTATACGAATGTGAATATTGTTATTATTATGTTTTGGACACTGAAAGCTTTGAGCAAAAAAATTGACAATATTTTTATAATTCTTAATCACTTCTCTACTTGTCTTCAACTTGGAAGATAGTTGTTGCAAATCCTTTTTTTACCCATTGAGAAATTTCACTACAAAGAAATGTTCCCTATGCAACATTAAATGATTATCTCTTCTTTAGTAAACATCTTGATAGCTGAAATGACGTATCAAACCGTAGTCAGAGAGCTTAAACCAAATTAGAGTAAAATATAGGACCGTAAAATGCAAATAGGCTTTCTAGAATTAATATGAGACTTTTCAGAATGTGTGTTGGTGTTAAGAAACTTTATTGCGTACATCAAGAGTGTTGGAATTGTAGTGTATTTGATGAATTGAACATATCTCTTGAAGAAATTGAAGATTGAATATGATCATGAAGACTTAGATGTGTTCTAGAATGTGTTGTGTTTATTAGGATCCATTGTAAGTTCTCTTATATGATTTGATCTTCTAATTGCAGTTAGAAAGCTTTTCAAAATGCATTAGAACTTAGTGGTGGATTGTTTTTTAATTAATCAAAAAGATGTTTTAAATATATTAAAATGTTCTTATACGGATCTGGAATGACTGCAAAAAGCATTTTAACGGATTATATTATTGTTTTAATTGATTAGAATCACTTATAACCATAAGTAGTTTTGAGATTTATGTTTTAATTTCTTAAAATGAGTTTTTAATATATTAAGTTCTCTTAATTCAAGAGATACATCACCAATGGAGACGTAAATTTGTTGAACATAGATATTTATAGTTATTTAGAAAAATTGTAAGAGAGTAAATTTGTTTTGATAATATTTTTCTCACACACATATATATATATATGTTAGAGCAAAATTGTAACAACCCTAGAATGTTGATTGAGTGTTTAAATTAACAAAGTATAAAACATGAAAAAGTTGCATCTCATGGATGTTGTGTTGAATGAGCAAATCATGCAAAGTGCAACTGTTTCGCCTAACAAACAATATAGCAGTCTGGAAACTTTCCACTTCGTCTAATAAGTGTTGTTGATGATCAGATGATAATGCAAACATTATTTGAGCCAACAGAAAAAAAATAAATATCTTGTAGCTTAATTTTGTATTGTAGGGAATGTCTTGACCATTTATCTCCAAGATGATATGAGCTCAAGACAAGTCAATATCAAGATCTCTTGTAGCTTGAGCTAAAGCTACATGGTCCTAACATAAGTGCATTTCAACTCTAGTGGAACTATCTTCCTAGTAAAGTGTATACTTTTACCATATTTTAGTGCAAAAGACTATGATGCCGAAGTAGATAAGTAGTACCAACTATAAAGGATGTCGCATGAAGAAGAGAAGAAAAATTAATGTTGCCTGAAACACATTCAATGTTTCTCATCAATCAAGTTCATCAAATGATAGAAGAGAGATGAAGCATTGAATATCTTAAAAAGAGATTGCAAGTACTACATTCTTCACATGCCTATATAAATATTTGCTTTGAAGAGAAGAACAAGAAGCTACATCATTATTTGCAAGAGCCAAATTGCTGCCAATATTTCTCTCTACCCAAAAAGCTTTTAAAAAACACTGCTTTTGTTCATGATCAAACTAGGAGAAAACACTTATTTTTATAATTGTAGAAAGATTTAATTCCTCCCTAGTGAGCAAAACTTGTGATATGTTGATCACATTTTAGACAACCTTTTATTTTAAGCAAGAATGGTTGCATCTAAAGAATACTTTATTTTAGTTGGGAGTGTCTGAGTTTCAAGGAGTACTTGTATTTTTAGTCAGGAGTGGTTGAGTGTCAAAGAATACTTGGGTTTTAGCCAAGAGTGAGTGATTTCAAATAATACCCACTTTATGCTACACAACATTAGTGTGCTTAGTAGAACTTGATTGGTTTCGAAAAAACTAACCATAATTTATGCTATTAGACGAAGCAATATAAAAACACGTAGTATTTTCAAAAGAATTATTTAAAAACTTATTGATAGACAATCCGTTATACAATCTATCTTCTAACAATTAAATATTAGACAATATCTTAAGAATTTTATTTTTTAAAAAACACAATTCAACTCTAACTTAGTGTGTTTTTCCTGTTTTTTACAAAATTATATATATATATATATATATATTATTTATTTTGATTTTTTTTTTGCTGTTATGTAATAATTGTATTAAATTTTCTATATTTCAAACGAATTGCCTCCAAAGCATCTTCTCATAAAAATAACACTTTCAACATCATCTTTATTACTAACTGATATAAAAATTTAATTATATCAACATTGACTATGGTTATAATGCTAAAAGTTCATACTTTGAATATCGATTCTCATTACAAATGATATTGAAAATGAATTTCAACATCTCTTAGTAAACCAATTTTAAATTATGTCTGATTCAACATCGGTTCTAGAATCAATATTGAAAAACTTAAAAAATCAATACTAAATTTTATATCTCAATACTCAATATTACGATACTCAAATACAAAAATGTATTACTTACTATATAAATACCATTAAAAAACTATAATTTTATTATATCTATTTATTTCATAACATAGTAAGGTGCCAATAAACAAATAGATGAAATCATCTAATATAAATTTATAAATATATTTATATAATATTAAAATAGATTTAAAGCTTATGGAATACAACTCTATAACAACTCTGAAAAGTAAATAATTAAAATTAAATTAGCTTATAAATTCGCTCAATGAAATTGAAATTTGGTAATCGAAATTCGACTAATGCATATCAATTTCTCGTTTATCTAATTCATTGAGTGATCACTAAGTGAATTCATTGGACAAATTATGTTGTAAATGGTGCATAAATATAATCATGCATCAAATAAATACACCAAATCATATCTCATGGCTTGACTCTCACAATTCCATCTCATATATCCATCTCTCAAAATTAAAATATTCATTATATTATAAATAAATAAAATAATATTATACAATTGAGAGATTATAAAAAATTCATATGACAAGTATACAAGCACTAAAAAAACAAATTGCATACACATAAAAATATGCAATTTCAATGCAATACATTGATGCTATGCTTTGAAGTATGAAAAACTAATACCCAATGCACATAATTAATGTGTATAAAACAATGAATTTGATTGACCTTCAATTGACTATATCGAGAAAAAAGTCCATCAATCTCACATATATTAATATTAAGTCCTATATAAAAACAATAATAAAATAAGTATACTCTTGACACTATATTGTTAAAGTTGTATTATTATTTTTATATCACAACTTACTACTAAGTGATTGAAAACAAATGATAATTTTCATATTTAAGAATCTCTCTTTTAGTTATTATTTTAAAATAAGGAAATAGAATTTATGGATATTAGTAGAGGTCACAAAATATGCTTGACATCATGATCCAAAAAAATTGGGTAAGCAAATTAAATAAAAGTAAAATAATGATAACTTAAATTCAATCTCACCATTTTTTATATTGACCCATTTAGTTCACCATCTAAATGAACTTAGATGAGGTCAACTCAAAGATTTGTATGCCATTAATAAAATAATAATTATATTTAAAAATAAAAACAATATTATTTTTTAAACACATACAATATTATAATTTATGTTTATTTATAGATCAGATAGTTATACTTATTTAAATTTAAACTCAACAATATTATTTAAATTTCAAAATTATATTTAATATTTACTTTTTATTTAACAGTACAAGAAAAAAAAAGTTTTAACAAATACTATTTAGCAAAGGTAATATAATCCCAGAATTGATTTAATTAATGAAGATTTTTTTAACTTTCGTTAAATTCCAAAAGTTTTTCTAAAATCTCAGCAAAATAATGGAGGGTTTTTTAACCTTCATTAAATTTTAAGGGTTTATTCTAAAATCTCAGCAAAATAACGAAGGTTTTTAACTTTCGTTAAATAACAAAGTTTATTCTAAAATCTCAGTAAAATAACAAAGATTTTTTTAACTTTTAGTAAGTTCTAAAGGTGTATTCTAGAACCTCAACAAATTAACCGAAGTCTTTTTAATCTTTGTTAAGTTTCAAAGGTTTATTATAAAATCTTAAAAAAATAATGAAGGTTTTTTTAACATTCATTAAATTTTATTGATTTATTGTATTCAAACTTCAATAAATAAATATAATTAAATAGTTTAAAACTATATAACTTTAATATATTTTATAACTAAATTTTCTAAAATTTTGAAAGTGTAATTTTACATTACAAATAAATTTTCTAAGGTTTCAAAAATTTATTTTGAAAACTCAACAAAATAAACTTGGATAATAATTATTTCAACTAATCTTGAATAATAAGTATTTGAACACTATTTGCATATTTCTTATGATTGATGGTAGTTGGTTTATATAATTCCTAGATTTTTTTTACGAGTCCATACTTCAAAAAACCTAACTTATTTTGTTTTAGCTTTTTATGTACATATACTTTATGTAAAATTTTAGTTTTAGTTATAATTGCTAATATTTAGTTCTCATAATTTTAAAATATTTTAAATTAAGACCTCTATTTTAAAATGCATCAATAATTAAATTCACCGTGAAAGTGAGAAGTAATAAAACTAATTTTTCCTAGCAATATGTTATTGCAATCTTTAGCCAAGAACACACACGACTTTGAAGCCAACATTTGACAAATAATGTAATTATTTAGGATATATAAAGCAGTGATAAACACTAGTTGTTGCCGAGTTAGGTAACAGTAGTTTGTGACCCAAGTTGGGATAGTAAGGTGATTGAAGAAACAATATTGGAGTAAGAAGTAGATATATACACCTTATTTAGTGTTTCTTCTCCTTAGATATAATGGACATAAGTGTGGCTGAATTGTGATTCCTTACTAGGACTGTCGTTGGCGACCATTGAGCCTGTGTCGGAGAGCAGTGTGTATACGGTAGAAGAGAGAAATTAGGGAGGGTCATTTGAGATCGTGGAAAATGGGATTGAAACTTATTTCAAACGATAAGTTATTTTACGAAAATTTTGAAACTCATGATATTTTACGGAGGTTCTTAGACTTATGGTATTTTACGGAGGCTTTTAAACCCATGATATTTAATGAAGGTTTTGAAACCCATGGTATTTTACGAAGGTTCTTAAATTCATGGTATTTAACAAAGGTTCTCAAAGACTTTTTCTGGAGTTTTAAAAAATCTCTGGGATGATTTAGCAGGAAAACTACAACCCTGAGTAAATGACTTAATAGAGGTTTTAATTCTGGATAATATTAAAAATAAACTCATTAAAATATTTTTTTCTTGTAATGTAAGTTTATTTATTTTTAATTTTTTAAAATGGTATGTTGCTTCGATATAGAACTGTAGGGATATCGTGTGTGGAAGCGTGATACTTTCAACCAAAGATTATAAGAAATTAAAGTAACAGGAAAAATGAGAATGATACCAGAATTTTTAGGTGGAAAACCCCTTTAAATAGAGGTAAAAAACCACCGGCGAGAGAGCCAAAACTTCCACTATAATGGTACTAGGAATACAATGAATTCCTCTTAGGCTAATAGATAAATAGCCCCAAAACAAATTCTCTCTATATGGGTTAAACACTTACACCCAAGAGAAGAAATAGAGAGTATATGAAAAGAGAGAGGAAGCAAGTGTGTGTTGTTGTTTGTTGTGTGTTACATTGCTTGAAGGAAGCCACTATATATAGTGGTTCTAGGAGACAACAATAATAAAAAAAATTAATGGTAAATAACCTCCTTTTAATAACAATTAATTGTGAACGGTATGTAACCTGCCAATAATTTCAATTAATTGTCAATGGTAAGTAACCTCGTCATTATTGCAAGAAAACTGAAAAGGTGAGTCATAACCCACAAATCTCCACCTTGACTTGCCTTTGACTGGAACACTCTCTCGCCATGAAGCCTTGATTAAGTATGGATAATACCAGCTAAGTTCAGGTAATGATTGAACTTAGCCGATGGAAGTGGCTTGGTCAACATGTCTGCAGGATTTTCGGCTGTATGAATTTTTTCAACAATTATATCTCTTGTATCAACAATGTCTCGGTTAAAATGATGCTTAATTTCAATGTGCTTGATCCTTGAGTGATACTTACTATTCCTGGTTAAGTGGACAACACTCTAACTATCACAAAATATAACAAGAACATCTTGTTGAAGACCAAGTTCACTTACCAAGCATCGAAACCATATAGCCTCTTTCATACCTTTTGTGTTGAATCAAGTGTGTTCAAGCTTTGAAGAATCCAAATCATTTGATGTTTGATGGAAGGCTGGATGTGCTTGTTGTTGCTGAGGTGTTTTAGAATAGGATCTGGGGTAGATTATCTGTGTAAATATTCTTGATTGAATCCAAAGCTTAAGCATTCTCAAACCTTTTAATTGAAAGTGTTTTTCAAACTAAGTGAAAAACAACCTGTTGTTTTGTCGAAACAACCGATTGTTTTATACTTAGGTGTTTTTAGAAAGGTTGAAAACTGTTTTTAATGGTTGACTTGTTGTCAAACCAAAACAACCGATTGATTCGAGCATTCAACCGATTGTTTGTTTTGGGACCATAACAGAAAACTGTTTTCTGCTTTGATTGAGCTTTAAATGATTTTATAACTGAATACGCTACAGTTTTAAATGCTTTGATCAGTCTTTGAAAGTAATAAATAGTTTGTTCAGATTATGTAACAAACAAGAATTGAGTTTTAATCAAAGAAAAACAGATTTGAGTTTTTCACTGATTTTTCTTTTGAAGAGTTGAAGTTTGCTTTGAGATTGCTTTGATCAAGAGAGTGTAGAATAGGATTTTCATCTTGTATTGATTTCAGATCATTCTGTAACAAGTGTAATCCTTTTGTACTTTGAGAAAACTCTGTGTGTGAAGCTGAGAAGTGTTGTGTGCTCTTGAGGTTGTCAAGACCAACATTCTTGGTAGTGTTTGTGCTAAGCCAAAGGAAGTGTGTGTCTTGAGGGGATCAATGTCACTTCTTTGGTGGTGTTGTAAGTAATCTAGGGTTGATTGCTTAGTGGATTCCCCAGTGGTTTCTAGGAAGACTAGATGTAACTTTTGGTTTAAGAGTGAACTAGTATAAACCTGAGTGTGCAATCTCTCTATCCCTTGAACTCTTTAATTTCAGTTTATATTTGTGAACTGGTATAAACAATCGATTGTTTATGCGAAACAACTGATTGTTTTTCAGGTGCTGTGCTAAATTGCTTTGTGTTTTTGGAAAACTGAATTTTGAATCAAGTTTTCTTAAAGGAATTTCATTCTAGACTAAAAAGTTTGCGAAAACCCTCTTTAAACCATTCACCCCCCTCTAGTTTAAAGCCATACATTCTAACATTCTGTAGCAGCGATATATTCTGTTTCAGTGGTGGACAAATCTGCAATGGCTTGAAGTGAAGAATACCAGCTAATAGCAGACCCACATAGGGTAAAAATGTAGGCTGAAAGTGACCTTCTCCGATCCAAATCACCACCATAGTCAGCATCAACATAGCCAATTGCTCCTCCAGGATCGACTCTATATCAAATACCAAACCAAGATCTGGAGAACCTTTCAGATAACGAAGAATCCATTTAACGGCTTCCCAGTGTTCCTTGCCTGGATTATGCATGAACCTGTTAACAACATAAGCTAAATCAGGTCTAGTACATACCATAACATACATGAGACTTCCAATTGCATTTGAATACGGGACATGTGACATGCGCCTTTTGTCCTCGTCTGATTTTGGACATTGATCTGATGATAACTTGAAGTGGGCGGCAATTGGAGTATTAACAGCTTTGCAATCTCGCATTCCAAATTTATCAAGCATCTTAAGAACATACTTCTTTTGTGATAGGAAAAGTTTTCCAGTTTGACGATCTCTGTTGATCTCCATTCCTAAAATTTTCTTGGCAGGACCTAAGTTCTTCATATCAAATTCACTACTAAGTTGGGCCTTTAACTTGTTAACTAAAAATTTATCTCTTGCGGCAATCAACATGTCATCAACATATAACAACAAGTATATAAATGACCCATCGGATGTCTTTTGAAAATAGACACAATTATCATAGCTACTTCTGGAGTAGCCATGTCCAACCATGAAAGAATCAAACCTCTTCTACCATTGTCTTGGTGATTGCTTCAAGCCGTAGAGAGATTTCTTCAAACGACATACATGGTTCTCCTTTCTAGGAACAACGAACCCCTCAAGCTGTTGGATGTAAATCTCTTCCTCAAGATTACCATGAAGAAAAGCAATTTTCACATCTAACTGTTTCAACTCCAAATCATACAAGGCAACTAAAGCAAGTAATATACGTATTGAAGTATGACGAACAACAGGAGAAAATACTTCATAAAAGTCAATACCTTTCTCTTGATCAAAACCTCTTACAACAAATCTTGCTTTATTCCTTGTACTCTCAACACCAGGGATCCTTTCTTTTCTCTTAAAGATCCACTTGCAACTAATGACTCGTTTTCCTTCTGGTAACTTTACCAATTCCCATGTTTCATTTTTTAGAAGACTTTCAAATTCTTCTTGCATAGCAGCAATCCACTTTGTTGAGTCATCACTAGAGATAGCTTCAGAGTAATTCTTAGGTTCACCTTCTTCACCCATCTCTTGTGCAATAGTTAAAGCATAAGCAATGTTGGCAGATTCTGCAATTAATCTTTGAGTTGGTTTTCTTGGTCTCTGTTGTGGAAGTTCTTGAGCCATAGACCACGGTTGTTGTAACCCTCGTCGTTTAGGTGGACATTGCTCATGTGGACTCAAATGTTCATTTGTACCATCAATAACAGTGACTTGATCATCTTGAGTACTAGAGGAATTGGGAACGTTTTCCTCATGAGCGGGTGTTTTAATCTCAAACTCCAACTTCTCTCGAGCATATTCCTGGTCACCTATATCAATTGAGGAAATGATAGTATCTTTTACAGAAGAGAGCATAGCATTTTCATTAAAGGTCACATTTCAACTGTGAATTACTTTATGAGATTCTGGGTCATATAAACGATAGCCTTTAACCTCTGAGCCATAACCCAAGAAAATGCACTTTTAAGCACGAGGTTCTAATTTTCCCTCGTTTACATGAGAATAAGCAGGGCAACCAAATATTTTAAGATTAGAATAATCAACAGGGTTACCTGAACAAACTTCTTCTGGAATGTTGCAATCAATTGATCTGTTAGGAGAGTGATTTATCAGATAACATGTGATTGAAGCTGCTTTAGCCCAAAAAGATTTGCTCAAACCAGAATGGGAGAGCATGCAACAAACTCTCTCCAGGATAGTTCTATTCATCCTTTCTGCAACCCCGTTCTGTTGTGGAGTACTTGGGAAGGTGAAGTGTCTGGAAATGCCTTCCTTCTTGCAGAAATCATTGAATTCATTCAAACAGAACTCAAGGCCATTGTCTGTCCTTAGCCTCTTTATCTTCTTGTCAGTCTGATTCTCAATCAATAATTTCCACTCTTTAAAAGTGGAAAATGCTTCATTCTTAGGTTTGAGAAAATACACCCAAAGTTTTCGTGAGAAATCATCAATAATTGTCATCATATAACGACATTTATCTCTGGAGGGAACTTTTGATGGACCCCAAAGATCCGAATGAATATAATCCAAAGTACCTTTGGTTCTGTGTATGGCTTTTGAAAAACTAACATTTTTCTGCTTACCAAAAATGCAATGTTCATAGAAATCAACCTTTCCAGTACAGTGGTTACTAAGGTGACCCTTCTTCTTAAGGATTAGAATTCCCTTCTCACTCATCTGGCCTAATCTCGTATGCCACAACTTGGTGTTATCTTAGTTGGGTGAGGCAACAGCTGCAGAACCTGTAACTGTTGAACCCTGCAACACATACAAACTATCACATCGAATTGCATTTAGTAACACAAGATCTCCTTTAGACACTTTTAAAACTCCACCTTCAGCTAAGTATCTACACCCATGAGATTCAAGGGTGCCTAAGGAAATGAGATTCCGTTTCAACTGAGGGACATATCTGACACCTGTTAAAGTTCTAACAATTCCATCATGTGTCTTGATTTTTATTGTTCCTTCACCAACAACTTTGCATTGAGCATCGTTTCCCATTAAAACAAGACCATTATAAACTGGTTCATATGTGGTAAATCAGTCTCTATTGTGAGACATGTGAAAAGTACAACCAGAATCAAGAATTCATTCATTTTTAGACCTTTGTTCAGTGTTGTAAGCTACAAAACAATCCCCATCAGATTCAGTTTCAACAATACTAGCTTCGGCAGATTTTTTTGGTTGTTTACCATTTCCCTTATCTTCTCTATCTTGCTTATTTTTCAATTTATAACATTCAGAGATCTCGTGTCCCTTTTTCTTACAATAACGACAATATTTAGAGTTCTTGCCTCTAGATTTTGACCTAGATTTATACTTATTGTTCCTACCTTTCTCTTGGTTTCTCCCTCTAACTACTAATCCTTCATCAGAACTTTCAGAATGAATTTGCGTATCAAATTTTTCTTTGGCTAGTAAATTAGTCTTGACATCATCAAAGCTTAAGGTAAGATAATTACCGTATAACATAATTTCTTTGAATTGTCGATGCGAGGGTGGTAGAGAAACAATAAGTAGAACGACTTTATCCTCATCATCAATTTTAACATCCAAATTTTCCAAATCAATTATGATGGAATTAAATTCATCAAGGTGATATTGGATGGGAGTAGCTTCGGACATTCGGAGTGTAAAGAGTCGCTCCTTTAACCAGAGTTTGTTTGCAAGACTTTTGGTCATGTATAAAGACTCCAATTTACTCCATATGCCTGTTGTAGTTTTCTCGTTGATGACCTCACACAACACCTCACGGGACAAGCATAACTGGATTGCAGACAATGCCTTTTCATCCATCTCATCCCACTACTCCTCCGTCATAGTGGTTGGCCTTGTCATTTTACCTGCCAGAACTTTCTTTAAACCATTCTGGGTGAGAACAACTAGCATTTGGACTCGACAGATAGCAAAGCTGATTTTACCATCAAATTTCTCAATATCGAATTTCGACATTGTTGAACAACAGATCCTGGTTGAATTATCGAAAAAGCTCTGATGCCAATTTGTAGGGATATCGTGTGTGGAAGCTTGATACTTTCAACCAAAGATTATGAGAAATTAAAGTAACAGAAAAAATGAGAATGATACTAGAATTTTTAGATGGAAAATCCCTTTAAGTAGAGGTAAAAAACCACCGGTGAGAGAGCCAAAACTTCCACTATAATGGTACTGGGAGTACAATAAATTCCTCTCAGACTAATAGATAAATAGCCCCAAAACAAATTCTCTCTGTATGGGTTAAACACTTACACCCAAAAGAAGAAATAATAGAGAGTATATGAAAAGAGAGGGAGAGAGAAGCAAGTGTGTGTTGCTGTTTGTTGTGTGTTACATTGCTTGCAAAAAACCACTATATATAGTGATTATAGGAGACAACAATAATAAAAACAATTAATGGTAAATAACCTTCCTTTAATAACAATTAATTGTGAACGATAAGTAACCTTCCAATAATTTCAATTAACTGTCAACGGTAAGTAACCTTCTCGTTATTGCATGAAAACTGAAAAGGTGAGTCATAACCTATAAGAATTAAGTTAGAAAATTTTAACTTAGTAGACGAATTAAAGCAATTGAATATATATTTTTTTAGTAACTCGTTATACGAAACCAATCTCGAATCAACATATTTGACAAATCTAAATATTAATGTCAAGTTATAAACAAAGTTTTGTCACTATTGAATAAAGTTATAGTAACAACTAAATTTCGTAATTATTTGCTCATAAAAAAATCGTTATTATTATTGTTAATGATAAATGAAAAAAATTAAACACTATAGTAGTATATTAGGAGTGTGTTTTTAAACATTAAAAATATTTTTCTTCTAATTAATTTTGAAGATTACATTTAACTATTGGTAACAATATTTCTTTCTCTTTACGAGGATGATATATTATTTAGTGTTTGTTAAAAGATTTGACATTTTTTAATAAATACTATGATAGTTAATTTATTTTTAATTTACATTATTTTTAAGTTTTGAATTAAATGAAAAATATTATGTGTTTTTTAAAATATAAAATTAGAAAAAAAAGTTGTGCACAGATTGTGTAAGCATTTTTAATTAATAATCTAGAATTATAATAAGTCGTAGGATAATCTTGATGTTTTATTTAGAACAAACAATTAATTTTGATATGAAAATTTATGCTAGGTCAAGTTCATCAATTCTTTTTCATTTCAATTTGGCATACTAAATTTTAATAATTAAATCTGTAAATACTAACGAACATATGTATAGACTTAATTGTGGTTAAATTGATTATAATTAAAAATATGCTTTTATATTTTAAATATTAATCTTCATTGTGTTTAAAAGTTATTCCAAAATGAAAGTGATTTTAAAAGTTTTTTCTTATTTTATTAAAAAATTAATTTAATTAATTTAATTTTTTTAGTTTTTTTTTTCTTCCTTTCAATTATACTTCATAACTTTAATATTTACTTAGTCCCCAAAATCACTGTCCTTTTATGTTTAAATATACACACACATAATTTTTATTTTTTTTCATCTTTATTTCTTACTTCAATTTTAATATTATTCAAAATAAATTATAAATAACTGAAAAATAACTTTATATTACAATATAAATTATTTATTATAAATCCAAAATATAATTATGTTCATAAATATTTATTTATGTTAGCCTTATTCATATTGTATCATTAAATGATAATTAATATTTTAAGACAAAATAATATTTCAAACATTAAACAATGACAATTCAATTGCAACAATTATTTAATAAATTCATATATTAGTGACAATATATTTTTCTTACATCTGTTCATGTTCATGACAATCAATGATGAATCAAAATTTTATATACATATTTTGAACAGTTTAAAACTTTTATCATAACAACAGATATAATTTCTTGGAATAATTCATGACAAAATTGTTTTAGCAAAATCAGTTGGAATCGAAAAATTGGTTTAATTCCAGAATATTTACTGAGAAAAAAAGAAGAGTATTTTAGGCGGCAGGGAGACGTGAAGAAAAAGATAAATTGTGCAGAATGATAATAATAAAGAATAAGCCAAACTCTGATTTTAAAATAAGCTTTAATTTAATGCCACTGTCTAATCAGCTCCTGAATTGTCAAAGAGCGTCAACCATATTCCTCTTTCTTTGTCACTGTTCCCATTCCCTCACCAAACCATTTTTCTCCCTTCACTTCCCAATATAAATACTCCAAACTTTCGAACCCTTTTCCATTCATTCATTTCTCTTACTCTCACACTTCACACTCTCTATAACAACACAAACTGACATACATAACATCCTTAGTTTTATCAAACACTTTCATGTTTATGTGAAGGCTGAACCAGAAGAAGTTTCAGCCATGTCAGATGATCAGTTTCAAGCGAGTGGAAACTGGTGGGAATCAGCAAGAAACGTGAGGTTTGAGAGTGGGGAAACACAGTCTTCTTCTTCGGGCCTAACCAACATGGGAAACTATGCTTGGCAGCATGACATGGCTAGGTCTTCTTCCATGGATAACTCTGCCTCAGGAGGTTCCTCTGTGGTTTTCCATGACCAGAAGCAGCTTCAAGTTCAGCCACACCATGACTCAACAGCCACAAATCCCACCAATGACCATCCCAACTTGCACATGATGGGCTTGGGCCTCTCGTCCCAAGCCATGGACTGGAATCAAGCATCTTTGCAGCTGTAAGTGTAGTCTGTGTCAAGACAAAGACTTCTACAACAATACTACTCAAAAGTAGTACAGAAAAAATAAAATAAAGAGAAAGAAAAAAGTTATTGGATCTTTCGTATTCTGTTTTTCTTTCCCTTCTTTCATTCTAACCTTACCAGAATGGAATAATAATATTGAAGAAGAAAAATAAAATGAGTTTTAAAGGTTTTAAATTGTGTCATGTTCATCGTCGCAGTTGCTTCAAATTCTTTGCAATCTTTGGTATTGTGTGAAATTGTAGAAAAATGCGACCGATGCAGCCATGATTGTGATCATTTTGCAGTCATGGCGACAGCAAAAACCTTGATGTTGTGGCTGAAATCATGGTTGCAACCCTTTTTCTAAACCCTTGCTAAGTTGTAACTTTTGTGTGTGTATATGTTTGATTGATGTAGGCGAGGTGAGAAGGGTTCGGAGGGCAGTTTCAGGTCGATGTTGCAAGAGAATTTGAGCTCACCAGGCACCACTTTTCAGCAAGAAAGTGGGAATAACAATATTGCCTTGTCTCATCATCAACAAGTTCATTGGAGGCCAGAAAAGTTGTTCTCTGCGGAGTCATCAAGCAATGAATTCAAGAGGGGTTTCTCCTTGGACCAAACACAGTTCAGTCCTCAATACAGCTCTGGGGACAGCACTGTCACAAGCCAAGGTTTGCCTTGTACTTTTCAGATGGATTATGTGGGTAACCCTTCTTCAATATTGCAAGGACTTTTGGGACATGAGAACAATAACCAACAACCCCACCAAGGTGGTAGTGCTTCCTTTGAGAATCGTCCCATGAATTTTCCTTACTCGGCAACAACCTATGGATTAAGCTCAAACATTGAGTTAGTTCCTTCTTGGTCAAAGGTGCCTCAGTTCTTAAGAGCTTCACCGCCAAAACAACCACCCAATAACCAGTTGCATTTCACTAACAACGCTCCCTTTTGGAACGCTAATTCTGAGCCTTCTATGAAGGATGCTCGATCCAGCTTCATCCCCTCTTTGCAACCACCCTTTTCGCCATCAAATTTCGATGTTCAATCAAAGGTATTGCATTTCATTTTTCCTACACAATATGTTCTATATCACAGTAATAAAGTTTAACCTTAAAACTTCTTACCAACTCTTTAAAATCCTCACCACTATGCAGATCCTGGTAGATCATAACACCATGATATATGATGATTCGTTAATATACTTTAAATCTCCAAAAATCTATTTAGCTTTTTGTTTTATTATACTCTTATTTTCAATTTTCTTGTCTTTTACGCTTAACTACAATAATGTCTACATAAAAAGTATGACATGTTTTACTTTAATCAAGGATCAGAATTTTTTTAGTAGAGATGAATTTGGAAAAGAATGTGGTATTTTCTGGGTTAAGTATTAAACACATAAAGAATGAAGTTTGTATCTTTATTAGGGTTGATAATATTTTGTTGTTAATGGCGATTTGATTGAGCATGGTTTTGCAGAATATATCTGAAGTTAGGGATTCGGGTGTGGTGAAGAAAAGTGGAAGTGAAACAGCACCAAAAAGGCCCAGAAACGAAAACCCATCTCCTTTGCCAGCTTTTAAGGTACAATAAGTGCAAGTAACCTTTTAAGATGAAGGGAAGCTAGCTTTAACCTTTTTATCTTTAATTTTTCTCTCTTTATTTATTCTTTATCACATACTTTTTCCTCATATTTTTTGGGTTTTTGAGTCCTTAAACATTGGATATGAAGCCGTAGTGTACCTCTTGTGTTGTTCTTAGGTGAGAAAAGAGAAGATGGGGGACAGAATCACTGCACTCCAACAATTGGTTTCACCTTTCGGAAAGGTGAGCTTCTGATAAAATCATCTATTCTTTTCTAATATCTTTTGTGGATGACCATGATTTCTTGTGAGTATTTATGATATATAAGAAAGCAGAAAAAGATGATGGCAAGTGTGATTGTACTAATATTGTTTATTGATTTGAAGTTTTAAAATCTGTTTGCAATGTTGTGTGTGTGTGTCAGACTGATACAGCGTCAGTGCTCTCTGAAGCCATTGAATATATCAAATTCCTCCATGAACAAGTCACCGTAAGTCCCATCAAAACTCCCATTAATATATATACATACATATATATATATACACCAAATTTTAAATCTTATTTATTTTCTCATTTTTTAGGTTTTAAGCACTCCCTATATGAAAACTGGTGCTCCCATACACCATCAGCAGGTACTATACGTATATTTATACATTTCCTTTTCTTCAAAATACCTCCAAATGAAACTGAATCTTTTTACGTCAAATTTCTTTCGTCATTTCCTATGTTAAGAATTGAATTTCAATATACTATATATTCCTCCAATGATTCTTATATTCACCACTAAGATCCCGTTTTTTATAAAATTCTCTAAAAATATAAATATATATACAAAAATAAATAAATAAATTTAAAGCATGTAGAGCTTTTGAAGAAGTTAAATGAATATTTTTTTTTCTTCTTATGACTGTTTATTAACACTTAATTATAAATAGATAGTTTGTAGTATTATAGTTAGATTAATCTTTGTAATTTTATGAAAATAGAAGTAGACAGAAGGTTTGAATATAAGAAGATTAATTACGTGAAATTTAAATGTGAGTGGATGGATTCTTTGTTAATGGTGATATTTTGTTTGAGTTTGAAGGGTTTATGTTGAGAATGTTGTGTGTTGTTTGTCGTTTATTTTGTTTCAGAGTTCTGGTAAATCGAAGGAATGTGAGGGTCCAAAGCAAGATCTTAGAAGCCGAGGGCTATGTTTGGTGCCAGTTTCTAGTACATTTCCAGTGACTCATGAACCCACAGTTGAATATTGGACACCAACATTTGGAGGAACTTACAGATAGCTAAGTAATTAGTGGGTGGCAAAAGTGGCACGGAAGCAGTACCCTCAGCAACTAGGACAATGTCTTATCAAGAAACCTAGCCAAATTGGAAATGATAAGATGAAAGAAAAGAGAAGCAGAAGAGAAGGCCACATAAGTATGTGTAAAGTCACAGTTAATTAGTTCTTCTTCTGAGATGATGGAAAATTGAAGATATTAATAAAAGAATATAGAGGGATGAGGAGGGAAAATGACCTTCATAAGAAGGGTCATTGTGGACCAACTATACATGAAGAATGATGAAAGAAAGAGGCCAATTTTTGGGACCATTGGAGCACAATATATATATAGTTACAAGTTTTATTAATAATTGAAGAACTATGTATGCACACCAGGGGAGGGGGATTAGGAGTGACAAAAGATTTCTGTTGCAGAATATAGGGAAGTTCTTGGTCTAAGCTTAGATAGAAAAATTGTTGTTAGAGGAAGATAAAGGAGCTTTTGTTAATTTTTCTTCTTGTTATTTTGTGCATAGAGCTGGGACTGCTACTTTAGTTCAAGGAAAAGAAAAAAAAACTAATTTGATGGAATCATTGAAATATAGAAGAGTGAGTGAGTGTGTGGGATATGTCATTTGATTGGAAATCTCACTTTTGATTTGTTTATTTCTTTAAGAATATGTAAGTGGAAGTCAGAGGGTGGCCCATCCACCCCTTTCAGTTTTTGTTTCAAAATTCACTTCAAATTACATGTTTTACATTTTCCATTTATATATATATATATATATATATATATATAAATGTATGTATGTAGCTATATCTTGGAGATGCTTGCACACATGCTTTTGTGCTTTGTAATGAATGGTCACATAGAGGGGCTTCTATTGGAAGCACATGTAAAAAGAAGAGAAAACCCACAAATGTTTTCATCTTCCACAAAGTTCTGGAGATGGTCCAGATTTAGAATGACGTGTGCATACGTCATTATTGCCACTTTTTTATTTCTCAGAACAAAAACTGTGCAACAAATTCAATTATTTGAGAATGAAATAAATAATTTTTTACTATATTATTAATCAGAAATAATGTAAACTGATTAGTTATTTTAAGCATGTGTGATTATTTAAAAACACAAATTTGAGATAATAATAATAATAAAAACAATCCCTCCTTAAAGTTTAATTTTAAAGGGTAATTATTACTTTTCAAAATTCTTAAAAAGTAAATGGCAATAAAGTAATTAATTATATCCTTAAAATAAACTAATTTCTGAAGTTGAACTATTTTTTGGTTGATAAATAAGTAGTTTATGAGTACTATTAAGGGGTAGTTGTTGTTGAGAGAGGGTTTCTCTTTTTCTTTTTCTTAAACATAGATATAAGGTCTAATACAATGTATGGAAAAGGTTGTTGGGGATAAGGTCAAATGCTGTTCTTCTTTTCAGTGAATTATATTAAGAAAATTGAGACATAATAGAAACAAATTTCATAAGGGCACAATAGAAAGCCATATTATAATAACACAATATTAGAATTATAAACTCATTAGATTGGCATATCTTGAAACCTTTGCCACTAGTTATGACTTGGACCCTATTGGACAGAGAGTATTATAAACTATTTTGTCTTGGGCCATGGAAAACTACTTTACCAAATCTCACTCTCAAACTTCTCTAGCAAGATCAGAACATAAACTAATTCAAACATAAAGCACTTAAGCATTAGCCATTATTGTGTTAACAAAGCTAGTTGTCATGGGGCTCCACACTAGTCTAATTGCTTTCTTCAAAAAATTTGTCTTCACTAGAGAAACTGTCACACATGATTTAACTACATTTTTTCAGGGGTTATCTCATCATCAACCAAAGTTTATTCAGTATTAATTTACATAAGATAATGATGAGAGGAATCTACTATTCCCTTGTTTTTGTGGAAAGTATTTGGCACAAAGGTTATAGTTTGGAAGAAGTTAGAAGTGAGTAAGAGATATGGGAGGGGACCAGCAATAACTGTTTTCTTATTAAGTTACCATCTTTATACTTCTCCAATAGCATTAGAGTGGAGTAATAATTATATATAATAAGGTACATAATGAACCGTATATTGAGCACATTTTTTTTTAAATAATTGGTAAATTAAATATACTTTTTTCTAACCCTTTGAAGGGCATCTTCTTTAGTATGTAGAACCTTTTCTCATGAATATGCCACTCATGAGATATAATAATGTGTATTTTTTTTTATTATTTTGGAGCTGGTTTGTTCTTTACCTGATATAAGATATTATTTCATTGTTTTTAATAATTTCTGTCGCATAATGCTAAAACATGATTGCTAATCAATGAATTTCGTAGATACCAGAGTACATGGACCAAAAGAGAGAAGGAATAGAATCTTCAAATTATTTGGGCCTATATCAATTTTCTATAGATTCCATAATTCCTATCCCTTTTCTCAACTTTTTATGGCATCCATTGCAGCACTTGACACATACATTTGCTTAACTTTCACTTCTTTACTCTAATCATGTTTACCATTTATATAAGCACTTGAGCATAGGAAGAGCAATGAGTTCTTCTCATAACTACGGTGAAAAAAATATTATTTCAATAATTGAGAACAGATATATAATCAATTATTGATTGCTATAATTGATTATATGAACAAACTTTGTAATTGTATACGTTCGATGAAAAGTGATTTTATGGTATATTTTGTTTGAATTTTCTCAAAAATATTAATATCTCAGATTTGTTTTTTTTTTAAATGGTATAAAATTATTTTAAAACAGATGATTTTTATTTGACATATTACCTATTATAAAAAAAATTGTTTTCTTTGTAAAAACAAGCAAATAAAGTAGGATTAAAAGAATTTTATGTTGTGGTCTTAATCAGAAACTACCATGCATACATGATAAGTTTATTAAGTTTAATAATAATTTACTTAAACATTATACTAATCACAATTTCTACCTTTTTTTTATCGCTTAAAAAATAATTAAATAAAATGGAGCACTTTGATGCCCAACCCATATACATAATCAGACTTGAGTTATACAAAATCAGACTTTGAGAGTTAAAGATAACAAGTTGACCAAGAAGAGCCAATCAAGTCTCTAAATATCTAAAAACAAACCCAAAAACATAATTACAGTTTGATAGTATAAAAAAACCTACATTTTCAGAGTCTAAAATGAAACTACTTTAAAATTATAATCTAGATACCAAAACATGCTTGAACAGTAACTCAATCAGTTCCTTTTCCATCAATCAAACTAAAGTGTTTGAAAAAAAAAATCTAATCCAAACATGCTCTAGTTATACTACAAGGCCACAAGTAACTTTTTCTGTAGATTCCATTCCAAGTTTTCTGAGCTAGTCATGTGTATGTCTGGTCTACTTCATCATGTTTGAAAAGGACCGCGTCATTGGAATCTAGAAAAAGAGAAAACAAAAAAATTGAGAAAAATTTGCTGCTGGAATTCAAGAGAGTGGCTAGTTTAGCTAGTTGAGAAAAGATATGAGGGTAGGCAACTTTTGCTATGAAACGGAAGAATAGGATGCCGCAAAGCTAGAAGTAGAAAATTGGACACAAACCAATGATAGGAAGGGAAAAAATGGACAAGAATACGAAAAAGCTTTGAGAATCACATGACACTGGATTTTTTTTCATATCAAAGGTAAAGAAAAAGCAATGTGTATCAGAATATTTCTCTTCTTTGTGACAGCTGCCTACTTATGTCGCATGGACTGTCTAATCAGTATTGTTTCAATTATATAGAGATGGTGTTTTTGCATAGTTTTTCCACAGTTTTTTTTTTTTAATTGTCGAATATAAAAGTTAAACAATGGCTATATTTGAAGGTTTAGGAAGGACTTCCAGTACACAGCACACGTGATGAGAACCTATGCAGAGAGGAACTGATGTCATAATTAACGAAAATGAATCTGCTAGATTATGAGGGAGAAGGTGCCATTTTATTAGGTAGATAATGAAAAAGACATAAAACTATGGGACATCACTAATATGTGTAATGAATCACATGAAGGTTATGCTGAATGGTATAGTGGGTTTGTCCTTTTCATATAAAACTAGCTTTGCCTCTTCCATTTGATGTACCAATTTCGTTTTGTTTTGGGAAACGTTTGAATAGAATATATATAACCAATAACCTATAGCAGTAGAGCTGAAATTATGCATATCCCAATTATTGGCATAGGGGCTATAACTTTCATTTTAGTTTTTCTTTGTTTTGTTTGTTGTGTAGGTATCTTTTCAACAGGTAGAACAAATAAAGTGGCTTTATGTTCACAGTAAAAGATATTGTAGACTAGTTTAATTTCCTCAAACTATGAAAGGGGGATTACAAAACAAATGAAAAAGTGTTTTCTAAGCCTAAAATTGAAAGAAAAGGCTAAACTTCACATTAGCAAATATCACTCAACACAGCACAGTGTCTGACACAAAAATGAAACTCAATACAGAGAATTTTCTCCTAAAAAGGAGTAAAATTGCAGGCAAAGAGAATAGAACTCAATATCCTCTATTATCTAGATTAAAAATTGGATGAGTATCTTCCTTGAACTTCTTCGTAATGTTGGCAATATATTTCCCATGGTGGAATGCTTGCTCCAACTCAAGCTCTGTTGGCTTTCTAGAGCCATCACCAGTGTAAGTTCCTGCACCATAAGGACTTCCACCTTTCACCTCGCTCATCTCAAACATGTCAGGACCGAATGTGTATCCCATAGGAACAAATATCATTCCATGATGAGCCAGCTGAGTGATAGCAGTAAGCCTGTCATAGATTCCACAGTTTTCATATCTCAGTAGTGCATAATGAATGATAAGATATTTGTTCAATAAGTGAGTCTACATATATCATTGATAACATATATTACAAGTTATCAAAGAATTAACCCTTTTGAAGTGTTGTTAGAAGGGTGAAATTTTCTGAGTAGTTGACATTTTCTAAGTTATGTGCTCCACAATATACAAAGTATTGGTTCTGTTTTCATGTCAGGTGAAAATAGAAATGGGAAAAAGGTTGAAAATTCATTGTCTGCATTAAGGGATGTTTACTTATCATACAATGTTTTGTTCCTCTACTCAAATATGACATCAAATATAATAGATACTATTTCTGTCATCACAGGAACTGATTATGAAATTACATTGAGATTGAGATAGAGGGGTCTTACGGTGCCGTCTCTTGTCCACCACCTTGGGAACTGGTGCTGTAGAAGATTCCAGCAGGCTTGCGAGCAAGCATTTGCGCTATCCATAGAAATTGAGTAGAATCTAGGAAAGCCATAAACTGAGAAGCCATCATTCCACACCTTGATGGGAAGCCAAAGATAAACCCATCTGCCTCAGGCAGTTTCATTTGGTTGATGATTGGTACATCACTCTTGGGTGGTGCTCCCACCCTAACAAGCTCTTCTTCTGTCAACGTCTCAGGTACCTGCTCATAGGTTAAATAAAGTCACCACTGCACCTTGTTTTTCTACACAAAATTAAAACAAAATGTTTACTTTTCCCTTACGAGAAAAATAATGTAAAACTTAATTTTGCATAAATTTAGCAAGAACAAATTTGGAAGGTCTTATTCATACTATGATTAATGGAGACTCCGTGACTTTGTTTCAAATTTTGATAGAATTGGTTTTGGTTCATTGAATATTAATAAAATGTGTGTCCAAATTAATCAGTCACAATTTTTTGGTTTCATCAAGCATCAGGGCGTTAAACTTTTTATTATGAATCATTAAACATACAGAAATGAGCATCCAAAAACAAAAGCCAGCCACAAATTTTTGGTTAAATCAAGCATCAGGGTCCTCAAAATATGATTTTGGCCCTAAACCAAATGTTTACTAAAATATATATCGAAACTAAGAACATGAATGTATTGGAAAAGTAAAAAGGCTATGGACTCTCCTCTTGCAAGGGGACCATTGTAATATATCTATGTAGCTATAGAGAAGGAACCAAGCCAACTGAAAGTTTGAATCTAACTTTGTGATGGTTTGAACATAAGGCAGCAGCAATTATATGAAGTTTAAAACTATATATCAATGTAAAGCAGAAACACTGTAATCCGGTTAACACATGAAGATTATTTTTATGGAATTTATCTGTTCAATAGATGAACAGAGGAATAAAGCTTAGGTATGGAATCATAGTTGCTTAGTGTTTGAAATTTTATGCCAACACTAAATAGAACGGACAGGATTAGGAATTGTGATCAATGAAACAAAGATACATACCTGCCACATTGTGGCCTCAACACCATTCACAGAATTAGCCCCGAGAAATATTTCACATGCTAGTCTTTCAACATGGCCATACATTGAGTAATACCTGCCAAACGAATAGAAAAATTACATCAAAAACCTCAAATAACATCATGGCAATGCCATAGAGGCACACATGATAGGGTTGAGATCAGATAATGAGGATCTGAAAGTATCAAATGGTCTGTTTTACATTATTGTTGAAATTAATTTACTCTTATAGCAGCATTTAGAATATTATGTGACAAGCACAGAAACACATCAACCCAACAATTGCTTGTGCATTACATGTAAGCATCATTGCATCATTTTAGAATTTAGATGAACTAAACCTACAAAAAGAGTCTTCATATCAATTATACTAGTTCTATTGCATGCAAGTCTTGTATGGGAATACACACACTCCCACACATACGCATATATTTACCATATATATCCAATTAAAACCCAGATAACAATTTTGAAATGTGCTTTCATCGTAGAAAATAGAAAATGTAAAAGATGTAGAATACTTCGGAAAGACATGCATCAAGAGAATGATCAAGTTTTCTTACAAGTTGGGCAAATAAAAAAGTATAAGATTCCGGCATCATGGGTTCTAGGGAAAATCTCTAAACACCCGCAATGATCAAACAAACCATTGTATCGTTACAGAACAGAGGGAAAAATAGAGCCAGAGAAAGAATCCATCGTATCTTTCAAAGTTAGACTCCAAGATTTTCAAAGAACATTGAAATTTGAAATACTTCAAATTTAATAACCAGTTGAAGAAGTAAAAGAAACCCAATGAGCAATACCATTCAACATGCATCATGATTCTTCATGCATGTTTGAACAGGTACGAATAAAGATTAACTAGTTATAATTAAAACACACACATGTATAAAGAATCAATTGGTGAAGACAACAAAGGCTAAGGCAAGCATACACAATATAAACTTTGACAGCCATTGATGATCGTTCAAGGTCACTTTGCTGATTGTCTTTCTCCTCTTGTTGTCTTAGTATTCTTTCTTGGCGAAATGAAAAATGAACAGTTAACAGTTGGTGACTGAAATGGCGCCAAGAAGGATCCATATTTATTGGTTGAATTTAAAACGATTAACGGTTGGGTGTTCTTTTAAAAAAATTGTTTTCTTCAAGTCCCATCAATTTCTCGAAGAACACTAAAATAAAGGAAAAATGAATTGAAAAACTCAGAAAGTCAATGTTTATTGATAAAAGTTAACAAGGTGTTATTCTTTGTTTAATATGCTTATTAATGCTATTATAGCTAAAAATGTAAGAAAAATAGTCTTTAATTAATATATTTATTGTTGTTTTTAAATAATTTTGGTAATCAATTAACAATATGTATGCAATTAACTTTTCAATAAAAAAAAAAAAAAATTTGTTTTACTGAATTGCACAATGTATAACTGTTATTACTGAAAATGAGTAAGAACTGCCCGAGGTGATGAATCTGAGTTGATCGGGTTGATCAATATTTTTTTTGAAGGATTGTCGAGTTTTATTGATACAAGTCGACTAGAAGTCCACCTATAGAAGGTTATTCGACTCACAAGTAAGTAAGAGTATAATGATATATTAGTAATGAGTAAATGAAAGTATTAAGTGAGTGAGAAATACTCCTTAAAGTTATATTTATAGGTTCATGCCTCTATTTACGTGTGTAAGTAACCGTTTATATTATTATGAGTAGGGTCGATCTCTACGGGCACATTGAGGTGGTTACCTTTTAATATCAATGATATATGCGTAACTGCATGTGATTAAATGCCACATTAAGACTGAGAATACACAAGTCCCCCAAGCTCGAGACTAACCTTAAGAATGGTCTAGAGTTTTATTGATCATAAGTAGTCTTAAGTTGATCTTTGCAACCAATTATAACTTGTTAATCCAGGCTTATTTGGCTTAATGGTTAGAGCTCAATGTAATTAAAATGTAATAAAGGTGATAATCATTGTCATCAAATGATAATTGAAGTAGTAAATGCAATAATGAGGAGGATAAAAACTATAAATGCATTTTTTTTATATCTCAATATGAGATGTATGTCTTTTAGGTGTCAGGTCAGTTTGGTGGTTGATGTTTCAATGAAAAGTTGTCATGAAGAGACACGTTGTCCTAGACCGATGTGATAGTTCATTTTGGTGGGGTTAACATTTTTAAACATTATGGTTCAAGTGAGGCATTTTTTTGAAAGCCTATAAAAGATAGAAAGAGGATATTTTTTCATCTTTCCCTCAGTAGCTTTTGTTGGTATTGTTGTTTATGCTAGGTTCTAGTTCTTTGATCCTATTCTTCAACTTTTCATGATCTTTTAGCATTTGTTGCTCATTTAGAATTTTAGGCATGTCTATGGTGTTAGGTTAAGTCAAATCAAGTTAAGTTCAGTTAAATGTCACTTCTTTTAATCGACAAGCGGATCGAGTCAAATCGAGGTTGTTGTATCCACGAAATTAATAAGATCAAAGTACAATTATCTTTCAAGATGAAGTGATACGAAAATTGGAGATAGTTTGCATATTATTTTATAAATAAACAACTATTGAAATTCTACTAAATATTTAGATTGAGAGGTGAAGTTTAGACAATCAGTGAAGGAAGGAAGTAACAACATAGCACAAACTAAGCTTGAAATAGCTTTGTGAATTTCCTTTTTTATTGTTACTAGTAAATGCAATATTTATTCAAAATCTTTGTTCCTGTTTTGGCTAAACTAAGTTGATTCCGCACAAGTTATCCAAACCAATAAGTCACTGTTGTGTCTTATCTCTCCATTAAAATGGAACAATTCATCATATTCTTAGTTTCACACTTTGCAACCATTGAATCTTATGGCTGACTGAATAGGGTTCAGAAACACGAAATTGCCTTCCGGCCTCATTCATGCCCTATGGACAATCAAGGTCGTTCCTCACCATTGAGCATTAAGAACACTACCAGATCAAAGGAATTTGAATGTAAAAGAGAAACATACCTTTATAAAGAAAAATAACTCCAAAAATATCACGTTGTCATTCAATCCCAATAAGATAGATTTAGCAACTCATAATAAAATCTTACAATGAAAGTTCAAGTATGAGAGGCTAAAGTACAACAAACATGGATCCCTAAGTGTTGTGGCCAACTTAGGCTTCAAGATGTCCTTCTCCAGAGATTAGCCTTCACTTTTTCTGATATTTTGACCTTCTAGCCTGATTGATTATGAAGTTCAGACTCTTTGAGCCTAAACCAACAAAACCTCTATATCTAAACCTCTTTTTGGATCTCACTTGATCCTTTTTCTACTTGATTTCTCAAGTACTCTCTATGTTTCTCAATGGCTATTGGTTCCTCTCGCTGCATCTCGATGCTTTGAACATTGCTCTAAGGTCCCTATTTATAGACTTTTTAAATGGGATTAAAAGGGATTCAATCAACCACTCAATGCAGGATAATCCGCTTAGTCGATTAACTTTTTCATCCTTAAGAAATCTTTGGGCTTCTAAAGATTTCCATAGTGAGGGATTCGCTCCCAATCTAGCCCAACACTGACCTTTCTTTCTCATCAAGCAAAATTGTCTTAGATTGGGCTTTTAGCACAATCTCTTTGTTCCCAAACTTGGTGCAGATTGGCTCAAGCCCTTTCTGAGTGAAATTGGACTTTCTTTATGGTTAAGGATGTTAATTCGCTCATCCCTTTTTATGATCACTCAACCCTTTGATCTCTGGATTTCTTTAACTACACTGACCTGAATCCACTCAACGTATGTAGATGCATTTAAGGTTTTAAGTGTTTTTCATGGGATTTGCTCTTTGGACTCAATCCGTTGAGCCATTCTTCATGTGTTGGGTGTATTAGCTTTGTTGCTTCATCCTTGTTTGATTTTTTTCTACACTTTTTTGCAAGAATTTATGCAATTCCTTCTTTTCTTTTTTGTCTTCATGTGCAGCTGGAGTTAGAGGTTTCTTGACACATTTCTTACTAAATTTTGTACAAATTTAACACAACTTACATGCCTATTGAACTATAAAAACTACTACATTCTAGTACTTATTGTTGAGCAAGGTGTTTTAATGTTTCCAAATTTGCTTTGAAGAACTTATTGTTGTGTTTGTGTGTGTTATTTAGTATATTTTGAGTTGTCAATTCACATCTAGTATTGATCCAAGCTCACTTGATTCTTTATCTCTTTTGAAAGAAGTGTTTTCTAAAAGTTGTGTGAATTTTAGTCAGTTGTCTCAAACTTTTTATCTAGTTGATTTGTTGAAACAACTGGTTGATTGGCACTTAGTATTTTTCAAAGGTTTTGAAAAGGATTTGCTTTCTTTTGTCTTTTCTGTAAGGCAAAAACAATCGGTTATTTTGATAAAATAACTAGATGTTTTATGTGAAATCCTTAATAGAAAAATAAATCAATTTGTTTTTTTTAATAGAATTTTGTTATGAATTCAAAACTGTTTTTAAATTTTTCTAACTGCTTTTGATAAATGATGTAATAGTTTTGACCACTTATTTGAGTCTATATAAAGACTTTTTTATGATCTTTTCAAGCACCTAAGAAAGAAAGTTTATTAAAAATGTTTTCAATAGAAGATCAAGAGCTTTTGGATCATTGCTTGTGTGTGAAATAAGATCAGAGTTTTCTACTAGTTTGTACTAATGCTTTATAAAGCCCAAGTGTATTCCATTTCCTTCTTTGAATACTGTAATTGTGTGTAAGTCAGTTTCAGAAAGGTATTTTGGGAACTGTGGTGTTGCCAAGGAGGGTTGTGTGTTCTTGAGGAGTTTAAGATCAACATTCTTGGTGTGGTTTTGGCTAAGAAGTGTTGTGTGTTCGTGAGGGGTTCAAGATCAACATCCATAATGTGTTTTGTAATCTAGTTTTGATTGAATAGTGAACTCTCAGTGGTTAGCTGAGGACTAGATGTAGCTATTGGTTAAGAGTTAACTAATATAAATATCTTTGTGTGAATCTCTTTTTCCCTGCTCTTATACACTGCTTTGTAATTTGTTCTTTGTTTGCTTGCATAAACAATCAGTTGTTTCGATAAAACAACTGGTTGTTTTTTTCATATTGTAAATATAATATTTTATCCAGTTGAACAGAAAATCCATTGGTTAATTTTTACAGACCTTTTCACTCTACTTCCAATCTTTGCGAAAATCTTGTGAAAACAATTCAGTGCCTCTTGTTTTGGCCACACATTCTAACAATTATCAATCTAACTTTTCTGCTTCTACTTCTTTTAATCTTATCTCTTCCTTTAGGGGAGTGCTCTTGTTAGTACAAAGGTTACGCCTATGGCAGAAGATGATTCCACGAGTCACACTAACTCATTTTTTTTAAGGGGATAGTTTAAAAATTATTTTAGATGTTATACCTGTTAGAAAAGATGACTTTAAACTAGAGGGGGGGTGAATTGTTTAAAGGGGTTTTCGCAAACTTTTCCCAGCTAGAATGAATTTATTTCATAAACCAATTGATTCAGCAATTCAGTTAGCCAAAACAGCAAGCAAAACTGTAATACTAGAAAAAACAATCGGTTGTTTCTTCTAAACAATCGATTGTTTATACCAGCAAAGCTCAGTCAAAGAAAACATTTAAAACTGATTGGTCAAAGCATTTAAAGCTCAGTCAAAGAAAACAGTTTTTCTGTTATGGTTTCAAAACAAACAATCGATTGTTTCCTCGAATCAATCGGTTGTTTTGTTACTTAACAGATTTCACCATTCAAAAACAGTTTTCAAACTTTCTCAAAACACCTAAGTGTAAACAATCGGTTGTTTCGACAAAACAATCGGTTGTTTCAACTTAGTTTGAAAAACATTTTTCTTTGTTAAAGATTGAGATGCTAATTGCTTTGAGATTTAATCTAAGGGTTGATTACAACATTGAACTACCCCAGAACAAAGCTTAAACCAGCACAGCAGCATCAAGCAAAGCAGAGGCTTCAACATCCTTCAAAGGATTTGGATTCTTCAAAACATAGAACACCACTTGGTTCAACAATCTCCCCCTATTTGATGAAGACAAATCCCTGATGCTTGTGTTGTTCTTGATTAAATCTGAAGCAATTCCTACAATAGAACTTTGAGCAATACATTGAACTTTTGATATTCTGTTAGCATACAGATAAACAATTAAAGCTTAAAAACATCTAATATCAGAACCAAATAACATCACCCAAACTGTTTTTAACAACTTGAAAAACAGAAACTTAAAACAAATTGGAAACACAGCATATATCTCCCCCTATTTGTCTTCACAAATAGACAAAGATAAGAGATAAAACAAGATATTGTTTCCATTACATCAGAATTAAAACAGCAACAGCAGAAGGAAAGAAAATTTTAAAACCAGAAAAGAGAACAGCCAAAAATAATCGATTGTTTTGATGACCAATCAGTTGTTTTTCTTTCAATCTTCCTCATCAGCAAACTGAAGATCAAAGATTTGATTCTGGACAGCTTCAATTTGTTCATCCAGAGTCATAAACCTCGCATCCATGTTGTCAAACCTGGTGTCAATCCTCTGGAAGTTGCTAACACAGAGATCATGAAGGCTCCTTTGATTTTCAGCAAAGCTATCAAATCTATTTATCATGAGTCTTTCAAAAGGAGACATTGTTCGCATTCTTTCTCCTTGACGTTCAGCATCAGCACTAGGACCTGCATCTTGAAAATCTTCAGCTGAATCATCATGTTGAACATCCATGTCAGCAGGTTCATCTTGTTCAAGATGAGCAGCACCACTAGATGAGGCACCATGATCACCATCCTTACTTAACCATTTTCCACCTATTTTTGTAAAGCCCATCTTGCTGAGTGATCCATTGTTCAACTCTTGAGTTGACTTGACCAGCTCAGAAGTTTCATCTTCAAAATTAACTTCAAAATAGAGTAGAAACTTAGATATTAAAACAGCATAGGGATAATGGTAATCGCCTAACCTCATGGCTTTTTGCATATGTTCTTTGATTATGTGAATCCAATTGATCTTCACTTTCTTGGTGATGCAGAAGATGTAAACCAGATCTTCTTCAGTCAACACAGAGTGGTTACTCCCCCTTGGAGTTAGAATCCAAGTTACAATGAGAGCAAGCAACCCCTCATCAAGCTTCAAACCTCCAACCGAGCATGTGCTAACTTGAGATTGATTATTCTTCAAGCAACTTTTGTAGAACTGGATTTTGTTGAAATCTTCTACCACACCAAGGTTTCCCTTGTTGATTCTTAATCCAGAGAACTTAAGCTCAGCAACAGCAGCCCAAACCTCATGAGTTATCTCCATTTCCACACCTTTCACATGAGAAACTAGATTGTTTCCCTCAAACTTCAAGTTGGTGTAGAAAACCCTCACCAAATCTGGATAGATGTTCCCTTTTAGCTTCAGAAACTTTCTGAGTGATTGGTCCTTGAGAAGCCTCTTCACATTGTCAAGCTTTTGACTTTTCAGCCAGTCAAAGCACACAACCTTGGGGTTGTTTATCTTCTTGACACTTGTTTCATACCTATACTTCTCAATGAGATCGGTGTCACCAGAAAACCAGCTTTCAAGCCTTCCTCCAGACCTTACAGGTCTGGTTTTGACTCTTTTAGAGGTGGGAGGGGTTGATTCCATGACAACAGAGACAAAAACTTACTTCACAGAATTTTTGCAAGAGATGTTGCAAGAGATGTTGCAATTAGTTGTTCTTGTTGAAAGAAATCTGCACCTGATTTTATAGCAGAAAGAGAATCAATTTGAATTTAATTTCATTCAATGGGTACCTGATTTTTCAGAGAGAGGGCTTGACTCTGTACTGCACAAAAAATGCCAGAAAAAGCTGAAAATCACATGGTCTTCACATGTGATCTTTGACTAGTCATTAAGGCTCTTGAATTTCCAAGATTTTGGAATATATTCCTTTATGACTGTTGTAACTTCTTTTTGAACGTGGTCAGCTTTCAACACAGATCCTTTGACCAAGATTCTCCCTTTGAAATTGATCTGCAACGGATAGAATTTCAAAAAGCAATTAAATCAATTTCTTCACAGTGCTGCCAGACTCAAAACAATCGGTTGTTTCGAAGAAACAATCGGTTGTTTTTCTGCAGTAGTTAAAAACTTGATTTTGAAATTTTTAACCAAAGACATAAACAGATTAAAACTGATAACATTGATTAAAAGAAGATTAATCACAAGAAAGAACTTTTGAAATAGAGATTGAGAATAATTAAAAGAAAGTCTTATCCTTGTGTTGTTTCTTCAATGAGCCAATTGCTTGTTGATCAAGAAAACTTCTTTTCACTGTTTTGACCTTTTGCATAGCATTGATTCAGCTTCAATGACTGCCTTTTTCTTCAACAGCTTGATCAGATGGCTCAATTCTTCTTTTTCTCTTCATTTTTCCTGCATAAACAAATTTAAGTTGCAAGATTTGGTCCCCTTACAAATTTGGGTCCATTTGGCTTTTCTTTGCTGTTAGAAACATCGCATCCCTTAGGAATCCATTTCATAAAACCTTTAGGAACATAATATTTTCTAATTTTGCAGAATCTAACAGAGTGGCCTTTCTTCATGTAGTAAAAGCATGTAACAACCGGTTGTTTCGTCTTAACAATCGGTTGTTTTTCTGATTTTCTTAAAAAGCTTTTTGAAAACCTATCTTGCTTGTTCTGTGGATTGAAGCCTAAACCAGCCTTTCCAAAAACACAACTTTGAGATGCTAGGACATTCTCAAAGTTTGACTTCCCTTTTGAAAGCTTGTCCACAGTTTCAACAAGATAGTGAACCTTTTTCTCAAGATTTTCACAATTTGTGCAATTGAGAGTATCACACTTGCAAGAGGCATTTTTGAAATGATTTTCCAATTTTTCAAAATCACTTTTTGCTTTTCTCAGTTCCTCTTCAAGTGATTTAACTTTCTTTTCAAGCCCATTGTTAAGATCTTTCAATCGGTTGTTTGAAAGAACCAATCTATTAGCTTCATCATGTGTTTCTTGAAAAGCTTCAAGCAATTCACTATCGTTTTGTTCATTTAAGGAAGCACAAGAACTTACGTCACTTGAACTGCAAGAATCATCATTATCCTCAGCTACTAAACATATCTTAGCTTTTTCATCTTCACTTGATGAAGAACTTGATGAAGACACTTCATTTTCATCCCAAGCTATGTAGGCTCTTTTTGTCTTGCCTTTCTTTTCCTTGTAGCTTGTCTTTTTCTCTTTGCTCTTGTTGGGACAATCTGCCTTTATGTGACCTTGCTCACCACAACCAAAACAAGTATAGTTATTTGAATTAAATTCATTGGGTTTCTTGTTTCCATACCTATCCTTGTTGTTGTCTTTGTTGCGGTTTCTCTTTAGGAATTTGCTGAATTTTCTTGACAGCAAACTAAGATTTTCCTCATCACTATCATCACTTGAATCTTGCTTTCCCTTATGTTTGGATGCTTTCAAGGCTATGCTCCTTGTGCGCTTATCTTCACTCTCTTGAACATTGAGTCTATTTATCTCTAGCTCATGTTCCCTAAGCTTTCCAAACAAAGAGGCAACACTTAATGATGTTAGATCTTTAGATTCGGAAATAGCAGTTACCTTTGGTTGCCATGCTCTATCAAGACATTTCAAGATCTTGATGTTCAGCTCTTCTTTATCAAACGTCTTGTCTAGGCTCATAAGGTGATTGATGATGTGTGTAAACCTTTTCTGCACCTCAGCTATTGTTTCACCTTTAAGCATTCGAAACATCTCATACTCTTGGATGAGAGCATGCTTTCTAGCTCTTTTCACCGCATTTGTTCCTTCATGAGTGACTTCCAAAGTATCCCACATTTCTTTTGATGATTTGCATTGTGAGACCCTGAAAAACTCATCAGAATTTAAAGCAGAGGTTATAATATTTTTGGCAATGCAATCGAATTTGGCCTTTTTACTTTCTGCATCAGTCCATTGAGACCATGGCTTCTCAATGACAGAACCATCTTTTTCAAACTTTGGGATAAAAGGGTCATTTTCAATTGCATCCGAAATTCCTTTGTTAAGAGATTCCATAAATATTTTCATTCTAACTTTCCAAAACTGGTAATTCAAACCACAAAACAAGGGTGGTCTGTTTATTGAGGCACCTTCCCCAAACGGTAGTCTATCAGCCATTTTGAAAGATTTTAGGATCAACTTGAATGACTTTCAAAAACCAAGCTCTGATACCAATTGTTAGAAAAGATGGCTTTAAACTAGAGGGGGGTGAATTGTTTAAAAGGGTTTTCGCAAACTTTTCCCAGCTAGAATGAATTTATTTCAGAAACCAATTGATTCAGCAATTCAGTTAACCAAAACAGCAAGCAAAACTGTAATACTAGAAAAAACAATCGGTTATTTCTTCTAAACAATCGGTTGTTTATACCAGCAAACAACAAACAAACTGAAATTAAAGAGATAAAGTTAGAGAAAATGTACACAGTTTTTTATACTGGTTCACTCCAATCCAGAGCTACATCCAATCTTCTCAGAAACCCTGAGGAAATCCACTAAGCAACCACACCTTGATCACTTACACAACAACCAAAAGAATGACCTTGAAAACCTCAAGAAACACACTCTCCTTGGCCAACACTAAGATTGCTGATCTTGAACACCTCAAGAACACACAGCCAATCTCAGCAACACACACAAACAAATTGTTTCAGCAGTTTACAAAGATTACACTTGTTACAGATGAATATCTGAAATCAATACAAGTAGAATCCTATTCAGCACCTTGATCAATCTCTCAACTCTTAAGAAATCTACGAACTCTTTGAAAAACTCTTAGTTAAAAACTTTGTCTCAAGATTCTTAATCCTTAAAAACAGTTTTTCAGAATATATTCAAAGATATAGTTTGTTATCAAATCTTAACAAACTTTTAATTGCATTTAAAACTGATTGGTCAAAGCATTTAATGACTGGAGCGTATTCAGTTAAAGCATTTAAAGCTCAGTCAAAGAAAACAGTTTTTCTGTTATGGTTTCAAAACAAACAATCGATTGTTTCCTCGAATCAATCGGTTGTTTTGTTACTTAACAAATTTCACCATTCAAAAACAGTTTTCAAACTTTCTTAAAACACCTAAGTGTAAAAAATCGGTTGTTTCGACAAAACAATCGGTTGTTTCAACTTAGTTTGAAAAATATTTTGCTTTGTTAAAGATTGAGATGCTAATTGCTTTGAGATTTAATCTAAGGGTTGATTACAACATTGAACTACCCCAGAAGAAAGCTTAAACCAGCACAGCAACTTCAAGCAAAGCAGAGGCTTCAACATCCTTCAAAGGATTTAGATTCTTCAAAACATTGAACACCACTTGGTTCAACAATACCCACGATGCCTAGGACAACTGTAGCGATGACTACTTTCATTGAATCAGGGAGGAATGAGGCTAACATTGTTTCATATAAGCGAAAAGCTTCCTCCCAACACACCGGGGAGACTTCTAGGCCAAGTCTAACCAAGAAGATGAGGAAGGACAAGTTCCTCCCAATCTCTGATCCCGAGTACTCTTTGGTACTCGGTGATGTTTCCTCTTATGCCTCTAAGTTTACCTCGAAGGATAAGATAGAGGAGGTCATTTCTTCCTTTAATATATGTTCCGATGCCATGGTTGATTTTGTGGCTATTAAGTATTGTGTTAACAGTGACCGAGTTTTCATGAATCCTCCTCGTGATGCCAGAGACTTTACTTTTGTTTACGAGTACTTTTTCAAAGAAATCAACATCACTTTTCCTTTTCCTCCTTTCGAGTGTTGCATGTTAAATGCCATGAACATGGCGCCGAGTCAATTGCATCCAAATAAATGGGCCTTTTCGAAGGCGTTTCAAATACTTAGCACTCATCTTCAATCCCTACTTTTCCAATTGAAGCAACAAACTCTTTAACTTATTTTCTTATTAATCATTCTCATCATAAGAAATCCCTAAAAACTTTATTATTCTATTTTATATCTAGTGAATCTTTTACTTGATTATTCTACCAATCCTTGTGGATTCGATATCCGTCCTTAGGGACAAATTATTACTTTTGACAATATGGTGCACTTGCCGTAAAAAGGTCATCAAGAATCCACCCCTACAAATTTGGGAGAAGTCCAAAGCTTGAAGGGGCTAGTTACCTTCTATAGGATATTTGTGATGGACTTCTCTACATTGGTTGTGTTTTCTTAATGAACTTGTTATGAAGGATGTGCCACTCATGTAGGGTAAAAAACAATAACAAGATTTTAAAATGTAAAAGATAAGTCAATCCATTTACCCATCCTACCTCTTCCAAAATCTTCTCAAACCATTAAGCTAGAGTGTGATGCATTTAGGATTTAAATAGGTGTTGTGTTACTTCAAGATGGTCATCCTATTTCTTACTTTAGTGAAAAAATTTGTGGACCAACCTTGAACTATCTCACCTATGATAAAGAGATTTAGGCTCTAATAAGGGCCCTGAAAACATCGGAGCACTACCTAATGACTAAGGAATTCATTATACACATCGATCATGAGTCACTAATGTATATCTGAGGGCAAGGAAAATTAAACAAGAAACATGCTAAGTGGGTAGCATTTCTGGAATAACTTCCTTATGTTATCAAATATAAGAAAGAGAAGAGTAATATAGTTTTTTATGGTTTATCTAGAAGACACACACGATTCATCTCTTTATGCTCTTAAATCTTAGGCTTTTATCTCTTTATGCTCTTAAATCTTAGGCTTTGATGACATAAAAGAGTTGTATGTGCATGACATAAACTTTGCATACCACATTTGCGTCATGTCTCAATAAGCCTCTTGATGGGTTCTACATTTATAAGGGGTATCTTTATAAATTGAGAAAACTTTGCATACCCCAAGGATCCATTAGGAAGTTTCTTTTCAATGAAAATCATGACGGAGGTCTCATAGGCCATTTCGAAGTTGATAAGACTCTTACATTCTTGAAAAACAATTTTTCTTGGTTACAGATGAGAGTAGATGTTCAAAGGTTTTGCTCTAGATACATATCTTATCTTCAACCTACGACTAAAGTAATGCCTTATGGGCTCTACACACCCCTCCCATAGCTAACACCCCATGAGTTGACATTAGTGTGGATTTTGTGCTTGGTCTCCCACGAACCTAAAAGGGCTATCATTTTATCTTTGTGGTACTGGACCATTTCAGCAAAATGACCCATTTTATACCATTCCATAAACTATATGAGACAAGCTATATCTCAAGACTCTTTTCCAAAGAAGATTTTGTTGACTAAAATGGATGGATTTGATGTGCTCAAAGCTTAATCATGAAGACTACACAATTTTGCATGTGTGTGTCTTTAGGTAGATTTTGCTATAACTTTTTCACTATGCATTATGATTCAAGACATCTCCAAGAAAATATTTTAAAACCGTTATGTTTTTAAATAAGTTAATTCAGGTTTTTAATCTATTAAAATTGGTTAAAATCACTTACACTAAAGCCTTGTGACTTTAGTAAAGTATTTTAACAAGTTGATATAGTGTATCAACTAACTAAAATTACTAAAACCTTTTTAATGATTTAAAATTCAAATGGTTTTGTTCTCGCTTGCTGACCTTGTCAGACTTGAAAGTGGAGTTCGAGTTGAAGCGACTTTGCTTGATATTGTTGAACTGAGATGCTAGCTCTTTGTGACGAAGTGGGCTCCACCTATTGATCACACTCCGACGATCAAGTCAGTGAGAGCATTCAAACTAGAAAATTTGTATCAGTGTAGAGTTCTCAGTAAAACTTACCTTTACTCAGGTTCTTAAACCCTTTTATAGACATTCATTCAACAATTTCATCAACATGAATATAATTTCATCAACAAGAATATTTCGTTAATGTATATCTTCACTTTTCGGGTACAATGCAACATTATTTCTAACACTTATTTACATTGAAAATATATATACGCTTAACTACTTCAATTACTCACCATGTTGTTTCGCTTTTAATTACCGTTTTAATTTCTTGTGTGATTCTCTCTATCCCTATCCTTTTACTGAATTTTCATTTTCTGGTTTCTACATAGTAATTCAATCTGTTAATAAATATAACAACGGGTTTATATTATGTTTTGTATGTTTGCTTCTCTTTTTACAATTGATTGAACAGTGATTTAGTTGGTTGATTTTTATGAAATTTTCAATCTGACTTAAACAATTATGAAAATTGCGAAAATATCTTGAAAAGAATTCACCCCCTCTTGTTTTTAAGCCACATATTCTAACAGTTGTCATATTGCATAGTCTACCCAAGACTAGTGATCTTTCTTCATTTGAGGTTGTTTATGGTTTTAACCTATCACGCTTATTTATTTAATTTCTCTTTCTTGGATACGATTTCTTTGTTATGTAAGCAATGAGTGTCTAGATCTGAGTTTATTAAGAAGTATCATGAGAAGATAAAAGACCATATTGAAAAACAAACTAAAAAATATATTAAATACAACAACAAAGGAGAAAGAAACCTATATTTTAGTAAGGAGACAGGGTTTGACTACATGTTGACTCTTTTACGGCAAGTGTACCGAGTCAGAAGTAATAATTTATCCTTAAAAACGGATATCAAACCCATAAGGAGTAGTTATTTAAAATCCTAATTGTACCATTCACCAAGTATAAGAATATGTACAATAATTTGATTTGAAAGATAGTGAAATAAGTTTGTATGAAAATTAAATAAAAGAAAAGTAAATGATTTGGATGAGTTAATTGGAAAAATTGGGAATGGGGTTAATCCTTCTTACTCGTATGTAGATTCGATGAATAAAAACATATAACATTCCATCTTTATTGACAATGTTGCACATATAAAAATCATTCATATTAATTCCTTGCATGCAAAATTATTAAGAGAGTTTCCTAAATATTGATTCCTCGCATATTTATAAAAAGTCCTTACCATTACGAACATATGTTATAAAGCAATTAACATTTCAAATCTATTCCTAGCATTCAAATATGTTAAGCATTATCATTTAGGTCAGATACTCATAATTACTTTCCAATCAAATTTAATGATAAAAATGATTAATAGTTTAAAGCTTTAAGAATAAAATGATAATATCAATCATGAATCAAAAACTGGATATTATAAATAAATATCACCTCAATACATAAGAGTTTGAACAGATTTCTCCTAATCCCAAAATGAAATAAATAGCCACTCATATTGGCCATTACAAGCATGGAAAGCAATAATTAAGGGTGTTTCTCCAAGACGATTGCCTCCTGTAGAATTTTCTATCTCTCCATATCCTCCCAATGATTTCTATGGTTATGTCTCACACCTTCTATTTAACCTAATTGGGCTTGGCTAAGTGATATCTCACTTAAGATAGATATTGTTTGCTTAAGCGAGTTTTACGAGAAAAAACCCATTTTTTCTGGAGTGAATTTTCTTAAGCGAGGCTTCGAGGAGTCTTGGGCGAGTTCCTCTGGAGTGATCTTGCTTGGGTGAGTTTGAACGAGTTTGGGCGAGTTCTCAAAGTTCTAACTTTTTCTTTTCATCTTGTCTTTAACTTGTCCATTTTCCTTTAGCCCTTTTATCTCCATTTCCCCTGGATTCCTGAAATTAACACAAATTTGCAAATAAATTGTTCATATATATCTTATAATCCAAAAATATGTAAAAAGGTTCAAGGTTGAATTATAACTATTTTATCAATTAAAGTCCACAAGTGCCTATCCTTTTGTATGAAATATTACTGAATTATGACACTTATCACTACACTTGAGAAAGGAAAGGTTTCCCTCTAAGAGGAAGTCAACACTCAATCAAAGAGGAGATGTCCCATTCCAAGTTCTCCATAAAATAAATGATAATGCATGTAAATTAGATCTTTCACCTGAGTATGGATTCAACCCTTCTTTTAATATTTGTAATCTATCTCTTTTTGTAGGTGTTGCTGACTATGAAAATGATCTCCGCAAGAGGGAGGTCTGATAGAGGACCATCTAAGAGAAATCATGTTGGGCCTTTGACAAGGTCCATGGTTAGAAGGACTGAAGAGTAAGAGACATTAATGAAGAAGACTTCCTTACTTTGAAGTGTAGACTATACAAACTTCTCTTCTTTCTTCTTAGTCTTGTAGATATTGTATAGGTGTATGTTTCCTTTGTATTTTTGTAGAGGCATATGTGGGCCTTGGTTGAGATCTAATTAGGCCCCTATTTGGGCCTTGAGGGATGACCAACCCTAGTCAAAACCTAGGCCAAACTAGTCTATGAGAGGGAAACTAGAATTCCCACATCACATGGAATCAACCTAAAATAGAAAAATTTGGAACGCTCCAAGCAAAGGAATAAGTACAACAGTCCCTTTGATTTAACCTTCTTTTGCCTTGTTTTTTAGTCCCACATCCATTGGATTATGAAGAACAAAAGGCTTAAGCATCTATAAATAAGACCCCTTGCCACTTTGTAGCACTCACCTTAAAATTAAATGAGAATTGAATTAACTTTTAAAAATTCTTCTTGTTCTTTTGAGGTCTTTAACGTGCGGATAATCTTCTCCTAGTTACCACCAAGGAACCTTCCTTAAAAGAGAGAAAATCAAGTCTCTTAAGAGAGTTGTGAATTTTTTAAGAATTTTCATTTTCTTCCGCTTCCTGATGGAGTGTTAAGTCAGTATACGATCTAATACCCATCAGATGATCTCATGATATGAGGGCCTATGTGTTTTGATGATTAAAAACACTAGAAATTATGTTATGGTATAACAAAGCTCACTCATGTGTATTATAAGTTTAAGACAAAAACAATAGAAAAGATGAGCAATGATCCATTGATGTTAGCGCATCAGATGATACAAACAGAAAAAGATTATTAGTCGAACAATTGCACACGCTCACTGAAGAAGAGATCATCAAACAATCCAATCTTGGTATTAATATTGCACAAATGTCTAAAAGCTTATTTAGATAACATCAAAAGATGAAACGTTTTCCAAACAAGTGATTTAAAGAAAGAAAGATGTGTCAAATGATTCCACTAGAATAGATCAAACAATACAATTAAGAAAGATCATATTAGACGATCCAAGTTAATGAACTTATTAAAAGATTACATCAGATGAACCCCTTGGACAACAAAAGGAAGATGCACATGCTTACAAGCATTAAATGCACATTAGAGATTGCACATCAATCTATAATACAAATGGAAAGCACTTCCAGGATAAAGATTTGTTGGTCTTTACTCTGATAGTAAGACACATGTGAAAGAGGGCATATAAAGCATCACCATGGGAAACATTTTTCTCAACCATAAATTCTTCCTCTCAATTATTTTCTCTTTTCTTCCTTTCTACTATTGTGTTTATTTGTTCATCTTATCTTGTCTTTTAAAAGTAAGTGTTTACGCTTATATAATCCTATGAATTAAATTTGTGTTTAATGACGAACTTCTAAGAATTTCTTTCTTATATTTTTTGTATTCTTGTTTTTTTTTCATTCCTAAATACAGTAATTTTTCATAGTTACTTAATTCTATAAATAAAGTTAAGTTATAACTCATAAAAATATTAAAAAAATAATCAATTTTCAATATAAATTTTCATAGTTACTCATAAAAATACAAACAAATTCAATTTTCAATACAAATTTTCGTAGTTACTTAATCCTATAAATTAAATTCGTGTTTAATGATGTTAGTTAAGTTATAACTCGTAAAAATGTAAACAAACTCAATTTTCAATACAAATTTTCATAGTTACTTAATCCTCTAAATTAAATTTGTGTTTAATTAGTGATGTTAGTTGTGTTATAACTCGTAAAAATATAAACAAAATTCAATTTTCAACACTCCATCAAGGCAAAACAAAAACATCGCTATTACAAACAAAAGAATAAGATCCGCCACATTCTACCACAAAACAATCATATCCACTTCATTCTGCTAAAAAAACAAGAACTAAGACTGTGGCACTACTTGTGACAATCTTCGAGCAATCTTAGGGAAAGAACATTGAGGATCTCTCTTAAGCTTCTTTGTAATGGTGGCAATATATTTCCCTTGGTGGAATGCTTGCTTAAGCTCAATCTCACTTGGCTCCCTTGAGCCATCACTTCCAGCATATGTTCCTGCACCAAATGGACTCCCACCTCTCACTTCCTCCATTTCACACTTCTCAGCACCCAATATATTCCCAATTGGAACAAACAACATTCCACGATTAACCAACTGAGGAATAGCAGTTAGCCTGCATGAGATCATAGTTAGATTCCATAGTTTCATTACCATGTTCTTAGGAATTGACAACTAAAACCAGTGCATTCATGTTACTAATTAGTTCCATTTTTACACTTTTATTACCAAATACTTAACTATATTTTGGTTTTTTCTTTTAGAATATGATTCTTACGCTGTAGTTTCTTGTCCACCACCTTGGCAACCTGTGCTGAAGAAGATTCCAGCTGGCTTGCCTTTAAGCAGTTGTTCTTCTTCGTTCCATACTGATGCTGTTAAATCCAGGAAAGCTTGAAACTCAGCAGCCATCATTCCAAATTTCGCTGGGAAGCCAAAGACAAAACCATCACCTTCAAGCAGCTCCTTTCTGCTGATGATTGGTACATTAGTCTTCCACGATGCTCTCGGTGCCAGTGTATCAGGTACCTGCTCATACACATGTTCAGTTATCAGTAATGAAAAACATTAGCACCATTTGAGAAATAAAATCTTATAATATATGTTAAACTAGTTTCTCCAGAAACACTTTCAAATAAGCCAAATTAACTTATGTATGAAAGATTCTAACTTCATGAAGCTATGTATTAAAGAAGTTATACACGACAACTTTTACAAATTAGTATATTAGTTAGTTAATGGTTTTTTCTTTCTTCTGAAAGTGTTTCGTTGAAGCATGTCAAAGGAGAACACAGCCAAGAAAAAACTATAGAACCCTCCTTCTAATTAGTGTATAGGTTGATTTGCAAGGTAATATTGCCAAATATGGAATTAACATATATAGGATTAGCAACTTTGACATGTTAAAAATGGAGTTTACATGCCTGCCATAGTTTGGACTCAACACCTTCCACAGAATTCGCTCCTTTCTTTATTTCTCGAGCTAGTTTTTCCACGTGCCCTTTCGTTGAGAAGTACCTGCCAATGCAATTAACAAAATTTCATTTGTAAAGAAAAATGCGACACTGTTAGATGAAGTAGTTTAAGCATTTTATACTGTTAATGTAAATATGAAATGAAAATGAAGCAAAAGAATATTCAAGAAGCAAAGTACAGAATATAAAGCATGAAAGAAACCGAGTCAAAGGAAGAATATATAGAATCCCAGGGACTGTGACTCAAGGACATTCCAAGAATATGAAATTGAAAACCTTCAGATTCAAGAACCCAATGGAGAAGTGAAAGAAACCCAGCGAAAAAAACTTCATTTTGCGAAGCCTCATGGCAGAAAACAACACTACCAACAAAGATAGTGAAAACCAGAGAAATAACGGAAAAAACATGAAGTATAATAAAGTCTTGTTTCACTTTGAGGAAAAGAGAGAGCAATTAGCATTGAGGAGAAAGAATAGTAAAGTGCATACACAACGTGAACTTTGATAGACATTGTAGATCCTTCTCTGCTTTTGGGCTTCTCCGTCGCAGTCGCACTCTCGCTGAAATGAACGGTTTAATTTGCAAATTGTGAAATGGAGGGAAGCGCAAGCTTTATATCATGTACTTTGTTTTTCTTTTTAATTAGTTGATAATTTCTTGATCTCTATTATGAGTAGAACTAAGGTCGAGGCTTTGTTTGTAGAGTGATTTGTTTAGAAATGGACACAAAGTTGAAGATTCTTGTAGATTTTACTCCACTAAATAAAGTTTTAATTTGAATTAAGTTACCTTTGAAGACTTAAAATTTTCCAATTCTATATTTGTATGTTGCCAACCAAACTCATAAGTCCTTCTTTAAAAAAATATTACGATTTATTTTGCATTAATCTCTTTCAAAAATGGATTGAGTATTTTTTTTTCATGCATTGGATTATTGATATAATCATGAATTGTGTTACTATGAGTTATAACTATAAGAAAAAATTTATTTCGTTGATAAAAAATAGACACAAATGAACCAAAACAGATGAATAGACGTTGGATTTGTGTCGGTCAAGCAGTGAACGAAAAAGTCGCGGAAACAAAATGATATTTTCGTCGACTAGGACGAACGACGTAAATTGCGTGGGCCAAGCCAACGAAAAAGAAAGGCAAATGTCATCGGTTAGGCCGATGTAAAAGTAACGTAATATCATCGGCTTATGCGTAGGCCAAACCAACACAAATGTCTTAAAAAAACGTGTACGCGTCGATTTGGCCGATGAAGAAGAGAAAAAAAAATGGCATCAAATTTTGCGTCGGTCAGGTCGATGCATAACTTAAGAAAACAAAAGTGGGCATGGCCGACGCATAAATGGTAGCAAAAAAAATTTAAAAATATAGTAATGATTTAAAACAACATTTTATTTTATTTTTCTAGCCAATTTTACTTGTAACAATTACAAAATAACAAATCCCAATTAAATTCACAATTCAAAATAACAAATCTCCATCATTCACAATACAAAAATCATCCAAATAGGTAAACAAAGTCAATTCGATAATTTCATCTATCCAAATTATTCAAACAAAATATTAATACATAAAATAGAACTTAGAATTAAAATAAACCAAAAAATAAAATTGCACTTTAAAAATTAACTAAAACTACTAGAACTTAAAATGTTTGATAATACAATTACATAAAAGGAGTGCAAATGAAAATATAAAATGCATCCCATGAAGTAGAAATAGTAGTGATGTGATATGTAAAAACCTGTAAAAAAATACAAACAATGTGAATAACTAAAAGATTTAGTATATAATAAAAATGTGAAATAATTAAACTTACAGTCTGGGATGCACTTTAAGGGAAAGGCTAGTCATCATTTTGCAGATCATACTGGTGATGCAATTGACTTGTTCTAGAGGAAGCATTGTCACGTTGCAACATTGAGACAAGTTGTTCGTTTATGATCTTCATTTCGTCCTCTAAGTGTGCATACTTTTGACCCAACATACTAACTTCTGTACGAAGTTGTTGATTTTTAGTCAACTAATTAGATTTTGAAGCGTCAGATGCAAAGGGTTGAGTGAGGGAAGAGACTCCTTGGCGGAAGTTACCAGCCAAGTCTGTCGTACCATACATTCGACCTCTACTCTTTCCTCCGACAGCTTCCTTCTAAGTTTGAAGCTTTGTTGTTGGATCAACTTGATGGACATCAGTACTAGAGTTTTGAGAACTATTTACTTGAAAGGTCCTCAAGTGCTCATGATAGTTTTCCTACATAGGTCATTAGCAGATGGAAATGTTACGAAATTAAAATAAAAATTTAAAAAAACTTAGAACAATAACTTACATAAGTTTCACGAGCACGAGTGTCAACCCAATCACCTTTCTTATTTATGTGGGTGACCATAAATAGTTCATAGGTTCAGGGGAGAACCATATTGGTGTTCCAAATATTGTTGTACAATTAGAAGCAATATATGTTGCAAATGTAAAATGAATTCAATGTAAGACAATGACGAGTACTTACCATGGACACTGCAATATCTGAATGTAATTTTCGACCTGTGGAGTGGAATGCTCCACCACGAGCTGAAGCCCTACTCACTTAATTCTAAGTTGATTTATATTTGAACTTTTGTGTATCCCAATAGTTCAGAAGCTCAATCCATGCCTGCTCGTCTATCCAAGTAGGTCGGATACCCTTTGCCCTACTTTGGCTTTGGTCAACATGTCACAAAGTCATTTTTTAACTTTATACTCATAGACGTTTTTAATCAGCCACTCTTCTTGAGGTGTCCAAGTGACTCTACTCTGTTAAAAAAAAGAAATTATTTTGTTTCGATTTTTCCATTTTGGTTTATTTGTATGCAATTGTAATTAAAAATTAAAAGTACCTTAAAGTCAGTCCACCATTTTAGTTTGTTCTCCTCAGTCATTGCATCATAATGATGATATGGTCCTCAAAATTGAGCCCAAATGCAATGTACAATGGCATCACTAGCAAAATGATTTGGCGTCCAACTACAATACAAATAAATCAAAATACACACATTATTGTAATATGAATAAAAAAAGATATATAGTTTTAGGATGACTTACCCTTTACCAAGCAGTCAGATGATGACTCTACCAGTAGGGTCATGTTGGACATCCTCAAGGGGGAGGTCATGCTCTGAGGCACTAGCGGTGCCATGATTAACATGGTTAGAGAGGCCTTGCACAGAGCCAGTAGTAGTCAGGACCGAGGGAGAAGATGTGGGGTGGACAATGGGATAAGGAGTGGCTTGCGCAAATGTACCAAGGGTAGGCTGCAGTGGACAACTCCAAGTCTGGTGGTGTGGTGTAGGGACACTGTGATGGTAAGCCGGAACAGAGAATGATGGCCCTAGTGGTATTGGAACACTAGGACGGTGTGAAGATGATGAAATATGTGTGTGTTGAGGTGATATAGTAGGGTGTGGATAAGCATACCAAAATAGTCCATGCCCAAAGGAGGAGGGGGTGGAGGAAGACGGGCTAGATGGTGGCGAGGAATGGGATGAAATATAAGGACTACCAACATCAAATACTAGTAAAATACCAGAATAAGGGATGCTTCATATCTATAACTAGTTGGTTATGCATCTATGTAGAAACTCCACATCTCGGATGGCCACGCCTAATAATGGAACCATCCCTCCCTCTAGTCCTAACCATTTTTCCTGAAAAATTATTTGTTCGTAATATTAGTATAATTATCTAATGATGATATGTTTATTTATAGTTTATTAAAACTAATATACGGTAATCATCATTGTTATTAAACTCTGAATCGTCATTGTCTATGTGATGTTCCGAATAATCTTCATTTAAGAGGTCAACATCTTCATCATTGTCGTCAACTACTTCGACATTAAATGTGTTAGCTAAACATTGTAAATGTTCAATTCTTGTAACTGGTAACACATTAGACGTCTCATAAGCTTGATATGCCAATTCATCGTTGATGTTGTCAACTTGCACATGTCCTCGGGGTTTTGTTTTAATTGGAACACACCATCCACGAAGTATTTTACATTGGGTAAGTGACATAATAAACTTTACCTTCTATGGAAGAATGAATGGATCCATATCTTCCACTTAACTTGATTTCAACTAGATTATATTGAATCTAGTCCCAACATTAATTGTAAGATCAAATCATTCACAGTAGAATAGCGGGATCTTCTTATTGAGAGAAACATACTTCAATTCCTATATATAATGAATTGAACCGTAAAAGTCGTCTTCTCCTTCTCCAGTTACATCTTTAACATATAACCCCTTATTTGTTGTTTTCTTACCATATGCCCATTGTTGAAGATGGTTGCTGCCCCTTCAAGATTGTGTTTGATGAAGACTTATATGTACATTTCATTTGTATTTTGTTTTGCTTTAAGTGTGTCTTAGGTAGTGCTTAGAGGTTGTCTAAGAGTGGGCTTTTTGCTGAGTATCTCACCTTATAACCACTGGCCATGTGATAAGAACAAGCATAAGTTTTCTTAAACTGTTTTTCACATGTTTTACAAAAAACCCGTTTACGGGATAAAAATAAATCTGTTCTTTTCTAAATAAACATATTCTTTTTTACACTGATGCCTTGGCTAAGTCTTGTAAAAATTAGATTTTGTGCATCAGGTATTTTGACTAAGTCTTCTTCTTTTCAAAACGATTGAGTTTTAAATAGTTAAACTTTTTCTGTTTTCGTTTTGAAAAATAAATCTGTTCATTTGTAAATGAATAGATTCTTTTTGTCTCTGGTGCCATGTCAAGCTTAAACGTTTTTCAGTTTTATCTCAGCACCAGAATGGTTGACTAAGTCTCCTCACTTAACAAATTCTCTAACTGCTTTTGAAAATAAATCTGTTCATTTTATTTTCAATCTGTTCATTTTATAACAGCTTTAACTGTTTTTCAAAAATCTGTTATAAGTTGGTTTTCTATAAAATGCAAACTTGTTTCTGAGTTTATCACTGATTCATACATTTGCAAAAACAAGTTTTGACAATAGAGAGTTAAGTGTTTACAAAAGATTAGCATTTGTTCTTCAAAGATTTCAAAAATCACAAAGTGCTTGTTCTTGGTTTGGTTCCAAAAGCTTGGTGTGAGGTGCTGCTACTGTTCTAGCAATCTTGCCTACTGGTTTAAGGCAGATCTTTGTATCCTCAATCAAGTGTAGTCGTTTCACTTCTCATTTCTTGTAATAGTTTGGTTGAACACTCTTCTTGATAGGTTTTCTTGGAGAGTGTGTGTGTGAGCTGAAATAGGTTTTTTCAGCAAGAGTACCTAAGTTCTTGTAGGTTTCAAGAACAGTGGGAATTGTACTTGGTTGTACTGTGTTTTAGTGATTTCCACCTGGTTTTGGTGAAGACTGGATGTAGCTCAGTTGAGTGAACCAGTATAACTGCTTGTGTTCATTCTCTCTCACTCTCTGCAATTTCGTTTCTGCATAATTGATAAAACAGCAAAGAAATAAATCTGTTCAATTGAAAATAAATCTGTTCTTTCTGTGCACTGTGCATACTGTTCTTAATTTCTGAAAAAGTTGTTTGAATCTGATAAGAACATATAAAATCTGCTAAAAGCCACTGGAACAGATTGGCTGTGATAGATTGCTCAAGAAATTGTTAAAGCTATTAATTGGACCTTAAACAATTGCTTAAAGTTGAAGCTTGCTGTTCTGTGATTCATTGTTCTTAATTTCTGGAAAACTGTCTGGTTTCAATAAGAACACTGATAATCTATTAAAGGCTAATAAAACAGGTTGTGTGTAATAGATTGTCTCACTAATTGTCAAGCCCTTAACTGAACCTAAATCACACGAATTGGAATTAAGGTTTGTTGTTTTGTGTTACACTGTTTTTCAATCTGATATCTGTGTGTGTGTGCATCTGGAAATTCTATCTGCATAATCTTGTGATTAACCTTGCCGAATTAAAAGCTTTTCAAACAAAAACAGTGCTGAAATAAATCTGTTCATTTTCACATAAATCGATTTATTTTCTGTAAAACTGTGTTAAACACTGTTTCTGCGAGAAAGTTTTAAAAGGTCAATTCACCCCCCTCTTGAACTTTGGCACTATTAAACCCAACACCCATGCCTTTGTATGAAACTTATATCCATTAACAAAGTACATGTTCCATGATGTTGTCTTTGAATTAGGTCCCGAGAAAGTCCCTTCAAGTTTGGGTTGATTACATTCCTTTCATCATGAACATGTGTTGTAGTGATAAGAAAACATTACATTTATTTATGAAATTACGATTAAATAAGAAGCACTTATGGGTTTAGGTTACACTTATGTAGCTCTTGAACCATTCGGAAAAATTAGCATGTATGACTATCGAAGCGTCTTCGTCATTGATTGAGTGCACTTGTAAAAACAATCTTTGAATATTAATAATTTAATTCAAATTATGTACAGTTAAACTTACTCAAGAAATGGTTTGACCTCATCGCAATTGTTGAGGACATGAACATGGGTAGAATGGTGTTCTTTATCATTGAACTAATAGTCTTTGCTAAAACTACTTGGGCATCCACCTTTATTCAAAACCAACAATGTGTATGGGTCTTCCTCATTTGTAAATGTTCAAGGGTCATTTCTCAAACTTCTATTTGACAACAAGCTGACACGTTTGAAATAATTAGAGCAAAAATATGTTATCTCTCGATGTAAGTAGAATGCACATATTGATCCTTTTACTCGTGCCAAATTACCACTAATATCTTTGCATCTCCCATCATCCTAAAGCAAAGCAGTAATTATTATAAGTTACACACCTTCTTAAACATTAAAATAATTAACACAATGCTTACCTTTCAAATGGATAGATCCAACGATACTAAACAGGACCACCAACTATTGCTTCCATAGGAAGATGAATGACAAGGTGTTCCATTGAATCAAAGAAAGCTTGGGGAAATATTCGTTCTAACTTATATAACATGATTGGTATGTTTTCTTTCATTCTGACAAGATCATTCATTCTCAATGTACTAGAACATAAGTCTTTAAAGAATTGACTTAAGTCAGCAAGGGAACTCCACACAAATTCTAGCAATGATCGAAAACATATTAGGAGTAAACACTCCATGAAAATGTGACAGTCATGACTTTTCATGCCATGCATACTTCCCTTGTCTTGGTTTGCACACCTTGCAACGTTAGAGGAATAACCATCTGGCATCTTCAACTCACTGATCCATTTGTAAATTAACTTAGCATCTTTCTTTCAAAATGTGTAGTTGGCCTTTGGTTTTGATAACTTTAGATTTTGTAATTGAACCAACTCCAAGTCTCCACAGACACACAATTCAACAACATCCATTCTCGCCTTTTGATTGTCCTTCTTTTTGTTCTTAACGTCCATTACAATGTTGAAGACATTTTCAAAAAAGCTTTTTTCTATGTGTATAAATAATATCAAGGTTGTGCCTTAACAAATTGTCCTTCCAATATGGCAGATCCCAAAATATTGCCCTTTTGTTCCAATTATGATATTGTCCATACCCATACAAATATTCAAAGGGACCATCTGTCACTTTTGGGAAGTCATGAACAATCTTCCATAATTCATTTCCATTTAAGACATAAGGTGGGTCATCCATTTCAAATCTCTTTTAAGGAATCTCATCTAACTTCTCCTGAAAGGATGATTGGTTGGAAACAATCGTCGATGACAGTCAAACCAAGAACTTTTACCTCCATGCTTTAGGGTGAATGCTTTTGTGTCCTCCACACAATAAGGAAAGGCTAATTTCCCTTAAGTCCCCCATCCATACAACATCACATATACTAGAAAATCATTAAGTATCCATATCAAACACGCTCGCATGACAAAATTTTCTTTTGTTGATATGTCATAAGTGAAAACATTCTCACTCTACAATTTTTAGAGCTCATAAGTGGTTGCAAGTATAGATCTATTTCTTTTGTTGGGTTAGCAGGATCAGGTATGAGACAACTTAGAAACATGCACGACTTCGTCATACACATTTCAGGGGTAGGTTATAAGGAGTGACAAATATCGGCCAATAAGAATATAGGGATGTTGAAGATTGGATATAAGGAGTGAATCCATTAGAACATAATCCCAATCTTACATTACAGGGTTCAGCTACAAATTCGGAATATACACTATCAAAGTGTTTCCAAGCTTTCCCATCAGATGGAAGTCACAATACATCATCATTAGTTTTGTTTTCAAAATGCCATCACATTTAGCTTGCTGACTCCATTGACGTATATAGTCTTTGTAATCGTGGTATGATAGGCAAATAAAACACTTTTTATCGGCACTCTTTTGTATGTTTCGTTCTGACCCTTTGGTGGCAAGTACCTGGGAAGACCACAAAATTTGCACTCATTTAGTTTGATGTCGTCCTTGTAATACAACATGCTTCCAGTCTCACAACAATCAACTCTGACAGCCTTCAAGCCGAGAGTATAGACAAATTTTTTTGCTTCCTAATAAGTCTTGGGTATGCAATTCTTTGTTGGAGCTACATCAAGTAACATTTCAATGAAATAATCTAAACACTTTTCAGTTGTGTGCCAAAAACCTTATGGATATTGAAAATTTAGACTGAGTTGCTCCATCATAAATGGGTTGATGAGAAGATGCTAACATATCATAAAACTTTTGTGCTTCAGCTTTAGGTTGTTCTTCTACATCCTCGATAACATTGACATAACAATTTCTTATATCACTTTCTTGCATGTATGCATTGTTCACCATTTCGGCTAATAACCCAAATTCATCATCACACCTGATGTTTTCATAACTGGTGGATGTAATGTTTAAGTTAACCTCATTTTCCCCTGCTTTTTCGTGATAAACCCATACCCTGTAATTGGGTTGAAAGCCATATTGAAGCAGATGACTCCTAACATGAGAAGGTTTGAGAATTTTCTCACAACAAGATTTCACACCCGAATACCTTACCCCTCCATCTGGTATGTATGAAACTTGATTCATTGCCTTAGAAACAAAATCATGAACGCCATCTATGAAGGGTTGTCTCAATCTTCTTGAAGAATCAAGCAATTCATACATCCAATCTCGATCCATTGTTCTGCATGTTGATGATGAAATTATCAACGCTTAATAGTATACTTATACCCTACAAACGATCTAATACATGAGTCATGTGGATATCAGTGTCCAATGTGTTGAACCAAGTGGTGTTCAAGCTTTGAAGAATCCAAACCCTTTGAAGGCTGTTGAAGGCTTGGTTGTGCTTGCTGTTGCTGAGCTGTCTTAGTTAGGATCTGGGGTAGTTTAAGTTTCGTAATCCACTCTTGATTGAACCCAAAGCATAGGCATTCTCAATCTTTTAAAAGAAAAGTGTTTTTCAAACTAAGTGAAAAACAACCGATTGTTTTGTCGAAACAACCGATTGTTTTGTCGAAACAACCGATTGTTTTGTCGAAACAACCGATTGTTTTATACTTAGGTGTTTTGAGAAAAGATTGAAAACTGTTTTTCAAATGGTTGAGCTGTTAAAACCAAAACAACCAATTGATTCGAGGAAACAACCGATTGTTTGTTTTGGTACCATAATAGAAAAATGGTTTTTGTTTTGACTGAGCTTTAAATGATTATAATTGTTTACGCTCCAGTCTTTAATGCTTTGACCAATCTTTAAATGCAATAAATAAGTTTGTTAAGATTTGATAACAAACATCTTTGAATAAATTCTGAAAAACAGATTTGGGAAATAACAATCTTTTTAGAACAACAAGATTCTGGTTTTCAAAAAGTTGAGATTGCTTAGATATTGAGATTGATCAAAGAGTGTGAGATAGGATTTCTGCTTGTATTGATTTCAGATTTACTTCTGTAACAAGTGTAATCCTTGTATCTATTGAACAAGTTTCTTTTGTGTTGGTGTGTTGGCCAAGAGAAGTGTGTGTCTTGAGGGGATCAAGGTCACTTTCTTGGTTGTGTTGTAAGTGGTCTAGGTTTGATTGCTTAGTGGAATTCCTCAGTGGTTTTTTAGAAGACTGGATGTAGCTCTGGGTTTAGAGTGAACCAGTATAAACATCTGTGTGCATTCTCTCTATCCTTATCTCTTTAAATTCAGTTTTGTTTTTTTGTAAACTGGTATAAACAACCGATTGTTTCTGCGAAACAACCGATTGTTTTTCTGGTGCTGTTGTTTTTGCTTATTGATTTGGCAAATTGGATTCCTTATCAATTGTTTCTTGAGATAATTTCATTCTTGACTTAAAAGTTTTCGAAATCCCTCTTTAAACCATTCACCCCCCCCCCCCCCCCCTCCAGTTTAAAGCCATCCATTCTAACAATTGGCATCAAGAGCTTGAAAGTTATTCAAGTTGATCCTAAAACTGTTTTTAAATGGCTGATAGACTACCTTTTGGGGAAGGTGCTTCAATCAACAGACCACCTCTGTTTTGTGGTTTGAACTACCAATTTTGGAAAGTAAGAATGAAAATCTTTATGGAATCACTTGACAAAGGAATTTGGGATGCAATTAAAAATGGTCCTTTTGTCCCAAAGTTTGAAAAAGATGGATCTTTCATTGAAAAGCCTTGGTCTCAATGGACTGATTAAAAAATCAAGAAGGCCAAATTCGATTGCATTGCCAAAAATATAATAACCTCTGCTTTAAATTCTGATGAGTTTTTCAGGGTCTCTCAATGCAAATCATCAAAAGAAATGTGGGACACCCTGGAAGTAACTCATGAAGGTACAAATGAGGTAAAGAGAGCTAGGAAGCATACTCTAATCCAAGAGTATGAGATGTTCAGAATGCTCAAAAGTGAAACAATTGTTGAGGTGTAGAACAGATTCACGCACATCATCAATCATCTCATGAGCCTTGACAAGACCTTTGAAAGGAAGAGCTAAACATCAAGATCTTCAAATGTCTTGATAGAGCATGGCAACCCAAGTTAACTTCTATTTTCGAATCTAAAGATCTAACATCCTTGAGTATGGCTTCTTTGTTTGGAAAGCTTAGGGAACATGAGTTAGAGATGAATCAACTCAATGTTCAAGAAAGCAAAGATAAGCACGTAAGGAGCATAGCCTCAAAAGCTTCCAAGCACAAAGAAAAACAAGAATCCAGTGATGATAGTGATGAGGAAAACCTTAGCTTGCCGTCAAGAAAGTTCAGCAAATTCTTGAAAAGGAACCGCAACAAGGACAACAACAAAGATTAGTATGGAAACAAGAAATCAAATTATTTTAATTCCAATAACTATACTTGTTTTGGCTGTGGTGAACAAGGTCATATAAAGGCAGATTGTCCAAACAAGAGCAAGGAGAAAAAGCCTAGCTACAAGGAAAAGAAAGGCAAGACAAAGAGAGTCTACATAGCTTGGGATGAAAATGAGGTATCATCATCAAGTGAAGATGAGAAAGCTAACATCAGATTGATAGCTGAAGAAGATGATGAATCTTGTAGCTCAAGTGAGGTAAGTTCATGTGCTTCTTTAAATGAACAAAATTATAGTGAATTGCTTGAAGCTTTTCAAGAAACTCATGATGAAGCTAATCGATTGGTTCTTTCAAACAACCGATTGAAAGAACTTAACAGCTGGCTGGAAAAGAGAGTGAAATCACTTGAAGATGAGATAGAAAAATCTAAAAATGATTTCAAAAATCTGGAAAATCATTTCAAAAATTCTTCTTGCAAGTGTGACACTCTCATTTGCGAAAATTGTGAAAATATTGAGAAAAAGGTTCATTATCTTGTTGACACTGTGGACAAGCTTTCAAAAGGGAAATCTAACTTTGAGAATGTCTTGGCATCTCAAAGATGTGTTTTTGGAAAGGCTGGTCTAGGTTTCAATCCATAAAACCGACAAGATAAGTTTTCAAAAAAAAATTAAGAAAGTCAGGAAAACAACCGATTGTTAAATCGAAACAACCGGTTGTTACATGCTTTTATTGCATGAAGAAGGGCCATTCGGTTATATTCTGCAAAATAAGAAAATTCTCTGTTCCTGGAGGCTACATGAAATGGATTCCTAAAGGATGTGAGGTTCCAAATGAGAAAAAGAAATCAATTGGACCCACATTTGTGAAGAGACCAAATCTTGTTGCTTCAACTCATGCTTGTGCAGGAATTCTAAAGAAGTGTGAAGGACTAAGTCATCTGATCAAGTTTTTGGAAGAAAAAGACCAACATTGAAGCTAAATCAATGCTCTGCATCTATCCAAAGGCCCTCAACAGTTAAAAGAGGCTTCTTGATCACAAAGCACATGGCTCATTGAAAGAACAATATAAAGGATAAGACCTTCCTTTCTCTATTCTTAATTTCTGTTTTAAAGTTCTTTCTCATGTTTAAATATATTCTTTAAAATGATTAACTTCATCTGCTTTGAACTCTTTCTGCTCATGGTTAAAATTCAAAATCAGTTTTAACTGCTGCAGAAAAACAATCGATTGTTTTGAGCCTGACAGCATTGTAAAGAAATCAATTTAATTTCTAGTTTGAATTTCTATCCATTGCAGATCAATTTAAAGAGAGAATCCTTGGTCAATGAACCTATGTTGAAAGTTGATCACGTTCTGAGAGAAGATACAACAATCATAAAGGAATATATTCCAAAATCTTGGAAATTCAAAAGCCTTAATGACTAGTCAAAGATCACATGTAAAGACCATGTGATTTTCAGCTTTTTCTGACGTTTTCTGTGCAGGGCAGGGTCAAGTCCTCTCTCTCTGAAAATCTGGTACCCACTCATGTCATTGAATGCTTTTTAATTCTATTACTGCTATAAAATCTGTTGCAGCTGATCTCTTCCACAAGAACAACCAATTGCAACATCTCTTGCAAAATCTGTGAGTGAGCTTTTCTCTGTTTTCTTCTCTGCCATCATGGACTCAACTCCTCCCACCTCAAAGAGAGTCAAAACCAGAGTCGTAAGGTCTGAAGGAAGGCTAGAAGGATGGTTTTCTGGAGACAATGATCTAATTGAGAGATATAGGTTTGAAACAAGCACCAAAGTGATAAACAACCCCAAGGTTGTGTTCTTTGATTGGCTGAAAAGCCAAAAGCTGGACAATGTAAGGACGTTGCTCAAAGATCAATCTCTCAGAAAGTTCCTGGAGATGAAGGGAAACATCTACCCAGATTTAATAAGGGTGTTCTACACAAATCTCAAGTTTGAGGGAAACAACCTAGTTTCTCATGTAAAAGGTGTAGATATGGAGATAACCCATGAGGTATGGGCTGCTGCTGTTGGTCTAAAGTACTCAGGCCTCAGGATTAACAAGGGAAACCTTGGAGTAGTGGAGGATTTCAACAAAATCCAATACTACAAGAGTTGCTTGAAGAACCAACATGCTCAAGTTAGGACTTGCTCGGTTGGAGGCCTAAAGCTTGATGAAAGGTTGTTAGCCCTCATTGTGACTTGGACTCTAACACCAAGGGGGAGCAATCATTCTATTCTTACTGAGGAGGATCTGGTGTACATCTTCTGCATCATGAAGAAGATCAAAATCAATTAGATCCACATCATCAACGAGCACATGCAAAAGGCAATGAGGTTAAGTGACTATCACTATCCATATGCTGTTTTGGTATATAAATTTCTACTCTATTTTGAAGTGAACCTAGAGGATGAAACATCTGAGTTGGTCAAGTCAACTCAAGAGTTGAACAATGGATCACTCAACAAAATGGGTTTTACCAAAGTAGGTGGCAAATGGATTAGCAAAGATGGTGATTTTGGTGCCTCATCTAGTGTTGTTGTTGATCATGAACAAGATGAACCTGCTGTTATGGATTTTCAACATGAAGATCTACCTGAAGCACATCAAGATGCTGGACCTAGTGTTGGTGCTGGGAATCAAGAAGAAAGGATGCAAACCATGTCTCCTTTTGAGAGACTCATGATGAATAGGCTTGATAGCTTTGAGGAGAATCAAAGGAATCTCCATGATCTTTGTGTCAGCAACTTCAAGAGGACTGATAACAGGTTTGACATCATGGATGCACGCTTCATGACTCTAGATGAACAGATCGAGGCTATACAGAATCAAATCTTTAATCTTCAATATGTTGATGATGATGAATGAAGAAAAACAATCGGTTGATGTATCGAAACAACCAATTGTTTTTTTGGTGGATGTATCAGTTTTTCTATTTTTGCTGCTTTTGCTGTTTAATTCTGATGTATTCAAAACAATTATCTTGTGTTATCTCTTCTCTTTGTCTATTTGTGAAGACAAATAGGGGGAGATATATGTTGTGTTTGCTGTGTTTGATTTCAGTTTTTTTTTTCTGCAAAACAGTTTGGATGAGTGAAACCTTATAGGTTTTTGCTCCTATATTTGTTTGCTGATTACTCTGATTTAATGCTCTGAATTTCTATATTTGTTTCTGTGCTAACCAAATATCAGAAGTTCTATGCTTTGCTTAAAACTGTGCTTTGCAGGAACTGCTTCAGATTCAATCAGGAACAACACAAGCATCAGGGATTTGTCTTCATCAAATAGGGGGAGATTGTTGAACCAAGTGGTGTTCAAGCTTTGAAGAATCCAAACCCTTTGAAGGCTGTTGAAGGCTTGGTTGTGCTTGTTGTTGCTGAGCTGTCTTAGTTAGGATCTGGGGTAGTTTAAGTTTTGTAATTCACTCTTGATTGAATCCAAAGAATAGGCATTCTCAATCTTTTAAAAGAAAAGTGTTTTTCAAACTAAGTGAAAAACAACCGATTGTTTTGTCGAAACAACCGATTGTTTTATACTTGGGTGTTTTGAGAAAAGATTGAAAATTGTTTTTCAAATGGTTGAGCTGTTAAAACCAAAACAACCAATTGATTCGAGGAAACAACCGATTGTTTGTTTTGGTACCACAACAGAAAAATGGTTTTTGTTTTGACTGAGCTTTAAATGATTATAACTGTTTACGCTCTAGTCTTTAATACTTTGACCAATCTTTAAATGCAATAAATAAGTTTGTTAAGATTTGATAACAAACATCTTTGAATAAATTCGAAAAAACATATTTGAGAAATAACAATCTTTTTAGAACAATAAAATTCTGATTTTCAAAGAGTTGAGATTGCTTAGAGATTGAGATTGATCAAAGAGTGTGAGATAGGATTTCTGCTTGTATTGATTTCAGATTTACTTTTGTTTTATACTTCTGTAACAAGTGTACTCATACTCATAATTCTTCAATTGATGTGAGCACTACAAGTTAAACACAAATATTATAATATAGCAATTTATATACTGAAATTGAATGGTAGTAAAACAAATGACTTACATTTTGTGAAATGTATTGTAGCTTCTTTCTAGAAACATGTGGTGCCCCTACAAACTCAAACAAGCTTCCATAGTTTTATAAATAATTTCATACATTACTATTGTATTAATTATGGAATCATATAACATGTTGGGGAGGACGAGTTATAATGCTTAGATTTGAGTCCCTAGTGGGATCAAATGAAGATATCTTTTTTATTATTTTTTGCTCCAATTTATCATAACCCCGAGAGACAATTTATGGGGGTGAACATTCTTCTCTTAATGTCTTGTACAACTTTCCTCTTATCCTATTATATACATTAATTAAATAATTACATTGCAAGATAATTAAATACTTAACAAACATATTGATGCAATGGTGCCTTGAGTTTGGTCATGGATGCAATGGAGGCACAAAAGAGACTTGTAGAGTTGTGGAGGAAGCACCAAAATGATATGGGTTTTGGAGAGTGAAGGGGTGATTTTCTAGGTGCTAGGGTTAAGTAAGAGGTTAGGCCAACTTCCTTGAGTTCTAGAATGCAAGAGAGCATCATAGAGAATATATCATTCCAGTCTAAACATTTACAAAAAAAAAAAGCCTCTTATTTATAGGCTTAGGAGACTCCTAAGATTACTATTTGAGTTCTAAAATCCTCTCCATTCTTAGCATGTCATGTGTAAATCCTAAGTGCAAGAAACTCTCCATTCATGAGTTGACACATGGCACAAGAGGATTGGAGAGTCCTAAATAAGACTCCTAGGTTGGACTCTTGATAAGAGCTTGAAGAGTCATTTCATGAAAAGAAAAGGCGCCTAAAAGGATGTCTTGTTTGGAGAGAAAAATATTTCTATACTAAAGTTGGCTCATAAATACAAAGTCATAAAATACTATTCTACTATTTACATATTCATACAAAACTAAGGCAAATATTTTCTTCAGTATTTTTTAAGGTTGATCGTCTCCTCTTACCTCTGAAATATGGTATCTTTAGCAAGAATGGTCTTCCATCACATAAGATATCAATTTTGTCATGTCTCCTCATCGAGGAACTGATACTGCTCACAAGGGTTTTTGTCACTCAACGCACCATAAAACCCTTCATTAGTTCCAACATATAAAGTATTGTTTGGAATTCCTATGTGACATGTACAATAAATATCAATTATATATGCTAAATATCAATTATGTATGTTTATAATAAATTGATTATGTTAAGATTTTGTACAATCATACTCTTCCAAATATTGTTCTTCACCGTGTCTAGAACATGATCCCAGTCAATAATAAGAATATTAACCTTGCTTTGACCAAGAAATGCCACATAACTGATAAATTTCATGTTATGCTCTCCCAAAGCTTCACTCGTCTACATATCAAATTGGATTGACAATCAACTTGTTCAAATGATGCAAGTGAATGTGAATTATTCTTCTATGTTATAATTTGGAATCATCATTTTTTTTTTGTGATCAGACATTCAAAATTCATGCAAGAAGTTCGATATCTAGCATGTATACGTTGTTAACTCGCTTACCAACCATAAAAACTTCATCAATTTTAGATTCTCATATTAAGCACATTTTTGTTTCAAAAGTGACTTTGTGACCTTTATCACACAACTGAATAATGCTCAACAAATTTATTTCAACCCCTCAACATAAAGTACATTATGAATGATAATAGAAGCATAATCTCCTATATCACCACAACCAAGGATCCTCCCTTTATTATTATCACCATAAGTGCTATATCCCTCAACTTTCAACACTAGATTTCTGAGCTTTGAAGCATCACGAGTCATATTCCTTGAACAGCCACTATTAAGATACTATCATTGTTTCTTGATATCAAGTGCACCTATAAAACAAATTGTGCGGTAGGATATGGTACCCTTATTAACAAGGGTCCAATAGTGCTAATTTCCTTTTTGACAGTTTTAGCGTCCATTTCAACTTGCCATAAGGGAAAGATATGAAACTCAAATTTTCAAAATTCATGTTAAATGAGATGAAAATTAGAGTGTTTTATAGAACACACTCTGTCAGTTTTAACGGATTAACACAATGTTTTAATTTGTTGGTTTCACTCATTAGTGAAAAGAATGGATTAATTCATGCTTTTAATATGTTAAAATAGACTGATCAAATTTACTTGAAAGTATAGAACAATTTTAATCTATTAAAAATTTGTTTTGACATATTGAAATTGTTCTTTAGAATTACTCTAGGTTTTTAAGTAATTTTAACAAATTGATTCGATAAAAAAATCTATTAAAATATCCACTAGAGTCGTATTGAACTTCAATAATGAAAAATCAATGGATTAAAATATTTTTCAATTAGGTAAAATTATCTTCTCACCAAGATACGTTCTAAAGAATATTTTAAAACAACTTTCTTTTAAATGAATAAAATAAAACAACTTATAAAGAAAAACAAAAACCTAAAACTCACACATTCATACACCTAAATCTTCAAATTCCTTTTGTAAAACTCTTGATCAAATTAATACATCAACAAAAGCTTCAACACTTATTAAAAAAACATTTAAATAACGAAACAATTAAAAATAATATTAATTTAAATTCAATGAATTTGAATGTCCTAAATATTTGAAAATTTTGCATCCAAACGCTCTTATCGTCGACAAAATTGTTATTTTGTGTCAGCAATTTGTTTACATATTTTTAGAATGTTGATTGGGATCATTTTTACCCAATATTAATATTAACTAGGATAATTTGATATTTAAATAGTTTTACACATTTTGTGGTAATTAAAATACTCTATAAAAAAAATTCAATAAATGTTAATGGACTTATCCAAACAAAACTTTTTTAAATGATATCAAATCAAATTAATGTATTTGAATGTCCTAAAAAAATGAAAAAATTCTTATCCAAATGAATAGAAATATTTTAAAATGTTCAATTAAGTCCTACATTGCATATAAATTATTAGCTAAGACATTATCTTATTGATCATATTTTTTTTAATAAATCCTAAGCATATAAATTATTAGCAAAGACATCATCATCTTATTCATCATTTTTTTTATTATCCTTTCACTTACTTTATGGTTCACTTTTTCATGTTATCCATCTTTATATAAAGTTCATCATTTAAAATTTAAATATTCACAACATCAAATGTAAACATTAACATATCTTTTTAAAATATCATAAGAGATTAAATGTATTCCTAAAAAAGTATACTCATTATTAATGTAAGCTAATAACTTGATTCAGATAGAAGATTGGTCTCCTCAATCAAATAATGCAATTTATAAAGCACTAAGGGTTGAATTTCAACCCAAAGTCTTTTTTTATCAAAGAATTCAATAGCAAATTCATAATTTCAATATCAGCAACAAGGGGAGTTGTTTGTGGTTTTCAAAGTTAAAAATAAGGAATTCAAAATTTAGAAAGAAAACAAAAACAATTTCTAGCTCTTCTACAATTGATTCAATCATTAGTTAACAAAATTTTAAAAATCCTAAAGTTTTTCACAAATTCTAATTAACAAATCAAAAAATTAACTAATTATTGAAAATCACATATAAAGATTAAGCAACTTATATGAATTCTACTGTCTTTTTATTGGAATTAAGCAAACCTTCAATCTAATTTAGAATTAAGAAAACTAAATTATGGAACATTTGTTAATAAAAAAGTATGAATTGAATCAAGCAAACAATTAATTTACAAATCTCAAAACGAACGTTTTAAGAAATCGAGGAAAATAGAATTTGCAAAAAGAAATGTTAGAATTACTAATTTTAGCATTTAATAGTTATACGATCAAATAAATATCACAAATTTTTTACTGTATACAACTTTAAGATTTGTTATAAAAAGTTTAATTTTAACTTTGGTGATGATGATTTTACAAGTATTTATTTATAATGTAAGATTAAATTGAAAATTCAAACTTACTTTCAAAAATCAAAATGATAGTAAATGGTTAAGTTCAAGGGTTAAATTGACAATAAGTGTTGTGTCGTTGTCATAATTCTTGCAAAAGTAAGAAAAAAAAAACACTTTATACTCTCACAACGTTATCTTTAATCGACCTCTTTCAACAGAACGACAAAATTGAGTAACTTTTTTATATTTAGGAACTTTTTAATAGTTATGTTGCTTTCAAGGATTGAAATGACATTGTCACATATTTTTAGGAACGACGGTAATCTTTTACCCATTTCTTGTATTATGATTAATATCAACTTAAATATATTTGTAGTCCTTCACCATCAAACAATTACTTTTTTTATACTACTTTTAAAACAATTAATCCTCCAAAACTTTATTTTTTTTAATTGTCAAATGTAACAACGTTAAAAAAAAAAAGACAAAGCCGTGAAATCCCCCACCCATTGTGTCTTTTTATTTATTTTTTTCTTCTCTTCCAATCTTTCCAACTCTCTCCTTATTATCTTTAATTTATCTCTCACACCTCATCTATTTCAAAATCTGATCACACTCTACATTAGCTGAGGAGTCAAACTACATTTTTATCCGATCAGATTTTCATACAGAGTAAGTTTATTTTCACTCTAAAGTTCCTTTATTATCTTTTTTTTTTCTTTGTGATTTAGTCATCAATCTTAGGGGCCAGTTGAGAAAAGTGTTTCTCTCAATTTGATTAAGCTCGTATTAAAATTTGGTAATGTTTGGATAACTTGCTTTAGATCCCTAGATTTTAGAGTGGTTCCCCTTGCTTGAATCATAATTTCTCGAGATAAGAAATTGAAGGTCAAGGAAGCTAACTTTAGCTTTCAATAGTATCGTAGACTAGAAGATCTGAATGTGGAGGGGACGTGGTCCCAAGTTTTAATTTCTCTTGCAGGGATGTTAGTTGATAAAATTGTTTGATTTTATGTTGTGTGAACATGTATAAATATTATCTTTTGATAGTTTGAAAGTTTATTTTTTTTTTTATGTTGGAAAAGTTTTTTAATGATATGAATTTTTAAATGTTGTGTCATTGAATGATATGTATAATAGATGAATGATGAAAATGGTATGAAATTGATGTCATACATTTGGGATAATGTATGAGTTGTTGTTTGATGACATTAAGTACGAAAAGCCTATAATTAACAGAGATCCTTTAGCTTCAATGATGATCTAAGTCAAAATTAATCTTTGATATAGACTAAGATATCAAGTGACAAGAAGCTGAAAGGGAGTTCATACGCACCGGGTCTTGCTATAGACACTCGGTATTGGATGTTTGAACTTACCCTGATCGTTTCTATTAGATTCGCTGATAATCTTTGGATCAGGTGTTAGTTTTTGGTATGGACATACTCAATGAGTCTTTCAGAAGACGATGGATTCATGTGTAGTCAGTGGGATTAAAGTGAAATTCAATGATTGTGATTAAAAATAGATCCATGTGTGGTTTATATGAATGATGAAATTGGTATTGAAATTTTATATGACAACATTTAAAGAAATGTTTATAAATGATTAGTTTGATTAGTCCTTTTTGCATGAATTAAATGTGTTATGATTTTTTTCATTAACTTATCATTGTTTTTCTTGTTGTGTTATGAACTGCGATTACTATATTATATATATATATATATATATATATATACATGAGTAGATGATCATACAAATGTCAGAGGGTCTGGAGGGTTTTGAGATGTAGTTTTAAACCTTATATTGTCAATATTTATATTTGTATAAGTCAAAATCTTGTAAAAAGAAATATTTTGAAAAACTCTAATTTTATATAGAAATAAGTAGAACTTGTATTATAATAGTTGTATGTAGTTTCTGAAATATTACATTAAACATCAAACCAATTTCATTAGAGGAAATAAAAGATTATGGTCTCTTAGCCTAAATAGGAATTTGTATAAAATTAACTAGGGCAATTTTTATCCCATACTACATAGATTTCATTGCTTTTTAAAATATTATGAAACTGAAACAGTATTTATATGACACAATTTTTAATATATTAAAATGGGTCTGTATCAAGATAGCACGAGTTTAATTCAAAACGATTTTATTATTTTTTTCCATAAAATTATGTCATGGTAACAAATTTTTCCAATCTAATAATATTTTAGAAAACGACTCTATCTTAATAATAAGGAACAAAAATGGCTGAGTTTCATACAAAAACCTCACAAATAAAGTATAGTCACGGAAAACGTGATTTTTGCAATCGCTCATCACCCAACCAATTTTATTGCTTGAAGGAAGCAAAGGTCTTTTCTCATCAAGGTTAGGAATTTAATCAGAATTATGTAAATAAATCAAAAATTAAAATGTAACATGTCAAATGATACATAGCTTTTTCTTACAGTGGACGACTCATTAATCATTTCTTTGTTTGCTACACAAGCAACAATATTTAATGGATTGGGAAAAAAATAACCAACATCATTTTTGTAGTTTCTATATGTTATTTTTTAAATGACTAAAAAACAATTATATTTTTTATGAGTAGTTTCTCTAAGACCTAAAAAGTTATATGAAATTAGAGACTAGAAGTATATAGTTATATCATAACATGTAATAATTGATTGTAATAAGATCTTTCAGTGCAAATTTAAGGTACAATATTATTTTTAGTCCTAATTATAGAAATAGTAGAATGATAAAATTACACTGACCGAGTAAATTTTGAAAACATATTATTCAATAAAAAAATATTAAAAAATGTAAGATTTGACATCTGTAACATGATCTATCTTGCAAAAATTACCAATTTCAAATCTAACTCTATAATATTATATAAAAAGTCACAGAATCCTATATTAAAATGGTTACTTTTGTTCAACCATAACTACTTGATTGTAGGAGTGTAATAAATAAGTAGGACGCCCTCTGTACTAACGAAATCTTATAATACGTGAATCTGATTCTCGAAAAGATACTATAGAAGAAGACGTTCAATCTAGTCAACCGACGAGAAAGTCAACTATAAAAACAATTTTTATAGTTAAAAATTGTATTCTTAAAATATATTCGGGAAAAAATAATGAAATTGTAGGTTTCACGTTTGAAAGGGTTGAAGAGAAATAGAGGGTGGGGGCTGCGCAGCCAAGACATGATGAAGTGTCCATTTTGAAGTGGTCATTTTCCTTCGTCTTACTAACACGCTTCTCCATTTGTACTTTGTAGAACATGACCAACCACGTCGCTGGGAATAGCTGGGATCATTAATGATTTTGTTTAAATTGAGAAACTAGAGAATTGAAAAGGAAAAGGAAATTATTTAAAAATTAAGTCAAATGAGGGAAATTCAATATACTTCTTCTTCATATTTTAATGATTTGTTTTATTATAAAAAATATAACATTTAAAATAAAATTATAATACCAATAAATATTGCAAAAATATTTATTACATGAAATAGGATAGATTGAATTTTAAATTCATGATAATTTTTGTGAATTTTTATTATTTTTTTATTGAATACATAAATATTGTATATTTTTTAAGTCTACCGTTAGATTTTGTCATTAATTGAGATTATGAGTCTCTTTACTTCTTTGTGTGGAAAATAAAAAATAATTTAATTAAGTTTTATTTTCCTTATATTTTTAAATTTTGATTATTTTCATTTGAGTTTCTATTAAAAATTATCATTCTGGGGTTCAAATTAAGTATTTGTCGTCAATTGCCATGACATAATTGTTTAATTTTTATTCTAATATTTAATTTATAAAATAAGCCGATTTGTTAAAATATATAAATCAAATTATGTAATAAATTTTTGATAATTTTTTTGATTTATTTAACAATTTTTTAGTAATTTGTTAATTTATTTCAAAAATTATTTATTATTTTGATAACTATTTATTTTGTTATTTAACTATGTGATATATATTTTCAATATATTATTTTGTTTTATTTTATTGATGATAATTATAATTGTAAATATTTAACTAATGATTTAAGTACAAAAATTTGGATACTTTAAGTGTCGAGTTTCAAAGTTTCATATTGGGAAAATTTTCTCAAATTTTCTATGTTCTTCCATTGTCTCAAGGAGTCTTGGATCTTCTCAATCTCTATACTAATAAGTTCCTTACACTTACATCACTTTTCCATCTCAACTAAATCTTTTTGTTGGTTCATCAAATATCTTTTTCACTTCCACAATGACATCACCATCTGCATATAATCCAATATCATCAATGTAGTGTTATCAGGCCACAATGCCTTTACAAGTGTCTGAAAATCCAAGTGAGGATAACCAAGCTGAAGATAATGATGATGATAGTCCATTTGTGCCACCTTCTATCATATCTAGTGAACATGACTCATAAAGACAACCTAGAAGACAAAGAAGAAGATCACCATATGGCACAACGTCTCATATAACTTATTTAGTGTTAGGTGGAAAAAAAAGGGAAATCACAAGAAGGAAGGATCAAATTATGATTTAATAAATTTGAAAACACATATGTGCTATATTTGGATTGTAGGTATGTTTTTCTTCTTTAAGATGTGTATTTTTGTTATCTGAAAAAACCAATATTTTTTGGAAACCCAACCTCAGTACAACCCTGGAAAAGACCTCAAGATTCATGTTTCTAATATGTTTGTGATTTGAAGATGAAATGAAAAGCAACTGTGATTTGTTATGATTTAGTGAAAATAGAGAGAAACACTTACCTGTGAGTATATGAGAAGAAATTTCATGATGTATTGTCATTTATTTGTTTTGATTTGATCCAGGAAGTTGAGTGTGTCTGTATTTTTCTATATTTGAATTTGGAAGCATCATAGGTTTCTAATTTAATCTGTTGTATAGTGAATTAAGCTGTTTTGATATTTAGATTCAAATATATTCATTTACTTTGCTTGAGGGCAAACAAGATTCTAAGTTGGGGAGAGTTGATAAGTGTCTAATTTCAGTAATATTTCATATTAAAATATAGTCACTTATGAATATTAATTGCTAAAATAAATAAGAATAAAGAAAAGTTGTGTATCGAAATATGACTTCACTTCTAAAAAAAATGAAATTATCTCCACTCACGACTTCACTCAATTAGTAGGTGATAAGTAAATCAAAGTCGTTTTTAGTGAGTACAATTTCTATGAGTGAGAGTTTAACACCCAAAGTCATTTCACGCGTTCTTGACTTCTTTGTGAATTTCAAGTTTATGCTTTCCATATATGAAGTCGTACACATCCTTAATTTCTTTGTTAATTTTAAGTTTAAGGTTTAATGTATGAATTCAAACACACAAACTTACTCATTTATGTAAATTTTCTTGAATCTACTTATTATGGTAATCGTTTTACCAAATTGCACTATGAACGTGAAAAACATAAATTGTTACATGATCTATGTATGTCTTACTACTCACCAATCTTCATGTAACATATCTTTTAGTGAAAACTTCATTTATATGTCAAATGAAGATTGTTTTGGACCCTCAAAGTCTTTTTGTAGGATGAAAAAGAATATAGGTAAAGAAAAGAAAGAAAAGAAAATAGAAAAATTAGATGAAAAATATATTAAGAATAAATGTTTTAATTAAAAAAAATAATAAAGGAAATAAAAGATAACGTGTTCGATATTACGTTCCAACATAAAACGTAGTTTCATCTAGCTTCTAACAATGTGATAGTTATTTCATTGGTTGAGGTAGTTCGACCTGAGGTAGAAGTTGTTGCAACTTGATCATTCTTTATATAGAAACCAGGTTCTTTTGGCTCAGCCAATTCACTCTCACTCCCCAGCATTAGAACCACAGCAGACATTACAGGTCTATCCTCTGCATATTGTTGGACACATAAGAGACTCACATGGATGCAACGCAAAACCTCTGATAAAACACATGAGTCCTCAATGCTTGAGTCAACCATCTCTATAGCCGTACCCTCTTGCCATAGACTCCATGCCTGAACCATGGAATAAGAAAATTGATGTCACCAGTTTCCATGACACACCAAAATTGGAAAAACATCAAAAATGCTTTTTAATCCCAAAAGTACTATATTCTTCAAAACACCAATGTTTGAAGCAGATGAACAAATTGAGACATACTTACATGAGTTACAAGGTTAGGATATTGGTTTTCAAGATAGAAGCCTCTATTTCTCTTTCCACTTATAATCTCCAGCAGCAAAATACCAAAACTGAAAACATCAGATTTCATAGAAAAAAGACCATCTGCTGCATATTCTGGTGACATGTAGCCACTGCAACATATCAAAATAAAGACCAGTTAAACACAATGTGGCATAACAATCGCAACAGTTGATACTGGGGTATACTTACTATGTTCCTGCTACTCGCTTTGTGTTTCCTTCTGTCTGATCTCCTCCAAAAATTCTAGCAATGCCAAAATCTGATATTTTTGGATTCATCTGGTCATCCAGCAAAACATTACTTGCTTTGAGATCTCTATGAATTATCCTCAATCTAGAATCATGATGAAGATAAAGGAGACCTCGGGCAATTCCACAGATAATGTTGAAGCGCTTAGGCCAATCTAGCATTTTGCTTTTAGTATCATCTGTTTCATACGAACTAATATTATTCACCACATTTGCATTCTAAATCTCAAACTTTAGGTTTCATAACCTCCAAGAATAAGTAATCTTGAAATTTGTAATGTTCATACCAAATATCAACCAATCCAAACTACGGTTAGGCATGTATTCATAGACTAGCATTCTGTCCTGTTCCTGAACGCAACAACCGAGAAGCTTAACAAGATTTCGGTGCTGAAGTTTTGCTATCAGTTTTACTTCATTCTTGAACTCTGTCATTCCTTGTCCAGAGCTTCTTGAAAGCCTCTTCACAGCAATTTCTTGTCCACTTACTGTTTTTCCCTACATAATCAAATAAGTATGTAAAATGAGATATCTTTATTACAGTGACAATTTTTTAGGTATTTTTCCTAGAAACATAACAAAGATCAAATCACCTTGTATACTGGTCCAAAACCACCTTCTCCAATCTTGTTTTTTATTGAGAAGTTATTGGTGGCAGTGACTATTGTTGAAAGGTCTAGTGATGGGAGATCAAGATCATCTTCACTACCTTCTCTATTTTCATCATGTACAGTGTCTGAATACTCTGATAAATGGAACAAGAGATTCAGTTTACTCAAGGCATAATGAATATGATAGTTTACTCAATAATTTGCAGCATAGCATCTTTTCAATTTTTGTAGAGGTTGAACAAATCAATGGTCGAAGTTCCCTTTTGCAGTTCATTTTGCACTACTAAAAAACAGCATACAATTTTTCATACATTGTTCATACCTTTTACTTTGGCAAGAACAGGATAGATAAAGAAATTACAATGACTAGCCAATAAAATCAGCCACTCTTAGCTTACTAATCCCAACTACCTAACAACAAATCAATCATGTAGAATAAGACTAAAAACTATCATTGCAACGCACACCTGATTTCATTGAAAGACTAAAAAGATTTGCAGCCATAAATAAATCTAGTTTGGTTTACTACTTTTTACCTTGAATTATCTTGGTTGTATGAATCAATGGCACTTAATTAGAAATTAATTTGGACGTGGATAAATGATGAATAAATGAAAGGGTAATAAAATTTGTGGGAATAGGTAACACCCAGGTGCGTTTCTTAGCTATTATCAAATAAAAAAAGAAACCAAAAATAATATCCATCTAAGGAAATGTAAATAAATTTACTTTTACCAGTTATGCTGTGCCGGACAGTGTAGAATCGATAGCAACCAATGAAAATGACTCCTAAAATGATGACAATGATGGAAGCAACTATTATTATCACTTTCTTGTTCCCTTCTTGTTTCCCTTCATGGTTCAATTTGAGAAAACCAAATAAGAAAACAGATAGTAGGTGTATGAATGTAATTGTATGATATAATGAAAAATTTGACTGACATTGTGAAGTCCTTGAGTATACCTATTTCTGAAGCATGCATTCGAATATGTAGATCCTGCCCATCATTATCAAACTGTCTAATATCAATTAGATCTCCAAACCACATGACACAACCAGTACCTTTACCATTTATGTCTGAATTAGTATAGGCCATACAAGAACAATTATTTGAGCACTTCTCTCTGCATTCTTCTAGACTTATTGTCTCATCTACCCAAGTATTTGTAGTATCTGGCACTTTCACACCTTTCACTTTCACAAAGCCATCCTTGTGTTTCTCAGTGCAGTTTAATGGCTTATTCCGTACACACCCATCAGACCAGTCAGATGAGTTCCATGCTTGTGGTGACTTGGGACTGAACCCTGATAAGCATTGACATATTTGAGGGCCTGTGATGGTGCATGTCCCATAGACTCCACATATTCCATAATAGTCACAATTGTCTTTTGGCAGTGATTTATATAACTTCCAATATTGTCCATCTTCCATCCATACGTACCGAATAGTCATATAACTGGTTTGATTCATTACCAATCTTGAGATCACAGCATCATTCTTGAGGCTGAAAGTGTAGTACATCTCATCCTTGTTGGATATGTAGTTGAAATCATAAATGGAGTTAGGCTTTTGATCTGGTATACCACTGAAATGTAGGCCATTCCATGGTCCAATTCTCACAAATTTTTCTGTACCCTTCATCAGATAAAACTCAGGATAATTATAAGGCAATAGACCCCAATAAAAGTTTCCTGGGGATGGATCATTGGGACTCTTCCAAGCTGTCATTCTCCATTCCATGCCAGTTCTGATGTTCCGTCCCAGCTTCATCCCTGGCAATATTGTGTCTGAAGGGTGGTCAAAGCTTTGCCACAGATAGGCTTCTTCTGAGTCTGTTTCACTCTCATCTCTTACCACAAGGTTCCCTGAATCCAGAAGCTGTGCCACAGGATTCCGTGCTTGTTTTTCAGACGTTGTTGTGTACCACACAACCTTGTCATGCTGCCTGAGAACAAGGCTTCCTGTGCTGTTCAGTGTTAAGATCCCTGAGGAGTCATTGATGGCCCCATTTGCCACCCAAACAACTGTCTGTGTGATATTCTTGTACCAAATTCCAAGATAACGATTCTTTGAGTTCTCAGGACTGAAGAAACCGAGTTCAAATGTTTCACCTTGGGAAACCAAGGTCATGCCATCACTAATGGACTGGGACAAACGAATAGTATCAGCTGCTATGAAAAATTTGAGAGAAGGGATGAGTACACAAGCAACAAAGATCAATGAAGAAAGAATATCCATTGAAATTTGCTTATGCAGGACTCAATTGTTCTACTACGTCTATGAATTGTTGTGATGCGGGAAATGAAGGGCTGATAAGTGTACACTTGGAATATTCAAACCAGATGTTTGGAATTGCTTCTGAAGGATGACTAAATCAGAGTTTGACACAATAATGTTTTTTTGTGGGTTTCATACGTATAGAGTTGAAAATCTAGGCACAGGTGTGAAAGTATCAATCTAAAACTGGTACTCAAATATATAAGAAATGTTTCTTTCACACTCTTAAAAAAACTTACATTCAATAACCACCCATTTTAATAATATAATAATATATATTAAAATTAAAAAGTAAAGTAAATATTATTATTTAGGGATGTGAAAGGAATATTTTTTTTTTATTTGGTGGGTGTTAAAATATCATCATCTAGATAATTGTGCCTTATATTTGAAACCTGGTTTTTGTGTTTTGGAAGAAATATTTTATGTAACGTACATGTATAGGAATTCTCACAAATCTAATCTAAGTTTTAAAAGATTAGTATTGGATAGCATAAGACAAATAATATATTAGATTTATTATGTTAAAATTTTGGATTAGAAATAATGTCATAATATTTTATATTTATTATGGAAACGGAATGTGTAGATAATGCAACCCAACAAATTTCAATTCTGAATGAAGTTTTCTCGCGTCCTTTGGACATTTAATTGATTTTGCAGCCACTAGCTGATGTCAGGGAAGATTAATTGTGAATAAAGAGAAGAAATGCAGTCATGGATGCACATGATATTTAATGAATTTTGTTTAGTTTCAATCCTCTGTGATGATGACTTGACCAATTTTCTGCTGAAAATAATATTTTATGTATCACTATTCAATGCCCTTATGTAGACTTACAAGTAATCAGAAGGAACGGTAAGGGGAGGAATTATTTGTTCATTCTAGTTGTTCTAGAAACAAAATTTATTGAATGGTTTTAAAATTTAATAATTTTCTAACAATATTGTTGGATTAAAGAAAAATAAATACTTGTTTTAGAAAGAGAGGGTTAAAATGTTTTGATTTAAAGATGAAGATTGAAACAATGTTTTTTTAAGTTGTGGTTAAAAGGTGTAATAATTCTAGTGGAATTCATAGTTTATGGGTTATGGTGCTATTGAGGATTCTAAACTTAGGATCATATTTTGGATTTTTATAAAAATCTTTATGCTAAGTCTCATTCTAATAATCATACTACTGGTAGTATAAAAGAGTTTATTGGTACTTATATCCCTGAGATGGTTTCCTTTTAGGAGAATATTTTGTTGATTAAATGCCCGAATTATTTTGAAATAAAAAATGCAATTTTTAATCTTAATGGTAATAGTGCTCCTGGTCCGAATGGTTTGTGTGATGTTTTCTATTATTCTTGTTGGAGATTATTGGGATAAATGTTTGCAAAGCTGTTCAACAGTTTTTTAAACAAAACTGGATTCTTCCTGGAATGAATAGTAAGGTGGTTTCTCTTATTCCTAATACTAAGGGTGTTGAATCCATAAAAGATTTCAGGCCAATTGTTGTCGCTAATTTTAAATTTAAGATCATTTCCAAAATATTGGCAGATAGGCTTGCAATTATGGATGCTAATATCATTTCTCCTAGTCAATATGGGTTTGTGCAAGGTAGACAAATTCACGATTGTATTGCTATTGCTTTTGAAGCTATTAACATTTTTTCTAAAAAGGTTAAAAGAGGTAATGCAACTTACAAAGTTGATATTCATAAAACATTTGACACTTTGAGTTGGAAGTTCTTATTGTTAGTTTTGATATGCTTTAGTTTCCATCCCTCATTTGTCAGTTGGATTAGTACAATCCTTCTTTCAGCTATGCTTTCTATCAGGATAAATGGTGGTTTGTTGGGTTTTTTTCCTTTTAGTAGAGGTGTGAGACAACATGATCCATTATCTCCCTTGCTTTTCTGCCTCGCAGAGGAGGTTCTAAGTAGAGGTATGTCTAAGCTTGTGAATGATAAGAAGATTCAGCATATGGCTAGCCCACAAGGTTATATCACTCCCTCTCATATTTTATATGTTGATGACATATTTGTTTTCTATAGGGTAGATAATAAGTCCCTTAGAAATTTGAGTATTTTTCTTAAAACATATGACAATTTTTTTCGGATCAATATGTGAATAATTGGTATAATTACCTTATTTGTCCATACATTTAGGGTAAATATTCAATTTAATACAATGGTTTTTAAAAAAATCAATTTGGTCTCTATGTTTTTTAAAATGTGTCCAAAATGGTCTTTTCTGTTAAGTCACACCAAACGACGTCAAGTGTTACTTATGTGGCAGAGAGAAGGGGTTATGTGGACTGTCAATTAAAAGACACATCAGATTGGGTAGGCATGAAATTGGTTTCGCAGAGAAAAAACCCAAACCACCACCCTTCCCCACTCTCAACCACCACTCCAAAAACCACCAACAATCATGTTGAGAGGGTTTATTCTGAGCTGATAAGTGCCACCACTCCATACATGATGAGTGCCACCACGGGAGCTGCTGTAGGCACATGCTTACAATTCCCATTCTCTGAAACTTAGTAAGACCCTTTGAACTTGTCTTTTTAAGTCATCCAACAAGTGAATCAATCACTCGACAGTAGAAGAAAATGAAGATAGCTACATTAAGGATGTCAAAGCTAGACATGCTTGTAAGTGGTATTCTAAAATGGGATATTGTACTTTTCACGGCAGCCTCTTGCTCTACAAAAAGAGAATCCATTTGTGTGAAAACCACTGAGTATATTATGGTGCATAGCAAAATTGGAAGAAGTCTTAGTATACACTTCACTTCTTCTACTTGAGTTATAGGGTAGACACACCAAGGGTTATGAAGGCCTCTTTTTTGGTCTTCTAGATCTCTAGTAGATATAAAATTTGCTATGTCCAGAAACCTGCAAAGCAGATGATAAATGTCAAATTGATCAAGTTGTTATAGCTTGCTAGAATGAAAAATGACCAATTATTTAGAAACTGTTTGGTTTTGTTTTACATAAATTCCTAACGAAAACAAAAAGTAAAAGAAAAAAAAAACAAACTTTGGTAAATAAAATGAATTGGGTGTTGTTTAAAAGGATGGATAGGTACCGTAAAGTGTTTAGATTTGGTAAGATCGGAATGCATTTGGGGATCAGACTGAGAGAGAGATTGACGAAGGAAGCGGATCCTATCCCAGTGGTACCAGCAAAAGAGGACGCCATTGAGGGTGAAGATGATGATAAAGAGAATGGCAGTGCCTAAGGGGAAGCCAAATGAGGGTCGAGATGCATCGACGTGTGGCAGTGAAAGATTCGGGCTCTCCATGATACGATGATGAAGGGGGAGAACTCACCGAAGTTGGAGCTGGTGGGGAGCTCACTAGCACCGCAACCGAAATAGACATTGTCGGAGGCTTGATCGTTGGAACAAGAGCCACAACGGTGGGAGGAGTTGTCGCCGGCGACGATGTGGGGGTTATGGCCTTAGGGGACGCCGCCACTTGACACCTCACATCTCTCAATCCCACCTCTCAGAACCACATAAGCATCACTTGACGTTGTATGATGCGACTTAACAAAAAGGACCAATTTGGATACATTTTAAAAAACATAGGGACCAAATTGATTTTTTTAAAAGCCACTGTACTAAATTGAATATTGATCCTAAATGTAGGGACAAATAAGGTAATTATACCTTAATAATTCTAAGAGTAGTTTTTTCACCGTGGATACTTTTGCAAGATTTGTTACCAAAACTCAACGTCTTCATTCTTGCAGACATGGTGGTTTACCATTTAATTATTTAAGGGTGTCTATCTTTGTTGGTGCTCTAAAGTGTCGATTTCTTCAACCTTTGGCGGATAAAGTCAAATTAAAGCTAGTATCATGGAAAGTGAAATCTCTTAGCATGATGGGACGAATACAGTGATCACTGGCTCTCTAGCTTATAGTTTTAATACGTATAAATAGTCTGTTTCTATTCTTAAGCAAGTTGAGCAGTGGTGTAGAAATTTTATTTAGACTGATGATATTATGAAAAAAGGCATAGCTACAGTTAATTGGGCTTAGATTTGTTCTCCTCTTAAGAATGGAGGATTGAATATTATTAACCTTTATCATGAAAATAACGTGTATCTTCTTAAGCTTACTTGGACTTTCGCTTATAGTAATAAGCCTTGGTCTTTTCTCTTGAAAGCCAGAGTTCTTAAATCAAAGTACAAGCTTAGAATGGCTTATAGATCCTCCTCTATTTGGCCTGAGATTAAACAGTTTTATGACACTACTCTTGAACATACTTCTTAGACTGTTGGTACAGGTACTTTTATTAATTTCTGGAATGATAAATGGTGTTCTACTACTTCTTTATCAAACATTGTAGGGTACCTGATGGTTCTAGCATCCAGAATACAGTTTCACAATTCTGGACTGGTAGTGATTGGCATATTCCCTTAACTTTACAGCAGATGCCTCATTTTTTAACATATCATGATTAGGCAGGAACAGAATATTCCTAATTGGATTTTGGACGAGTCTGGTCATTTCACTCTCAAATCGGCTAGGACTTTTTTGTTGGATCCAAGATTTCCATGTTGTTGGGGAAAACTCATCTGGTCTCCATATATTCCTCCTTCCAAAACTGTAGTACTCTGGAAAGTTTTTCATGGGCGACTTCCTACAGACCAGTACATTCTGCATAGAGGTTTGCATATATGTTATATGTGTACGTTGTGTGAAAAGCAGGAAGAATTTATTCAACATTTATTGTTTTAATATCCTTATGTTTTGCCTATTTGGAGTTGGATTCAATTTTTGTTTCTTAATTCTCATTTCTCTAATGTCGATGATCTTCTTTCTTTTATTAAGAGTGATGGTAGTTCTTTGCTTAATTTGATTAAGCTTGTTGTGATAACTTTTTCTATTTGGATGATATGACGTGTGAGGAATTATGCTAGATTTTAGGTTAAAATTGATGTTTCTAGAGCTATTTCGGTCATCAAAGATCTCACTTGTCTAGTGGAAAACTCGTCTAAAAGTTCTATGCACAATGATATTTGATTTCAATGTGCTTAAGTTTTTTGTATTCATACTGGTAGTGGTAAAGTTCTAGATCCTCTTCTTGTTAGATGGGAGTTTCCTTCATCAGGTTGGGTTAAAATTAACATTGATGGTGCTTCTAGGGGTTCTGCTGTGTTGAACCAAGTGGTGTTCAAACTTTGAAGAACCCAAACCCTTTGAAGGATGTTGAAGTCTTGGTTGTGCTTGTTGTTGCTGAGCTGTCTTAGTTAGGATTTGGGGTAGTTTGAGTTTTGTAATCCACTTTAGATTGAATCCAAAGCATAGGCATTCTCAATCTTTTAAAAGAAAAGTGTTTTTCAAACTAAGTGAAAAACAACCGATTGTTTTATACTTAGATGTTTTTAGAAAAGATTAAAAATTGTTTTTCAAATGGTTGAACTGTTAAAACCAAAACAACTGATTCATTTGAGGAAACAACCGATTGTTTGTTTTGGTACCATAACAGAAAAACTGTTTTGTGCTTTGACTGAGCATTAAATGTTTTTCTAACTGTTTGTGCTCCAGTCTTTAATGCTTTGACCAATCTTTAAATGCAATGAATAAGTTTGTTAAGATTTGATAACAAACATCCTTGAATAAATTCAGAAAACAGATTTGAAAAATAACAATCTTTTGAGAACAACAAGATTCTGATTTTAAAAGAGTTTATATTGCTTAGAGATTGAGATTGATCAAAGAGTGTGAGATAGGATTTCTGCTTGTATTGATTTCAGATTTACTTCTGTAACAAGTGTAATCCTTGTATCTCTTGAACAAGTTTCTTTTGTGTTGGTGTGTTGGCCAAGAGAAGTGTGTGTCTTGAGGGGATCAAGGTCACTTTCTTGGTTGTGTTGTAAGTGATCTAGGTTTGATTGCTTAGTGGAATTCCTTAGTGGTTTCTGAGAAGACTGGATGTAGCTCTGGGTTTAGAGTGAACCAGTATAAACATCTGTATGCATTCTCTCTATCCCTAACTCTTTAAATTTAGTTTTGATATTTGTTTACTGGTATAAACAACCGATTGTTTCTGCGAAACAACCGATTGTTTTTCTGGTGTTGTTGTTTTTGCTTATTGTTTTGGCAAACTGGATTCCTTATCAATTGTTTCTTGAGATAATTTCATTCTTGGCTTAAAAGTTTTCGAAAACCCTCTTTAAACAATTCACCCCCCCCCCTCTCCCTCTAGTTTAAAGCCATCCATTCTAACAATTGGCATCAAGAGCTTGGTTCTTGAAAGTTATTCAAGTTGATCCTAAAACTGTTTTTAAATGGCTGATAGACTACCTTTTGGGGGAAGGTGATTCAAGCAACAGACCACCTCTGTTTTGTGGTTTGAACTACCAATTTTGGAAAGTAAGAATGAAAATCTTTATGGAATCACTTGACAAAGGAATTTGGGATGCAATTGAAAATGGTCCTTTTGTCCCAAAGTTTGAAAAAGATGGATCTTTCATTGAAAAGCCTTGGTCTCAATGGACTGATTCAGAAAGCAAGAAGGCCAAATTCGATTGCATTGCCAAAAATATAATAACATCTGCTTTAAATTCTGATGAGTTTTTCAGGGTCTCTCAATGCAAATCATTAAAAGAAATGTGGGACACCTTGGAAGTAACTCATGAAGGTACAAATGAAGTAAAGAGAGCTAGGAAGCATACTCTAATCCAAGAGTATAAGATGTTCAGAATGCTCAAAGGTGAAACAATTGTTGAGGTGCAGAAAAGATTTACGCATATCATCAATCATCTCATGAGCCTTGACAAGACCTTTGAAAAGGAAGAGTTAAACATCAAGATCTTGAAATGTCTTGATAGAGCATGGCAACACAAGGTAACTGATATTTCCGAATCTAAAGATCTAACATCCTTGAGTATGGCTTCTTTGTTTGGTAAGCTTAGGGAACATGAGTTAGAGATGAATCGACTCAATGTTCAAGAAAGCGAAGACAAACATGTAAGGAGCATAGCCTTAAAAGCTTCCAAGCACAAAGGAAAACAAGAATCCAGTGATGAGGAAAACCTTAGCTTGCTGTCAAGAAAGTTCAACAAATTCTTGAAGAGGAACCGCAACAAGGACAACAACAAAGATAGGTATGGAAACAAGAAATCAAATGATTTTAATTCCAATAACTATACTTGTTTTGGCTGTGGTGAACAAGGTCATATAAAGGCAGATTGTCCAAACAAGAGCAAGGAGAAAAAGTCTAGCTACAAGGAAAAGAAAGGCAAGACAAAGAGAGCCTACATAGCTTGGGATGAAAATGAGGTATCATCATCAAGTTCTTCATCAAGTGAAGATGAGAAAGCAAACATCTGCTTGATAGTTGAAGAAGATGATGAATCTTGTAGCTCAAGTGAGGTAAGTTCATGTGCTTCTTTAAATGAACAAAATTATAGTGAATTATTTGAAGCTTTTCAAGAAACTCATGATGAAGCTAATCGATTGGTTCTTTCAAACAACCGATTGAAAGAACTTAACAGCTGGCTGGAAAAGAGAGTGAAATCACTTGAAGATGAGATTGAAAAATCTAAAAATGATTTAAAAAATATGGAAAATCATTTCAAAAATTCTTCTTGCAAGTGTGACACTCTCATTTGCGAAAATTGTGAAAATCTTGAGAAAAATGTTCATTATCTTGTTGACACTGTGGACAAGCTTTCGAAAGGTAAATCTAACTTTGAGAATGTCTTGGCATCTCAAAGCTGTGTTTTTGGAAAGGCTAGTTTAGGTTTCAATCCACAAAACCAACAAGATAAGTTTTCATTTTTTTTTAAGAAAGCCAGTAAAACAACCAATTATTAAATCGAAACAACCGGTTGTTACATGCTTTTATTGCATGAAAAAGGGCCATTCGGTTAGATTCTGCAAAATAAGAAAGTTCTCTGTTCCTAGAGGCTACATGAAATGGATTCCTAAAGGATGTGAGGTTCCAAATGAGAAAAAGAAATCAATTGGACCCACATTTGTGAAGGGACCAAATCTTGTTGCTTGAACTCATGCTTGTGCAGGAATTCTAAAGAAGTGTGAAGGACTAAGTCATATGATCAAGTTTTTGGAAGAAAAAGACCAACATTGAAGCTGAATCAATGCTCTGCATCTTTCCAAAGGCCCACAATAGTTAAAAGAGGCTTCTTGATCATAAAGCACATGACTCATTGAAAGAACAATATAAAGGATAAGACCTTCCTTTCTCTATTCTTAATTTCTGTTTTAAAGTTCTTTCTCATGGTTAAATATCTTCTTTAAAATGCTTAACTTCATCTGCTTTGAACTCTTTCTGCTCATGGTTAAATTTCAAAATCATTTTAACTGCTGTAGAAAAACAACCGATTGTTTTGAGCCTGACAGCATTGTAAAGAAATCAATTTAATTTCTATTTTGAATTTCTATCCGTTGCAGATCAATTTAAAGAGAGAATCCTTGGTCAATGAACCTGTGTTGAAAGTTGATCACGTTCAGAGAGAAGTTACAACAGTCATAAAGGAATATATTCCAAAATCTTGGAAATTCAAGAGCCTTAATGACTAGTCAAAGATCACATGTGAAGACCATGTGATTTTCAGCTTTTTCTGACGTTTTCTGTGCAGGGCAGGGTCAAGTCCTCTCTCTCTGAAAATCTGGTACCCACTCATATCATTGAATGCTTGTTAATTCTATTACTACTATAAAATCTGTTGCAGTTGATCTCTTCCACAAGAACAACCAATTGCAACATCTCTTGCAACATCTCTTGCAAAATCTGTGAGTGAGATTTTCTCTGTTTTGTCCTTTGCCATCATGGACTCAACTCCTCCCACCTCAAAGAGAGTCAAAACCAGAGCTATAAGGTCTGAAGGAAGGCTAGAAGGATGGTTTTCTGGAGACAATGATCTAATTGAGAGATATAGGTTTGAAACAAGCACCAAAGTGATAAACAACCCCAAGGTTGTGTGCTTTGATTGGTTGAAAAGCCAAAAGCTGGACAATGTAAGGAGGCTGCTCAAAGATCAATCTCTCAGAAAGTTCTTGGAGATGAAGGGAAACATCTTCCCAGATTTAATAAGGGTGCTCTACACAAATCTCAAGTTTGAGGGAAACAACCTAGTTTCTCGTGTAAAAGATGTAGATATGGAGATAACCCATGAGGTATGGGCTGTTGTTGCTGGTCTAAAGTACTCAGGCCTCAGGATTAACAAGGGAAACCTTGGAGTAATGGAGGGTTTCAACAAAATCCAATACTACAAGAGTTGCTTGAAGAACCAACATGTTCAAGTTAGGACTTGCTCGGTTGGAGGCCTAAAGCTTGATGAAAGGTTGCTAGCCCTCATTGTGACTTGGATTCTAACACCAAGGGGGAGCAATCATTCTGTTCTTACTGAGGAGGATCTGGTGTACATCTTCTGCATCATGAAGAAGATCAAAATCAATTGGATCCACATCATCAAAGAGCACATGCAAAAGGCAATGAGGTTAAGTGACTATCACTATCCGTATGCTGTTTTGGTATCTAAATTTCTACTCTATTTTGAAGTGAACCTAGAGGATGAAACATCTGAGTTGGTCAAGTCAACTCAAGAGTTGAACAATGGATCACTCAACAAAATGGGTTTTACCAAAATAGGTGGCAAATGGATTAGCAAAGATGGTGACCTTGGTGCCTCATCTAGTGTTGTTGCTGATCATGAACAAGATGAACCTGCTGATATGGATTTTCAACATGAAGATCTACCTGAAGCACATCAAGATGTTGGACCTAGTGTTGGTGCTGGAAATCAAGAAGAAAGGATGCAAACCATGTCTCCTTTTGAGAGACTTATGATAAATAGGCTTGATAGCTTTAAGGAGAATCAAAGGAATCTCCATGATCTCTGTGTCAGCAATTTCCAGAGGATTGATAACAGGTTTAACAGCATGGATGCACGCTTCATGACTCTAGATGAACAGATCGAGGCTATACAGAATCAAATCTTTGATCTTCAATATGTTGATGATGATGAATGAAGAAAAACAACCGGTTGATGTATCGAAACAACCCATTGTTTTTTTGGTGGATGTATCACTTTTTCTTTTTTGCTGCTTTTGCTGTTTAATTCTGATGCATTCAAAACTATTATCTTGTTTTATCTCTTCTTTTTGTCTATTTGTGAAGACAAATAGGGGGAGATATATGCTGTGTTTAATTTCAGAAATTTCAGTTTTTTATTTTTTTTTTCTACAAAAGAGTTTGGATGAGTGAAACCTTATAGGTTTTTGCTCCTATATTTGTTTGTTGATTACTCTGATATTATGCTCTGAATTTCTGTACTTGTTTCTGTGCTAACCAAATATCAGAAGTTCTATGCTTTGCTTAAAACTGTGCTTTGCAGCAACTGCTTCAGATTCAATCAGGTACAACACAAGCATCATGGATTTGTCTTCATCAAATAGGGGGGGGATTGTTGAACCAAGTGGTGTTCAAGCTTTGAAGAATCCAAACCCTTTGGAGGATGTTGAAGTCTTGGTTGTGCTTGCTATTGCTGAGCTGTCTTAGTTAGGATCTGGGGTAGTTTGAGTTTTGTAATCCACTCTAGATTGAATCCAAAGCATAGGCATTCTCAATCTTTCAAAAGAAAAGTGTTTTTCAAACTAAGTGAAAAACAACCGATTGTTTTATACTTAGATGTTTTTATAAAAGATTGAAAACTGTTTTTCAAATGGTTGAACTGTTAAAACCAAAACAACCGATTGTTTGTTTTGGTACCATAACAGAAAAACTGTTTTGTGCTTTGACTGAGCATTAAATGTTTTTCTAACTGTTTGCACTCCAGTCTTTAATGCTTTGACCAATCTTGAAATGCAATGAATAAGTTTGTTAAGATTTGATAACAAACATCTTTGAATAAATTCAGGAAAATAGATTTGAGAAATAACAATCTTTTGAGAACAACAAGATTCTGATTTTAAAAGAGTTGATATTGCTTAGAGATTGAGATTGATCAAAGAGTGTGAGATAGGATTTCTGCTTGTATTGATTTCAGATTTACTTCTGTAACAAGTGTAATCCTTGTATCTCTTGAACAAGTTTCTTCTGTGTGTTTGCTGAGAAATGTTGTGTGTTCTTGAGGGGATCAAGATCAACATTCTTAGTGTTGGTGTGTTGGCCAAGAGAAGTGTGTGTCTTGAGGGGATCAAGGTCACTTTCTTGGTTGTGTTGTAAGTTATCTAGGTTTGATTGCTTAGTGGAATTCCTCATTGGTTTCTAAGAAGACTGGATGTAGCTCTGGGTTTAGAGTGAACCAGTATAAACATCTGTGTGCATTCTCTCTATCCCTAACTCTTTAAATTCAGTTTTGATATTTGTTTACTAGTATAAACAACCGATTGTTTCTGTGAAACAACCGATTGTTTTTCTGGTGTTGTTGTTTTTGCTTATTGTTTTGGCAAACTGGATTCCTTATCAATTGTTTCTTGAGATAATTTCATTCTTGGCTTAAAAGTTTTCGAAAACCCTTTTTAAACAATCCCCCCCCCCCCTTCTAGTTTATATCCATCCATTCTAACATGCTGCTCTTGCTACTTTTGGAGGTATTTTACGTAGAAGTATGGGGGAGTTTATTGGTGGTTTCTCTGCTTTCCTTGATGTCAAAATGCTTTGCTTGTTGAGTTTTATGGAGTTATACATGCTATTGAAGAAACTCAAAAGATGGATCTTACTAATTTATGACTTGAATGTGATTCTATCTTGGTTTGTGATGCATTTACTACTAGAACTAATGTTCCTTGGATGCTTAGTAATAGGTGAAACACTTGTCTTAACTATTGTAGGAAAATTAGGTTTAGGGTTTCTCACATTTTTCGTGAAGGGAATGTTTGTATTGCTAAGGTTGCTAACTTAGGATTTATTTATAGAGAACAATTTCATTGGTATAATAGGCTTCCATCTAGTCTTTTCTTATAATTCTTTATAAATAGGTATAGGCTACCCAATTATTGGTTTTGTTAATATATGAGTTCTGGTCTAATCCCTCAATATTTACATGTATTTCCTTTCTTTTTTCCTTTAATAACACTTTTTTCATGTGGTGGCAGATGATTGTTGTTACTTGAGGTGTCAGCCTAACTGAGATGACAAGTTTCATAGTGATGCCTAACATGAAAACTTTTATAATAAAAAAAATAAAAAAGAAATATGGTTACCTTTTAGCTTGTTTAAAGCTTTTGGTTTACTAGAAGAAAAAGTGCATTTTAGGTTGGTCATGAACCTAATGAAAATTATTAGAAGTTGATGTTAAGTTGTGATTATCGTTAGAGTTTCATCCAGAAATGCAACATTATTAATTTTGGAAACATATTATGAATTCATCATTCTAGTATAGTATATACATTTATATTCCTATTTTTATTTTGGATTTGCTATTTTGGATTACCATTACCAGAAATTAAAAAAAAAACAAAATTTATTTTTTATTTCCGAAAAATAACGCTTTCATAACCATCCCATAATTACTATAAAACACCAAGATTTACCTATGTCCATTGACAACACACCAAAATCACCAATAGTAGAACTAGTTTCATTGTGATGCTGATGGAGGTGCTGATGTTAATTGTAGAAAACCACTGTGTTGCCCAGTTGACTGTCTACTGGTTAAGATCTGTTGGTTTTGATGACCACGTTTTCACCCCTAGTTTTGGAGCTGTCTGAAGGCATCACCGTTTCTTGGTTGTTGAACTAAGTGTATTCAAGCTTTGAAGAATCCAAACCCTTTGAAGGATAATGAAAGGCTAGATGTGCTTGTTGTTGCTGAGTTGTCTTTAGATAGGATCTGGGGTAGATTAATTGTATATATCCACTTTTGATTGAATCCAAAGCATAAGCATTCTCAAACCTTTTAATTGAAAATTGTTTTTCAAACTAAGTGAAAAACAACCTATTGTTTTGTCGAAACAACCGATTGTTTTATTCTTAGGTGTTTTTAGAAAGGTTGAAAATTGTTTTTGATGGTTGAGTTGCTGTCAAACCAAAACAACCAATTGATTCGTGGAAACAACCGATTGTTTGTTTTGGGACCATAACATAAAACTATTTTGTGCTTTGACTGAGCATTAAATGTTTTTCTAACTGTTTACACTCCAACTTTTAATGCTTTGACCAATCTTTAAATGCAATTAATAGTTTGTTAAGATTATGCAACAAACAACTTTGTTTTAATACAAAAAAATAGATTTGAGTTTTTCACTGATTGAGCTTTTGAAAAAGTTGAGAATTGCTTAGAGATTGCATTTTTGATCAAAGAGTGTGAGATATGATTTTCATCTTGTATTGATTTCATATCTTTTATGTAACAAGTGTAATCCTTTGTACTTTGAAAGAAACTCTGTGCGTATAGCTGAGAAGTGTTGTGTGTTCTTGAAGAGATCAAGATCAGCATTCTTAGTGGTGTTGTGCTGGACCAAAGGAAGTGTGTGTCTTGAGGGGATCAAGGTCACTTCTTTGGTTGTGTTGTAAGTAATCTAGGGTTGATTGCTTAATGGATTCCCCAGTGATTTTTGGGAAGACTGGATGTAGCTCTGGGTTAAGAGTGAACCAGTATAAACCTCTATGTGCATTCTCTCTATCCTTAATCTCTTTAAATTCCGTTTTATATTTGTGAACTGGTATAAACAATCGATTGTTTCTGCGAAACAACTGATTGTTTTTCTGGTGCTGTGCTTATTTGCTTTGTGTTTTGGCAAACTGAATTCTAATTCAAGTGTTTCTCGAAGTAATTTCATTCTAGGCTTAAAAGTTTGTGAAAACCCTCTTTAAACCATTCACCCCCCTCTAGTTTAAAGCCATACATTCTAACATTGGTGTGGTGTTTCGTCCAGTTCTGCAGATGCTTATGAAGAGTGGAGGCTTAACATGATGGAGTTTGGTGTTAAGGTGAAAGGCAAAAGGTATTGAAACTGCAAAACCTATTATTAAAGCCTTAAAACGAAAAGGTGCATCTGTTGTGGGAGTTGCTGGTTTCTGTTGGGGTGCAAGGACCGCTACAAAGCTTGGAAAACAAAACTTGTTGAAGCTTCTTAGATAATACATCCATCATCAGTCACTATGGACGAAATCTGTGGTGTTGAAGTTCCCATTGCTATACTTGGAGCTGAGCATGACTCATTCTCTCCTCCAAAGCTTATAAAGAAATTTAAACAAGTCTTAGATGCTAAACCTGAGGGCCATATTCTTAATTTGTCGAGCATCTCTGTTGTTTGACGAAGTGGGTAAAGTGCTGGATGCAGGGGAAGACCAATTCACTGGGACAGTTTTTCAACTTTTAATTGGCATAATCCCCCTGGCAAAGACGTACTGCTGTGATAGGGTGCAAGTGGCCTTTTTGTAATATGCAGAGGTCGTGGTATATGCTAATGCCTAGCTGGCTGTCACGTTTCTCTTGAGGATGTCATAGCAGATCCGAAGGTTCAAAGCTGGAGTATTGATGCCGCAAGGAGTGAGAAGTATGTAATGGTAAGGGTTGGATGGTAGTGGTTTAATGGTGTAGCATGGTTAATTTAAGTGTTGCATCATAATCCTTGGTTGGTTGTTGTTATGTTCGGTAAGCTTATGTGGCGCACACTTTGAACGTGCTCTTAGTGGGTATACTCTAGTCCCTGCTATATGTTCAGTTATATGATGCAAACTAGATGTAGATGTTGTCAAAGTGCTGATGTACTATTGGGTAGTCTAGTTTGGGTGTATAATCTTAATGGTCAACTTATTCTAAGCATGAGGATTGGTTTTTTTTATACGGGTTGGGATACTCCTGAAGTATCCCTCTTAATTTAATTTATTTATTGCTGATAAAAAAAAACGAGTTTCATTGTCGCTTGCTTTCTATAGTGTAGGGGTGGCAATGCGGGCTAACTCGCCCCGCATAGGCTCACCCTGCGTTTTGCCCGCAAGATGTGGGTCGAATTGACCGTCCCACGCCAGGAGTGCAGGCTCATTTTATTGACCCGTCTCGCATAAGATGTAATTTGCGTCCCTACGACTAGCCCACATAAGAAAACTATTTTTTTTCAAAAATTAAAATTTCATTAATCATAAAAAAAAAATTCCTACCACTAAAAAATTAAAATTTTATCCTATTTTAAATTCATTTAATTAAGATAAAAATATAAAAGTATTAGGGTTGTTAGATAGAATGCTTGATTAAAACTAATTAAAGTTTTGCTTTGGATCTATTTTTCCTATATATGTATGTAAATGTATAAGAATATCTTATCAAAGTTTTGGTATAAAATATTTTAATGAAGATGACTAATTTTTTAACTATCCTATTTAAATCTCTTCTTTATATTATTTTTTTATTAACAAATTTTAAATATAGACTTTACTTAAACCTAAATCCATTGTCACTTTTCATACTCACCCCATGGTTCAACTAAAGGTCTGGTCCTGGATAATCTCTAAAGTCCCTTCTTCTTGTTTTTCCTTGTTCTAACTGTTGTTTGGATCACCTGGTTTGTTTGTATTCGATTAAACATAAGTGATTTATTTAGGTTGGTAAGTGTATTTATTCTAGTAGGAAGTTAGTTACAAACTTCTAGGAGGAGGGGTTGTTTTGTGCGAACATGAGTTAGATTAACCTTAAAGTGATTCTTATTTATTTATTTTTTATATATGATAAAAAACCTATTTTTTTAAATGATTAAAATACAACATTCTTCTTTTAGTACATTAAATTCAATCTTTTTTAAATAAAATAAAATAAATATCACACTGTAATAATGAATGAATGGGGTATGATTTTTTTTTACAAAAAAAAATAACTATTTTTTTATTTATGCGGGACGGGACAAAAGGGGTCAACAGGCTAGATTAGTGAGTCTTCCCTGCATTTTTTAGTGACGGGCTGCAGACTGACCTACATGACCCGTCCCACATTGTCATCCCTATTATAGTGTCAAAGGAAAGGCAATTGCTTTCTGCACCCAACATAATTTAAAAAATTCTGAAAATATCCTTTATTCTGGAAATGAAAATCTGAAATTGAAAATAAGGTATTTCGGAAAAGTAGATCTGGAAGAGATTATTGTGTTTTGGATATAAAAATCCAGAAAAAAAATCAAAATTCCATTCCAAATAAAAAAAATCCGGAATTGAAAATAATATATTTTGAAAAAATTTATCTAAAAGAGATTATTGTTTTCCGGAAAAGGAGTTTGGAATTTATCCATTTTTTAAGGGTATTTTCGTCTTTTCATTATAATTTGGTGCAGTGAAATGGTGCAGAAAGCAATTGCCCGAAGAAAATAGTAGAGAAAAAAAGGAAGGTCCACGGACTTTTAAATGAACGTAGGGTGCAGGAAGCAAAATGTAGAAGTGCATAAAAAACACTCCTTTCCATTTGGGTGGATAGTGACAGAAACTAGAGAAAAAAAATTTAAAATATAATAAATACAACAGGTGATCTGATAAAAAATAAAAATGTATAAATATAAGAATCTTAATATTTAACATAACATTCACAAATTACAAACCCCCAAACATTTTTATTTTTTCTTCCTAATATGTCAAATCACCTATCATAATACACTTTTCTAAAGTTTCAAGATTTTGACAAACCAAAGGCTGTCCAAAAGCATCGTCCACCGCTACGAATGCAGTGGTACGTGATGAACCAAGAGCGTAGAAAAAAATAAGAAAAAGGAAAATGTTTTATTGTTCGCATAAAAAGTGAAACAGCTTTCATTATTCCGATTCAATAATAATATATAATATCGATTAAGAGTTTCTTTTATTTTTTTCGTATGATTTTTTCTAGTCCTGTGTTTGTTGTTTATTTAAATTTTATATTTATTTTTTATACAATGACATGTGTTGTCTAGCTACAGTATATAAAGAAAATATATAATTTTAATTATACAATAATTAAATAAACTTATAAATATATTTATATATGTTTTAATATATCAGATATTTTTGAAAATATATTACGTTTATGTTAGTAAGTACAAATAATGTATAGAGTAACTTTAGTTTCATACGAAACTTTGTAATCATAGTTAATAAAATTTACTTTTAATTCATTTATTTAGCGTGAAAAGATGTAAGTAGCATTTATAGACTACTCCCTCTTCTAGCTTTCTATCTCTAAGGCTGATCTCCTCATTGAAACCATTTTACGTAACCCGGAACAAATTATATTTGAAAACAATGTATCGGATATACAAAATGAATGTGATTTACATAGTCAAAATAAGAAGGTTTACATTTTGTGAACTTTTGAAAAAAATTTCTATACTTTTTTAGGATTTTTTGTCTTAACTATATTAGGTGATGCACATATTGTTGTTATGTTTGGGTAAGAATTTTCACATAATTTGTTTTTAATTGTAACTTTATCATAAATATCAACCTCTTTAAACCGGGATATAGTGACATCCCATTCTTGTTGAATTGACAACTCACATAAGGAATCACATTCAGATAAATCTGAAAAACTCAGTATCGTCCACATAGCATGAACTTCATTAAGTGGAATGACACTCATAACATATCTAGCTAACTCACATCCACAACGTTCAGTATCAAAACCCACAAGATTGACCCAATCAAACTCTTCAACAATGTGAATAAAAGTGTGTTTAGATACAAAGTTAACTACTTTTTATGCAAGTTCACATCGAATTTGTGTCTATGACATGTAGACTCACCTGAAAGGATGTCTTGATTTTGTTATGAAGTATAATAACGTGTTTCATAGCATCCTAACACAAGCACATGTCTCTCAAGCTATTTTGTAATACTCGTTTCAAATACCAATGGGTTGATTCAATCCTGTATAAGTACAAAACATGAAACAAATAGATGCTCTACACGTTCTAAACAAAGTAAATGCATCTTTTGATATAAATTGCATCCCAACATTTGCATACATATTTGTTTCATAATGTATTTCCCAAATGCATTAATGAATTTGTCCAACACTTTCCAAAATTTTCTTTGGGTGGAATAATCCATGTGTTCTTCACATATTCAACAAATAATGTCACGACAAACAAATAGTTTCAAAATGTTTAACAAACCCATCAAATTGAATGATCTTTGTACAATCAATGATAGTGCTCCACGAATCCATCACAACTTGCCAAACCTCGACATAACCAATATTTAACACTTTGCTTTGACATTCTTATTGATATGAAACCGACAAAGACGCGAGACTCGGACCTTCGAAGACTCCATTCATCTCAGGGTTGTGCAGTTGGAACCTGGAGTAGTGTTGCCAATAGCTGGAATGTGGGTTGTGGCCGTTTGGGACTATTACATTTTTTCCCTATATAAACCAGGGTTCCCCTCATTCAGAATCACATCTCACATTTAACCTTCTTCATCTTCTTCACCCACCCAGCGACACCTTCTTCTTCCTCTCACCTTTCACTTTTTCACTTTCTCTCTCCTCATTTACTTTATTTTATTTTACTATTATATTTTTGGGTTCTTACTCTATTAAGAGTAACTTGTTGATCCTTTGAAATTATTAGAAAGTTTTTGTTGTATCTTAAGGAACTTGCACAATACATTGCAGATAAATCCTTACGGACAGTGATTACTTATGTCTTAGAAAACCAGTTTTATTCGTTTAAAGCCTAATTTACTACAAATTACACCTATTTTTCAATTGGGATATATATGCCGTGTTTCTTAGATATTACTGGAGTGTAATATAATATAGCTATTAATCGCTGTCGCTATTTTAATTTGGAATCCCCCAACTCGACTTACCAATAATTTAACAAAAAAAAAACTTGATTCTATCTACAGTGATTAAACAAACCAACTTAATAAAATATATATATATATATATATATATAACTTTTAAATTTTGTGTGTTTTTTTAATATACGTTTCTTTTAAATGGTAGTCAACTTTGTTCAATTCACTTAGCACTATATTTAGAAAGAACAAACTTAATTAAGTTGATTCACTTAAATCAATCACCTACCTTAATTTTTAAAAAATATAACTTTTAGTTTTATGTTTTTTTCTTCAGTATATTTTTTCTCACTGAAATTAAATTTTAATTTATTAATTACATTGAGATGTATATAATATATTAATTAGTATATACGAAATAATACTTACAAATCATAATTTTTTTTTTTTGGCAAAGAATTAATGAAATTAAAAGAGGGACACTTTAGGGGTGTCCCAACCCGTGTACAAGAAATTAGAGCACATACAAGGCTCACACCTGCAAAAGGAATGTAAAAACCTGTCCTAAAACTACTAATAACAAAAGCACACTTTCAGCAAAGTGCCCAAAAAACTACATCACACCAAGAGAAAAACCAACAGAATAACCAGCAAAGAAACAAGATGGTGTCATCAAACTAAATGGTGACAAAATACACAATACATCCCAGCCAAAAGACCAATAATCCCCCAACCTTACCTATTGTTTTGTAACAGCACCAGCACGTCAATCTTAAAATTGCTAAAGGGACATCCACTCTTCAAAATTTCAGCAAAGGGGATTGATTCTGGTTTGAAGACAGCAACTTGAAGTACACAAAGTTCCACCTAGTTGCAGTCCCATAGCACCAGCACCTCTGTTAATCCAGCTGCCCATCCTTTGTTGCGTAAATTTTGTACCTAAAAACCTTAAAAGATAACATCTTCGGCCCACCACTTACTCTTCCATCTACCTTCCATGATCTTTTCTATTTTATTCTCTCTTTAAAGGATTAAAAGGTTGCTCCTCGTCGGTTGTACCTGCACCATTAAAAAACAAAACAACCTTCCCCACCTCTCAAACTGAACCAAGAAGAACATAAAAAACCCATAACCTTGACCTAAAGTGAAATATACAATATTTATTACAACATCCACCTACTAATACAAAAATTACTTTCAACTTGTATTGTTACCTTCAATATATATGCAGCAAGTTATGAAAATTAAACAAACCCTTTTATTCTCTTAACTAGTTACCATGTTAATACAGGTTACAGGTGAAAGTATCTAATCGGAAAAAGAGAACAAAACTCTCTTTTCTTTATGTTTCAACCATACCCATGATTGTACTTGTGCCATAGTAAAAATCTCCTCGGCGTCTATCTTTGCTTGGTTAAATATAACTCTGTTTCTATGCTCCCATATACACCATACTATTGAAACCCAAAGGCTTTTCCATAACCTATTGCCTTCCTTGTTAAAGCACCTACAAGAGAATTGTTCAAAATGATTAATGAGCACATTGTGATACACAGAACAAATTCCCATCCAGGTGGAACACATGTTCCATACTTTACATGATTCCCTACATGTAAGGAGGGTGTGTGCAATTGTCTCCTCTTCCCTTCCACATAAAACGCATAAAGAATCTCCTAAAGACACTCCTCTTTTGAGCAAATTCTGTTTTGTTGCTAACCTATTCGAGAAAGCCCTCCACACATAGAACATGGCTGAGGGCATGACCTTTAAGCTCCAAAGATAACCAAACACTGATACCCCCCAGACCCATAGTTACCCAACTTATTATATGCAGATTTTACCGAAAAAGTATATGATGGAGGATCATTCCATAACCTTGAATCTTCTATATCAGATTGTAATGACACATGTGACAATATAGACATAAAATCCTTTACCATGGTTTTTTCCCATTCAAACCACTCTCTTCTCCATCTGAATTTCCATTCCCACCCATCTGCGTTCCTTCTTACGAAACAATCAATGGGTTTGTCTTTAAGCTCAGAGTTGTTATATATTCTTTCATGTCTTGTTTTCAGTTGTCCATTGGCTATCCATTCATCTTCCCAGAATTTGACCTTCCCCCCTGATCCTACTTTCCAAACCATATTCTGATTGAACCAATTGTCCCCGTGGTCTGAAATGCTAACTTTGAATAAATCTAACCACCATCTAGATGTAGATCTATTTCTTTTCGGTACATAAGAGTTTGATAACCAACTCGAACCATACTTAGATTCAAGAACCTCCTTCCAAAGTCCATATTCTGTGGTACCCAGTCTCCATAGCCATTTTGCCAAAAGTGCCTTATTAAATAACTCTATACGCCTAATACCTAGACCTCCCTCCTCTTTCGCTTTACAAATATTATCCCAGCTAGTCCAAGCAATTTTCCTCCCTTCCGTTCCCCAACCCCACAGGAACTTTCTCTGTAGTTTTGTAATTTCCTTGCACACTCCGATTGGTGCTTTAAAAAAGGATAGGTAAAAAAGTGGTATAGCGTTGATAACAGATTTTATAAGGCACACTCTTACCGCAAAAGACAAGTTCCTCCCCTTCCATACCGAAAGTTTCTTCCTTATCTTTGCTACCACAGGCTCCCAAAAAGAAGACCTAGATGGGTTACCACCTATAGTTAAGCCTAGATAAGTGAAGGGGATGTCCATTAGGCTACAATGAAGTATTTCTGAATACATTTTAACCTCGTATCTATCTACTCCAATTGCACCTATGTATGTCAAACACAAAATGTGGAGTGTGAGACGACCTACCTATGGTTGTGAGTGTATTGAGATAGAGGAAATGTAAGATGCATGTACTGCATAACATATATTCATTCCAGGTGCATAAACAAAGCATAAATCAGTTAGATATATACACGTGAGCCAAAAACGGACAATAGGTAGAATAAATGGGCTAAAGTTGAAAGGCCCAATACATACTAAAACCCATAATCTAATGGTGAGTTTTAGACAACCATTAGTTTAGAGTGCTTCTTCCTACACCTCCATCCCTTCTTCAGCCACCTTCATACATTTTTAAAATTCTAAAATTGTCCTTCAATAAAAAAGATAAAAATAGAAAAATTGTTTTACCTTTCGTCGCAGAGTGAAAACGAAGGTGTTTGGTCCTTGGTGCTTGTTGTTGCTGTAGTGGTGGTAATAACGGTCCTTGTGGTGGTAGTGGCAGTGGTAACTGTGGTGGTGGTGCCAACAGTGTTGTTGTGGTGGTGGTATTCACGGCTCGTCATTCTCTGATAAGTCTTCAATCGGTGCTTTATACACTTAATCCGCTAGATCAACGAATTATATAATATGTAACAATTTATGCAAAGCAATGAACTTCATGTTCTGCACCACTATAATTCAGAATGTTTTTCAAATCCGTAAGACAATATTAAAGTGGTCTGGATTAGTTAATTCAGAGGCCTACCGGATTCAGAACGAACATACTCACTTTTTTAGATTGTGTAATTCGGTACAAAAGGAACTATGAATTACATAATCCGGAAGTCATTTTAGAACTTCAAATATGGCTTATGGATTATGTAATCCGGAATGTAATTTGCTGTTATAATTTGTGTTATAATTACGGATTATAAAATCCAAAAGTCATTTTAAGGTTGTCAAATGCATTACAGATTATCTAATCCGGAAGGTATTATTTGACTTATGGATTACACAGTTCCTCTACCAAAAGCTACAACCAAGAATTCGAAACTAACCTCTTTGAATGTTTGTGTTGGATGAAGAGTGATTTGGAGTTTAAAATGGGAGTGAGTGGTGTTGCTTTGAAGGGGAGGGTGGGGGCTGCTGGGAGAGGGTGAATGTTTGTTGGTACTTTAAAGGAAAGGGGGTGAATGTTGTTGGTGCTTTGAAGGAGAAGGGCTGGGTGTTGCCGCTTGTGCTGCCGGTGGGGTGAATGGCAAAGTGTTAAAACAATGAGAGTGAAAAGGTAAAATTAGGTTTACTTTTAATTTTTTAATATTATTTACTGAAGGGTATAATAGTAAAACCAAGTTTACTATGGGGTGGTTGAATAAGGGATGGAGGTGCAAGAAGAAGTACTCATTAGTTTATTACGTACAAAGGTAAAAGTGAAACCCGACACTAATTTAGTGAGGGGATCAAGAATTTGGAATCCTGCTGGGAGGGGAAGAAGTTGAATTCTCTTGTTTTGAACATGATCTCGGACGAAGTGGATATCTAGTTCAAAATGTTTTGTTTTAGAGTGTGTGATGGAGTTGGCACTTAGAAAAATCGCACCAAGATTATCATAGAATAACTTCAGTAAGAAGAGATTTGATTCACAAGAGTTCAACCTCTATGATTCTCCTAGACACTATCTTATGTTTATGTGTAAATCAAGAGATGAGTTTCGTGCCATAATAGATGCAATATCTTGTGGTGGACTTCCGGTCATCAATATCAACACCCCAATCCTAATTCAACAAACCGAATGAGAGAAGACGATGATCGTTGTTGAAGAAGTATGTTGGAGATCCCACATCGATTAGAGATTAAGAAATTTCATAGTATATAAGTGAGTGCAAACCTCATCTTATAAGTCAATTTAGTGGGGTTGAGTTAAACTTAAAATTCACATAAACTTCTTAATATGGTATCAGAGTTTTATCAAGCCACCCGCTATCGGGTCTCCTTCTGATATGATTCCAATAGCAAGATATAGATGATTCTTTGACATTTTATGGAATCAACTTGAGTTGGAGATAGCTTAGGCACTTTTAATAGAATTGGATCAATGTTCTAAGTTTCAAGAACTCACCAAAACTTGCACCAAACACCAAACTCACATGGAAGACCCATTTCTTGCCAATTGAACCAATTAAAAGATGTAAAAATGCAAATGAACCGATTAAATTGCTTAACAAATGAAATGAACCGATTAAAATGCTTCAAAACTGAAATGCACCGAACAAATCCAAGGAGAAAGAAGATGAATCGATTGAAACATGAAAATAAGCAAGAACACCGAATAGAAAGCAAGAAAGGAACCTAAGACATGTTTAGGAATTCAAATAGGCACGGAAATGGAATGAGAAGATGGAGAAGAAAGAGGACTTATGTGGTTGTAGTTCTTGGTTGATGAACACGCCACTTGAAGTGTGAATGCTCCAAGATAAGTGTGCAATGCCGCCACTTGAGAGAACCAAGGCACTCAAGATGAGACTAGGAAGAGGAGAAATCAAATCTCACTCACTCAATCACCAAATTGGGAGAGTTTCTTTACTACAAATTCCAAATCTCAATTGTGAATGACCTAAGCCCTCCTTTTATAGGAGCAAGGGCTGGTCATGAAGCTTACAAAACAAGCTAACCAAAAGTCCCTTGCATGCTACTCACTTCTAGCACCCAAAGTGAAGCATGAAGAGTCACCTTCTAGAAAATTCTAAACTAATGCCTAAAGATGCTTTTACAAAAGAGGTATCTAAGGTTTCCCTCTAAGCACCTTTCCTAAAAACTATGTATTTAAACATTCTATATTATTTACAAATTTATAAAAGAAACTATAAAGAGAGATATTTAAATGAAGCCTATTCTTGAAAGCTTGTAGACTTCTTTGGCTTTATGGCTTGATCCTCTCTTTATTTTATGTCTTTTTTTTAATTTTGAAAAGACTAGAAGGAAGAACTTCAAATGTGTAGGTGAATGACCTCTCCCTTCATTAATAAAAGCCTCCTTTATTTGATTCTCATCACCTTCTTAATAAAACAATCTATTTTGAAGAGTGCCTTTGAGGTAACGTAAGATGCATTTAAATGCTTGCCAATGATGCAAGCGAGGATCATGCATGAAATGACAGACACAGTTGATGGAGTAGGAAAGTTTTGGTCGAGTTATGAGAACGTATTGCAGAGCTCCAACCAACAATGTGTAGAGAGTGGGATCAGTGAAGGGTTCAAAGGATTTTTGTTAAAGACGAGTAGACAAATTGAGATCTCCGATATCTATTTTTGTTAGTTGAATTTCTAGGAAGTGGTAAAGCGGGCCTAGGTCTTTTAAAGCAAAGGAGGAACTGAGGTTGTTGATGAGGTTAGTGATTTCAGAAGGAGAGGAACCTATAATTGTGATCAACGTAAATAAGAACAAATAAAGTATAAGAATTGGTAAATTTTGTAAATAGAGATGTATCACTTATCGTATGATTGAAGCCAAGTTGTTGTAAGGTAGTTTTAAGTTTGGAAAACCAAGATCTTCGGTGCTTGTTTGAGCCCGTAGATAGCTTTATGAAGTTGGCCCAATGACTAGGCATAGTGGTATCATAAGCAGGCAAAAGAGTATTATATGCAGGTGTATCAGTAGTGATAGCTTGCGAAGGTATATCAGTAGGACAAGCATTAGAGTTATTAAGAGTGTAAGTATCAGAGACATGTGAAAGAGTCGTGTCATGAACATGATCATTATTGTGAATGATAGTAAGAAGGGGCCAAATAGTGGAAATGGGAGAAGGAGAAGGGGTGATACACGCAAAACATAATTGAATATTAGTGGAGCAAGGAATATTACAGTTCATCAATATTAATTTTATTTTTGATAAATGAAGCAGCATTTACAAAGTAAGATGTAGATTGATATAATCAAGGAAACACTTACAAGCCATGGTGCCTTGAAGAAGAACTTGATTAGTGGCCAGATGTAGAACACAACATCTGTCAACGTCAAATTGAAAGATTATTACATCCAGATTCAAAACCAAGTTCCTTCAGTGACTTAAGAAACTTTAACCACTACACCAGACAAATTCTTTAGTATTATTATGATTTTTATTATATGTTCCTGCCACTTTGACTTGGACACCTTCGCACGTCTCTACGAGCTACGCTTCATGAACACCTTTGCTTCTATTCCAACGTTGTCCTCCCTCCTCCGCGAACACCTGAAATAGAGAGACAAATGGCGCCCTCGCGGCCGTTTGCACTCTGACGATCAAGTCAGCTACTGGACAGGAAACACCAAACACCTCTCGTCGCAGAACACCGTAAGGTCAATGTTCAGAGAAATGTGTAACTCTCAATGCTCTCAAACTTAGAATCTGTAAAACGTACCTCATTCTGTTTGTCGTAAAACCTTATATACCTTCCTAACGTTCCTGTCCACGTGTCAGCCTGAGACTTGCGTATCCTGTGGACGCTCCTTAGCAACACCCTTCCCAATCTTAGGGACTTCTCAGTGTGTAAGATTGCCCTGCCAGAGTACAGCTCGCGCGGGGTGACTACACGGGTGTCAATTCATACGCCCCTTCCTTGAGTCACACGCCCTGGGAGTTAACTGCCTTCCTTGCGTGTCATGCATGCGGATCACCTCCTAGGACGTGACCCTTCACGGATCGTCTTTGTCCCAGCAGCTTTCCAACGGTGGTGCGTACTGCTGCGTCCCTACCCCTCATGCACAGACCCTTCGTCAGTTAGGTCTCTTCCTTCTGGTACTGGGGGTGTGGCCTGAAAACCACCTATCTTTATCTATTATTGTTGTTTGGGATGCCGAGGCTCGAGGCCTCCACACCCCTACCGGGCCACCTCCTATTGTGCCGCCTCCTCCACGGTTATCATTACCCATGGGATCAGGAGGGGACACCCCCCTAGCTTGGGCGCATTCATGGTGCTGAACCTGGGCGACACCCAAGACTGGTCAACGCCCGAAACCATAGACCTTAAAGAAACTCTCTCCTGCCTTGCAGTACTTCTAGTGGATTCCTCACTTGGGTCCCACCATGTTGACCTTGGTCAACGCCCGAGGACCGTACGGTACATTATACTTATTATTATTAATAATATTAATATAATTTATATTATTATTGATATAATTTATATTATTATTGATATAATTTATATTATTATTGATATAATTTATATTATTATTGATATAATTTATATTATTATTGATATAATTTATATTATTATTAATAATAAGTATAAATTATATTAATAATAATATAATAAGTATAATAAAAATCATAATATAACCAGAGAATTTGTTTGGTCTAATGGTTAATGCTTCTCTGATCACCTAAAGACTTAGGTTCGAGTCTTGGATCTTCTTTTCTTGTTTTTCATGCTTGTAATGACCAACATGAGTGGATAATTGTCCCATTTAGGATTGAGAGTAATTTGATCATTGGTATTGTCATTTCATTTGTAATGTTTGTTTATCATGATTTTTTATCCTTAGATTTGACTGAAAAGTATATAAGTTTCTAACCTAAATAAATGTTAATTGCTATCAACATCTAAACTTTAAGATAAAGTGTTTTTTATAAGTATGTGAAAAATCGATATTTAGGAAACTATCTTAATAATTTTATATGCGAAAAATCTATATAAATGAATTTTATATGGACATCAATATCGATTAAATGATATAATATTATTATGTTTTTCAAAATACAAAAAGAGTAAGAAGAATGAATATCAATCCCAATTTTTCTAATTGAATCAACAACTCTTTACTTTACTTTATTTACATTCTTGCAATATTTGAATTTAAATAAAAATAATTTTTTTAAAATATTTTACATCAATTACTTTTTTATAATATTTAATTATTGTATTGTATTTTTTTTAATTATTACTACTATTATTATTACTTATTTACGAATTATGTACTTGCTTTTATTAGAAAATTGAAATTTTCCTACAATGTTAAATGAATTATTGAGTTACAAAAATGAAAACTTTGTTCACTCTCTTTCAATCATTCAATATTTTAATTTTAAAAATAATAAATTTATATTTAAATATTTTGCATCAATGACTCCTTTATTGTATTATTTATTTTATTGTATCATATTTTTTTTAATTATTAGTATCATTATTGATTTACGAATTGAATGCTTGGTTTTGTTAGAAACTGAACAATTTCTTAGAGTATTAAATGGTAATTTGTTGAGTTAGAAAAATGTCATATTTCGTCTCTTTTAATTCCGTCTCTTTTAATTATTGATATATGTTTTAGTATTTTGAATTTAAAAAATAATAGATTTATTTTTAAATATTTATGCATCAATTAACCTTTTACAGTATTTAAATTTTTATTATAGTGTTGTGTGTTTTTAAGTTATTATTACTATTATTATTATTACAAAGTTATAAATCATGTGCTTGATTTTATTGGAAACTGAATAATTTTATGCAGTGTTAGATGATAATTTACTAATTTACTAAAACATCAAATATGTTTACTCTTTTTCAATGGTTGAGATCTGTTCCAATATTTAAATTTAAAAATCATAAATTTGTTTTTAAATATTTTGCATCAATTATAATTTTAAAATATTTAATTATTTTATTGTAACATGTTTTTTAATATTTATTATTATTACTTATTTACGAATTGTGTATTTGATTTTATTAAAAATAGAGAAATTATGTGTAGTGTTAAATGATAATTTACTAAGTTACCAATGTCAAATATGTTTACTTTCTTTCAATTATTGAGATATTTTTCAATAAGATTAAATAATATTATTGATTTGATATATAATCTATTTTTTTTACATGTAAATGTTTTGTTTGTTAAATCTATTACAATCACAAGTGTCTCCATTGTCAAGATTCTGAAGTTGTAAATTCATATTACCCTATTTCTATTTATATTAATCCTAAATCTGGGATCTCCAACACACCCCCCTCACGTCGAGACTGCCAACTCATGCGTGGGACTATATATTATGGGTGGTCCGATAGCGACCCGATAGGGGGTGACACGATAGGCCCAACACAAACACTCGCTAGGATAGGCTCGAAATGGCTCTGATACCATATTACGAAGTGGACTTTAAGCCTAACTCAACCCCATAAAACCGGCTCAATGGGGTGAGGTTTACACCCACTTATATACAATGAAAGACTCTAATCTCTAGTCGATGTGGGATCTCCAACCTGCATTGCACGCGGGTCAGGTAGTAGTGGATGTTATGTAGAAAATATAATGCCCAAAAGTGTCAATTTGCTTAAGAGACTAAACTAAAGGTAATTGTTTATATACATAAAGTTGCATAGGTTAACCATAATAATATTGTTTTTTTGGACTTGAGTTATAGACTCTATCGTAGTTTTATGGGAGGTGGATTGATATGGAATCCACCACCAACAACTCTTTATAATTTTTTTCATTATTTTTTTCTCTATAATTATTTAATTTAATTATGTTGATTTCCTATTTAATTTTCTTAAGACTAGAATGTTACCAGGTAGTATTTGAAAGTTTTGAATATTTAATTAATTAATTTGCTCAAATATAAAAAATAGCACTTTGATTTTTACTTACTATATTTATAAAATCACTTCCTTAATTATGAAAAATTGTCAGTTACAACTTTTTTTCCAACTTATATATGAAAGGGAACGAATAATAAGTAAATACCAAAAAGGTAAAATAAAAAAATCTCATTGAGTGAAAATCCTTAATTTCTCTATCGTTACCCATGTAGTAGGATGAAAAAATGGGTTAGTCCCGACATATCGGCCCGTAGCCCGCATCATTTAGGCAGACGGGTTAATTCACTAGTACAAAATATTAAAACAACGATCTCACATTTAAGGCTTTTTGACTTTAAACGTGTTAATGAAAATAGGATGACATTTTTTAAATTAACTTCATTTAAGAGAGTGACTATTTGGTAGAGTCGCTTCTTAAACAAAGCGTTTTGTTTTAAGAAGGCGACTATGAGGGAAAGTTGTCTTCTTAAATAAAAGTGTTTCATTTAAGAGGGCGACTTTACCTCATAGCCGCGTTCTTAAAATAAAACGCTTTGTTTAAGAAGAAGGCTCTACCAAATAATAGTCCTCTTATACCCGTTTTTTACCTTAACATAGAGTGTGCCATTTACGCTTTCATATTTTCTTTCTCTGGTGCTTCGTTTTTCTTATGCTTTTATGCTCTGGTGCTGCCTCACATCTTCTCGAGCCTGCATTTTCGTGTCATTGGTAAGTTCGTTTTGAGTTTCTACTTCTTCTTCACCATGGTTTTTGTATTTTTTTCGTTTCTATTATTTGTTTCTTTTCTTATTCGAAGGTCACCACTGTTTCATGATCACACTGGTGTTTGGATTTTCATTGGGCCCGATTTGCTCTGTCGCTCTTGTCGTCGTTGTTGTCATTGTCGCGTCGCTCCTACCACCACCGTTGCCTTCACGCACAAGGTTGGTGGTGTTTTAAATTGTTTTAATGTTATTAATTTGTTTATTTATTATTTATTATATTTTTATTTTTAAAATTTATATTATTTTTGTTTTTAGGTTAAAATAGAATTATTAAAATATTATATTATTTAATATTTATAATTAATTTAATGATTTTTAATTTGTATATTTAATATTTGGTATTTATTATAATTTGTATTTATTATTAATTTATATTATGTTAGTTGTTAGGTTAGAATAGAATTATCGTGTTGGTATCTCGACAATTGATACTTGTTTGTATTGATGGCGAGGGTGTTTGACCCTCGACAATTAATACGTGTTGGTATTGAGTCTGAGGGCGTTTGACCCTCAGCAATTGATACATGCTGGTATTAAGTCCGGGGGTGTTTGACCCTCGGTAAACGTGAGATTTCACACTCATTAGTAGACACTTGAATGACTGTTACATAATATAATGGATCGAAATTTGATTAATTATGTTCGCATAAGTGATGAGTACGAAAGAGGAGTAGAATAATTTATACAATTTGCACAATGTAATGCGAATAATAGTGGTCATGATGGAGCAAAGATTAGGTATATGTGCGTTAACTGTTTGAACAGAAGGATACTGGATGTTAAGAAAATCAGGGAACACCTTCTATGTGATGAGTTTCTTCGATCTTATACAACTTGGACATGGCATGGTGAATTATTAAATTTACCACGTGTTTTCGTAACTGAAGAATATGTGGGGTACACCATGGATGATACAGTACATGGTGAAGTAGAAGATGATCGATTGGAGGACATGATTTGTGATGTGGGAGCTAAGTCTTTTGCAGAAGCGCATCGATATGAAAGTATGACAAGCGATGTAGAGACTCCATTGTATCCAGGATCAGCTAACTTCACACAGTTGTAGCGGTGTTAAGATTGATGAATTTGATCAACTAACTACAATTTGCTCCAGTTGTTGAAGGATATGCGTCCAGAGGAAAACACTCTACCTAATCGTAATTATGAGGCCAAAAAGATTCTTTGTCCAATGGGTATGAAGTATAAAAAGATACATGCATGTCCTAATGATTGTATATTATACAGGAAAGATTTTGAATTGTTGAAAAGTTTTCCGAGTTGTGGGTTATCACGTCATAAGTTGAAAAAGATGATGATATTATTGAAGAGATAGAAAAACATGGACTCCCAATGAAGGTTATGTGGTATCTTCCCATCATTCCAAAGATGAAGCGTTTGTTTGCAAACCCAAATGATGCTAAGAATCTTAGATGGCATGTGAATGAGAGGAAATGTGATGACATGTACCGACATCCAGGTGATTCTATTCAATGGAAGATATTTGATGAAGAGTTTCCAGAGTTTGGTAAACAATAAAAAAATATCCGACTAATGACTTTTTCCCGCAAGTAGCCAAGTGTGTATGAGGATCCTCATGATCCATCGCCGTGAATTGATTGGTCCTAATGAGGGTAAGAAACACAGGATTCATCTCCAAGGCCTTGTTAGTTGTGAGTATTGCAATGCTAGAAAAGTGTTTGGACCCTTAATGTATGGCATAGTCTCTCAGAGTCCTCGTAGGAGGTGGTGCTTCCTCCTCCGCCATTTTGTTATCCTCCTGAAAAATAGGAATGGAAAAAGAAAAAGTTGTTGAAGAGTCTTCTCTAATACCTTCTTGCTTCTCTTTTGCCTTTAATTTTCGATTTCTTTTAACTACCTTCTCAATTTTTGCTTCAAATAGCAATTGGTCTTTTGGAATCCGACCTCTCAATATCATATAAAAGCAGCTAATGTAAGGGTTAGCAAGAAACTTCACAAGCAGTAACCAAAAATTTGTATTTTATATTTTGTTTTTCTAAAATTTAAAACTAAACAGAAAATTGAATTCTAAATTAAATAAATTAATTAAAAGAAAATTAAAATAATAAAATCGAAATAACAGCAAATTAAATTCTAATAAAACAAAGAAAAGAGAATCTAAATTAAATAAGAAAATAAATAGAACAAATAAAACTAATAAGAATTAAAATAATAAATATGGAAATAAAATAAACACAATAAAAACAAATCAAAATAATAAAAATATTTACATTAGTTAGGAAACTATACTCAACAAATCAAACCTATTCTCCGACAATGGCGCCAAAAACTTGTTGACTTTTTACGACAAGTGCACTGCGTTGTCAAAAGTAATAATTGTCTCTAAGGGCGGATATCGATCCCACAAGGAACAATGAATTATCAAGTACAATAATCGCTAAATATAGAACATAACAATAAAAATAGTGTTGAATTGATTGTGTTGACAATGATCAATAAGAAAACAAACAAAGAATTGATTGCTTCAAGTTGGAAAAATAGGGATTAAGTTTCATCTCTTTCACTCTCATGTATTTTGATTAGCATGTAAATAATTTACTAGGGTTAGGTGGCTTCATGTGTCGCGCTGATGGGCTAAGTGATAAAACATAAAAAGAAGTCCAATCTGTTTGACGCATTCTCGGAAAAATATTATCGCCCCGTGCAATCAGAAATATTAAGTGATCAGAATAACAAAAGTTTTCACCCAACCTAATTCATCAAGGATATCTCCTTGACCAGCTCAAGTTATTATCGTCTGAGGCGATCAAAGTAACAGGATTTTTCATTCCAACTAGATTCATCAAAGATAACTCCTCGACCAACTCAAATTATTATTTTCTCAGGCTATTAGAATAAAGTAAAAGCTTTCACCGAATTCATCAAGGTCATTAAAGAAGTTAAACGTTCATCGTCAACTAAAATTGTATTTTTAATTATAGCACCGACCAACTTTTATCAAATTAACAGAAGGGAATATTCAAAGGCTCAGTCAACCATGCTTACTCAATTCGCCATGCTATTGATGGCCATAAATAAGTGATTCATGACTCACATCAACTGCATTGGAGAAGCATTTACTCAAGAGAAGAATTTCTTTACTTTGTTCAGCTTATTAAGACTCATCGGTCGGATGAAGTTATTACAACACCAATCAATTATGTTATTCTACTCTAAACGCTTGGCTTAGTGTTAGCCATATCTACTATTTTTTACGATAACTACAAGTTATTTGAGGAAACTTACAGGCTCGATCAACCATTACCAATTACATCGATTTCCGATTACGGCTTCGACCAAATTATTTTATTATACTTTGTCAAGACCACACCATCTATTTCGATGATTGAAAAGCATTGTTAGAGCTTTAACTACAACTTATTAAAGACACATTGCAAAAGGCTCGGTCTACCAAGTTCAAAACATTATCACAAAGAAATCATCAAATATCAAAATTTTATCGTTCGAAAAGGATTAAAACACTAGAAATGTTCTAAGTGTTCAATCATCCAAGCGTTCATGCCATGCATCTAAAACATTACTTATTCTCAACTATTAGATCTCTCTGATCAAACAGTGTTCACCAAACGACAATTTTTCAAAAAAGCACACGTCACATCTCTGACAAATATTAAATGCGCCCAACAGTCACATCTCTCCTTGGGAAGCCCAATGACCATTTTTTACTCTTCAAAATTTAATCTCTTCGAGCTTGGGGGGCAAGTGTACCAGACAAGCCAGTCTCAAGCCTGGTGACCAACCGAGTCAAAGAACACCTCAAGTTACGCAATAAATAACAGTTACTATGACACTTATTGAGTCACATTCATATCTCGAAATATGTGGAAAATATCTTCGACAAATAAGCTAAATACTGATTAACTGAAAGATGTTACAAATATTCTCCAGATATTCCAACATACCTATATACCAATATACCTCCCTATTAATCGGGGATCACGATGCATATTAGTTAAAACGTACCTTTTTTAGGTCCACCCCAATCGAGCACCGATAACAAAAAGAGGAGACTTGAAGAAAATAACAAGAAGGCTACCAGCACATCATCAATTGTACAAACAATTTCAAGTACTATGTAGGTCCTTTTTGTCTATACATATACATTTATAGCTGAAGAGTTTTTTTAAAAATAGCGAACGAGAACGAGTATTTATGATTAGAAAATAATATTATTTTGAAGATGGGCTTCGAATTCACTTAGACACAAGTATGATTTATATGTTAATATTGTGTGGTATAGATATAAATATTATATAAATATATATATATATATATATATATTTTGAATTTTTAATATTTTAATAAAAATTAAATTTATTTTTTGAGTAATTTATTTAGGAGATGAAATTTAAATTTAAATTATTGATAAAGTTAAGTTAATTAAATGTTATTAAAATGATTTAATTATTTAGTTGGTTAAAGTGTTAAAAGTGAATTAAAGTAGAATTAATTTATAATGTAATTAAATAAGAAGTTTTAATATTAAAATTATTTAAAGGAAATATTTAAAAAGTTTAAGGAAGAAAAAAAAATAAAAAAATAAAAATTGAGTAAAAAAAATAATACGCATTTAAAAAATAAGTATAAATGAATGAGGAAAGAACATTTGACAATTTATAATATCATTAAAATGAAATACAATTTATTTTGAGTAAGTTCTCACAATCAGAGAAAAGCAATATTTAGCATAATTATAGCATTAAAAATAGCTTGATTTTCAGCATGGAGATGGGTGTAGCAGTCGATACTAAAATGCAAAATTGTATTTCTGGCTGTTTTTTGGGAGGATTTTAAATGAATCAACAGTAACAGATGAATGTATTTTGGCACTGTAATTTTTATAAGACTAATGACAGTAACCTCACTTTTTTTTATAAATGTTTCAATTAATTTATTTTATTTTTTACTGATTTTTCTTTTTTACTTTAAATTCAATTCTATATCATATCACAATGTTGCACAAACCCTAATACGACACGGACACAGACACAAAGATACGTATAATATCTAAAATGTAGAACACAGAACAAATCTATATATTATATAATTATGAATTATATAAATTAAAAATAAAAATTTATATGCACAAGTATATTTTAGATTATTTTTTGAAGCAGAAAAATATTTTTTATAACTGATTAAAAAAATTTGTTTCTAACTTTTATAATATAATAAAAATTTATATAATAAATTTAAAATTTTAAAAAATTAATGTATTTTTTTTCAAAATTACATTAGAACTACACTAAAATTATCAAAAATTTATCAAATACTTTTTAAATTTAAAACTATCATATATACATATTCTACAAATCTTAGAGGTTAATATTCCAACTAACCCTACGCACAAACATCGTGGTCATTTCGTCAGGCTCTACAAAGTACAAATCCAAAATATTGTACTAAGACGACTGAGTATCATATAATATTTTATATACCCAAAAGCATGGCAACTCGTCAATTTGGCGGCGCAGCCCCCGTCTATTGGAACCTTCAATCCACACATCAAATCTATAATTTAAATCTTTTGAAGTACACAATATAATTAAAAATATATATAAAAATAATTAAAAATATATATATATAATTACAACAAGTTATTATTAGTATCTTATTGTATTTTCTTATCATAAATTCTTTTAATTGATGAATAATTATACCTCAAACCTCATGAGCTTTCTATTACTAATAGCTTACTTATTCGTATTTGTTATTTATTTGATCCTTGATTTTGACACTAATACGTGTTGTTAAATTGAAATAATTCTATAATTATCACTAACAATTATAGTGTAAAGTTAAATTAGCATTTCTCATATCAAACAGATAAGTAGACTTGTTATTCATGAGATTTAACCATCTATTTATTCGAGTTTATTATATTCTTCATTGAGTTTTAGTGTTGTCACTCTAATATATCTACAAAATATATAGACTGGTTTTAATATATTAAAAAAATGTTAACATAGTCTAAAATTATATAAGTGCATTTTTGAAAGCGCAATAGAAAGATAAGGACACTACCAAAAATCCAATAAAGAATTCAAATTTGTAAAAATTTAAAATTATATTATATAATAAAATTAGGTATATTTTAAATGCAGTAACCAGTTAAAGAAGATGTTATGATGTCATGTATAATCAAGTAATTTTAATGCATTTTATTTTAAAAGTACAAAAAATTAAGTAATTTTTAGCTAGTTCTTTAAACTTAAATGTATTTTTTAATAGTATAAAGATTTTACGATTTAGAAACTCTATGAAACTGCATGTCTCATCTTTCAAATTTAACTTTTGAAGGAGTTAATCATTTCTGGTAAATTCGGAAAAAATAGTTTGATTGTTTATTATATATTATTATTACTACAATGAAAATTAAAAAAAAAAAACAGATCCATAATAAAAATATGTGAGTTATGTAGTCAATTATGAAAATTTAAAACAAATTACATAACTGATTATTCTCGCAAAATTTTGATTGCCCATCATCTGTATCAAGCCACCATCTTCCTCGCCTTTTTTTACTTGTATTTGTTCTTCTTCCATCAACCAAACAATATTTATTATTAATCGAAGTAAGCACTAATTTGGTTTCACCTCATGAAGTTTCATATTTACGTATCAAATGTGAAAATTAAAAAAATATTAATTTCTAGCCGGTTAACCTTGTTGTCGGTTGATTCTGGTGACAAACTCTAGTTCCGGTTTGTCTCTTCTAGAATCTGTTCTACGTCTTGTTACACTGGAATGTGGCTCCGTTGAAATAGAGGAGTTCTACTTGTTGATTACAGTCCGACGATCAAGTCATTAAGGGTTTACAATTAAAAGGAGTATTCAGTTTCAGTCTTTAAACCAACGTACCTTTACCTGAGGTCTCAAACCCTTTTATAGCTTATCTTTTGTAATAGTTTTTTCTCATGAGAATCTAATCTCAACTGAAAGCATACTCAACATGTAAGCATTTTGTTCATGAGAACCTTCTCTCAAGGCGCTGCAACAGAAAAAAATCTTATATCTAAGGAGAGCATAAAATAATAACAGAACAACCACTTGTCAGTAGGGCACCAACTTATGTGCCAACATCAGGGGAATATTCTGCTTACGTGGGCACTTTACTTCATGGTGCAACATTATCTTTGTCACGCATGCAACTTAACCACTATGTGCCCTAGAACACACTTACTTAAGTTAAAAGAAACATTTACTTGACCTAGGCACCACATGTACTATACATACCCCTAGGTTCAAAAATACTCTTTACTAGCAGTCCTATAAAAGGTTGAATTATGTCACAACGGGTTTACTGACCAAACTGAGCCCAATCACATGACCCACTTTACTAACCCAACAACTGAGCTCACCTGCCTATACCATGCACTAAGACCCGATCACCAAGCATCGAGTCTTGGACGCTCTATCCAGTACAATTAACATATTTTGAATTTAGATATAAATAATGAATTTATATTGATTTGATATAATATAAAACTATATATACATAAAAAAGCCAAACTTAAATTTATGTATTTTATTAAAAAAAAATACTTATTTAAAACAAAAAGGACACCCCAATATCCCAATTTTCATATGCTTCATTAATAATGAAGTAGCAAATTAGTGATTATTAAAAGCTTCCCCTAATTTGTAGTTTGCGGTGAGCAAGTATGACGCCACCCTATCATCATCATCCACCGTTTTGTTGCAACGATGTCGTTCTGTTCCAAAGAAAGAAAATAAAAAAAGTCAAAAATAAATAACGGAAAACGAGAGTAGTTAAAAAGTCAAGCCAACTTTCTCAGAATTAAATCTCATGTTCAACTATAAATACGGTTAACACAGCGATTCATCACTAAGCACCTTTCCATTGTCAAGCCCTTAAATAAGCACACGAGCACAGCGATTTTAGAAGATCATCATCAATGGCAGTCCAAGTTTACATTGTGTATGCGTTTTTCTATAATTATTCACATGAAGCCTTTTTTCTTAATCTTTAATCAATAATTTTATTTTTCCATTACTCTAATTTAACAGCTACTACTCCATGTACGGCCATGTGGAAACACTAGCAGAAGAAATAAAGAAAGGAGCTGATTCTGTTGATGGCGTTGAAGCCAAACTATGGCAGGCATGTGTGGTTTGTGTAATTCAACTGAGTCATTTTTAGTTTTGTGATGTTTCACTTTCACAAGCTTGCAGATTGTGTTCAATTTGGTATTCATTGTAACCATGCTTTCCAATGGTTCATGATGACCTCGCAGAACCATTTTATGTTCTGAATATCTATTCTTCCGAGGAAATCATGTAACTAGTTTTCATGTAGTATGTGGTATTGTGCAATGAAGATGGTTGTATCCAAATATGTTGTTGGAATTTGATGTGTTGAGTTGGTTAAATGAACAGGTACCTGAGACATTAGCAGATGAGGTGCTTGGTAAAATGAGAGCACCACCAAAGAGTGATGTACCGATCATTACCCCCAATGAGCTATCTGAGGCTGATGGGTTTGTCTTTGGCTTCCCCACAAGATTTGGAATGATGGCTGCACAGTTCAAAGCATTTCTGGATGCAACTGGAGGTTTGTGGAAAACACAACAGCTTGCAGGGAAGCCCGCTGGAATCTTCTACAGCACCAGCTCCCAAGGTGGTGGACAAGAGACTACAGCGTAAGACCCTCTCCCTAAACGCATACTTTCTTAATCAATTTTCTAAGATTAGTGATGAGATCTTACGGAATATTAAAGATGAGAAATTTGTATATCAGGCTTACTGCTATAACTCAGCTGGTTCATCATGGAATGTTATTTGTTCCAATTGGATACACATTTGGTGCTGGAATGTTTGAGATGGAGGAGCTCAAAGGAGGAAGTCCCTATGGTTCAGGAACTTATGCTGGTGATGGTTCAAGACAGCCAACTAAGCTTGAACTGGAGCAAGCATTCCACCAGGGGAAGTATATTGCCAGCATCACAAAGAAGCTCAAGGAAGCTGCATAATACTGATTTAATCAAGTTCTACTACTAAATGATGTTTGAGAATATTTCATTATATTTTAGTTCTACAATGTTTTGAGTTCTGTTTTTAGGTGCTTGCATGTAATAGTTTGTTATTTTCTTTTAAAACAAAAAGATTTGTATTAGGTATGTTTTAATGTTACATGGTGCAGTCATTATTAAAATTTACTGAATAAATTAAGGGGAGAATGTTTTGTCATGCTCCTTTAGCTTAAAAATTATTCTTCCTTTCCATTATACCTTTTTTTTCACATAAGACAGCTTAATTGCTCTTAAATATTTTTCATTTATTAGAATTATAAATAATCTCTAAAAAAAATGAAACTTCAAATGGATGACACCAACTTTTGGGTATTCGCTGCCAGCGTCTCACTCAGCGACGCTAATAAATCACTCTAGAGTATATTTTCTTTCAATTTTGCAATTTGAGTTATACGTTTCATTAAACACTTCCTTCTAAAATCAATTGTTTTTATGGAAGTCTATATGTTAATTCTGAAATGGTGGGCTTAGATCACATTACATACATCTGTTATTAATAAAAAAATATTAATAAGTATTATATTTAAGTAATATTTTATATTATCATACAAACATTTATTTATAGATATAACTATAATATAACTTTTAATTTAGGAATTTAAACATTTTTACATATTTTGTGATTATAATATGAATAAAAATAATTTATCTTAAATTTGTGTTAATTTTAGAATTTTAGGGTAAAATGGAGATGAAAGGGAAAAATGACAATATATAGGATTAAAAGAGAAAGCTCGAACACTCCAAATACTTGCCCAAACTTGTCTATTAGGATGTTATACTTAGTGAATGTTACTATTAGGATTTTCAATAATTATTCCTTGTGGGTTCGATATCCGTCCTTAGGGACAAACTGTACATTTTTCGTAAAAAGAGTCATAAATATTGTTGTAGACCTTATTTTCCCACTTATGAAAATGTTATTTTAATTTTTTGTTTGCCTTCATATTACAAACTTTGATGTTACCGTACACTTCAACCATTATCTCAATTTGCGTACCAACAAGTTTCGTCCACTTTCACCAGTTTTCCATAGCAAAATATGTTTTTCTGGTCAATCAAACATGTTTGCTACTTCGAAAATAACACCACTATCAACATTTCGTTAAGTATCATTAATGTATTGTGATCGACCCACAATGTCTTTAGACGAGTTTGATAGTCCACCTAAAGACAACCAAGCACAACGCAATGATGACAATCTAGTACTAGCACGTCCAAATACTAAACACTAGCCACGGCAATCTAAAAAACAGAGAAGAAGACCACCATGTAGCACATCGTTTCACAAATATTTTGTTTTTGTTTATGTAATAAAAATAATGTTATTGTTAATTTCAATGTAATTTATTTTACTAAATGTTCTTCTTCTTATTTTATTATATTTAATAATTATTTTTTCTCATTAAAATAATATAAACTACAATATACTTAAAAAAAATTCACATGTCATAATTTTTCCCACTAGCATGAAATTAATACAAAGTTGAAGTCGCGCAAGGGTATAAAAACTTCATTTAATCCTTATTACATTTTTACTCAAAGTCGTGTGAACCATGACTGATTTCAACCTTAAATTTTTATAACAAAATTCATTTTCCCATGGCACGAATTTGCTGCACATCTAGATCGAAATCGAAGTCGTTTGACAAGCACTATTTCTCCCAACGAAGTTTTTCCATCTGGACACGACTTACCTAAAGTCGTAAACAAAATTTCTTCCCATTCTCATAATAAAATGAACAAATTACATCATTTTGCTGGAAAAACCAAAGGATCAATATTTTTTCATTGTAAAACTTATAAATGGTTAATCTTTATGAGCCGAATGCATTATCTTCAAATCAAAGAGTTCAAAACTCGAAAGGATATGGATTCATAAGCAATCATGATACATCTTAAGAAGATGTATGATGTTTACACCATAATTGTTAAGTACCATATATCTAAAATTGAAGGTGATTGATCTGACAGAGGAACTTGAGAAATCAGAATGCAAATTTTTCAAAGAGTGTTCTCTAAGACTTGATTTTGCAATCTCTCCCTGTTTATTTTTCACAAATATTGTTAATTTTAATATAAACAAAATTAATTTTGACATATATGAAATGTTGAATTTGCATATTGAATATCATAATAGATTTTGAAAAAAATATATTGCAATCTAAAACATAAGAAAGAATATCTTAAAAAGAAAATCTTTTGGGTGAAAGGGTGGCGTGTCTAAACCTAATAGCAACAAGTCCTAGGATGACTAAATTGAGGTTGAATGTTATTTTTGAAAGAGGGAATTAAACCTTATTGGATATGATAAATTTTATGATAGAGTTCACCAATCCTCCACAAAACGTACGAGGATATGCTTGAGAAGTAACAACTTACTTGCTACATAAAATTTATACAAAAGCAATCTCTACAACTCCATATGAGATATGCAAAGGATGTAAGTGCATATGTGATAAGGAAAGGACATAAGTCCATATGAGATATGGAAAGAAAAAAACTCTATTTGAGACATGGAAATGTAAGCCAAATCTCAAACACTTAAAATATTAGGTTGTTATGCTTTTGTCAACTTCTTCTTCTTCTACTTCACGAAGCCTTCAATGCACTTCTCAGCTAGATATGAAAATATGGCTAACATGCATCACTGGAAGGTGGCAGGTGCATTACATAAATCAAATGACATCTTTTTGTATGCAAATACTCCAAAAGGACATGTGAAAGCATTCTTTTCTTGATTTGTTGGATCTACTGCAATTTGGTTATAACTAGAGTAACCATCAAAAAAATAGTAGAAGGTTTGTCCTGTCAATCTCTCCAACATTTAATCCATAAAAGGTAAAGGAAAATGATCCTTCTGAGTAGCTGGGTTCAACTTTCTGTAATCAATTCACATTTTTCAACCACTGACTATTCTACTAGGTATTAATTCATTCTTTTTATTGCGGATAACAGTCATACCTCCCTTTTTAGGAACAAATGGAATATGACTCAACCATGCACTATGAAAGATGGGGTAATCATACCATCATTTAGCATCTTCAATACCTCATTTCTTACCACTTCCTTCATGGTTCGATTCAATCTTCTCTGTTATTGAGCTACAAGCTTAAACTCTGGCTCCATGAAAGTCTTGTGCATAATATAGGAGGGACTAATTCTAGTGAGGTTAGTCAAAGACCAACCAATGACCTTTCTGTTGTCTTTCAAAATTGAAATTAATTTCTCTTTCTCTTTTAGTGAAAGAGTGTTGTCGATAATGACTAGTTTATCATAATCCTCTTCCAGGAACACACATTTGAGATAATGGGGGTACTAATATCAGCTCAAACTTTACAATTGTTTGGTCATCCTTCCCTCATAATATTTCTATAAATGGATTTGAAGTATGTACTTTCTTGAGAAAATCTAGATTATTCAGACATTCTTCTATTTATTTCCCTTTCTCATTATGCACTTGGTCATATGAATTTACCATAACTTTTTCCATAGGACTATGCATGTGTAACTGCTTCATGGCATCATTTAGCACTTCATCAAGCACATCAAACCTGAAACATTCTCCCTTATCTCTTAGATATTTCATAGTGTCAAACACATTAAAATTAATTTTTTAATCTTATACCCTCACCTTCAACTTTAACTTTCCATTATCTACATCAATAATCACGCTTGTTGTCTTCATGAAGGGTCTGGCAAGAATAAAAAGGGATTTCTACATCCTCCTCAATATCCATTACCACAAAATAAACTGAAAACATGAATTTATCAACCTCATAAGAACATATTCTGCTACACCATAAGGATATTTGATGGATCTATCTGTTAACTGCAGTGCCATGCGAGTTGGTTTTATGTCTAAATCTATAATTTTCTTCAAAAAAGATAGAGGCATAAGATTAATGCTTGCCCCTAAATCCAACAATGTTTTTCCCATAGGTAGTTAGCCTGTGGTGACTTGTATGGTGAACCTGCCAGGATTCTTTGATTTTTATGCCAAGGATTTTTGAATGATTGCACTACATCCATTTGCTAATTTTATAGTATCCCCTTTGTAAAATTCTTTTTCTTGTTCAGAAGCTCTTTAATGAATTTGGCATATGTTGGGATCTGATTTAAACCTTCCACAAAAGGAATGTTAATCTGCACCCTTTTCAAGATAAAAGTGAACTTTAAGAACTATCTTTCCTTCTCCCTTTTTGAAGGAGCATGTGGATATGGAATATGTTGAACAGGTGGGGACCTAGCCTCAGTAACCTCGTTCCTCTTTTCATTATTTTTGTTGTCTTTTTAATTTTTTTATAATGTTTCTCTCTCTCTTTCTTGTTCTTCATTTATTCCCTCATTTTTCTCATTCACTTCACCTCCCAATGCATAATCTTTTTAACTTTCTTTTTCCGATCAAGTAGAAACACTTTTTTCTGTTGATTGTTCCTCACTTGCCTCCCTATGTTCTTACCACTCCTGGTAGTGATTTCCTTGTAGGGTTCGAATGTGAGTTGATTTTAAGATTGCACATTTTATTGATTGTACTTTGTTTATGGTTTTTTATTTTTAAGAAGAATATGGTGAGAAACCCAAAGAAGATTCCCACTGGACATGAATTTAACCAAGTGGTTAAGTAAGTGTGAAGGTTCACTTCTAGAGGGCAAAGAGAAAACACAATTATATGGTGATGATGATGAAAGATGCAAAATTAAAGCATATAATGGAAAGCAACAAGATGGAAAAACCAAAAAGGAAAAGAAGAACACAAGAATATAAGAGGAATGGAAATGGTGCAAGGAAGGAAGAGATGAAGAGATAGAGGAAGCTTATGGATGATGATGGTAGTAGTCACACCACTTGGAGTGGTGAGAGACTCCAAGATGAGTGGTGAAGAGCCGTCACTTGAAGTGCACAAACACCCAAGATAAGACCCACAAAAAGAGAGCACTCAAGACTCACTCAATACTCTGACAAAGTTTCTTTTCTATTCAAAATTCAATGTGTAAAAATACATGATGTAAGACACCCTTTATATAGGAGAGAGTGACTTGGGGAGCAAGAGTGAAGGGGGTAGGGGTGTCATTTGTGAGAAACCTTCTAGAAGGTAGGTCAAATAAACCCCAAACCTAGGTGCACATGTCACGAAAGGTGGGCTTGACACAAGCCCAATTTACTAAGCTCACTTACTCAAATTACTAAGCACACCCTACTCTAACTTATTCTTCTATTTGGACCTCGAAAATGACCCCAATTTAATTATATAAACTTGTATTTTAAAAAGACCAGAAGAAAGAACATCTTATGCTTTGGTCTATATCCAGTTCTTCTTCTGCTGAGGTCCTTCTGAAGTTTGGTGGGGCCTTATCTTGGTTGTTGAGATGACTGACTTAATTGTGAAGTGTCTGTTGTGTCCTTAGTCATCTGTTTGTCGAGATGGTTTGTATCATGCCTCCCAAGTTGGAAAGAATTCGACCTCGAATTTAGAACTCCTAGATGATCATGCTTCTTGTTTCGAGCCATAGCCTTACTTTTATTTGTTTTTCCAACCCTATGAAAAACTATTAGCATAAGAGTTATTATTAGAGTTAGAGAATTTACCTTGCTTTTGTTGATTATTCATGTAATCAATCTTCTCTTTTGTGTTAAAATCTGAATATTGACAATGATCATTCAAACGATCTCCTCCACATAAATCACATTTTGATACAACCCAATTAGACAAGGAGATAATCAAGGATACAACAGACACTTCACAATTAAGTAAGTCATCTCGGCATCCAAGACAAGACCCACCCCACCAAACTTCAGAAGGACCTCAACAGAAGAAGAACTGGACATAGGCTAGAGCATCAGATGTTCTTTTTTTCTATTTTTTTTTTAAATTATGTAAATAAATTGGGCTTACTTTGGGGTTCCAAATAGAAGAATAAGCTAGAGTAGAGTGCACTTAATGTATTTTGGGCTTGTGCCAGAGCACACTTTTTCATGACAATGCACCAAGGATTAGAGTTTTTAACCTAGTTTCTAGAAGATGTAGGCTAGCTAGGGAGAAACTCCACTTTGACCTACCTTTTAGAAAGTTTCTCACAAATGACATCCCTACCCATTTATCTCGCTCTCCCAAGACACTCTCTTCTATAAATAGAGTGTTTGCCTCATGTATTTCACACATTGAATTTTGAAAGTAAAGAAAATTTATCAGAGTGTTTAGTGAGCTAAGTCTCCTATTATCCTTAGGTCTTATCTTGAGTGTTCTACACTTCAAGTGACAGCTCTACACCACTCATTTTGGAGTATCCCATCCTCAAAGTGGCATGACAACCTCTCATCTTCAAATGCTTTCTTCATCTCTTCACCTTTTTCTTTTATTCTTTGTGCCACTCTTCTTCCATTGTTTTATGTTCATTGATGTTCTTTATCTCTTCCTTTATTTCGGTTTCATCTTTCTTCATTATATCTTCTATGTTTTTTAATTCCGCCATCATCATCATATTCACCTTATATTGTGTTTTCTCTTTTGCTCTCTAGAAGAGAACCTTCACACTTACTTAACGAATTCGTTAAGTTCGTGTCTAGTGACAATCTTCTTTGAGCTTATCACTATAATTATTAATCCAAAATTCATAAACAAAAGAGTAACTCATAAAATGTACAATCCTAAAATCAACTCACATCATATTTCATAGACAACTATTTCATTAAATTAGACTTCACAAGATGAACTTATTGTGGTAACTAAGCCATTTGGTTGGTGAAAGCCTAAATTTGCTAGGTTAAAATTTTATTCTTGGCTAAAATTGCATTTGTAGTGAAGAATTCCAAAACTCCTTTCCTCTGGATTGACTTCCTATTATGCTACGTTTTCCTATCGGTTGATGATAAGACATTGATGATTATAGTTGCTTGCTCTACATCTAATGCCATCATTGTACCTCAAACTACTACGTCTAAAAATATTGAAGTGTTTGGTCTCAATCCATTGTAGAAGATGTTCATCTGGTCTACATCTTCAAACCCATGAATTGGGAACTTCCTTGGAAAACCCATGCCACATAAAAAGGCTCATCTTGTCCTTGCCTGAAAGTTGAAGTGTCAAAATTGGCACTCACATATCTTGTCGGTGGAAAAATATAGTAAGAAATTTGCTTTCCAGATAAGCCAAGCTAGTTAAGCTTTGGGTTGGCTGTGATTGTATCCATTCTTTAGCTTCACCAATGAGAGAAAATGGGGACAATTTCATGTAAGCAACCTCTTCTTGTCCTGCTTCAAACCCTAAGGTTGCACATAACTAATAGAATGTATCTAAGTGAGCATATGTATCTTCGTGATCTTTTCTTGAGAATAAATGACCTGAAACCAAATTCAAGAATGTTGGTTTAATTTCAATCCCTCTTGCTGCTGATGGCATGAAAAATCTAGAAAAATTTTGTGGTCCTTGGTGAAAAACATAGTCTTTAAGTTTCCTTCTTGGAGGATTTATGATTCAGCCATCCGCATTATTTCTTCCTCCAATTTGTTCAACCATTTGACTTGCCTTTTGGATAATGTGAGATTCTTGAGGTTGGGAAACAAAAGAACTTTCTTGATCTTGTCATGTTTTTTGTTCTTTAGTGCTTTTGTTAGTTTTGTTTTGTTCTTTCTTGCTACTCTTTCAACCTCCTACTCAAATAAAATTTTTCTATAGAAGCCCTTCCTCTAAATAGCATAAATAACCAAAACTAAACCAAAGATTAATGTATCAGAAAAATAGAAAGAAATTTTATAAAACTTAACTATGCTATGCTACTATATTTACTCCTTTACAAGAAAAATTTTCAACTACTAATTTCTTAACTAATTCCCAAAAATGATGCCAAAAACTTGTTACGATGTTTCTCAGCAAGTGGACCAAGTTGATTTTAGTACAACTGATATCGAGTTGTCATATCCTCAAGGATTAGAAAGTAATGTAGTAGATGCTACTTATTTCATAAAGTATGTTGTGTAAAGTTCGCACTTGAAATAACTTAACATGAATTTGCCTAATATTTGAAAAATGAGTAAAGGTGACAATAAAAATTGGTTTTTTCAAATACGATAAAGAGTTCAAATTGAATAAATGTTGCAATTAATTTACATTCACTAATTGTGTATGAACTATATATTTCAATTCCTTTATTTCTTAAAGTTAAACCAAGATAATCATTTAATCTTGGTTTCCTTGAAAGCAAATCACCATAATCAATCCTTAGCAAATCACCCTAATCAATCCCCTGAGTTACAATTATCTTATTTTTGCATTAATGTTGAAATAATAACACCCAACTACATCAACTTTGTTCCCAATAGTTGAGGTATTTGATTGATTTGGTTTATTTCGGAAAATGAAAGTATTTCCAACAATCAATCAAGTTCTAAAAGTAATAATAATGATTGCTTCCTTATCAAGCACACTAAGCATAAATTAAATCGAATAAGACTGAAACATACTTTCATATATAAATCAAAACAATTTCATATAAATCAAAACAATACAAATGAGTTAAATTATCACTCAATCCTATACTCATAATGTAAGATAAAACAAATATATTATAACTATAAAACAAATATATATATATATATATATATATATATATATATACATATATTTTTTTTTCTCTAAAATATAGTCTTGACAATTAATTTCTATGACTTACTTTTGAACTCCGAAAAAAATAAAATAAATCTAATAGATTTTCATAAGAAGTTAGTGTAGTATATCGTTATTATTTTTATCAAGTCAATCCCTTCTCTCTAATGTTGTGACTACAAAATTAATGTTTCCACTTTTATAATAAAATATGTTTCTGTTTCCACTTTTATAATAAAATATGTTTCTATGCCAGGTACATGTATCTAAACATTGGTTTTATGTAAAAATATTGCTTGCATGTGTCTACATTAAATATATAAATATAATCAACAAACTAAAAAAATATTGAAATTTTTTAATAAATTTAATTTTTTCATGTATTCGATAGAATAACGATAGTTTTAGAACCCTCATTATAAATAATTAAAATAACTTATTTATAAAAATATAATAATATTAATTTGGTATATTGTTTTTGTTGGGAAAGGAAGTTTGAGGGTTATAAATTAAACTCTCCTCCTTTACTGTTATATATCCCAATTTGTAATATCTTCTCCCATAATAATAAAAGTGAGCTGTTTTTGTTGTGCTCGGAGATTAGGCTAAATTAGCCGAACTCCGTTAACAATTTTATGGTGTGTTTTTTCCTCTTTATCTCTTCTATTATTCCGCTTTGTTTATTCAATATTATTTGTCGGGTAGCTCTGTTAGGGTTCTGTTTTAGTGGGAAAATTACCCGTTTTTCCCAACAAGTGGTATCAAGAGTCGAAGGTTCGCCCTTGGGTTGTTTGAAATTATTTGTAATATTGAATACTATATTTTGAGTTTGTAATGGCAAATCAAGAAGAAGAAGCGAAGGACGTATCCAAAGTGTCGGGCTCCTCGTCATCATGGTCGAGGTTCCCGGTGTCCACTTTGAAATTGGCGGTGGAAATATTTGATGGCACTGGACATTTTGGCATGTGGAAAGGAGAGGTCTTGGACTCTCTTTTTCAATATGGTCTTGATATTGCTATTGAAGGAGAGAAACCAGAAGAGGTAGAGGAGAAAGACTGGAGCATCATCAACCGGTTGGCATGCAGAACTATTCGATCCTGCCTGTCTAGAGAGCAGAAGTATGCTGTAAAAAATGAGACTTCTGCACACAAACTGTGGAAGGCATTGGAGGACAAGTTTTTGAAGAAGAGTGGTCAGAACAAGCTCCTGATGAAGAAAAGGTTGTTCCGATTTGACTACCAACAAGGTACTACTATGAATGCACACATCACTATATTTAATCAATTAGTAGCAGACTTGTTGAATTTATATGTGAAGTTTGAGGATGAGGATTTGGCTTTGATGTTGTTATCATCTCTTCCTGATGAATTTGAACATTTGGAGACTACGCTCCTTCACGGGAAGGAGAATGTTTCGTTAGATGTTGTTTGTTCTGCTTTATATAGTCAGAATTGAGAAAGCAGGATAAGATGAAAAGCAAATCAACGACATCAGAAGAAGCATCGGTAGCAAGAGGTCGTCAGCAAAGCCAAACAAAGGGGAGAAGAGGGAGGTCTAAGTCTAAAGGTCAAGCCGTTGCCAAAGATGAGTGTGTTTTCTGTCATGAGAAAGGACACTGGAAGAAAGACTGTCCAAAACTGCAGAAGAAAGGGAAGGCTCCACAAGATGCAAATGTTGTAGAATGCAAAAGTGATGTGGAATCAGATATCTCTTTAATTGTCTCGCTTTCAGCATCATCGTATCCAGATGAGTGGATATTGGATTCAGATTGTACCTATCATATGTGTCCCATTCGGGATTGGTTCTTTGAATTTCAAGAACTTGATGGTGGGGTTGTTTACATGGGTAATGAAAATCCATGTAAGACAGCTGGGATAGGTTCAATCAAGCTGCAGAATCATGATGGATCCACCAGAATTTTGCGGGATGTACGGTACGTGCCAAAGTTGAAGAAGAATCTCATCTCATTGGGGGCTTTAGAATCTAAAGGCCTAGTTGTGACGATGCGAGATAGAATTCTTAAAGCAACTTCAGGAGCACTGGTGATGTTGAAAGGCGTGAGGAAGAACAATTTGTATTACTACCAAGGAAGTACAGTGGTGGGGAGAGTAGCGACAACAACTTCTAACTCTAAGAAGGATGCTGAGGCAACGAAGTTGTGGCATATGAAGTTGGGACATGCTGGAGAGAAATCCTTGCAAATTCTTACCAAGCAGGGATTGTTGAAAGGTACGAAGGCTTGCAAACTTGAATTTTGTGAGCATTGTGTTATGGGAAAACAACGAAGAGTGAAGTTTGGCACTGCAATTCACAATACCAAGGGTATTCTGGATTATGTGCATTCACATGTGTGGGGACCTGCCAAGACTTCGTCAATCGGAGGTAGGCATTATTTTGTCACTTTTGTGGATGATTTTTCCAGGAGAGTTTGGGTGTTTACTATGAAGAACAAAAATGATGTGCTTCAAAATTTTCCTTAAGTGGAAAGCTCAAGTTGAAAACCATACAGGAAGGAAGATAAAGGTTCTCTGAACAGACAATGGAGGAGAATACAAAAGTGATCCGTTCCTGAAGGTATGCCAAGATTGTGGCATAGTTCGACACTTCACTGTTAGAAAAACACCACAACAAAATGGGGTGTTGGAGCGTATGAACAAGACACTTGTGGAGAAAGTTCGTTGTATGTTGTCTAATGCTGAGTTAGGTAGAGAGTTTTGGGCTGAGGCTGTGACATACGCTCAACATCTCGTCAATCGTTTGCCATCATCTGCTATAGATGGCAAAACCCCGTTAGAGGTATGGTCTGGAAAATCTGCAACTGATTATGATTCTTTGCATGTTTTTGGTTCTATTGCATATTATCATGTGATTGAATCAAAGTTGGATCCACGGGCAAAGAAGGCCCTTTTCATGGGCTTTAGTCCTGGAGTGAAGGGATACCGTTTGTGGTGTCTAGAGGCAAAGAAGACGATTATCAACAGGGATGTTACCTTTGATGAATCTGCCATGTTAAAGAAGGTAAATCCAAAAGGAGCTGATAGTACTCCACAACAGGTGGAGTATGCCCGGAAGCAGGTGGAGTTTGAGCCGACAGTGGTGATCCCAACACGAAATACCACAAGTGACTCTCCTATGGTAGAAGAAGAGTAAGATGAGGAAGAGGTTCCTACTCAAGAATCTCAACAGCAATCAACGCCAATTGTAGTTAAAAGACAGAGACGAGATATTAAGAAGCCTGCTCGTTTCATGGATATGGTTGTGTATGCACTTCCAGTTGTTGATGACATTCCATCCACTTACCCAGAAGCCATTCTGAGTTCAGAGAGTGGTAATTGGGCAAGTGCGATGGAAGAGGAGATGCAGTCTTTGAAGAAGAACAAGACGTGGAAGCTGGCACAATTACCAAAAGGTAAGAAGGCAATTGGGTGCAAATGGGTATTTGCAAAGAAAGAAGGATTTCCTAATAAAGAAGATGTTCGCTACAAGGCAAGGTTGGTTGCTAAAGGCTTTGCTCAGAGGGAGGGAATTAATTATAATGAGGTATTTTCTCCAGTTGTTAAACATTCATCCATTCGAATTTTGTTGGCCTTGGTAGCACAGTTGAATTTGGAGCTTGCTCAACTTGATGTAAAGACCGCATTCCTACATGGTGATTTGAAGGAGGAAATCTATATGACTCAACCAGAAGGATACAAGGTTGATGGTAAAGAAGATTGGGTTTGTAAACTTAGCAAATCGTTGTACGGACTGAAACAATCTCCGAGACAGTGGTACAAACGATTTGATAAGTTCATGAAGGATCAAAAGTACAAGAGAAGCAAATATGATCACTGTGTGTATTTGGGCAGATTTGAAGATGGTTCCTACATTTACTTACTCTTATATGTTGAAGATATGTTGATTGCAACAAAGAGCCAAGTTGAGATTGACAGGTTAAAGGCTCAGTTGAGTAAAGAGTTCGAGATGAAGGATTTGGGAGAAGCCAAGAAGATTCTCGGCATGGAGATAAATAGGGACATGGAGAGGGGAAAACTTTGGCTGTCACAGAAGCAGTATTTGCAGAAGGTACTACAACGTTTTGGTATACACGAAGATACAAAACCTGTAAGTACCCCACTTGCTCCTCATTTGAAATTGAGTAGTCGTTTATCTCCGACGACTGATGAAGAACGAGAATACATGGCGAAAGTCTCATATGCAAATGCAGTTGGAAGCTTGATGTATGCAATGGTGTGTACAAGACCAGATATTTCACAGGCTGTGAGTGTTGTTAGCAGGTACATGCATAATCCGAGCAAGGGAGATTGGCAAGCTGTGAGATGGATTCTACGGTACCTCCAAAATACCTTAGATGTTGGATTGACATTTGAGCAAGATGAATCACTTGGTCAATGCATAGTTGGATATTGTGATTCTGATTATACAGGTGATTTGGATAAGCGACGGTCTACAACTGGCTATTTGTTCACTTTAGCAAAAGCGCCAGTTAGTTGGAAGTCTACCTTGCAGTTTTTTAAGCAATACATATAACGACGGTTCCACTTGGAACCGTCTTTAAAAGGCATATTTACAACGACGGTTCCTCGTCTTTAAAAGTCCCTTAAATTTTTGCAAAAAAAAAATCCTGTAATAAGTCGGCGTTTTAACGATAGTTCCCAGAACCGTCGTGAAAAATCCATACCTATCCTGTAATAACGACGGTTCTGGAACCGTCTTTAAATGTTGATTTTAACTGTCGTTAATCTACCTTTTTGTACTAGTGACGGTGGCTTTGTCTACGACAGAGGCAGAGTATATGGCGATTACAGAGGCTGTGAAGGAAGCAATTTGGCTTCATGGGTTGCTTAAAGACTTTGAAGTTGGTCAGAAACAACTTGAGTTATATTCTGATAGTCAGAGTGCTATTCATTTAGCAAAGAATCAAGTCTTTCATGCACGAACGAAGCACATTGATGTTCGTTATCACTTTGTGCGTGAGATTCTCGAAGAAGAGGAGATTGTTCTCCAGAAGATTCACACAACGGAGAATCCTGCAGATATGCTCACCAAGGTGGTTACAAGGACCAAGTTTGAACACTGTTTAGACTTGGTTAATATCTTGCACATTTGAAGTTGGCACCCGGAGGCGCAAATTTGAAGCACTACAAAGTTTATTTTTGTTATGTTTTGAGAAGATTTGTTTTAGGTGGGACTTGAAATTAAGCCAAGGTGGAGATTTGTTGATTTTGGCTTAATCCCAAGCCCCACATCGGTGGGTTCATTGTTTGAGAAGGAAGTTTGAGGGTTATAAATTAAACTCTCCTCCTTCACTGTTATATATCCCAATTTGTAATATCTTCTCCCATAATAATAAAAGTGAGCTGTTTTTTGCTGTGCTCGGAGATTAGGCTAAATTGGCCGAATTCCGTTAACAATTTTCTGGTTTGTTTTTTCCTCTTTATCTCTTCTATTATTCCGCTATGTTTATTCAATATTATTTGTCGGGTAACTCTGTTAGGGTTCTGTTTTAGTAAAATTACCTTTAATATAATTTTTTTACCGTCGTTAAAACATTTTTCTACAATAAGTCTTATAAAAGTCATATATAGTCCATGGCTTAATGCAGCAACTTAATTGATCCAATCGATTTTGAAATATTTTCTATGATTGTATGAAATTAAAGCAACAAATGAACTACTATATGAAAGACTTTTAATGAGGTTACGGGCCATTACCCTATCCAAATGACTGGTTTTTTAATTCGCAAATAAATTAAATTATTAATAACAAATTTAATATTATTGTTAAAAAATAAATTGAGACAGTCAAGAACAACATAATTTTGAACTTAATAAAGACAATGACAATGATATGGAAATGAAGTTATGAGTAAAGAAGATCAACCAGCCATTATGAGAACTAAGAAATTAAACACAAATGATGGATAGAAACAACTTAGTGTTCAATTCCATAGATCCTTATTTATAAGCAATCTATGATTGATTGGCTTTGATTTGTTTAGTTTGAATATTGGAAGGTAGGATATTACTCTTGTAACTACTTTTTTTCATTTCAGAATTTATGGGATAGTAAATTTTTTATTTTTACCTTATTTTTTTCAGGGGTGGAACTCAATAAAAAAGAGAATGATGATTCATATTTACAAAATACAGAAACAAAGTTAAATAGTTTTGTTAATTATAAGTTGTCACTACTTTTAATTATGAAAGTGTATCTAACATTAAACTCTAAAGGTTTTAATGTTATTATTTGCATACCTATCTTTTCAGGTATATATACCTGTGTTAATTAGTTTCACATTTAATTATATTTTTAAATGTTTTAAGTTTGATTAAATTGTCTTTAAAGATTTATTTATTTTATTAGAATTGAATAAATAGTCTTTTAATAGGTTATACAATTTATTATAATAACATTGTTCGAAATAAATTGATGATTTATGCATTAATCATATTTTTAGAAATATATTAATTATATTTTTAGAAATATATTAATTGTATTTTTAAAAATATTTTAAATGTGAATTATATAAGTCTCTTTTCAAAATTATTATAAGTGTTGTCTAATATGTAATTTCAAAAGAATAAATCACATTTATACAAATGTTGTTTAAAATTTTCTATGATTAAATAATTAAGGTCTAAACATAAACACAACGACTAAAACATATTGTCTATGAACAAAAGTATTTCCTAATGTTAGTCGAAAAGTGAGTTATTATAACAATCTAAAAAAAGGATTTTGAAAAAGAATATGATCTTAGCAAAAAAAATTGGTTGTTATTGAGCAATGCCTACAACTGCATATTTCATGACTGGAAAATCATTATCAAACAGTTACTTAAAGTTCATGGTTATTTAAGTTTAGACTACAAGTTTTAATTGTTGTCTATAGCAGAAAAATGTTGTAGAGTGAGACGATATGTTTTAAGTAATTTATAACAGATTTTTTTTTTTAAATTCTAAATTGTATCTTTTAATTTTTTTTACCAAGTTACCATTAACCTCCTTATATATAAATTGAAAAATTATGATATTTTTGCTTTCAAATTCTCTATTTGCTCGGGCCTCTTCCTTTTCACAAACATTTGGATCTAAGGTTTATCAAGAATCAGTGAGTGATTATTTCAATAAAATTCAAGCAATTGCAAATTCTATGAGGATTGTGATGAGCAATTGCTAGATTCAAAGGTGGTTGAGAAGATTTTGAGAACTTTGACTCTTGTTTTTTATCACATTGTAGTGGTAATTAAAGAATCCAAGAATTTGGAAGCAGTGATAGTAGAAGAATTCTGAAATTCCCTTGAGACACATGAATAGCGGTTAATTTTAAGAAAAGGAAAAGAAAAGATAGTAGAGCAAGTTTTCCAGGCTCAAACTGCTGGCAGAGGTAGAGGAAGAAATGGTTGGAAAAAGGCAGGAAGAGGCAGAGCAAGAGTAGGACAATCAAGTGATTGGTCTGCCTCAAGCAATCAAAACCAGAGTCAAAACAGTGTGCAGAGGTAGAAGTTGGTTGCTGGTAGAGGGATTCAAGATCATGGATCCAAGAAATTTCATGATAAAAGAAAACTACAGTGTTATAATTGTCCTAAGTATGGTCATTTTGCAGCTGAATGTTGGGGAGTTAATAACAATAATTGCACTGGAAAATTATCCAAGAAAGATGAAGCACTTCTAGCCCAAGAAGATGAAGATTCTGATTCAAACCAAGTGTTATTGATGGCCACAACAAAGCAGGATAAAGATGCTTCAAATTGGTACATAGACACGGGTTGTTCTAATAATATGACTGACAATAGAAATTGGATCATTGATTTTGATCCTAATGTCAAAAACAGTGTGAGATTTGTAGATAATAGTATGATTTTTGCACAATGAATTGGCAAGGTTAGATTCACTTGTAAAGATCGAAGAGTTGGCTATATGAATGATGTCATATACGTGCCATCAATGAAGAATAATATTCTCAGCTTAGGCCAACTATTGGAAAAGGGATTCAAAATGTCAATGGAGCAGAATTCCATCAAGATCTATGATAAGAAATCAAGATTAGTTCTTAAGGCACCTTGGTCTAAAAATAGAACTTTGAAGACTAATCTTAACACACATCAACTACACAATGCTTGTCTTCAATTGGTGGTAAGAAGGAAACAAGTTTGTTGTAGCACTACAAATTCAACGATTTGAATTTGAAGAGTTTGAACCGGCTATGTAGTAAACAAATGGTCACGGGGCTGCCACCAATTAACCTATCTCATAACACATGTGAAGGTTGACTATTTGGAAAGCAAACAAGAAAAAAATTTCAAGATCTATGGAATGCAAAGAGCAAAGAAGCCATTGGAGGTAGTATATTCGTATGTATGTGGCCCTCTAGACAACAATTCACTTAGAGGCAATATGTATTTTCTTACTTTTGTGGATGAATTCATAACAAAAATATAGATTTACCTATTAAAGGATAAATATGAGGTGTTTGGAAGATTTTTGAAATTTTGTGCTAAGGTTGAAAGGAAATCAGGATATGCATTGACAATTTTCAGAACTGATGGAGGTGGAGAATTCAATTCCAAAAAGCTAGAAAAATTTTGTGTTGCCAAAGGAATTAAACATGAGGTTACAGCTCCTTACACACCACAACATAATGGAATTGCAAAGAGAAGAAATAGAACTTTTCTTGATATGGCAATGTGCATGCTCAAAGGGGCTGCCTCATAGCTTTTGGGGAGAGGTTGTCACCACTGCAACCTATATTCTCAATAGGCGTTCTACAAGAAGATTGGAGGCAACCATACCATAAACTGTTTGGTTTGGACTTCAACCAACTGTTAGTCACTTGAAAATATTTGGTTCTTTGTACTACAAGTACATTCCAAATGAGAAGAGGAAGAAATTGGAGGATAAGAGTGAAGTTCTTATTCTAATTGGATATCATCCAATAGGTGCATATAAGCTTTTCAATCCAGTAAATCAACAAGTTCTCAAAAGCAGGGATGTTGTTGATGAGAATGCATACTGGAATTGGAGAAACTTTGTAAAACATATTCATTGTGTTTTAGAAGACAATGGACATCATTTGTGGCCGACATTGAGCCAATCACTTGGAAGGAGGCAATTGCTGACAAGAATGGAAGAGTGCCATGATTAAAGAGCTGGAATCACTAGAAATAAATAAAACCCGGGAATTAGTGGCTTTGTCGAAGGGAAAAAAACCAATTGATATCAAATTGGTTTTCAAGATAAAACTCAAGTTTGATGGCAGCATAGCCAAGTATAAAGCCAAATTAGTAGCTAAGGGTTTTCTGCAGAAACATGGAATAGACTACACTAAAGTCTATCCATGCCAAATTAGAAACCATTAGATTGGTGATTGTTGTGGTTAGTTCTAGAAACTGGTAAATTTGTCAAATGGATGTTAAATTTGCATTCTTGAATGGTATTCTAGAAGAAGAGGTATGTGTGACTCATCAACCAAGTTTCGAAGCAAAGGATGTTAGGCACAAAGTGTTCAAGCTCAAGAAAGCCCTCTATGGACTAAAACAAGTTCATAGAGTGTGGAATAAACTTATAGATTCGTTTCTACTCGAGCTAGGCTTAACAAAAATGTTTTGTAGAATATGGAGTGTATGTAAGAGAATCACAATGACAAAGCTTAATCTATGTATGCCTATATGTGGATGATCTTTTAATCACAAGAAGCTCAATGATAAAGATTGAGCAATTCAAAAACAGATTGAATGATGTTTTTGAAATGGCAGATTTGGAAATGCTTAGCTATTTTTGGGGAATGGAATTCGTGTACACATATCAAGGTATTATTCTACATAAAAGGAAATACATTAATGAAGTGCTCAACAGATTTAGTATGGATCAATGCAATGGAGCTAGGGTATCTACTGCTAGAAATTTGAAGCTGACAGAAGCCTTGGAAGAGAATGCAACAGACAGTACTTTATTCAAACAAATAGTTGGAAGCTTGAGGTTCATCTGCAAGACCTGACATAAGCTATGCATTTGGACTAATAAGTAGATTTATGTGTAATCCAAAAACCTCTCATATGGTAGCAGCAAAACGCATATTGAGGTATCTTAAGGAGATAGCAGGGAATGACTTACGATTTCCAGTAAGCTTGAATGAATCAAAAGATTGTTTGGAGGCTTCGAGTGATTCAGATTGGTGTGGTGATAAGGTGGGAAGCAAAAACACCTATGGATATTTTTTCAAATATTTGAAAGCACCAATTTCTTTGTGTTCTAAGAAGTAAATTGTAGTTGCACTCTCATCTTGTGAGGCAGAGTATATAGTTGCGGTAGAGGCAACTTGTTAATGTGTGTTGGCTTGAATTTGTGCTTGATGAATTAAAGCCAGAACATGTGTGCAACTTTGCGTGGACAACCAATCACCCATCAACCTTGCAAAGAATCCCATCTCATATGGGAGGAGTAAACACATAGAGACCAAGTTCCATTTCTTAAGGGAACAAGTTGGAAAAGGAAAGTTAGAAGTGAAGCATTGCAACACCAAGAAGCAAGTGACCGATATGTCCACCAAACCACTTAGACTAGACAAATTTAAAGAACTAAGGAAGTGATTAGGAGTTAGAAGTGTTGCAGAATTTGGTTTAAAAAAAAGTGCTAAAATAAGTTAAATAAAGAATTAATTTGTTAACTCTTAACAATAAAATCCTAAGCTAGATATTTTTTTTATTAGAAAGATTTTATTCATTCTGATTTAAAGAGTTATAAATAGAAGTAGCATTGTTATATCAATATAGTTTTTTTAATAAAAAAATTCAGTTTCAATTTTAATTGTGAAGATCAATTCCCAACAGTATCTTATACATGATTCATAGGTTCAGTCTAACGATCTAAAAGTTTCAAGAATTGTTCTGACTTGTATGGAAAGTGGATCTATTGGTTGTATAGCATGGAAGAACCAAATCAGTTGGATCCAGTGGTTGTTGGGGTTAGTATTTCCTATCATTATTATAAAATTATTAAATAATTAATTAAATTTGAAAATAAAAATGAAAAATAATTATATTAATTAAGTTAGATATTAAAAAATTATTAATATTTAAAATAATTTTTATTATTAATATAAATATATAAAATAAGTTCAAAATTTGTATTTAAATTAAGATTTTATTTATTAATATTTTAAATTTTAAATTAGACTTTAAAAAATTAATAGATATTAATTTAGAATCTAAAGAGTAATTAAACTATTAATAATTAATGTTAGATACTAATTTAAATATTTTATTTTATTTTTTATAATAAAAATTATTTTAAATATTAATAGTTTTTTAATTTATAAAATATTATTTAATTCAGTCAATATAATAGTATCTAAAATTAATTTTTTTAAATGTATCATAAATTCAATTAAAAAGACTAGGCATTATTATACTAATTAAGGGTGTACCAAGTTGACTATATATAAAAAAAAATATGGTGTCTATTTTTGTCTGAGGATGCATAAATGAAAATAAGTATGCCATTTTTTTTTATCAGCAAAGAATTAATTAAATTATAAACGGGACACTTAAGGGGTGTCCCAACCCGTATACAAAAGCACTTATAGCTAGGAACACAGAGAAAACTGTAAATGAGAAAAATAGTTATAAGTGACTTCTTCCTCCCAAACAACTATGACCTGCATAAAGTCCATTGGGCTTCGGCAGCAGGGGTATACAAGGTCCCTCTCTTCCATTCATTCCTAGTACATAACCCACCAAGAGGTATGGGCATAGTCAATACAGCAAGGTAGCAGAGGCCAACGTCTGCACACAACTACATACCTCCGTGTTCAACAAAACATCCACAAATTTCCTATGTTCCCATCAACAGAGAGAGAACCTATTTTCATTCCCTGTTATGGTATATAGCATTGGGTGGGCATGACGCTCCTACTATCCTTGCACCATTCCATTCCATATCTGCACCATTCCATTCCATATTTGCACCATACCAATCGAAACCTGCACCAGAAAACTCCACAACACTACCTTATACCGAACCCAGCCACTGCAGCACCCTCGTCAAAACAGGACAAAGCCGTTTCACCAAAACGCCCATAAGCAACACCTCCAACCAACATTGTACCTGCAAACAACAGATACGCCCAGGCTGTTGAACATCCTACTAGCATCCCAGTCTTCATTAGACCCTTCTACCTTTCCTGAACCGGAGTACTCCATGATGATCCTTTACTTATAGCTCTTAATACAGAGCAATGGATTTAGGACCCAGTCCACGAAAGAGTAATTGAACCTGGGTACCCTATACTTCATCCATAACCAAGATTTCAGCTGGGCTTGTTGGAACATCTCTTCAGCATCTACAACTCCTTGCTTGAACACAACCAAGTTCCTATGTTCCCATACACTCCTCACTATGGAAGCCCATATGCCTTTCCAAACCATCTCTTGTTTGTTACTGACCTGAGTTAAAGAGAATCTTTCAAAGTGATTGTGCAATGCATTATGTTGAACAGAGAGTATGCCGATCCATCTATGACACAGGTCCCAAACGCGCATGACCACCTCACACTCCAACAATAAATGTTGGCTGGATTCCACTTTAGAATGGCAAAACACACAGGATGTGGATTCCATCGTCTCCCCCCTCCTACTCAAACATTCTCTAGTTGGTAGTCTATCCAGTATGGACCTCCATGCAATCAGAACAGAGGGAAAGGCCTTGGCCTTCCAAAGGAGATCGAAGACACCAATACGAGTGCCATCGCCTCTTATGCTCTCATAAGCTGATTTCACTGAGAAACACCCCTTATTATTAATCCCCCACACCTGAATGTCTTGCTCCTGCCTTTTAATAATAGTCCTAGATATGTGTGTATTTAGGTCCTTTTCCAACTCCGCTTCCCACTCAAATCTAGCCCGCCTCCACCTTAAGTTCCATCTCCATACATCCCCTTCCTACTCGCCTACCTCTTCCACTGTTTGAGTCTGATTGCACGATAGGGAGTACAACCTGGGAAATTCAGATTTGAGGTTGGTATTCCCAACCCATACGTCTTCCCAAAATTTTATTCTATCACCACGCCCTATCCTCCAACTCATTTCTGCTTGGAACCAACCCTGTCCTCCACCCTGCATGCATACTTTACGGAGATCCCTCCACCACTAGGATTGCAACCTAAGTGATGATTGCGACCCCTCACTTCCTTCTCCATATTTCGACTCCAAAATGTCCTTCCATCGTCCTTTTTCATCCGAGAGCCATCGCCATTTCCACTTAGCCAGCAAAGCATGATTGAAATCACGTACATCTATAATCCCCAGCCCTCCTTCCTGTTTTGATTTGCACACATTTTTCCAACTGACCCATGAGATGGACTTCTTCTCCTTCCCCCAACCCCACAGAAACCTTATTTGAATACTATTAATGTTCTTACATACCGATTCCGGTGCTCTGAAAATAGATAGATAGTACAGGGGTACCGCTGTGAGCACAAATTTAATAACACAGATTCTTCCTGCCATTGATAAGAACCTCCCTCTCCATGTGCTTAGCCTAGTTTCCAACTTATCAATGACTGGCTCCCAAAACTTCTTCCTCCTCGGATTGCCTCCCACCTCAAGCCCTAGGTACTTAAAAGGAACTGCCATCTCCGCACAATTCAGGGTCTTCATATAGCAAAGGATATTATTCCTGTGTACATTGATGCCTGCAATCTTTGATTTGTGGAATCTTGAGGCCAGAAGCAATCTCGAAACCCTTAAGGACAACCTTTAAAGTCACCACATTGCTGAAAGAGTCCTTACAGAAGAATAAGGTGTCATCAGCGAACTGTAGAATACTTAACTCAACCTCTTTCCTCCCAATCCTCAAACCGGATAGTAAGTTAGCCTTTACAGCTTGCCTTACCAACCCAGTCAAGCCTTCCGCTACAATCAAGAAGAGAAACGGAGCAAGTGGGTCTCCCTGCCTCAAACCTCTCTCCGGTTTAAATTCATCTGTCGGGCTCCCGTTCACCAACACAGAGATAGAAGCACTTTCCAGACAACCCTGGGTCCAACTGATCCACTTCATATGAAACCCCATCTTACGCATCATGTCGTAGAGGAATTCCCATCTAACCGAATCATAGGCTTTTTCGAAGTCCACCTTTAGACATAACCCACTTTGTCGTCGTCGTCGTCTGATGTCCTCAATCACCTCATTAGCCATTAGAACACTGTCTAATATCCCCTTATTCTTCAGAAAAGCCGACTGACAATCATCAATAACCGTGGGCAGCACTTTCTTGATCCTTTCAGCTAACACTTTGGATATAATTTTATACATAGCACCAACAAGTGAAATAGGTCTAAAATGATCAAGAGAGACAGGGTTCCTAACTTTAGGAACTAGTGCAATGAAAGACGCATTGCACCCCTTGGGAATAAAACCTGTTTCATGAAACAAGTTCATCACTTCCATAAGATCTTCCTTTACAACCTCCCAACCCTTCTTTAAAAAATTGAAGTTAAACCCATCAGGTCTAGGACTTTTTGATCCTTCGCATTGCCACACGGCATCCCTTACTTCTGTCTCAGAGAATCCCTCTATCAGCCTCAAGTTATCTGTCATAGATAGTGACTTAAACTCAACTGCATCGAGTCTTACCCGTAAATCTTTTGTTGCTCTAAATCTGTTTTCAAACCACCTTCTTGCTTCAGCACGAACTGTACTAGGCTCCTCACACCACAATCCTCCTATCTCCACTCCGTTCACCTCACTCCTGCTTCTTCTCCATCTCAGCGAAGAGTAAAAGAACTTCGTGCAGGAGTCCCCATTCTTAAACTAGCTGACTCTGGTCTTCTGGCGCATAAGAGACTCAAGCTTATTATCAACCTCCTTCAGCTGGCCTACTAACTCGATCCTCTTCATTCTATCACAACCCAACAGATTGTCATTGCAATCTTGACAATCATAGTCCTCTATCTCCTGTAGGATCCTCTTTTTAGTCGTCTCCAAATTACCGAAGATGTCCCTGTTCCATACTTTTAAATCTCCCTTCAATCGTTTCAATTTGTCTTTAACCTTCGTGAAACTACTCATGCCATAATTTAGCCTCTGTAACTCAATCTGTTGATGACGTCGCTTGGCATGGTGCAGCAAACGACTTAATTTCTAGCTATAAAGTGTCACAATTTTCTCTTCTTAATTAACTCTTTCTCTTAAAAAAAAGGTAGATCATATCATATTTGTCTTCTTTCTAAATTTTCAAATACGGTTCATTAATGGTCGCGTACGTGATTTTCCATGTAGAAAATTGTGGCATTATTTATTATGTAGTAATGAAACCCAGACTTAGTCTCGTATATGGGACCAATGTTGGAGATAAAATCAAACTAACATTGCTGTCAAAGTTTAGTATCTTCCATGTTCACAACTATAAGCACTCGAGAGAAAAAAAGGTGGCACCAAGTGACCAACTTATGTGGAGAAAAGTCAAGTTTGCAAATATCATGCTATTTGGTTATCTTTTTGTCAACTTTTATATGAGAAATATGTGTGTGAGCACGGTGGATTGCCTCACAAAGAGGTGGACAAGGTTTAGAATATGTTTCATATGTTAATTATGCTTCCATACTTAACCTTTTACGCACACAACTCAATAAAAATTGGAAAATGTTACATGTAAAACCCAAAAAAGGGCGTGTAAAAGGAAAAAAAAAAATAGATGGCGTGAAAAAGATAAAAAAAAGTTAAAAAGGAAATAATTGATATAGAAAATGAAAGAGAATTGAACAAAATTGGGGAAATGAAAGAAGTTTTGTGTATGACTATAGTAACTCAAATTTGCCTTTAGGGAGAGAACACAAGCTTGGCAGACAAATATCAAATAATTTACACGTTAGACTCCATGATTAAGGAGATGAAGTCACTTTATCTGAACAATATCTAGACTCTTGTTTGTATATTTGTGAGTTCTAGGTTCATCAGTTTTCATTATTAAAAAAATATTAAATAGAAACCAATTTTAGAGACAAAAAATAATTAGTTACTATATTGACTAAATTAGATATTATTATAGACTAAAAATTATTGGTATCTAAATTTATAAACTAGTTTCTAAATTGGTATCTAATTAGTTAATTGATATCTAATAAGTTACTAAGATTTTAATTACCAATTTTAGAATCTAAAGTATTTGGTAGTTTAAACGTTAGTAGCTAATTAAATACCAATTTAGAAACTAATTTATAAATATTATTAGTAATAGAAATTACTTTGGATACCAATAACTTTTTTAGTCTCTAAAATCAATTTCTATTTAATGATGATTTTCTTATAGTGTTTAAATGAATTTTCAAACGTAAAGATGGTAATCCAAAAACTAGTCAACAAAAATTCAAGACAATATTGGTGGCTACAAGCTTTAATCAAAGAGAAGGAGTTGATTATAATTATGTGTTTTCTCTTATAGTAAAGCACATATCCATTCACATGATAAATTAACCATGGTTGTTGAGCTTAACCTTGAGTGGAAACAAATGGAAATTAAGACTATGTTTCTATATGGAGACTTAGATACATGAAGCAACAAGAATAATTTGAGGTAGAGACAAGAAGGGTTATGTTTGTAAGTCAAATAGATCCTTGTATGGACTAAAACAATCCCAAAGGAAATGAAACAAGCTTTTTTATGAGTTCATTATAAGAATTGGATTTGAACATAACAAGTATGATACTTATATCTACTTCAAGTTTCTAGCAAAAGGTCAATTCTTTGTATTGTTGTTCTATGTAGATGATATTCTAATAGCAATTAATAGTAAACTTGAGGTGTAGATGGTTAAAAATGAGTTGAATAATGAGTTTGAGAAGAAGGACCTTGGAGTTTCTAGGAAGATTTTTATGTTGAGCCATAGACGGTCTTATGATCAAGCCATTAGACAGTCTCATGATCATATCCTAGACAATCTCATGACCAAGCCCTAAACAGTCTCATGACTAAGCCCTAGATGGTCTCATGACCAAGCCATTGGATAGTCTGATAAGCCTCTAAATGCTCTCACGAGCAACTAGACAGTATGTTGAGACACTAGATGGTTTATAAACCATTAGACGATGCAATGACCAGGAAATCATATGTGGTGCTTATGTTCTTGTGTTTTGATGATAACAAAAACTGACTAGATGACTTACTGATATATTGAAATATCTAAACAATGTTTCTATAGTTGCGGTATTCATTAGACGGTCTGATAGACAATCTGAGCTTCTACAACATAAGTTCATGATAAACAATCTAAGCATCTGTAACATATATTTATTAGATGGTCTGATAAGACTTGTTAAATGTATAACAAAATTTAGATTAAATGTGTTACTTGGTTCTAACAATGATTTGTACAACTGTAGAGTAGACCCTTCGAATGTCTATAGTTTTATTCATGTTGGATGGTTTTAATAACCTGTTGAATGAATAAAAAGTTTTGATTATCTTCTTAAATCACATATATAATGAAAATGCATTCAATTAAAGACAATTTATGATGCGCGCACCCTTCAGCAAAAGACTTAAAAGAACTTACAACTTCTTCTTGAAGTTTCTTAGAGAGAAACTTGAGAGGTACTCTCCCAAGAAAGGTTGTTAGTTGTCGTTTAACATTCAAATTAAAATGATTTCAGTGGAGACCGTCTAATGCAGTACTAGACCGTCTACCAAAGAGATGACAATATAGATAAGGTCAGATGACCCAAGTTGTCTTTCAACGAATCCAATAGTGAAATTAGTAAATTAATGTTCAAAATCTACCAGCAAACACTAAAAGTTGACAATAATAATAGAGTAAATAGGTGGTTGAGATTGTTGTGCAAAAAAATAAAGTACAGATTATAAAATAGTAAAAGGAAGCAATTTGACTCAAGCTTTTCCAACAATGAATTCTTCACCAGTTGATAATATATGATAGTCAATCATCTAAACAGGGTTGAATCGATCAAACATGTGTCAGCCAAAGACAATCAAATTGAATTAATGAAACATGCGTCCACTAATTTATTCAATACCTTACTCGTCTTCATGCATCTACTCATAAGGTTTTTAATCTTTTACCTCTTGAATCATGCACCTAAGAGATTGTTTAGAAAACTAAAGAAGTGTCTAATTAAAGACATAATTGAATTATCAACATGTGTTAAAAAATAATTTCCAAAACAACACTTAGAAAAAAAAAACTAGACATTTTAGCACCTTGAGCACTTGCTTAAGGGGACTAGATGTAGCTCAAGTTTGGGTGAACAAAGATAAATTTCTGTGTTGATCTCTCGTTTCCTTGTTGTTGCTGAGGTTTTAATTCTTAGTGATAGACGATCTGTTAAATGGTCCTATAAGAACATTTCTTCAAGATGATTTATTAGAAGATTCACTAGACAATTTACTAGACACTACTTATTTCATCCGTTGCGAAAAGAGTCCAAGGCTCCATTCAACCCCCCCCCCCCCCCCCCCTTTTCTGGATCCAACTGCACCTATATTTGGGGATTGAGATCACCAAGATGCACGTCTATATTTACCTGTCTTAAAATAATCCTTCAGAAGTTTGGTATGACAAACTATATCCTAAGATGGTGGTGGAACAATTTTATATGAACTATATTCCGTATATTAATATAGTTGGTTTTATTATGTATAGATGGTATGCACATGCCTTGATATATCCTATGTGTTGAGCATTATTAGTAGGTCCAAGTCAAATCCTGGATGAGCTCATTGGAAAGATCTTAAGTGGATTCTTTGTTACTTGAATGGATCGTTTGGAAGAGTTCAAGTTTCTTCTGGAGTTAGATGGTCTTATAGAGATACTCTTATACAATGATTTTTTGACTCAGACTTTATTGGGTGTTTGGACACTAGAAAGTCTTTCATGAGCTATGTGTTTACTAATTATGGTATTTGTATCGGTTGGAAGGCTAGTATACAGAAGGTAGTGACTTTGTTAACTACTGAAGTAGAGTACATTGTCATGACAGAAGTTGTGAAACAAATCTTATGGTTGAAGGGTCTAGCTAAAGAGCTAAAGGTCCAACACTAAATTATCACCATCTACTGTGGTAGTAACAATAAGATACAACTATCCAAGAACCAAGTCTACCATGAAAGAACTCAGCACATTCATGATAGGCTACATTTAGTAAGAGAAGAGATTGCACAAGGATTTGTAAAGGTGATGAAGGTCTCAACAGATCATAATCCCTCTCATATGATTGCGAAAGTTATACCATATAGTAAGTTGTTTCATTACTTGGATTTGATGCAGCTGATTGGTGAAATGGGCTTAGTGGCAAGTAGGGACTCTCACTCAGAAGACTCGTGTTGAACCAAGGTGGAGAATTTTTAATATTGACTTAGTAAAATCTTGTCTAAAGGTTCTTAAACCATATAATCATGCTAGACTGTCCAGTATTTAATTTGCAGTTTCTATCATATTTGGTGGATGGTCTTAGTAGATCATCTAGTCTCTTAGTTAATACTAAGACTTGGACTGTTTGGTGAAATCCATTTTTGTAATGAAAAATATTGGTTACCTGTCTTACTCGTTCGTTTAGCAATGTTTCACGTAAGTAGGTTATAACAGTATTGTTGTATATACATAGGAATTTTGTACCATGAGAAGCTAATGTTTGAGTTGTATACTTGAATGAGACTTTGTTGTGTGAGAAAAATTGTAAAGTTGTAATATTTGAGTTTAGTGAATTATCTTGTGAATGTATAATATGAAGTTCGTTAATACTTCAGTTGAATAACATTAATTTATGTGTATGATTCTTTCTTGTTCTTCCTCTTATTTACCTTCTACCGTCTATATTTACAAGTTTCTCTATTGTCGTTCTTTATTTGTACGGTAGACACTCTGTAATGAATTTGACTGAGCTAAATTCCTTACTATACATGCACAATGAACTACTTAATTTAGATTCATCATCCTACATTCAACTGATAAATTTAGACAAAAGTAACCTACGGCCAATACAAGTCTTGAATTAAAATATATAAGTCAAGTGAAACATTAAACTGTAAGAATTATCACATTACTTCAACCAATTCAAGAAAAGTATATATATATATGTATATATATATATGTATATCTCTGTCTCTATATGTATATGTATAAAGGTTTTCCTGGGAGATATAATGAGCTATACTGATATAGACCAACATTAACTTGTGAAGACCATCGAGTAAATAGAATACTGCACTTACATAGTTACCTGACACAAATATATACTAAAACATCTCTACCTAGCCTCTAGTAGGGTTACAGTTAATTCATTAGTGGAAGTCTTCATCTCATTGCTAGTTGAACATTCGCCAGCAATCTTCGTCCTATCAATAAGGAAACCAGGTTCCTTAGGTGTTGGCAAAGTATTTTCACTGCTCAACATAAAAATCACTGATGCCATGTTTGGCCTATCCTCTGGATATAGTTGCACACATAAAAGACCAACATGTATGCAACGTAGTACTTCAGAGACAGTAAAGGTGTCTCCCAAAGCAGCATCAACTAATTTCATTGGAGAGCTTTCTTTCCACAATCTCCAAGCCTGCAACATAAAAAATGAAGTAAAAATTCTAAAGTTCATAAAAGGTAAATAAAGCAAAGTTATGCTTCTTCTTGTCTTACATGTCCTAATAGATTAAGCCCGTGATCTGGAAAGAAAATTCCTCTGTTTTTCTTCCCACTTATTATCTCAAGTAATAGTACCCCAAAGCTGTATACATCAGATTTGACAGAGAACAACCCATCAATTGCGTATTCTGGTGCCATGTATCCACTTCATGAAATTGAAGAATGGATTAGTTTTGTCTATACAAAAATCAAGAAAATTCATGCACATCTTACAACTTCAATTCATAGGTACTTACTAAGTTCCAACCACCATTTTCGTATTCTCTTCTGTTTGATCTGCACTAAACATTCGGGCGACACCAAAATCTGAAATTTTTGGATTTAACTCGCTATCTAGTAGAATATTGCTTGCTTTCATGTCTCTATGAATTATTCTCAACCTAGAATCTTGATGAAGATAAAGAAGTCCTCGGGCAATTCCAAATATTATGTTAAATCGCTTAGACCAGTCTAAGAGTCCACTTTTGGAAGAATCTGCTGAGATTCATAGTTGAGTTAGTCCAAACAAGAAACAAATGAAGTACTTGAGTATAAATGAAATTTTTGTTTTCTGAGTGACATACCAAAAAGAAAGGAATCCAGGCTTTTATTAGGCATGTATTCATAGACCAGCACTTTTTCCCCTCCTTGAGTGGAGCAACCGAGAACCTTAACAAGATTTCGGTGCTGAAGTTTGGCACACAGTATAACTTCGTTCTTGAATTCTTTCACTCCTTGTCCAGTACTATTACAGAGCTTCTTGGCAGCAATCTCTTGTCCATCTTCTAGTGTACCCTAGAATCTTAAATAAAATTAGCTGAATAGTTGAAATAATATGAAGTGAAGGGATATGTATGAACTCTTTATCTATGACATGTTATTAACAAGTTGAATATTTGATTACTTACCCAATACACAGGTCCAAAACCACCTTGGCCAAGCCTCTTGTCACTTGAGAAGTTATTTGTTGCACGAACTATAGTAGAAAAATCAAAGGAAGAAAGCTCAAAGTCTTCTTCACATCCTTCATCTTTGTTTTCTTCTGAGGTTTTCTCTGTTTCTTCCCAAGTAAATTAATCAGCTTAACATCATGCAAGTTCACCATATATTTGAATGTTCTAATTATCCAAAAGTTCATCATGTAAATATATGAATGACACAATTTAACACCAGATGTGTCATTTCAGTGAAAGAAAGCATAGCTAGTTAAAGTACTTGTAGTAACAAAGTGTAATGGAGGTCAGGTTAAGAAAGTTTACCTCTAAGCTTTCTTTTCCGCCAGTAAACATAGGAGAAAATGAAAACAATAACAAAAGCAAGGAGAGTCACAGGAATCACCACTGCTACAATTTTCTTATCCCATCCTTTGTCAGAAAAATGAAACAAGTATCACATACTCAAACAATACACAAAGATGAAGCAAACTAAATTTAAGAAAGGATAAAAATCCACACCATTTTCTGAAGCAACCATTCGAATAAATAGGTCTTGCCCGGGAACTGAAGCCACCCTTAAATCAAGCAAAGCTCCATGCCAAATGATACAGCCTTTACCATCTCCCCTGACGTCTAAATTTGCATATGCAGTGCAAGAACAATTTAGCAAGCATTTTTCCTTGCAATCCTCAAGTGTCAAATTTTGATCAACCCAAGAACTTGTAGTATCTGGCATTTTCAACCCACTGAATTTTTTAAAGCCATCTTTACTTTTTACTCCACAACTCCACGCTTCACTAAGAACACATCCTTGGATCCAATCCAATGCCTCATAATTTTGAACTGATTTTGGCTTGAACCCGGTTAAACACTGGCACGGTGGTGATTCATTCGCAAGACAGTTCCCATAGGGACCACAAAGATTGTAGGTGTCACAAATGTCTCTTGGAACTGATGAATAGAGCTTCCAGGTTTGGTTCTCTACATTCAAATTATAGCGTTGGCGAGAATAAACAGATTGGTTCAAAACAACTCTTGTAATCAAGGACTTATTCCCGATGTTGTATGTGTAATACACTTCATCAACAGAGGAATATAACTCTAAGTTAAAAAGGGGTGTGGTTTTGCCATTGAATCTAACACCATTCCAAGGGCCACTCCTATAATACTCACTAGTACCTTTCCACATAACCAATTCAGTAGTGTTACCTAGCACCATACCCCAAATGAAGTCGCCTGGAGAAGGGTCATCCCAGTTCTTCCATGCTGTTAAACGCCGGTTAAGACCCGTCTTGAGGTTCCATCCGATCTTCATTCCTGGCAGAAAAGTATCACAAGGGTAGTCAAAGCTTTGCCACAAGTATATCTGTGGGTTCGAATCCTTCTCATCTCTTAGTACCAAGTTCCCTGAGTCTAACAGCTGAACAATTGGACTCTGTGCTTTCGTTTCTTCAGTTGAGTTTGCTGACCAAACAAGAGTATTGTTACTGCTGAGGATAACCAATTTTCCATCTGTGTTTATGCTGAACTTGCTGGAACTATCCTTAACTGGGTTTTCACGGTTGGCAACCCAAACGACGGTTCTAACTGGGATACTTCTGTACCATATTCCAAGGTACCGATTTGTGGTAGTCTGAGTACTATTTTTTGGACTAAAGAAACCCATTTCAAAAGTTCCATCTTTAGACACCAAGGTGCTGCCATCAAGAAGGGGCTGTGACACATTAATGGTGTCAGTTGCAGAGGAAATTATAGGCAACAAATTGAGTAGATAAGAGAAAAGAAAGAGAAAAGTGAAAGAGGTCATTGCTTTGTTACACATTGTTTGTGGCCTAGATACTTTATGTCAACCATTGAAACAGAATAGTAAACAGTGTTTGAAGTGAACTTCTGAAAAGAGAAAAGGAAAAGAAGAAAAAGATCAAGTTTGTGATTTAGCACAGTGTGATAGCTGGTTGGTAAGATTTGTAATCTGGGTGCTGAAACCTGCGTGGTGTGAAAGGTTTGACATTATGTCTTCCTTGGTTTGACCGTCTCTATAAACAAAATGATAATGATACACATTTGGAAAAGCTTTTCTTGAACTCAAATAGTAAATAAGATACCTTTGACACCAAGTTATAATAATATTATAATATTTAAATTAAAAATAAAATAAATATAAAATAATAATTTATTGATACGTGGAGTGTATGTGTTTTGCTTGTGGTATCACGTATCACCACCCTACACATTTACCTTTTTTTAAGATATCTAAATTTATATTATTTTCTCTTTTTTTAATGGTAGTTGAGATAAAGATCTTCATTTACTAATCAAACATTTTCCTCAACAAATTGTTTAGTGAAAACGAATAATTGGATTTTAGAAGAATGAATGTAAAAATTTAATGTACGATTTTAAAATATTTCGGAAAAGTAATAAGATACCTATTTCATCGATCAATATATTGATTTTAGATTGTTTCAGTAGGAGATTTGACTTTAAGTTTAGGTAATTATTCACTAATAACTAGTGCTCTGAGGTCATTTTTAAAGAAATAAAAAAGTATAACTATGAATACATTTTCAAGGTTATTTCCACTAAAAAAAATATGAAAGCATTAAATTTGCATGAAAAAAAAAAAAAACTTACACTTTGAAGATCACGTATAGTTTTTTCATTAATAGTTAAATTATCGATCTAAGATCGAGAAAAAAAATTAAATTGTCAAATTTAATATATAATTATCTAAATTTGTATTAATTTAAATAGATTTAAATAAATTTATCTCAAACTTTAAAGTATATTTTTTTATATTAAATTCAATCCATTTAATTGGATTTGAAATAGATATAAATTGAATAATTTTTTGAATTTAAAAAAATTTAAAATTAAAGTGTGTTTAAGTCATTTTAAGTTATGAAATATTGGGTCGAGTCAAAATCATGTAAGTTAGCATCGAATTGGACTCATGCAAGGTCAGGCTAGGTTGGACTAAAGTCATGTAAGGTTGGGTCGAATCATTAAAAAACAAGTTGGAATAGGCAACACCAAAATCAAGCTAGGTTATGTCAAGGTAAGTCAGGTTAAGTGTACATGGGATCGAGTTGGGTGAGCCTCATGTTAGGACGAATCGAATCGAGTCGACCTATGTCATGTTTAAGTCAAGTCCACCTGGGCCAAGGTCGAGTCCAACTAACCAAGACCTAGCTCAAGTTGAATCAATCCTAACCCAAGTTCTAACCCAATTCAAGATTAGTTAAATGAAGCCTAGTTCGAGTCGAGTCGGCATGAGGCAGGTCGAGCTGAGTCAACATGAGTTAAAGTTGAGTTGAGTCATGTTGCGCCAAGTCAAGCAAAGTTTGTGTAGGTCAACCTCAAGCCGAGATGCCCTGGACCCACGTTCAGTCAAGTTGAGCTAGGCCTAGGTCAAGCTGAGTCCAATGGGATCCAAATTGGGTCAGACTAAACTTCAACTAAGACGGACTAGACTAGGTTGGGGCAAGTATAGTTAGACCCATATCACGTTAGGTCCAACAAAGTTTCCAACAATTTAAATTCTTCTTTTATCTTTAAACTTTAAATTTCTCCTTTAAATTCTTGTCATTTACAATTCCGCCTTTTGATTCACACTTTAAATTCTGCTTTTGAATTATTTTATGTCAATTTTTTTCCTTACCTCTTTTGTTTGAGTCTTATGTTCTTAGTGTTCTAGGAGTCGTAAATCCATTTTACTTATTTTGATTTTAATTGTGAAGAACTAAAAACAAAGTAGAAGTTGTTTGAGTAGTGTTTGATTTAATTTCAAATATAGAATGCAAATGTTCATATGAATTGAATCCCAACCCATTATCTTTTTTAAAAATTGAAAAGTGAATTCAAATATGCATGAAGAAAAAAAGAATATGGAAACTAGCTCGAGGCGAGTTGGACCCAACCCAAGTAGATTCGAGTCAAACGAAGTTCCAGTTGTGCCGAGTTAGGTCGGGCTTAGTTTGAGCAGAGTTAGATCTAACCTAGATTGAGATGTATCGATCCAGGCCTAAGTCAAGCTAAGTTTAGATAGGCCAACGTTTAATTGAGTTAGACTAGGCCAATTCATTCCAAGTTTGATCAAGACCAAGTCGGGCAGGGCAAATTAATTTGAGTCAACCTCAGACATAGTTTGAGTTGAGTTAGTTTAGGCTAAAGTCAAGTCGAGTTGGTCCAAGCCTAGATCAAGTCGAGTTTCCCAAGTCCAAGTCTAACCATGATCAGGTAGGACTGAGATGGACTGAGTCATATTAAATTGAGTTTAGGGTTTAGGACCGAGATATCTGTTGGGTTTAATAGTGCCAAAGTTCAAGAGGGGGGGTGAATTGACCTTTTAAAACTTTCTCGCAGAAACAATGTTTAATCCAGTTTTACAGAAAATAAATCGATTTATGTGAAAATGAACAGATTTATTTCAGCACTGTTTTTCTGTTTGAAACGCTTTTAATACAGCAAGGTTAATCACAAGATTATGCAGTGAGAGTTTCCAGATGCACACACACAGATATCAGATTTGGAAAACAGTGAAACACAAAACAGCAAGCTTTAATTTCAAGCAAGTGATTAAGATTCAATTGATAGCATGCTAGTTAATTGAGTGACCTGTGCAAACAACCTGTTCCAATGGCTTTTAACAGACTATGAGTGTTCTTCTTGATGTCAAGCAATTTTCTAGAAATGAATTACAGAACAGCAAGCTTCAACTTTAAGCAATTGTTTAAGGTTCAATTAATAGCATTGACAGTTTCTTGAGCAGCCTATCACAGTCAATCTGTTCCAATGGCTTTTAGCAGATTTTATATGTTCTTATCAGATTAAAACAACTTTTTCAGAAATCAAGAACAGTATGCACAGTGCCCAGAAAGAACAGATTTATTTTCAATTGAACAGATTTATTTCTTTGCTGTTTTATCAATTATGCAGAAACGAAATTGCAGAGAGTGAGAGAGAATGAACACAAGCAATTATACTGGTTCACTCAACCTGAGCTACATCCAGTCTTCACCAACAACAGGTGGAAATCACTAACACACAGTACAACCAAGTACAATTCCCACTGTTCTTGAAACCTACAAGAACTTAGGTACTCTTGCTGAAAAAACCTATTTCAGCATACACACACACCCACTCTTCAAGAACACCTATCAAGAAGAGTGTTCAACCAAACTATTACAAGAAAGAGATGTGAAACGACTACACCTGATTGAGGACACACAGATCTGCCTTAAACCAGTAGGCAAGATTGCTAGAACAGTAGCTGCACCTCACACCAAACTTTTGGAACCAAACCAAGAACAAGCACTTTGTGATTTTTGAAATCTTTGAAGAACAAATGCTAATCCTTTGAAAACACTTAACTCTCTGCTGTCAAAACTTGTTTTTTTTGCAAATGTATGAACTGTTTGAATGGTTATTAAACTCAGAAACAAGTTTGCATTTTATAGAAAGCCAGCTTATAACAGAATTTTGAAAAACAGTTAAAGCTGTTATAAAATGAACAGATTCAAAATAAAATGAACAGATTTATTTTCAAAAGCAGTTAGAGAATTTGTTAAGTGAGGAGACTTAGTCAACCATTCTGGTGCTGAGATAAAACTGAAAAACGTTTAAGCATGACATGGCACCAGAGGCAAAAAGAATCTATTCATTTACAGATGAACAGATTTATTTTTCAAAACGATAACAGAGAAAGTTTAACTATTTGAAACTCAGTCGTTTTGAAAAGAAGAAGACTTAGTCAAAATACCTGATGCACAAAATCTAATTTTTACAAGACTTAGCCAAGGCATCAGTGTAAAAAATGAATCTGTTTATTTTGAAAAGAACAGATTTATTTTTATGCAGTAAACGTGTTTTTTGTGTAAAACATGTGAAAAACAGTTTAAGAAAACTTATGCTTATTCTTATCACATGGCCAGTGGTTATGAGGTGAGTTACTCAGCAAAAAGCCCACTCTTAGACAACCTCTAAGCACTAACTAAGACATACTTAAAGCAAAGCAAAAATACATGAAATGTACATAAAAATCTTCATCAAACACAACATATAGGTCTTCATCAAACACAATCTTGAAGGGGCAGCAACCATCTTCAACAATCTCCCCCTGTTTGATGGAGACAAATCCCCATAGCTAACCTCATAGCTTTGTTTGCTTTAAGCACCTGCACTACACCAGATTTTAAACCAGAATTGCACCTGCACTGCACCAGATTTTAAACCAGAAAAAAACAGCAGTATTGCATAGCATAAGACATGGTTTTAAGGTGCCAAATTAACTCCCTGTTTAAGCTAGCTTCACCTAGCATGGTGAGCTATTTTTCTCCCCCTTTGGATTCATCAAACAGCATATAAGCATAGGGAATAAAGGGATATAAAGCAGAAACCATAATCAAAATAGTTCAGAAACAGAAAACCAAATTGTTCAACATTACAGAAACTTGAAAACTGATAACGAAAGCATTAAAAGCAGAAAACTACTGATCCTTGTAGTAAAGCTCTGCAAGTTGTGCCTGAACTCCTTCAATCTGATTATCAAGGTGTTGGAACCTTGCATGAGTAGTCTCAAAGTGTGCCCTTTGTTCTGCAGACATGACATCAAGACGATACAACACTTGCCTCTCAAACATAGACATTGGTTCTCCACGGTATTCTGGACTTTGATAGGCAACTATGGCATTTGCAGCAACTTCCTCATGTTCAGATTGGGCAGCAGGTGAGTCATCATCCATAGGAATAGCTTCATCCTCATCCTCATGTTCTGCTTGAGTGTCCTTCTCCTTGAGAACCACCCACTTGTTTTCAATTTTGTGAAAACCCATTTTGGTGAGAGTTGAAGTATCAATCTCACTTACAGCTTTGATAGGATCATTTCTCTCATTTGTAACATCAACACCAAAGTAATCAATTAATTTGGAAACAAGAATAGCATAGGGAAATCTGTAATCAGCCAACCTTTTTGACTTGACCATGTGTTCATTGACAATGAACACCCAGTTTACCTTAATCTGGTTCATGATGCAATATAGGAGAATGAGATCCTCTTCATGTAAGACAGCATGGTTTGTCCCTCTTGGAATCAGTTGCCATGCTATGATGTATGCAACTAGACGTGGAGTGAGGTTCAAATGCCCTGCATGGAACCTGTTTATACTCTCTGTAGGATTCCTCATGCAACTCTTGTAATATTGCAGCTTGTTGAATTCTGAAATTCCATTGGTATTTCCCTTTCCTACTTTCAATCCAGCATATTTTATTCCAGCCACAGAATTCCACACCTCACTTGTGATCTTCATCTTAATTCCTTTCACATGAGAGACAACATTCTTCCCATCCAATGTGAGGTTAGTATAAAACACCTTAACCAAGTCAGGATAAACATTACCCGTTAATTCCAGCATCTTTTTCAGTTTCTGGTGCTTCAACACAGCCCTTGTTTCTACCAATTTTTCAGATTTCAGCCAGTTGAAATCCAGCACCTTGGGTATGTTGATCTGCTTCCTGCTTATTTCATGAATGTAGGCATTGATGCCTTCTTCATTTCCAGCAAACCATCCTTCTAATACTCCTTGAGAGGTGGTTTGCTTTCCCTTGCTTTTCTGTTTTTGTCTTGATGACGAAACCATGTTTGAACCTGAATTCTTTTCTTGGTTTCAAATGGTGAGAATAGAAAGAGAATGGCCAATGTGGGTAGCAAGTATTCACACAGATTTATAGCAAAATAAATGGATTGATATGGCAGTTATGAGTGGATATGCATGAAGATATTATGCTCTGAATTTGTGCAGAGAATCTTTGAAAATATGCACCAAATATTTAGGGTCACGATGCATACACTCAAATTCTTATTGAGCACCCAAACCATCAAATCGGTTACATAACCATGACCAAAACCGTCAAAGGTACAGAGGTTAATGCCCACTAAGTCAGTCAAGCAGTCAAAGATCAAAATTTCTCTTTCCTAGTCATCAATGCATATCAGTGCAGAAAATAAACACATTCAATTGCGAATAAACAGATTTAATTTTTCACTGCTAGGTACAATTTACATTTATAATACCCAATTCATTAAGCAGAAAATTAAACCTATCTTTGGCTAATGGTTTTGTGAACAAATCAGCAAGTTGTAAATCAGTACCAATGAACTTAATATCACATGTTCCATTAGATATGTGTTCCCTTAGAAAATGATGCCTAATTTCAATGTGTTTGGTTCTTGAATGCTTGACAGGATTTTTGGTTAAGTTGATTGCACTTGTATTATCACACAGCAGAGGTATATGGTTAAGTAAGATACCACAATCATTCAATTGTTGTCTTAGCCATATAGTTTGAGCACAGCAACTCCCTGCTGCAATGTATTCTGCTTCAGCAGTGGAAAGAGCTACACAAGCCTGCTTTTTGCATTGCCATGAGATCAAGCTTGATCCAAGCAAATGACAGGTTCCACTTGTGCTCTTCCTATCAATTTTGCAACCTGCAAAATCTGAATCAGAATATCCAGTTAAGCTTAATGAAATATTACCTGGATACCACAAGCCAACTTCTTTAGTTCCTTGCAGATACTTCAAAATCCTTTTGACAGCATTGTAGTGTGATTCTTTAGGAGCAGATTGAAACCTTGCACACATGCACACTGCAAACATTATATCTGGCCTGCTGGCAGTGAGATACAGTAGTGATCCTATGAGTCCTCTGTATTTGGTTTCATCAACAGAAATTTCAGCTTCATCATGATCCAAATGACAGCTTGTTGAGAAAGGTGTGCTGATTGGTTTACACTTGTCCATTTCAAATTTCTTCAGCAAATCCTTGCAATACTTTGCTTGACTCAAGAAAATGCCATCCTTGAATTGTTTGACCTGCAAGCCTAGAAAATAGTTCAACTCACCCATCATTGACATTTCAAACTCACTCTTCATGAATTTCACGAAAGCTTCATTCAAATTCTTGGGTTCAACTTGAGATACAAATGCCATTGCTTCACAGAAATTGTTCAAGGATTTTCTAGTTGACACTCCTTTCTCAATGTTCCCAATGACATTATCAAGGGTTAAGTCTCTTGGGGTTTTCCACTCTTTTGGCAAACCTGCAGCTGCAGTAGATTCTTGTATAGCATGTGTATCAGCAGTATCAAAATGAATCGATTCATTTTGATTTAAAACAGATTTAAATTCATTACTGTCAAGGTCATCAGCAGTTTTAGATAGGCTATGATCAGTTTCATCAAAAACAACATGCATTGATTCTTCTACTATGAGCAACCTTTTATTGAAGACTCTATATGCATGACCATTCAAAGCATAACCAATGTGCACACCTTCATCAGATTTAGCATCAAACTTACCAAGATTTTCTTTACCATTATTCAATACAAAACATTTACACCCAAATACTCTAAGGTGACTTACACTAGGTTTTCTGCCCTTATACAATTCATATGGGGTTTTCTTAAGAATTGGTCTTATTAAGGTCCTATTTAAGACATAACCTGCAGTATAAACAGCATCAGCCCAAAAATACTTAGGAAGCTTAGATTCATTTAACATAGTTCTAGCAAGTTCCTCTACCCAAAATCCTCCCTCGGTTATTATCACCATAGGTCACATGTCCTTCTGCTTTGAGCTTTAAGCTGGTGAACTTAGTAAGATCTCCAGTCATATGCTTGGAACAGCCACTGTCCAAGTACCACTGGTTTTTCTTGCTTCCAATCTGCAAAACAGAATAAAAAATATACAAATGGTACCCTTTTCAGTATAGGGTCCAGCACAGATTAAAACCTTCTCTTTGGTAGCCATTTTGTTAAGTTCTTAGGAACAAGATGCTTTCTAGCAATGCAAGACCTAGATGTATGACCAGATTTCATGCAGTAAAAACAGGTTACATGAGATGCCTTTTTGCCACTGTTAAAAGCTGAAAAAACTGATTTTGCTGGAACAAAAAAACTTGAAAGCTTTTTGACATTGGTTGTATTTCCAGGGATATAACCAAGTCCATTCTTATTGAAAACAGCATTCTGTGATCCAAGGAGAGACTCAAGGTTTTCTCTTCCCTTGGTGAAATTGGAAAGGGTTTTCAGCAAATATTCCACTTGTTTTTCCAATCTTTTGCAATTTTCACAGTTTTTAATAGAGGCATGCAAGCAAGTCAGTTCAAGGCTGACCAAATCTGTTTTGGCCTTATGCAATTCTTCCTCAAGTGTTTTTACTTTAGGTGCAAGCACATTATTTACCTTTTGCACCTTATTGCATATTACAGCTAGCCTATTGGCTTCATCATGTGTTTCCTTGAATGCAGCAAGCAAATCATCATAGTTATCAGAATCAGCAGAAAAATTACTTACTGATTCAGAGCTTGACTCCTCATCCTTCATCATGAAGCACAAATTATTCTCCTCATCTTCTGTTGAAGAGCTGCTGGTTGAGAATACTTCATTTTCCTCCCATGAGATGTAGGCTCTTCTTCCTTTGTTCCTTTCAAATTTCTTGCTGGCAGATTTGTCCTTAGTTTGATTGTCTGGACAATCTGTTTTGATATGCCCTGTTTTGCCACATCCAAAGCAAGTATATTTAGAGGAATTTAAATCATTGGGTTTAGGATACCTTCTTTTCTGCTGGTTCCTATTTTTGCTTTTCTTCCTCAGGAATTTGCTGAATCTTTTTGTAAGAAGGCTGATTGTATCATCATCTTCAGCATCTTCTTTTTCTTCCTTGATCTCATCCAATTCAGTTGCTTTCAATGCAAGACCTTTGGGTTTTCTCTCTGTTGTTTCCTGCTCTTTAAGTCTTTTTAAGCTCTAGCTCATGCTCCATCAGCTTTCCAAACAGTGCAGCAGTTCCCAACTTTGACAGATCACGGCTTTCAGAGATAGCTGTCACCTTTGGTTGCCAGCTTCTGTCGAGGCACTTCAATATCTTTATGTTGAGTTCCTCTCTGTCAAATTCTTTTCCCAAGCCAGTGAGGTGATTCACAATATGGGTGAATCTTTTCTGCACATCAGCAATGCTCTCCTCGGGTTGCATTCTGAACAACTCATATTCTTGGATGAGTGCATGTTTCCTTGACCTTTTCACATCTTCAGTACCCTCATGAGTCACTTCTAAGACTTCCCACATCTCCTTAGCTGACTTACATTGGGATATCCTGAAGAACTCATCCATTGTCAATGCAGAGGTTATGATGTTCTTGGCCACAAGATCATGTTGAGCCTTCCTCCTTTCGGTCTCATTCCATTCTGATCTTGGCTTTTCCACTTGTTCATCCTTGACAACCTGCATTGGCACATAAGGTCCATTGACCACAGCTTCCCAAATTAATGCATCAATGGATTCCATGAAAATTCTCATTCTAACTTTCCAAAATGCATAATTCATTCCATTAAACATAGGTGGTCTATTAACAGCAGAACCTTCAGCAAAAAGCACATTGAACTCAGACATTATTACAAACAAACTTGATTAAAATACAAGTCCTAGCTCTTGATACCAATTGTTGGGTTTAATAGTGCCAAAGTTCAAGAGGGGGGGTGAATTGACATTTTAAAACTTTCTCGCAGAAACAATGTTTAACCCAGTTTTACAGAAAATAAATCGATTTATGTGAAAATGAACAGATTTATTTCAGCACTGTTTTTCTGTTTGAAACGCTTTTAATACAGCAAGGTTAATCACAAGATTATGCAGTGAGAGTTTCCAGATGCACACACACAGATATCAGATTTGGAAAACAGTGAAACACAAAACAGCAAGCTTTAATTTCAAGCAAGTGATTAAGATTCAATTGATAGCATGCTAGTTAATTGAGTGACCTGTGCAAACAACCTGTTCCAATGGCTTTTAACAGACTATGAGTGTTCTTCTTGATGTCAAGCAATTTTCCAGAAATGAATTACAGAACAGCAAGCTTCAACTTTAAGCAATTGTTTAAAGTTCAATTAATAGCATTGACAGTTTCTTGAGCAGCCTATCACAGTCAATCTGTTCCAATGGCTTTTAGCAGATTTTATATGTTCTTATCAGATTAAAACAACTTTTTCAGAAATCAAGAACAGTATGCACAGTGCCCAGAAAGAACAGATTTATTTTCAATTGAACAGATTTATTTCTTTGCTGTTTTATCAATTATGCAGAAACGAAATTGCAGAGAGTGAGAGAGAATGAACACAAGCAATTATACTGGTTCACTCAACCTGAGCTACATCCAGTCTTCACCAACAACAGGTAGCACCAGTTATTAAGCTCTGGATGTGGAGGTTGTGCTGCAAGTGGTTGTCAAGCAGGTGGAAGGATTACGTTGGGTTTCTGGTGGTTGAAATGCTGGTTAGGGTCTTTGCAGCAGTGCAGCAGAATAATAGAACCAGTATGGGAGCTGGTGTAGGTTTTATTTATGCAGTAGTTTTATTTATGCAGTAGTGGTTACTCTCTTCCTGTTTTGGGGTGTTTCTTTTGGAGATCCTAAAACAAGGTTTGGTGTTGTAAAGGGTTGGGATACCCCTTTTGTATCTCTCTTAATTTAATTTCATTCTTTGCTGATAAAAAAAAAAAACAGGTGGAAATCACTAACACACAGTACAACCAAGTACAATTCCCACTGTTCTTGAAACCTACAAGAACTTAGGTACTCTTGCTGAAAAAACCTATTTCAGCATACACACACACACACTCTTCAAGAACACCTATCAAGAAGAGTGTTCAACCAAACTATTACAAGAAAGAGATGTGAAACGACTACACCTGATTGAGGACACACAGATCTGCCTTAAACCAGTAGGCAAGATTGCTAGAACAGTAGCTGCACCTCACACCAAGCTTTTGGAACCAAACCAAGAACAAGCACTTTGTGATTTTTGAAATCTTTGAAGAACAAATGCTAATCCTTTGAAAACACTTAACTCTCTGCTATCAAAACTTGTTTTTTTTTTGCAAATGTATGAACTGTTTGAATGGTTATTAAACTCAAAAACAAGTTTGCATTTTATAGAAAGCCAGCTTATAACAGAATTTTGAAAAACAGTTAAAGCTGTTATAAAATGAACAGATTGAAAATAAAATGAACAGATTTATTTTCAAAAGCAGTTAGAGAATTTGTTAAGTGAGGAGACTTAGTCAACCATTCTGGTGCTGAGATAAAACTGAAAAACGTTTAAGCATGACATGGCACCAGAGGCAAAAAGAATCTATTCACTTACAGATGAACAGATTTATTTTTCAAAACGAAAACAGAGAAAGTTTAACTATTTGAAACTCAGTCGTTTTGAAAAGAAGAAGACTTAGTCAAAATACCTGATGCACAAAATCTAATTTTTACAAGACTTAGCCAAGGGATCAGTGTAAAAAATGAATCTGTTTATTTTGAAAAGAACAGATTTATTTTTATGCAGTAAACGTGTTTTTTGTGTAAAACATGTGAAAAACAGTTTAAGAAAACTTATGCTTGTTCTTATCACATGGCCAGTGGTTATGAGGTGAGTTACTCAGCAAAAAGCCCACTTTTAGACAACCTCTAAGTACTAACTAAGACATACTTAAAGCAAAGCAAAAATACATGAAATGTACATAAAAATCTTCATCAAACACAACATATAGGTCTTCATCAAACACAATCTTGAAGGGGCAGCAACCATCTTCAACAATATCAAATCTTGGTCATGTCGATTCACTGTCAAGTCAAGTTAAGTCGGTGATAAGTGCCAAATTTTAGTAATATTTTATATAAAAATATACGCACTTGTGAGTATTAATTGCTAAAATAAGTATAAAATAAACCATAATTTATGAATTTATACGTTTTTACATAACTTGTGATTTTAATTTAAATAAGAACGATTTATTCCAAATTTGTGTTAATTTCATAATCTAAGAATGGAGATAATTGGGCAGAAGGAAAATATATAAAGCTAAAAAGAGAAAGTTGGAATGCATCAACACTCACCAAAGCTTCCCAAACATGCAAAAGAGTCATCTCACCACTAGGGGAGCTCGCTCAAGCGAGCTATATGTTGTTTAGTGAGATAGTGCCAGGAACGTTGGACCTTTTTACGTTTTACTCGTCCAAACGAGCCCATTAGCGCCCAAACGAGAAGTCACTTAAGCCTAAGCAAATTAGGTTAAATAGGAAGCTTGGGACACAACCCTAGTGTGCAAGATTGAGAGGAAAACACCATTCAGTGACTTGTAACCCAATTGAGATAATAGAAGGTGTGAGAAACATTAGAGGCGACACCTGTCATGGAGAAACATTTTGAATCTTTTTTTCATGCCATCCTCGCGTGTAATAGTCATCATGAGTGGCTACTTCTACCCTTTGGCATTGAGAGTAATTTGTTCAAATTCTTATGTATTGAGGTGATATTTGAATATAATATTTTGTTCTTGATTGATTATCGGTATTATTGTTTTTCTTCTAATTATTGATCTAGAATCTTAAATTTGACTGGAAAGTATTTTTAGGGTTCTAACCTAATATTAATCAATAATACTTAACATGTTTGAGTGCTAGGAATAGACTTGAAATGCTAATTGCTATCAACTTCTGATTTGAATACTAAGTTATTTTTATAAATATGCGAGGAATCGATATTTAGGAAACATCTTTGATAATTTTATATGCGAGGAATCGATATAAATGAATTTTATATGGGCATCAATATCAATCAAAGAACATAATGTTACCACGCTAATAAAAAATACAAAAGAGGAGAAAGATGAAACCAAATCCCTATTTTTCTAACTTGAAACAACAAATTCTTTGACTTGTTTTCTAATTAATCATCGTCATCACAACAACTTTCAACACTTTTATTATTTTGTTTTATATTAACATATATTTTACTTGATTATTCAATTGTTTCTTGCGGGTTCGATATCCGTCCTTAGGGACACATTATTACTTCTCACAACGCAGTGCACATGCCGTAAAAAGTTATCATTCAGCCAAAACCTACGTTGATCCTAGTCGAGGAAAGCCCACATTCAAGCAAGTTGGGCTAGGTTAGGGTCGAACTGAGTTCAACAACACTAGGTCAAACTGGGCCAAGTCGTGTTGAGTTTGTGTATATCTAGGTTGAGTTAGACTCGTTGGGCTTAAATATTAGCCTACATCAGGTTGGGGTAGTGTTAAGCAGAGTTGGATCTATCCCATGTTTGGTCTACTTAAGTCAGTATGAGCTTAAGTTGAACCGAGTCAGCCATACCCTACATTCAATCAAGTTGGGTTGGATCCAGGTTAGTACGAGTCTGGTTAGGACAAGGACTACTTAAGTCTAGCTGAGACCAAGTCGAACAAAGCGTAGGTTAAGTCGGATTCTTGTCGGGTCAGGCTTTTACGAGGTCAAGACAAACTAGACCAAGTCAAATTGGACTCATATTAGACCAAAACATTAAATCCATATCAAATCGGAACCATGCCAATAAATTGGATTGATCCAATTTATTTAATTTAAATTGAATTGAAAAAATATAAATCAATTAGATCTAATTAAAATAAATATGAATTTTAGACCTAATCTATTTTATTGGATTTAAATTGAATTTTAGACAATTCAATCTACTATCACCCTACGTTTTTGCTATTTAAAACAATTATTTTAACGCTGTTGGGACAAATATAAATGTAAAATAAGCTGCTATTTTACATCATTCGAATTACATTCAATGCAAACTAATGCTTTTTTAAACCTACACTCGGGTTCATTTTCAACCTCATGCCTCTCTATAGTCTTCCCTTGAGAATTCCAAAATATTAATCCACCTCTATTGTTGCGATTGTTATGCTATTGATCTCCATATTCCTTAATTTAAACCAGAGTTTATCATAAAAAAATTCCTTGAGATAAAAAAATTCACTAATGTCAATTGTTTGAATTATTATTAATAGATGTATTTTAAAACTTTTTTTTTAAAAAATTTTATATTAGGTATCATTACGTAACTTGATATCTTGCTGAATTTTAACAATAAAAAAATATTTCAAAACATATTTTTCAATCTTAAATGTTACGGTTCTTTAGTTTTAAATAATTTTATTTCAGAGTAATTTAATTTTTAAAAACTAATTAAATAAGAATAAAATTTAAATTTTTATGCAATTTACTTTTATGCCAGTTTGGTTGACTTCAAAATTTCTTAGACAACCCCAAATTTGGGGTAACCGACCCAAATTACTATAGCGTTGATTTATCCTATACTGATCTTTTTCAAAATTTTGAATATTTCGTTTTCATAATATTTATATATGAAAAGTCTTAACTATTTCTAAATAAATATTCCAAAGACTTTAGCTTATAGTCAAAATTCTTTATCATTTATTTTGATTTGTTTAGTCTATTGAACATTTAATAATTTATTTTAATTGGGTCAGGACGATAAATTATAAAATTTTAAAAAATAAAATATTTTAAATTTACATATAGTTGAGATGATATTAAAATACATATCATAGAGTTAAAGAGAGAAAAATATATTTAAATTACCCTTAACCTCGGTTACTAAACAAAGATGAGATTATTGAACTTACCGAAACAATATATGGTCGATGTGAGACCTCCAACACACCTTCTCAAGTCGATACCCTCCAACTCGTGCGTGAGACTATATATTATGGATAGTCTTATAGCGGTCTGTGACATGATAAACCCAACAAATACTCGCTAGGATAGACTTTAAATGATTTTGATAACATATTAAGAAGTGAACTTTAAGCCTAACTCAATTTTATAAAACCGACTTATAAGATGAGATTTACACTTATGAACTATGAAATATTCTTATATAAAATTCGATATACGATCTCAAACATAATATATATATATATATATATAAATAAATAAAAGTACTTAATTCCGACTTTCAACTCAAATTTAGACTAATCTTCAATAAAAATATGATGGTAAGGGAAGAAGCCTTAATTTGTCAAGGAAGTATGTAGTACATTACTTTAACCATTATATCAACAAAGTATATATATGAAGTTTTGTAGGAAACATAATGCGCTACACTGCTATAAAAAAATAAACTTTAACTTATGGAGACAATTGAGTAAATAAAAAACTGCTCTTACATGACACCAAACCATACTAAAGAATTTCTCTACCTAGCCTGCAGCTGGGTTATAGTTAATTCAGTAGTGGAAATCTTAATTGCATTGCTAGGTGAACATTCGCCACCAGTTTTCATCCTTCCAATAAGAAAACCTGGTTCCTTTTTGGTTGTGGCAAAATATTTTCACTGCTCAACAAAAAAATCACTGATGCCATGTTTGGCCTATTATCTGGATGTAATTGCACACATAGAAGACCAACATGAATGCACCGTAATGCTTCTGATATGGTAAAGGTGTCACCCAAAGAAGTATCAACTAATTGCATAGGAGTCTCCTCTTTCCACAATCTCCAAGCCTACAACATTGAAAATACAGTTAAGGTCCTTCAAATTTGTAATGGGAAAATAAAGCAAACTTATGCTCTTTGTCTTACATGTCCTAATAAATTAAGTCCATGATCTGGAAACAGAATTCCTCCATTTTTCTTCCCACTTACTATCTCTAGTAGTAATACTCCAAAGCTGTATACATCAGATTTGGTAGAGAACAGTCCATTAATGGCATATTCTGGTGCCATGTATCCACTTCATGAAATTGCATAAACTAGTTAGTTTTATGTATACAATTTCAAGACAATTTAAATACAACTTATAACTTTACTTACTATGTTCCAACAACTTGTTTTGTACTTCCTTCTGTTTGATTTCCACCAAACATTCGTGCTATACCAAAATCTGAAATTTTTGGATTCAACTCATTGTCCAACAGGATATTACTTGCTTTCATATCTCTATGAATGATTCTTAATCTAGAATCTTGATGAAGATATAGTAGTCCCCGAGCAATGCCATGTATAATGTTCAACCTCTTTGACCAGTTTAGGAGTCCTCTTTTGGAAGAATCTGCCAAGCTTTCTGGTTGAGTTAGTCCAAACAACAACCAAATGAAGTTCTTTAATCTAAATAAAACTTGCTGATGCACATACCAAAGAGAAAGTAGTCTAAGCTTTTATTAGGCATGTATTCATAGACCAAAACTTTTTCCTCTCCTTGGATGGAACAACCAAGAAGCTTTACAAGATTCCGATGCTGAAGTTTGGCACACAATATAACTTCATTTTTGAATTCTTTCATTCCTTGTCCAGTATTACTACAAAGCCTCTTGGCAGCGATCTCTTGTCCATTTGCGAGTGTTCCCTAAAATGTTAAAACAAAGTTATTCAATAATTGAAACAAAGAACAAAGTAAATGGGTGACTACTTTTCTCCTGTGTATGTTCATGTTAAAGAAAGGTTGCATATTTGGTTATTTACCCTATACACAGGTCCAAAACCACCTTGGCCAAGCATATTTTCACTTGAGAAATCGCTGGTGGCACGAACTATTGTAGCAAAATCAAAGAAAGGAAGCTCTAAGTCTGCTTCACAGTCTTCATTTTTATTTTCTTCTGAGGTTTTCTCTGTTTCCTCCCATGTAAACTAGTTAGTTTAACATCATAAAACATGAGAACAAAAAGTTCTTTCTTATCAAGGAAATTATCGCAATGCAAGTTCATCATATATATGAATGTTCTGATCATCTAAAAGTAAAAATCTATCACATGCTCCTCTATCATCATACTGATATGTAATCAGAAATGTCATACAGTGTAAGCAACAGATTGACTAGTTAAAAGTACTTGCAGTAATAAATGGAGGTCAAGTAATGACAGTTTACCTCTAAGCTTTCTTTTCCGCCAATAACTATATGTGAATATGAAAAAAATCACAAAAGTTAGGAGAATAACTGGAATCAGCACTGCTACCAATTTCTTATAGCCTCTCTTTTCTTCTTCACGGATAGTTAGTCAAAGAAATGAAACAATGATCACAACCAAAACCAATTTGAACGGAGAAAAATCAAGGAAATTCAACAAAGAATTTAAAACAAAACCTGTTTCCGAAGCAGTAATGCGAATATATAGATCTAGCCCCGGGACTGAAGCCACCCTTAAATCAACCAAAGCTTCAGTCCAAAAGATACAACCACTACCATCTCTGATATCTAAGCTTGCATATGCAATGCAAGAACAATTTTGCAAGCATTTAGCCTTGCAATTCTCAAGTGTCAAATTTGGATCAATCCAAGACCTTGTAGTATCTGGCAATTTCAACCCACTAAATTTTTGAAAACCTCTGTCTTTTGCTCCACAGCTCCACGGTTCACTAATCACACATGCTTGACTCGAATCCAATGCCTCATAATTTTGAACTGATTTTGGTTTGAATCCCATTAAACACTCGCATTGCAATGGTTCATCCCCAACACAATTGCCATAGGGACCACAAACATTGTAGTTGTCACATTTGTCTCTAGGAACCACTGAATAAGGACTCCAAGTTTGGTTCTCATTAATCCAATTATAGCGTTGTCGAGAATAAAGGGATTGGTTCAAAACAACCCTTGTAATAAATGAATTGCTGACAAACTTGTATGTATAATACACTTCATCTTGACTGGAGTTAAATTCTAAGTTGTAACGGGGAGTGTATTTGCCACTGAATCTAACACCATTCCAAGGGCCACTTCTATAATACTCACTAGAACCTTTCCACATGACCAGTTCACGAGTGTTACCAGGCTCCATACCCCAACTGAAGTTCCCTGGAGAAGGGTCATCCCAGTTCTTCCACGCGGTTAATCTCCAGCTAAGACCCTTCTTAAGGTTCCATCCAATCTTCATACCTGGAAGAAAAGTATCACAAGGATAGTCAAAGCTTTCCCACAAGAAGTTTAGTGGATTTGAATCTTTCTCATCTCTTAGTACCAAGTTCCCCGAGTCCAAAAGCTGAACAAATAGACTCTGTGCTTTTGTTTCTTCTGTCGTGTCTGCTGACCAAACAAGAGTGTTGTTCTTGCTGAGGATCACAAGTTTTCCTTGTGTGCTTATACTCAACTTGCTGGAGTTATCCTTAACTGGGTTTTCACGGTTGGCAACCCAAACAACGGTTCTAACTGGGATACTTTTGTACCATATTCCAAGGTAGCGATTTGTAGTTGTGTTATTGTTGCTTGGACTGAAGAAACCCATTTCAAAAGTTCCATCTTTAGACACCAAGGTTGTGCCATCAGGAAGGGACTGCGACCCGTTAAAGGTATCAGTTGCAGACGAAATTGAAGGGAACTGCATGATTAGCTCGGCAAAAAGAAACAGAAAAGTGTAACAGACCATGGCTTTGGTAAATTATTGCTACAGAGTTAATTGCATATTTTGTGGCTACGACATGAAGGTGTTTCAATATCAACGAGGTTAAATGTGTGTGGTGTGATGTGACTGACTTGACTTAATATGCATTGCGACGACCTATAAACAATTTAGAAGAATAGTCGTAAGCTTTTTTGAAGAGGAATATCTGTCTTTGTTCTATCACTTAATATATTAATTTTAGCTTTCTTTCACCTCTCATAAAGCACGGTAATTTTGCGAAGGATTTGGGTATTTGATATTTAAGACAAACCGTTAACTAATAACTCGTGCTCTAATCAATTTAGGGCACATCAATGAGGTATAGATTAAGGAAGTTGTTTTTCATAAAAAGAGTTTTTCATCAAGCCTTGATATCTTTAATTTTAGTTTTCTTAAGAAATGGGAGTTTAACACGAACTCCATAACCCTGAACTTAGGGGTTGGCATGGATTAGATTTTTAAAATATAATCTAGATAAAATCCAAATCCAATAAAATAGTTCTTATCCATTTTAACTAGATTGAATTTATTTGGATTTTTTAAATCCATTTAAAATTTATTAAATTTAGATTAAATCAACTTTTTCAATTATATTAAATTCATCTCGATCTAGACACGGAATGACTTGGTTCGACCTGTGCCCATGCCGACTCAATCAAGACTTGGATCAACTTGGCTAGACCTAGATCCGGATTGACTCGACTAGACCTGGACTAGGACTGACCCGACTAGTCTTGGACTCGGGTCGACTCAGTTCAACCTGAATCTGGCTCGACTTGGCTCGACCTGGGCCTAGACGTCTTTGGAGTGATCTCGCCTGGGCGAGATTGGGCTCGTTTGGACGAGATCTTCTAGGAGTTTATGGCTTGGACGAGTGTTGGAGCCTTTCAACTTTTCCTTTTATCTTTGTTTATTCTCCTTTTGCCCTTTCATCTCTATCCCTCTATAGAATCTTGAAATTAACACAAGTTTGAGAATAAATCGTTCTTATTCAAATTATAATCACAAAATATGTAAAAAACTTTAAATTCATAAATTAGAAATTATATTGTAGTTATTTTATCAATTAATATTCATAAGTGTCTGTATTTTAATATGAAATATTACTGAAATATGACACTTATCACCGACTCGACCTAGGCCCCAACCAACTCGGCTCGATCTAGGCCCAGGCCGACTCGGCTCGACATGGGCCAGGCTGGCAGGAGTTGCCATAGCCCCATGCCCACTTAGCTTGACATGGTTCGGGCTGTCTCGGGTCGATCTGGACCCGGGTTGACTCGGCTTGACATGGACCCAGACCGGCTAGACTCGACATGGGTCTGGGTTGACTCGGGTCAGTATGGGCTCAGGCCTGGGCCAACTCGGTTCAACATGGGCCATCGTCGACTCGGCTCGACCTTTGACTGGGTTGATTCGGTTCTACCTGGACCTTAGCTAACTCTGCTTTGTCTCGACTTGGATTGACTAGACCTAGTCCCAAGCTAACTCAACTCGACCTGGGCCCGGGTTGGGTCAACTCTGCTTGATCTGGGCATGGGCCAACTCGTTTCTACCTGGGTCCGGGCGAACTCAACTAAAACTTGGTTCGGGTTGTCTCGGCTCAACATGGGCCCGAATCGACTGGTCTCAATCCAGGCTTGAGTAGACTCAGCTCGACTTGGGCTCGATCTGGGCCCGGGTTGAGTAAGCTCGAACTGAGTCTGGGTCAACTCAGTTGGAACTGGTCTCGTGTCATCTTGGCTCGATCTGAGTTAGACCGATTCGACTCAACCTAGGCCCGAGTCGACTCGGCTAGTCCTTGGCTTGGGTCGACTTAGCTCGACTTGGGCATGTACTAACTTGGCTTAACCTGGGACCGTGTTGACTTGGCTCAACCTGGGATCGTGTTTACTTGGCTCAACCTGAGCCCGTACCAACTCAAAATCCAACCCAAAATCTATTTTGGATAATCCAAAAATATATCCAATCTATATCTAATCCATGTACAATTAAATGGATTGGACTTAAAATCCAAAAATTTGGATTTGGATTTGAGATAAATACATTTAAATGAACTTAATAGTAATATAGATTTGGATAATTATAATTTAGATTTGGCAATTTGGATTTTTTATCTACCCTTACCTAAAACCCAAAAATGATAATCCCATTGCACCAAATGAGTATAACCTAATATCTTTTGTAGGATGTACATATTATATCACATCTTTAAGTGTTGTCCAATATATTAAAGTGTGCCCTCCATAATATTTTGAGTCAACATTTATTAAAGGGAAAAGGATTGTTATACAATATATTGGTTGCAAATGAAGTGGTAAAAAAGGTTAAATATAAAAAGAAGAAAAACATAATAGTTAAGGTAGACTATGAAAAAATCCATCACTCAGTTAAATAGGACTTTCTCTTAAACATGATAAAAAAAATCTAGGATTTTGCAGTCATGGGATTAGATGGACACATGGATGTTTGGAATCATCCATAATTTCAAACCAACGATGGTCTTGAGATAGGGACCTATTGGCCCTTTTCTATTTATGATAATTGTGAAAAGGCTAGAAAGGATGGTAAGACCTGAAGTAAAGAAAAACATGGTAAAAAGAGTGAAGGTGAGGGAAAAAGAGACAAAAGTTAATATATTATAGTTTATTGATGACATATTACTTGTGTGACACGAAGATCTATAATGTATTGGTTATAAAAAGCAAACTGAGGTGCTTTGAAATGGTGTCAGGTCTTAGGATAAATTTTCATAAAACTAAGATAAGAGGCTTGGATATAGAGGAGGTTAAATTTCAAATACTTTTGAAAATACTAAATTGTAGTCTTATGTTGATATATTAAACAATCTAGTCATCTCTATACGTTCTAAGACTCTAATAGACAATCTTATTTATATAAGTAATATGAGATTTTGGTAATAACAAATACTATAAAAACATTATATATATACTTACAAAATGTTTTTATGTACAAATAAATATTAAAATAATATAAGTTTACATAATTCTAATCGATAGACAATATATGGTTTTACTACAGGTCTATCTAATGTTTTACTTAAAGTTATGATTAAACCATTACAATATTTTTATTTCTAGATAAAATATATAAGTGTTTTTCTATAAAAGATTTGTTCTAACTAACATAAAATTCTGTTTTGAAATGAACTTAACATCAATGGTTAAAAGAAATATTTTATTAAGTAACCTAGAGAGGTTTGTGTACTCATGATAACCTGGAGAGGTTGGTGTACTCATTGTAACCAAGACTGTTTGATTAGTGAAACCATTTAAGATGTCTTCTTTAGGGAGAGCTTGAAGTAGCCTAGGTTTTGTGGTGAACTAGTATAAATCCTTGCTATGTTATTTGCTTTGTTTGTTCTAGACTCTCTAGTTTAGTTTATTACTAAAAAGAGTCTACATGCTATATTCAACTTCCCTTCTAAAGCCAATTGTTCCAATATTTGGTATTAGAGCTAACCGCTATGGGTAGTTCTTTACAGAACAAGAGGAAATGATCCTTAGTAGACTCTGTGAATTCTAAAGGTCAGGTTGTTAACCGTCCACCCTTGCCAAGGGAAAAAAATGTGAACTGTGGAAGTTGAGGATGATTTCCCTTTTGGAGTTCAACTATATAGATCTATTGGAAGTCATTAAGAATGGCATCCTACTCTTTTTGATGATGCTAGTAAGTTGTTTCCATGAGATGTTTGGACTGAAGATCAAAGATGCAGATATTAGCTAAATGTCAAAGCTATGGATATATTGATATGTGCTCTTTTATAAGACCATATTTATGAGGTTCATTCCATGACAAGTGTCAAACAGATGTGAGAGACCCTTGTGTTATCACATGAAGGATCCAAAGAGGTCAAGTGAAAGAAGATAGCATTGTTAAGACGATACAAATTGTTGTCCATGGAAGAAAATGTGATCGTCGAAATGATTGCACGATTTCAGGTGATCCTTAACAATTTGAGATCTCTTAAAACTACTATCAATCAATACAAGATAAATGACAAAGTGCTAAGAACATTTCCCCTACAATGGAGAGCTTAGGAGACGTCATTGAGAGCATCTAAATACCAAAAGGCTATGCCTTAGAAGAACAGGTAGGTATTTTAATTATTTATGAACATGTTTTGTAGGATGGTGATAAAGCTATAAAAGGTAAGAATATGACATTGAAATAATTTCAAAGACAAAAGAAGTCTACTCTTGTGAACACCTATGAAGCTACTACAAACGATGTTACCTTGTCATTGCTTCAGAATCTCCAGCAAACCATTTCTCCAGAATGCCTTGGTTGCTGCTGGATTGCTCCTTGGATTTCTTTTTTCTGTGTGATGAGGATGCCATGCTCAATCTGTTTTTACCTGCACCAGTTTATTAATAAACAATTCTAGCTGAAAAAAAATTGCAGTTCAGATTAACACTCAAAACAGAAACGAAACCTGTGGTGAAGCAAGTGTGAACCTGGAGAGCTTATAGCACAAGTGAGAAGGTGTGAGAGAAAAGCTAATTTGTGCTAGGTTTATATAGAATCATTAAACCAAATTTTGAAAAACACAGATTTTAACGAAGGGCAATTTGATCAGATTTTGTAAATTATGAATTTTGAAGGAAAATCAAATCTCTCAGATATGCTACAGATTTTATTCCTATGGTGCAGCAGGTTCAGGTGTGGATTCACGTAAGAATATCTTGGAACCTGATTTTGGCACATCAAATCTGTTGCATCTACACAAAATCCAATTAGTTAGGATACCCACACATTAATTGGCATAGACCTGCTGGTCAATAACCGTAAAAGCAGTCAACAATAAAGTGAGAGAGAGAAAAGTAAATCTTTCTCTTTCCTAGTCATAGCTGTGATTACTGAAACAGGGAACAAAACATGTTAAGTCATAAAACAACAGATTGAAATTTTCACTGCAGAGGACAATTTAAGCTAATAATACCCAATTCATTTAGAAGAAAGTAAAACCTGTCTTTAGCAAGTGGTTTAGTGAATAGATTAGCTAGTTGAAATTCAGTACCAATGAATTGTATATCACAAGTTCCATTAGCTATATGTTCTCTTAGAAAGTGATGTCTAATTTCAATATGTTTAGTCCTTGAGTGCATGACAGGATTCTTAGACAGATTTATGGCACTAGTATTATCACAGTTTATAGGGATCTTGTTTAACAAAATTCCAAAATCACTTAGCTGTTGCCTTAGCCATAAGGTTTGAGCACAACAACTTCCAACAGCTATGTATTCTGCCTCTGCTGTGGAGAGAACAACACAAGCTTGCTTCTTGCAATGCCAAGAGATGAGACTTGATCCAAGCATGTGACAAGTCCCACTTGTGCTCTTCCTATCAACTTTGCAACCTGCAAAATCAGAATTTGAAAAACCAGTCAAGCTTAAAGATACATTGTTAGGATACCATAATCCAACATCTTTAGATCCTTGCAAGTATTTCAAAATTCTCTTTGCTGCATTGTAGTGTGATTCCTTTGGATCAGATTGATATCTAGCACATAAGCACACAACAAACATAATATCAGGCCTGCTAGCAGTTAAGTATAGTAAAGAACCAATCAAACCCCTGTACTTAGTTTGATCCACTGATTTTCCTGCCAAATTTTGATCCAGCTGGCAGCTTGTTGAAATAGGAGTGCTGATTGCTTTGCATTGATCCATATCAAACTTCTTAAGCAACTCCTTGCAATACTTTGCTTGATTTATGAAAATTCCATCTTTGAGTTGTTTTACTTGTAAACCAAGGAAGAAATTCATTTCCCCTAACATTGACATCTCAAATTCACTCTTCATTGCAGCAACAAAAGCTTCACACATTTCTTCATTTGTGGCCCCAAAGATGATATCATCCACATATACTTGTACAAGGATAATATCTTCTCTTTTCTTCTTTATGAATAGAGTTTTATCAGAATTGCCACGGTTATACCTTTGAGAGAGCAGAAACTCACTGAGTCTCTCATACCATTGCCTAGGTGCTTGCTTCAATCCATATAAGGCCTTCTTAAGCATGTACACATGTTCTGGATTTTTGTGATCTTCAAACCTTGGAGGCTGAGATACAAACACCTCTTCATTGATGTAGCCATTTAGAAATGCACTCTTAACATCCATTTGAAACAGCTTGAAACCTTGTATGCTGGAAAATGCTAGAAGTAATCTGATAGCTTCAAGACGTGCTACTGGTGCATAAGTTTCACCAAAATCAATCCCTTCTTCTTGGTTATAACCTTTAGCAACCAGCCTTGCTTTATTTCTAGTGATAGCTCCATGTTCATCCATCTTGTTACTGTACACCCACTTGGTTCCTATGATATTCATCTCATGCTTTCTTGGAACCAAGGTCCATACTTCATTGTATTCAAACTGGTTCAACTCTTCCTGCATTGCTGTTATCCAATTGCTGTCTTGCAATGCTTCTTCCAGACTTTTAGGCTCAATCTGTGACACAAAAGCCACTGTTCTGCAGAAATTGTTGAGTGAATTCCTTGTTGAAACTCCTTTCTCAATTTTACCAATTACATTATCAAGAGTGAGATCCCTTGGAGTCTTCCATTCTTTAGGCAGTCCTGCATTCACAATAGATTCTTTGATAGAATTTGAATTAGTTGCATCAAGCTCACTAGATTGATTCTGTTGCAAAATGGTTCTTAAATCATCCATACCAGGTTCATCCAGAACAGATTTGGGCACAGAAAAATCTGTTTCATCAAACACAACATGTATAGATTCTACAACTGCAAGCAATCTTTTGTTATACACTCTATAAGCATGACCATTTATAGCATAACCAATATGAATTCCTTCATCTGATTTAGGATCAAATTTCCCCAGATTATTTTTACCATTATTTAAAACAAAGCATTTGCAGCCAAACATCCTAAGATGACTAATGCTAGGCTTCCTACCTTTATACAATTCATAGGGAGTTTTCTTAAGAATTGGTCTAATCAATGTTCTGTTAAGCACATAAGAAGCAGTGTATACAGCATCAGCCCAAAAGTATTTAGGTAAACCAGATTCATTTAGCATAGTCCTAGCTAACTCTTCTAGTGATCTATTCTTTCTTTCAACAACACCATTTTGTTGTGGTGTCCTAGGAGCAGAATAACTATGTATGATCCCATGTTTTTCACAATATTTATCAAGCTTTGCATTTTGAAATTCTCCCCCATGATCACTACGAATCTGTTTTATCCTATTTTCATTTTCATTATGCAGAACCTTAGCTAGTTTCTTAAAGGCTTTATATGCATCATTTTTAGAAGCAAGAAACAAAGTCCATGTATATCTTGAAAAGTCATCAACAATCACCGAAGCATAGTAATTTCCAGCTAAGCTAGCAGTCCTAGATGGTCCAAACAAGTCCATATGCAAAACATCCAAAGCTTTATTTGAAGAAACCATATCTTTTGATTTAAAGGTAGTTCTAATCTGTTTTCCCTTTTTCACAAGCATCACACAATCTTTTATTTTGAAATTTTATGTTTGGTAAACCAGAAACAAGTTCCTTAGACCTTAGCTTATTCAAGTGATTTGTGTGAACATGAGCTAGCCTCCTATGCCACAAGCATGACTCATCATTTTTAGATAACAAACACTCATTTTCAGAACAACTCTTTATAATGTCTAAGAGATAGATGTTGTTTACCCTTTTTCCAGTGAACAGCACCTTACCAGAATTTTCATTTGAAATTGTACAAGTGTTGGCTTCGAAATTGACCTTGTACCCCTTGTCACACAGCTGGCTAATGCTTAGAAGACTATGTTTTAGCCCTTCAACATATAGGACATTCTCAATAGTGGTTGAGTCTTTAGTACCAACATCTCCTCTTCCAAGAATTTTTCCTCTATTGTTATCTCCATATGTGACATGCCCTTCAGCTTTGAGTTTCAGATTTATGAACTGAGTCACATCACCAGTCATGTGCTTTGAGCAGCCACTGTCTAGGTACCACTGGTTTTTCCTGCTGTTTTTCTGCAACAAAACAGATTTAGCACATATGGTACCCCTTTAGTGTAGGGTCCAACATGATTAAGACCTTTCCTTAGGAAGCCATTTGGCCAATCCTTTAGGAACAAAGTACCTCCTAGCTTTACATGTTCTAGATACATGACCAGATTTCATACAATAAAAACATGTTGCAGTATGCATTGTTTTTGAATCACTAAAAGAGGAAAAACCCGTTTTGGAAGGAACAAAGAAACTGGACAGCTTTTTCACATTACTTTTCATTCCAAGATTATATCCTAGACCATTTTTATTGAAAACATCATTCTGTGAACCTAATAAGGTTTCAAGATTTTCTCTTCCTTTAGTGAAATTTGAAAGCGTTTTTAACAAATATTCAACTTGTTTTTCCAGCTTCTTACAATTATCACAGGTTTTAATTGATGCATGCAGACATGTTAATTCAAGGCTAACCAATTCAGTTTTCGCTTTGTGCAATTCTTCTTCAAGAGCTTTTACCTTAGGTTCAAGTACCCTATTTATTCTATTCAATCTGTTGCACATTATAGCCAACCTGTTTGCTTCATCATGTGTGTCCTTAAAAGCTATTAACAGCTGATCATAGTTTTCAGAATCAGTGGAAAAATCACTTACTGAGTCAGAGTTGGATCCTTCATCATTCACCATGAAGCACATATTTTCTTCTTCACTTTCAGTTGAGGAACTACTAGATGAGGATACATCATTATCTTCCCATGAGATGTATGCTCTTCTACCTTTGCCTTTGTCACTCTTCTTGCTTGCTGATTTTTCTTTATTTTGATTGTTTGGACAATCAGCTTTTATATGACCTGGTTTACCACATCCAAAGCACGTGTAATTGGAAGAATTTGAATCAATAGGTTGTTTGGAATACCTCTTTCTTTGCTGAGTTCTGTCACGGTTTTTCTTTCTAAGAAACCTGCTGAATTTTCTGGTGAGCAGACTCACGGTCTCATCATGTTCAGGATCAACTTCTTCCTCACTTGTATCATGTTCCATGGTAGTTTTCAAAGCAATTCCTTTGGCCTTCTTCTCCACTGTTTCTTGTTCTTTCAATCTCTTCAGCTCTATTTCATGCTCTATCAGCTTTCCAAAAAGTGCAGCAATGGACATCTTGGATAAATCTCTGGATTCTGAGATTGCTGTTACCTTAGGCTGCCAGCTCCTATCAAGGCATTTTAGTACCTTTATGTTAAGCTCTTCCTTGTCAAAGACTTTACCGAAGCCAGTGAGGTGATTTACAATGTGTGTAAATCGTTTCTGCACATCTGCAATACTTTCTTCTAATTGCATTTTGAACAGCTCGTACTCCTGAATTAGTGAGTGCTTCCTTGCCCGTTTCACATCATTAGTTCCTTCATGAGTCACCTCTAGTACATCCCACATCTCTTTGGCTGAGTTACATTGAGAGACTCTAAAGAACTCATTCATGTTCAGTGCAGAGGTAATGATATTCTTGGCTAAAGAGTCATATTGGGCCTTCTTCTTCTCAGTTTCACTCCATTCAGACCAAGGCTTCTTTATTGTTTCATCTTTGACAACCAGCATAGGTATAAAAGGTCCACTGACCACTGCATCCCAGATTCCCATGTCAATAGACTCCATAAAGATCTTCATCCTGATTTTCCAGAAAGCATAGTTAACACCACCAAACATAGGAGGTTTATTAATAGACGCACCTTCAGCAAAAGGCATTTTAAACTCAGACATCATGCATACACTTGAGCAAAATACAAGCCATAGCTCTTGATACCAATTGTTGGGTCTATTAGTGTCTAAGTTCAAGAGGGGAGGGGTGAATTGAGCTTATAAAATTCTTGCAAGAACACACAATTTTCAGTATACCAGAGACAAAAAGAACAGATTGTTTTTACATGAAACAGATTGATTCTTCAGAGCAGTCTAGCACAATTTGAACTTGTTCAATATAAAATTGTGATTAATAGAAGATTATAACAGAGTCAGATCAGCTGAATATTATGAGGATGAAGGATACAGCTATGCTTAGAAATCAAACAAATTTACTCAACACAAGGTTCTAAGGAGAATGATTCTTTCTTAGATTTTAATGAATAGACTGTTTGTTCACAGATCACTTAGACCATCATATACAACTGCCTTGTTTGTGATTAGAAAGCTTTAACAAATCAGGAAGAACAGTTCTTACTTAAACCCATAATTAACAGATTCAATTTCAAAAGAACAGATTTAGTTCTTGACAGAATTAAGCAAAACCAGAAATGAGTGCAGGGATGAGAAGAAAAGGCACACAAGTTTTTATACTGGTTCATTCATACAGAGCTACGTCCAGTCTCACCTTACCCCAAGGTGGAATCCACTAAAACAGTACCAATTACTTACAAACACAACAGTTCTTGAACACTACAAGAACAATACAATCAATGCTGAAAAACCCTATTTCAGCACACCTTGCACTCCAAGAAACCCTATCAAGGAGTGACTAACACTTATACCTTTACAAACCAGAATAAAGGAAAGATTACACCTGAAAAGAAGATGCAAGAACTCAAAACCAGTAGTTCAATTTGCTGCAGAACTGCACCAACACCTTCACCAAGATCAAAGGTTTCTTAGAACAAGCACACTTGAAAATCTCTTTGGAAAACCTTTCAAAAATCTTTCAATCCTTCTTCTCACATGGAAATTGTTTGATCTCTGTCAAAAATGTAATTGCTCAGCTCCTTTTCATGTGAGAGAGACTTTTCTTTATATAGAAAACAGTTTCTAACCTCTTTTCAAAAAACAGTTGAAAAGCAGTTATGAAAACAACAGATTCATTTTTGAACTTAACAGATTTATTTTGTGAAAACCGCCAACTCAGCTAACTGAAATAACTGTCTGAGTTGTACCTTTGGTGCCCTAACTAACTTGTGAAAAACCTTTCAGCTGACCAAAGAGTAAACCTGTTCTTTCATAGAGAAACAGATTAAAATATAGCAAACAGGCCAGCTCAGCGTAACTGAAATAACGAACTAAGCTTTGCCTGTGGTGCCCTAACAGAATTTTAGAAAAGCCTTTTAACAGAGAAGAAATAAACTGATTCTTTCTCCATAAAACAGATTTATTTTTGTACTGATTTAAATCTTTTAAGAGCATTTTTAAAAGCTTTTCAAAAACCATTTAACCACATCATGTGCTTGATCTAGACTTGGTTAGGCATCTAGGATGGGTTATACAGCAAAAGGCAACCTTACACAATTACAAGCCTAATTACAAACGAATCTAAAAACCTATTACAATCTTCAAAGCACTCAAGCTATTTTCTTCATCAAACACACATCAAGCCTTGGTAGGGAAGAAGCTTCCTCCAGCTTCAACATAAAGATGATGAAGAACTTTCCTTTCTTACAAACAAGTTCAAGAGAACTTTGAGGAAGCATGAAAACCTTAGGAGGAATAAGAGGTTTAATCCCAGAGATAGAAAAGAAAATAAAGAAAAGGTCTTTTGCTATTCTTTTATCCTACAATGCAAATAAGAAAATGAGACTACAAAAAAGTATAAGTACATATTTTTGTAATTACAAGATTCGTTTAACAACTAACATGTCAAGAGGAATCCAACCGATTGACACAAAATCACATCTAGTCCTTGTCAGTAAATTGGCACCTCAAACAGGGACTTTCATATTTAAACTGTCCAAACACATAATATTGGAATTAAAGATTGCACTAAGTTGTATTTGATGCATAAAAAACCATGTGAAGTTTGGAGTTGATTATCACATGAAGAATGAAGACTAGTTTTTCTTAGTGTGTGTACATCTAATTTCGATGTAATGAGTTTGTATTTGTTTCTTTCCAAACTTAATTGATCCAAGAAAGCTTTAAAAATGTTTTAAACTGTTTAGAACTTGTTGATAATGTTAACAGAATTTTAATAGGTTGAATTGGTACTTTAATCTGTTAAAATATTCTTAACTAAAGTCTTTAAGGCTGAAGTAAATATTTTAACTGATTGAAATTCTTTAAGTATTTCAAAGGATTTAGTTTTAATAGATTGAAAACTTGAATTAGTTTATTGTTTTCACTTTAAGTGAAATCAACAAATTAAAATGAAGTTTTAATCGGTTGAAATTGACAGTTTCAGTTTTAAGTAAAACTGTTTTTAGGTATAAAAATCAGTTTTCAGAACTTTTGATTTTAGAAAAAAAAAAGGATAGATTTTGAATCCTTCTAAGCACAAGAAAATAATTACAAACTGAGCTTTTAAATCTTGGAGAAAATTTGTGTGTTCTTCGATCACTTTTGTGTTGGTGGAGATCCTATTCTAAGTTTTTCCAGAACCTGATGCTTCTATAGTAAAACTTAGGTGTATTCTTTCTCATTCTAAATCTTTCTTATACTTTTGTGTGAATTTAAATAGGGTTTCTAATTTCTATTGTGTATTGAATTGTTTGATTGTAGAACACTCTTGTAGGGTTCAAGAGATGTGTTCTTGGTTGTCTTGTATTGTAAAATATTGTTACTTAGTGGAATCTCAACTAGTGTGACTAGGAAACTTGATAGCTCTTAAGGATGGGTGAAACAATATAAAAATTGTTGTGTGATTTTCCTTCTATCTCTCTTTTAGGTTTTGCATAGTGATCTTCATTTGATTCTTGAGTTTTTGTGAATTTAACTTGTTGATATTTTGACAAAATAAATTTAATTGATTGATTGTGTGAGTTTGTTAATCAATTAAAATTTTAATCAGTTAATTGGTCATTTGCTAATATTTTAATCAATTGATCTTTTAAGAATTTCATGTTAATCTAATTTTTTTATAAAATTTGTGAAAGTTCAATTCACCCGCTCTTTAACTTGGCCTATCTTTTTAACACATACTCTTGTGTAAAGAAAGTCTTGAAGTCTCTTCGTCTTGTGGAAATGAAAGATAAGATCTTCTTCCTCACCACCTCAAGTTAGGAATGTCAAAAACTTTATTATACAAATAAAATATTAAACGGTAATCAATTTATTAACTAGGTTAATAAAAAAAATGAACTTAGAAGGTGTTGAACGGATGTTCATATACCTAAATATCCCACCACATGAGATTCTTGTTTGTAACTTCAACCTCATCCCATGATGGAATGACAATATAAACATGGCGTTGAGCTATGAGTCTCAAATGGCTCCTAAACATAACAACATTTGGGCCTGACGCCTTACTAACAAGGATCCACGTCAACCTGTCTCCTCTCCTTTGCAATTTGTTATACAATTACATGAGGCAATCATATGAAAGATTTAGTCCTCTTTATCCACTTCCAGATCTCGAATCTGCCATAATCCTCAAAAATAATAATATCAATAACTTATTTCACCATGGAAGAGCATCAGACTTAGTATGAGACTTCTCAACCAAGATATTAGAGTTATTAGGGATATGTAGATCTCCTTTGTGTAGATCAAGATGATTAGATTCATGAACACTTTCCAAAGGAGGCATATAAAAAAACTCATCATTTTGCATTGTGGTGACTACGGTAATCATCAGGACTCTGGGAAGGACTATCACTACAAGAAATTTTCTTATTACCCATTGATATTTACATACGGATCTAAATCCATAAGCAATACGTGAGTTACATACGGATGTTACATACGGAATTAGATCCCTATGTGAATTGCTTATGCGTATTGATTATTTTATATCTAACATTAAATAAATTTTGTTTAACTTAAACGTAGAAAGAATTCGTATGTAAAGTTAGTGTGCTGGGATGAGAACATTTTCGAAGGCTGAAATTTGTATGTAACAATAAGTTAATTCGTATGTAAAGGAAGACATCTATTACATACATGTGTTAAAAACAGATTATTTTATAAATTATTAATAAAAAAATAAATTTGTAAAGGTTATCTTCAGTGCCATTATTCAGAGCCATTATGTTTCTTTTTGGAAACCTAAGTCATTGCCCAAAATCTGAGTTTCCCTAAACTTTTAGCTGAAATAGTGGTGTGCCCATAACTTAAAATCGTGAAGCTAAAATAGCGATCTGCCCTAAGCAAAGGCGATGAAGCTAATCATTGACCTCCTCAACACTAAACCTCAGTGAGAAAGTTGATTTCACTATCCTTGTAGATTTTTATTTCTAAAACTACTATTTTCCTTTTGTTTTAGGGTATTCAAAGTTGTGAGAAATTTTCTTATTACCTGTTGATATTAGAGTTATTAGGGATATATAGATCTCCTTTGTGTAGATCAAGATTATTAGATTCATGAACACTATCCAAAGGAGGCATATGAGCGAACTCATCATTCTGCATATCAGAATCAAAACCCATTTTAGCAGCAATAGAAAAAACCAAGGGCTCCTCTGTAGCAACTTCTTGACCAACATCGATGTCAGCCTTTTCCTTTTCATGAGTATCAACTTCTTGAGAGAAAGATGGGTTATACTTTTTAGGTATAGCCAAATCTTTAGGATCATTAGAGCTGGGAGCATTTTGTATCTTGGTGGCATAAAATAGTTTTGCAGGAATACCCTCTTTACCTAGAATAACATCAATCTTGATACCATTTTTTTCCTTCTACAGTTACAAAAATCATGACCAATCATATTGCAAGAGGTGCAAAAGGGTGACAAATTTTTTCATACTCAAGATCAACAATGAAAGAAAAATTTGATCTCTCAACCAAATCTAGTTAGGCAAATCATATATCATATTAATGTCAATAATAACTCTAGTCAAAAACCCTCTAGATTTCTTTATAGTGCTATCATCAAGGACAAGAGGGTTACTAATCTCTCTTGCTATGGAAAAGATGACTTTCGACTGCCAATATTTAAGGGGGAGCCCATGAATCCTCATCCAAGATTGCACTTTAATGAGTTTCATTGTGGCAAGCACACAAATCTTGGTCCATGCAAAGACCCTTAGAATATCCAAAGCCAAAATCCATGAGCCAACATCAAAAACTCTCCTCATATCTTCAAGAAAAGCAAAATTACAAGAAACTACACTACAAGAAAATTACTTATTACCGATGTAAAATTAAGGACAAATTTATGTTTTTCGGCAATATTTTATTATCGACAGATCCAATTACCAACGGATCTGAAAATTCAAAAATTAATTTGAATGTGAATATTCATTGATAAAATATGTTGATAATTTGACACTAATATTATACATTGGTAATATTCATCGCTAATTGGACCCGAATTAAAATTCATCCATAAATTCTGTTAGTAAATTCTATAATAATAATTATTATTATTATTATAATTAACATTAACATTAACATTAATATTAATATTTCTAATAATGTTATTATTAATAATTATAATAATAATAATAATAATAATAATAAAAACAATAATAATAATATTATTTGTTCTTGTCGGTTGACTGAGTTGCCAGTTGACTTTAGGTTGAATACCCCCTTTTGTATCTACCTCTTCTGGAACTGAGTCTTTGCCTCCTTGTCGCACCAGAATAAGGCTCCATTGAGACAGAAGATGTCCTACCTGTTGATTACACTCCGACGATCAAGTCAGTTAGGGCTCACCAAAAGTGACCAGTTAAAAAAGTGTATAAAAAACATAACAACCTTTACCTGGAGACTTACTATCGCTTTATTGTCGCACATGCAACATGTCATCATTCTCCCTGGAGATAAGCAAATCTTAACTGAAAATATTCTAAGTACGTTCATCTTTTATCTCTAACAGAGAAACCACCTGTCACGGGCACCAATGATCTTCAGGTGTCATCCGCAGACCCCTTTCTTTAACCAATGCATCTCTTTATTTTAATAGGGTTATAGCAACTAGCCACGTGTAATAAATATGCAACAGAAACATGCAACAGACAATATTGTCACACTCACAACAAACATGTAAATTAATAACAACATTATATTCACCGCCCCTAACATATCTATAAGCGGATATATATAAAATTACTCTAACGACCCTACCACGCGCTTTGGACCTATCCTGATAAAGAGTCATCTGCTCAGGTCTCACCCAGACCCAACGACCGAGCTGACCTCTCTTTACCACAAAGAACCAAGCATACAAAAATAATACCAAGAGTCGAGCACTGGTCAGTACACTACTAATAATAATAATATTAATAATTATAATATTAATAATATAAATAATATTTTTAATATTAATATTAATAGTAATAATAATAATAATAAAACTAATAATAATTATAATAATATCAATAATAATTTTATTATTGATAATAATATTAGTTATGGTATGTAGTATGGTATGTAGTCACTGAACCCAGAAACTAGTGAACCTGGATTCAAATTCCCTTTACTTCAAAATTGTAATATTATCTTTAATCTTTAAGAATATTAAATAATATATAATAAATAATATTAGACTTTTGCACTCTTCTAAACCGACAAGATAGACTAGGTATTGTTTAGAGAGTTTTTTCTAAACCGACACGCAAACTCCAAGCCCGTGCAAAAGAAAAAAAAAATAGAACCAAAAAATTTAGAGAAAGCCGAAACAAAAATGGTTTTTATTTAGAGATAACCAAAACAGCGGTTAATTCTTTCTCCACCAGATCATTTGTGACTTGAACCTCTTTTTCAAAATTTCAAAGAGTCTTTTGTAACTTTTATTTAAAAAGGAACATGCGGAGAAGCTCATTTGTCATGGTGAAGTCATGGAGGTGGTGGTGATTTAGTATTATGTTCACGAAAAAAAAATCATAAAAAAGAAATTAATTTTATAAATAAAAAATAATTAGTTGTTATAATATTAAATTAGAGACTATTTTAAAGATTAAATAAATTTTTGGTTTATAAATTAGTTTCTATAATTGTTAAATGGTTTCTAAATTGACATTTAATTAGCAACCAAGGTTTTTGTTACTAAATTTAGAATCTAAATAATGGGTAGTTTAAAACTTGGTAGCTAATAAGATACCAATTTAAAAACTATTTAACAATAGTAGAAACTAATTTATAAACCAATTTTTTTTTAGTTTCTAAAATGATCTCTAATTTAGTTACTATTGCAACTAATTATTTTGGTATCTAAAAATTGGTTTCTATTTGATGATTTTCTCGTAGTGGTTGTGGTAGTGGAGGACGAGGTATTGTTGTTAGGCGCGATGGAGTTGTGTTTTCATGTAAACATTTTCGTTTTAGTTTTCGTGTGGTGGATGCAGTAACAATGATATAGGTGGTTTTCGTTTTTGATTTGGTTTTTAGGAAAGTGACTTACGGACGTAGATATCAAGAGCTTGAGCGTGACCCAGGAAAGTTCAGCAAAAATTATAAAAACAGAAAAACTCAAAAAACCACAGAGAAAGAGCACGGGAAGACAGAGGGAGAGAACCCAAGATAGCACAACCAAACAAAAAAAAATCATCAAGAAAATCTTGGATCACTTCCTGAGTCTCAATATTCCAAAACCAAAGAATTTCCACTATATTTTATTATTGAGTTTATTAATGATAAGTTTTCTATTTTTCTCATGTTGTATAAATAGGTTGATTTCCGTGTAAATAAAATCATGCATTAATAGGTGATAAAATTTATCTACAAAATCTACTATTTAACCAATGTTCAACACTAGGCTATGTAACAAAATTTAAACCTATCATGGAAATCATCTGCAATCGTAATATTTTAACATCATTTTCGGTCAAATTCACATTACATAAACTCAAACTTGTTGAACAGGTTTAATCTATCACACTATTGACTTTGATATATGAAAGGACCCGACTATGTGCTCCACGGGATTTCTCCTCCACCTAAATATTCTCTCATGTAGCTGATTCTTTGATATTATATGAATCATTTCTTTTATTAATTGTGCTGCTCGTGAAATCTAAAATTCCAAACCGTTAGAGAAAAAAAATCCTTAACTAAACTAAATCATTTGAATGTAACAAATTGTCTTAAAAAATGGTAACACATTCCACAGTTTTGGGGATTGAAACTTTGAAAAACTATAGCTCCATGACAAGTGACAAATATGAAATAAAGCATACATAGTTAACTAAGTGCAAGAAATAAACATTTTCCTTATCTAGCATTCAGGATTGAAATGGTTACTTCATTGGTTGAAGAAGTTTGGCTTCTAAATTCTGATTGCTCTTCATTCATGATCCTATCTATCAAGAAACCAGGTTCCTTTGGTTCTGGTAATTCATTATCACTACTTAACATAACAACCACAGAGGACATGTTTGGTCGATCATTAGGTTGACGTTGAAGGCATAGAAGACCAATGTGAATGGAACGTACTGCTTCTGATAAGATGCATGCATCCTCCAAACACTTATCAATCAATTTTTCTGGTGTGCCTTCTTTCCACAACTTCCATGTCTACAAAATCAAAAATAAGTTATTATGTATTGCTTTAATATATATGAAAGTGAAGCTGTTATTTTTTTTTTCTTACTTACATGCCCAATAAGATTATGACTATGGTGTGGGTAGGTAACTTCTCTGTTCTTTTTTCCACTAATGATTTCCAGCAATAATATGCCAAAACTAAACACATCAGATTTTGTGGAGAATAATCCATGGATAACATATTCAGGTGCCATGTATCCACTATAAGAAAAACCAAGAGTTAGTTTAAAATTTACATGTAAGAAGATCTGAACATCAGCAATGGTACTTACTATGTTCCTACAATCCTGTTAGTATTTCCTTCAATTTGATCACCTCCACACATTCTTGCTAACCCAAAATCTGAAATTTTAGGATTCAAGTTGTTGTCCAATAAAATATTACTTGCTTTTAAATCTCTATGTATTATTCTTAATCTAGAATCCTGATGAAGATAAAGAAGTCCACGAGCAGTTGCACATAAGATATGAAAGCGCTTAGACCAGTCCAAAACCTCACTTTTAGTTGAATCTGTCAAGGTTACAATGTTAGTGTTAGTCTTCATTTGTGAAGATTTTTTAAAGAAATTTAAGTCTTTCAAGAATTGGATACTGACCAAAAAGAAATGAATCTAAACTTCTGTTGGGCATATATTCATAGAGAAGCATTTTCTCCTCTGCTTCAATGCAGCAACCAAGAACTTTAACCAGATTTCGGTGTTGCAGTTTGGCACACAATATAACTTCATTCTTAAATTCTGTTAATCCTTGTCCTGAACTCCTTGATAGCCTTTTAACAGCAATTTCTTGTCCATCTGCTAATACACCCTTGAAAAAAGTTTGACAAAATGAATAGTTATTTCAGTAGGCATGTTCACCAATAATTCATTTGTAAAAATAAGACACATGATATGGTGCTATTTACCTTGTATACAGGCCCAAACCCACCTTGCCCAAGTTTGTTGTCAGTTGAGAAGTTGTTGGTAGCATTAACTAATGTAGCAAAATCAAACAACGGTAGTTCCATACTATCTTCTTGTCCAACAACTTTATCATTCTTTACTACTGACACGTTTTCTTCTAGATTAATCATATCAGTACACCAGAGTCAGTGTGTTTCTTTTTTTTATTTGAAATATAAATGAACTTTCTGTAATATCATCAAAGTTTTCAGGAGATATTTAATGTCACTTTTGAGACCACACTAAAAACAAAAAGGTATGTATACCATGTAAACGAATTCAAAGTAAAATTCATATCACACCCTAACCATTTTTTGAAATTAATTTTAAGTTTAGTAAAATAATACAATTGAAGAAACTTACCTTCATACTTTCTTTTTCTCCTGTAATAGTATAAGATTGCCAATAGAATGACAAGAACAGTAGGAGCCACGGTGGTACCTATCAGCAACAATGCCTTCTTCTTGTGGGCATCTTTAGGATCTGCAGTTATCCTTGTTTGTCAAATTCAGTCCTTTCATTTTCTTATTTCCTCTTCTGGCATTTCAATGGTGCTTTCTTTCATTTATCTATTAACTTCACTTTCAACATATTTAATGAAATTTCTGACCTAACAATCTACTGCACTGCATTGTCATATATATCAGTATGTTGTTTCTATTAAAACATTGAATGTCGAATTATAAGAGGGATGAATCAAATTCACCAAATGAATGATAAAAAGGTTACAAAATTACGATTTAGCAGATTAAAGAATTAACAATATTAGAAGTTATTAGATGAAGATCAGAGTATTAATTTCACCTGTCCTTGAATCTGCCATTCGAATATACAGATATTGCCCACTTTGTGAAACAACCTTCAAATCAATAAGATCACCGAACCAAATAGAACACCCACTTCCTGCTCCTCTTATATCCAAGTTTGCATAAGCCGTGCACGAACAATTTTCCCAACACTTTACCTTGCATTCATCGAGTGTCATGCTTCTATTAACCCATGAATGTGTCGTATCAGGATACTGTTGATTTTGGCTTAATCCCAAGTCCCACATCGGTGGGTTCATTGTTTGGGAAGGAGGTTTGAGGGTTATAAATTAAACTCTTCTCCTTCACTGTTATATATCCCAATTTGTAATATCTTCTCTCATAATAATAAAAGGGAGTTGTTTTTGCTGTGCTCGGAGATTAGGCTAAACAGGCCGAACTCCGTTAACAATTTTCGGGTGTGTTTTTCCTCTTTATCTCTTTTATTATTCCGCTTTATTTATTCAATATTATTTGTCGGGTAGCTCTGTTAGGGTTTTGTTTTAGTGGGAAAATTACCCGTTTTTCCCAACAAGTGGTATCAAGAGCCGAAGGTTCGCCTTGGGTTGTTTGAAATTATTTGTAATATTGAATATTATATTGTGAGTCTGTAATGGCAAATTCGGATCAAGAAGGGAAGGCTCTGCAAGATGCAAATGTTGCAGAAAGCAAAAGTGATGTGTTGATTGTCTCGCTTTCAGCATCATTGCATCCAGATGAGTGGATATTGGATTCAGGTTGTACCTATCATATGTGTCCCATTCGGGAATGGTTCTTTGATTTTCAAGAACTCGATGGCGGGGTTGTTTACATGGGTAATGATAATCCATGTAAGACAGTCGGGATAGGTTCAATCAAGTTGCGGAATCACGATGGATCCACCAGAATTTTGCGGGATGTACGGTACGTGCCAAAGTTGAAGAAGAATCTCATCTCATTGGGGGCTTTAGAATCTAAAGGCCTAGTTGTGACGATGCGAGATGGAATTCTTAAAGCAACTTCAGGAGCACTGGTGATGTTGAAAGGCGTGAGGAAGAACAATTTGTATTACTACCAAGGTAGTACAGTGGTGGGGACAGTAGCGGCAACAACTTCTAGCACTAAGAAGGATGCTGAGGCAACGAAGTTGTGGCATATGAGGTTGGGACATGCTGGAGAGAAATCCTTGCAAATTCTTACCAAGCAAGGATTGTTGAAAGGTACGAAGGCTTGCAAACTTGAATTTTGTGAGCATTGTGTTCTGGGAAAACAACGAAGAGTGAAGTTTGGCACTGCAATTCACAATACCAAGGGTATTCTGGATTATGTGCATTCAGATGTGTGGGGACCTGCCAAGACTCCGTCAATCGGAGGTAGGCATTATTTTGTCACTTTTGTTGATGATTTTTCCAGGAGAGTTTGGGTGTTTACTATGAAGAACAAAAATGATGTGCTTGGAATTTTCCTTAAGTGGAAAGCTCAAGTTGAAAACCAGACAGGAAGGAAGATTAAGGTTCTCCGAACAGATAATGGAGGAGAATACAAGAGTGATCCGTTCCTGAAGGTATGCCAAGATTGTGGCATAGTTCGGCACTTCACTGTTAGAAAAACACCACAGCAGAATGGGGTTTCGGAGCGTATGAACAAGACACTTGTGGAGAAAGTTCGTTGTATGTTGTCTAATGCTGAGTTAGGCAGAGAGTTTTGGGCTGAGGCTGTGACATACGCTCAACATCTCGTCAATCGTTTGCCATCATCTGCTATAGATGGCAAAACCCCGTTAGAGGTATGGTCTGGAAAACCTGCAACTGATTATGATTCTTTGCATGTTTTTGGTTCTATTGCATATTATCATGTGATTGAATCAAAGTTGGATCCACGGGCAAAGAAGGCTCTTTTCATGGGCTTTAGTCCTGGAGTGAAGGGATACCGTTTGTGGTGTCTAGAGGCAAAGAAGACGATTATCAGCAGGGATGTTACCTTTGATGAATCTGCCATGTTAAAGAAGGTAAATCCAGAAGGAGCTGATAGTACTCCACAACAGGTGGAGTGTGTTCGGAAGCAGGTGGAGTTTGAGCCGACAGTGGTGATCCCAACACGAAATACCACAAGTGACTCTCCTATGGCAGAAGAAGAGTCAGATGAGGAAGAGGTTCCTACCCAAGAATCTCAACAACAATCAGCGCCAATTGCAGTTAGAAGACAAAGACGAGATATTCAGAAGCCTGCTCGTTTCATGGATATGGTTGCCTATGCACTTCCAGTTGTTGATGACATTCCATCCACTTACCCAAAAGCCATTCTGAGTTCAGAAAGTGGTAATTGGGCGGGTGCGATGGAAGAGGAGATGCAGTCTTTGAAGAAGAACAAGACGTGGAAGTTGGCACAATTACCAAAAGGTAAGAAGGCAATTGGGTGCAAATGGGTATTTGCAAAGAAAGAAGAATTTTCTAATAAAGAAGATGTTTGCTACAAGGCAAGGTGGTTACAAGGGCCAAGTTTGAATATTGTTTAGACTTGGTTAATATTTTGCACATTTGAAGTTGGCGCCCGGAGGCGCAAATTTGAAGCACTGTAAAGTTTGTTTTTTGTTATGTTGTGAGAAGATTTGTTTTAGGTGGGACTTGAAATTAAGCCAAGGTGGAGATTTGTTGATTTTGGCTTAATCCCAAGTCCCACATCGGTGGGTTCATTGTTTGGGAAGGAGGTTTGAGGGTTATAAATTAAACTCTTCTCCTTCACTGTTATATATCCCAATTTGTAATATCTTCTCTCATAATAATAAAAGGGAGTTGTTTTTGCTGTGCTCGGAGATTAGGCTAAACAGGCCGAACTCCGTTAACAATTTTCGGGTGTGTTTTTCCTCTTTATCTCTTTTATTATTCCGCTTTATTTATTCAATATTATTTGTCGGGTAGCTCTGTTAGGGTTTTGTTTTAGTGGGAAAATTACCCGTTTTTCCCAACAGATACTTCAACCCAACAAATTTTCTAAATCCATCTCTCCTCTCTACCCTGCACCTCCACGGTTCACTTCTCACACACCCTTGTGACAAGTCCGCAGTCTCTGAAGACTTCGGTTGAAACCCTTCTAAACACTGGCACACAGGTGATGAATCAACCATGCAATTCGCATAAGAACCACATGGATTGTAAGTGTCGCAGATATCTCTTGGAGCGGTTTGGAACAACCTCCAAGTTCCGTTGTCGGGGATCCAAATGATCCGTTGGCGGCGGAAAAGGGTTTGGTTCATGACAACTATTGAGATCAGGGACTTGTTGACGGATCTGTATGAGTAGTACACTTCATCGTCGTTGTTGTTGACCAATTCGTAAACGAAAAGAGGGTGAGTGGTTAACATATTTGAACCAGCAAATGCACCACTGAACCGGATACCATTCCAAGGGCCACTCCTATGGTACTTAGATGTTCCCTTCCAAAGAACCATTTCAGGGTTGCTGTCAAATGTGATGCCCCATGTGAAGTTTCCAGCAGAAGGGTCATCCCAGTTCTTCCACGCAGTAATACTTCGATTGAGACCGGTTTTTTTGTTCCATCCAAGCTTCATTCCTGGTAGCAATGTGTCACAAGGGTAGTCAAAGCTTTGCCACAAGAACTTCTCTTCATTATTGCTGTGGTCATCATCGTTGCGAAGTATTAAGTTCCCGGTGTTTAAGAGTTGCAAAATGGGTGGTCTCAGAGGCTTTGTTGTTGTGTTTGTTGACCAGTGAACTGTGCTGTTGTTGGTGCGAAGGAGGAGGTTTCCGTCGTTGGTTATGGTCAACTTGGTGGAGTTGTCTTTGAGAGGGTGGTCACGGTTTGCAACCCAAACAATGGTTTTTACTGGGATGTTTTTGAACCAGATTCCTAGGTAACGGTTTGTGGAGTTTCTTAGGGAGAAGAAACCCAGTTCGAAAGTTTCGTCTTTGGACGATAAGGTGGTGCCATCATGGAGAGATTGAGAGAGGGTAAGTGTATCAGTTGAGAAAGCTTTTGAAAGGAGAAAAAGTAGGGTGCAAATACCAAGTGCGAGAGTGAAAATCGTCATTGCAGTGTGATTGATTCCAGTGATAACTGGATTGAATATATGTGCATTTACTGAGGGAATTGTATGTGTTACTGTGTTTGTTGAACATATCTTGGGCATCAACTATGGCGGATTGACTTTGGGTTCGTGCATGGGCCTATGATATATAAGTACTACTTGTTTTTGGAGGCTTATCATTTATGTTTGGGTATTCATACATTGACATTTTTATTTATTTATTTATATCAAACTAACAATTTCATAAATTATTATTTTATTATAATATTTTATTACGAAAACGAATTGTGAAGTGAATGTATGTAGAAAGGGTAGTGTCATAGAAAAAACTTCCTTTATGTTTCCTTTAAACAAAGTAAAGCAGAAAGCAACAATATAGGAAAAAGGAATAAAATAAGAATGAAGGAAATAGGAAAAAAAAATGAAGCAAATATATTGCTTGGATGAGTACAATAGGAAGGAAGAAAGTGGTGAATTTTTTTCACTTGTGTTTGGATTAATGAAAAACTATAATATGAAAAATATGCTAAATAAAAATATATTTTAATGTAAATTTTATAAAAAAATAGATAAATAAAAATACATATTTCTTATATTTTTGTTAAATATAGTAAAATTTGAGCTAAATAAATTTGGAAAAGCTAGGCAGAATGTGTTTTCTTAGTCTGTAAAATTCTAAATATTTTAAATAATTCTCTAAAATATTTGTATTATTTTGTTTTCTAAATTTTAAAAGGTATTTTTAAATTTATTATTAATGACGTCAAAAAGAAAGATAATATAAATGATAAATATAACCAATAAATTTAATAATTAAAATTAATTTTGATTATATGTTAAGAGATGGATGTTTTATTCACTATTATTACTAATAAATTTTTTGAAAATATATTTAAATTTTAGAGAGACCTATAAAGTACATATAATAACAAATTATTTAGAAAACATATTTATATTTTAAAAAAAATACTTGTGCCAAATCTATTTCACAGTAATGAATTTTATTACACTTGTATTATATTTCCACTGTCTTGCTACACGCCTAGCTTTTGTCTTGGCCTATTTTTGAACTTCTCGTGGTCAAAAGAGGAGAGGGGTTATTTAGGTTAGTATTTAATATCATAGCCTTGTATCTATCACATTTCATACTCATTCCCTCTCTTTCAAGCAAAGAACTTTAGTTGGTGAGAGACTCATATTAATTTTTAGAATATGTTTATTATTAGTTTATGATTGAAAGAACACATTTATTTATTTTTTAGAAATATTTATAAAAAATTATCTAAATAGATATTTGTTTGGATATATATTTTTATTTTTAAATTTTTAACTATAAAAAAATAATTATTATATTAACTAAATACTTAAAAAATTATTTGATATCTAAATTAGTTTATATTATTAATAAATACTTTCTAAATATCTATTAAGATTTTAACTAATTATTTATCTTTAATAACTAAATAGATATTAATTTAAAAATTATTTAATAATAATATAAATTAATTTAAATATTAATAATTTTTTTAATTTTTAAAATAATATCTAATTTAAACAAATTATTATTTTTAAATTGTTTTTTATTTAATAACTTTTTTGTAAATTTTGTTTTCACATGAAAAGGTATATATAAGTCAAATTGTAAACATTGTTTAGTATCTATTATTTTAGGTTTTTCTATAAATACTTTTCAATTTCTCAACTTATAAACATCCACTTTTAACGCTTTTCTTTCTTATTCCTTTTCATTATTGTTATTTATAATAAATACTTTTTATTATCTTAACTACAAATAATCAAACAATTACTCTACGCAATAAAATAACAACTCTACACATTCCCTTAATTGTGAGTTATTTAATTTATTTGTAAAAATTATAGTGAAAATACTTGTTTTTCTTATAATTCTGTCCCCACTTAATTTCCAGTCATGTTTCAAGTCCTTGAGAGAATAAACTGCGACTAAGTTTTTTTGACACATAACTAAGTGAAGAACATATTAGTATTGTCTACAAATATTTTTAGAATTTATTTTTTTTTTACATTAAGAATTTCAATTTTATGTAATAATATATTAGGATTATGAACTTGAATGGGATATATTTTTCAAAGAAAAAAAAAACTCTATAAAACAAGTTTACAGAGTTTACTTAAATTTATATACAAATTTAATTTTTGATCTAGGACATTTATTTATATGAATATTTTGGAACGCATTTTGATTAATGGGCTAACTATCTCGAATTCGTGTTGTGTTGGGTCAACTGATAAGACTAAAGGCTGTTGTCGTAAAGTCATTAAAGACATGGTTGAACAAAGACAAAATTTTGAGATTTTTTATTTCTATAATTTATTCATTTTAACACAAAACTTTAATTATGCAAATTCATAAAGTAAATTGAATAATAACACTTGAAGTTCCTGTTGTCGTAAAGTCATTAAAGACATGGTTGAACACAGACAAAATTTTGAGATTTTTTATTTCTATAATTTATTTATTTTAACACAAAACTTTAATTATGCAAATTCATAAAGTAAAACTGAATAATAACACTTGAAGTGATCAAGAATTATATCTAACCTTTGTTAATTTATCATTTTGAGAAATAGAAGAAACTAATTTATTTAATTATACTTGAAAATTTTGAAAATAAAAATATTAATGATTAACACCAATCTTTACATAATTAATTTCTTAATCTTAATTTTAAAAATTGTTTAGATCATTTTTATTAAACCCTTATAATTCTCATAATAAACAATTCAATACAATTAGAAAAGAGGATATTCTATCTACAAAATATGACAATTGATGAGAAAAAAAAAACGAAAGATGACGATAGAGTAACTAAACAAATGTTAGTTCTTAGAGGTATATGGTATTGGTTTAAAAATCAATGTAATATAAGATGATGTTGAAAGTGTAAGGTTTCAATATCAGTTTAAGATAACGGTAAAAAGTATAAAATTATGTTGGTTTGTGAATAATTGATGTAGAAATTTATAATATTTTATCTCAGTTATGGATATAATGTAAATGGAATCTAGAGGATAGAGCACATTATTTTAGACATATAATATCATATTCGATATCAATGGAGTCTATAATCTACTACAGGAATGGGAAGGATTAGCTATCACAAATAAGCGTTTGTCTACACAAACATTATTTGTGTGGGCTAAGCCCATACTTGTTGGACAAAACACTTTTACAAAAATTATAGAATTGACTAAAGATACGTTAAACCCATCTACAAGTTGAAAATAAATTAGAAAATAATAATAATTATCTTGCGTTCATGTGGAAGAAACAAATTGGGATGCATAATTGATGCAATGATTAAAAAATATTATTTTAGTGTCCATGTAGCTAATGTGAAAACTTTTATAACTCTTATAAAACAATAAAAAAAACATTTAATGTGTGTGGCAACTAAGTGAACGCAAATGAATTAATTTATGACATGGAGTTTTTGTTAACCTAGCCGACACTAATTAAATGTTAGAAAAAAAAACACGAAAATGAAGGACTTGTGAAATAAGTGACTAACCCACACACGAATCCTCCTTAAACCTAAATTCTCCCACAACTCGTGTTCTCCAACTTGTGCTCCCTAAACTTCCCTCTCAAAATCCCTAACCTTGCTTCCAAAAATTCCTTGTTGTTGTTGTGATGTTGGATCTTTGTAAGAGTGAAACTTGGTTGTGTCTCTAACTGCTTGCTTAAGAGATGAATAAAAGTAAAGAAAAAAATGATTTTAAGTGGAAGAATTTAATTTGGCCTTTGTTGTTTGAGAAACATTGATTTATATCTTATTTATGTTAGTAGCTATTATTTTAGTACAATGAGTTAGTAGACTTCCAAGTCTTTGTGTTAGTAATATGTTGTTTTGCAATTAAATGTAAATATATTTATATAAGTAGAAGACAATGTTAAGGAAGAATTTAAAAACTCATTTTTGGAATGTAGGAGTAACATAGTTCAACAGTTATATAAATGCATGTTTGTCCTTCTAAAAAGATATAAATGGACATTTTAGTGTTGACAACCAAAGATTTCACTTTAACATATATGCGTATTATTTTAGTACATTAGGTTTAGTTATTGTTCATGTCCTTGTGACACACATGCATGTACCTTAATTGATTAGTGTCATCCATATGGTAGACCTACTCACAGAAATTAAGACTACATAATAGAAATATGTTTTTCCTATCATGTTATGCCCACTTTGATGTTTTCCTTTTTTTCCAATTTATTGCATCAAATTATATTTTTTAGGTGTTAAACAGCCTAAGATGTGCATATGTATAGATTTGTGTATATGTATAGGTCTAACACTGTTACATGTATAGATGGACCTAAAGGTCAATATTATCATATCCTAAATTTAATAATTGGCTTTCATCTTTCATTTTTTTATGCAATTTTGTGATTTGAATCAGCTAGTGTTTGGTTTGAGGAAAGGCTTCTGGCATGGAGGGGCGTGGAAGGGAAACCTGTGTTGAAATTGCCCTACAGGTGAGTTTTTTTTAATGAATAACCATTGTACTTTGTGACCCTTGTGAATTGTATATTTTCTTATGACCTGTTAGTTATAGTTGTATGCATTTGTTGTTGTGTGTTGGTTGTAATGTGTTATGAAATTTGCTTTATGGCCTTGTTTTCATTTTTCCATTTAGACTTAGATTATACACCTTTGAATTATATATGCATTTGGTCCTACATTAGCAAGAAATCCTATTAAATTTAAAGAAAAACAATTAAAATCAGAATTTTAATTGCATTAGTTCTATATAAGTTTAAGAAATCCTACAAGTTATTATCGAGATTACATGTGTGATCATTTCTAAGTAAACAATGAATGCATGTCAATAATAATTTTGTTTGTCCTAGGTTAGCCAGTCTAACCTTTTCCCATGTTCTTTATTCAGCTAATACAAGAGAGTTGACCCTCTTTAATGATGTCATTTAACTTGGGTTAGATACTTTAACCTTGTTTAGATGATCTAACCTGTGATAGATAGTCTAACCTTGTTTAGATGATCTAACCTGGGATAGATAGTCTAACCTGTGTAGTATATTTATTGGTTGGCTTGGTAGACAGTTTAACCTTGCTTAAATGGTCTAACCAGTGCAATAGATTTTTTGGTTGACTTCATTAGACGGTCTAACGTATGTTAGATAGTTTAACCTTACTTAAACGTTCTAATCTGGGTTAGACAGTCTAACCTGTGTAGTACATTTAGTCGTTAGCTTGCTCGAACGATCTAACCAGAGTTAGACTATCAAACCCAAGTTAGATCGTCTAACTCATGTTAGACTGTCTAAGCAAGCTAAGAACTAGTTATACTGCACATGATAGATTATCTAACCTAGGTTAGACCATTTAACCAAACCAGCCAATAAATGTATTACACAACGTCTACTATTAGTTTTTGCTTGTAAAATGTATTTGCTAAAATAACTTCTTGTACTAGATTGTGATGAATTAGTATTTCTAATAATGTTTATAGCTTGAAACAGTGTTAGGTATTAACAATAACTAACTAATAAATAAAGATGTAGGTACAAGTTTATAGGATAAACAATGACTCAAATCCTTGAGCTAAAAAATTAGACCATAAAAGGTATCATATAATAAGGTTATAAGGTAGGCCATAAGAATTGTGTCTAATAAATTCGTAGTACATTATATGAATTGGACATAATATATATTCTATAATAAATCTACAAGACAACTTCAAAGAAAAAATATCTAATACAATGCTTTATTCCACGGAGGCTAAATGTTAGGCCTTTATTAATGAAGTACTCTAGATTATGGTTCAAAGAAAAATGTATTAAATAAACAAATTACATCACATTTAAGGGAGCCTAAAACCTAAAATTATGAACTTTATAACAATGTAGATTAATAAGTAATGATTTTTCCAGTAATTGGATGGGTTCCTCCACACAATTCACAAGTGATTGGTTGATACTGACCTTGAGAAGAATTGATGGCATGTAATTGATGGGACAACTTGGACATTTGCTTTGTTAATGCTTCAATATGTTGTGTCAAAAAAAAAATTAAGCTAATGGTGCATAAGTTGTGTTATGATGGAGGACCATCAAGACACCACAATTTTGGGTTGAGAAGATTGAAGAAGATAAAGGTTTGATTGGAGCATCCACTTTTGAAGAGTCTTTTTCCTCTTCTTATCCTTGTAAAATAATTGTACAAAGTAGTGTAGTCTTTTATTTTGGGCCAATTTTCATGGACCATGTATTGGGCCTAATAAAATAGGGTGTAAATAAGAAAAGAGAGTCTAGCTAGGGTTACAATTAGATTTCTTTGGACTCAATGCAACCTTAGACCATCTAAGGTTAATCAAGTAAGCATCTAGGTCATTTTTGGAGAGCATGTAGTGTGACTTAACAAGCTTGGAGTGACACCTTGTGGCATGGATAACATGAAGAGTCCACCTAGGCATTAGCAAGAATGGCATAAGCATCCACATGAAATCTCTTCAATGGAGAGAATTTTCAACCAATAGAGAAAGGTCACTTGTCAACCTCTAATTTGAGAGGATTTGCTCCAATGACAGGAAGTCATTTGTCACCATGAGAGTGGAGAGTTTTTAGGGTTTAAATATGAACCTTGGCTACACTTAGCACAATAAATAGAAATTTTAATCCTCTTGTAATTCAGTTTGGATTAGACTAATGAAATGTTGCCAAAATTTAGCTTCACTTGCCTCCTAGATCTCTCTTTGTTAACACTTTTGTGAGTGTCTAGCTTAGGCTTTTCAGAAGTTGGCCTCACCTTTTCTAAACCTCTACTTCCACACACCAAAAACACCTTTCCAATTCTGAATTCTTCATCCATTGAACTTCCATTTTTCTCCCATTCAATCCATCCAAAATGTGAAATTACAAAGCAAAGCAAAATGCAAGGTTAGATCTCATCATGTTAAGTTCTAACACTCCCTTTTTCTGACCAACTTGCCTATCATGTTGAACTTGATAATCTGTTGAAGCCAAAACATCACTTATCTTGGTTCCCTACTTTGCATCATTATTCCTCTAGTTGATGCATCTAGGATCACTTTAGTATCAGGCCTAAGAGTATTATGAAAGATACTTAGTTGGGCTATGTCTTCAAATCCATGGTTTGGACATCTTTTGAGTAACATTTTGAAGCATTCCCAGCCTTCACAGAAAGGCTCATACGGTCTTTGCCTAAATGATGATATATCTGATTTAGCTTTAGTAAAGCAAGAGAGTGGGAAAAGCTTGTTTATAAACTTTTTTCTACATCATTCCGACTATTTAAGCTTCGGCTTGGATGGGATTTTAGCCATTTTTTTGCTTTTCCAACTGATGAGAAATGTAATAAATGTAGAGCTTTTCCAACCGATGAGAAATGGAATAAACGTAGGTGCACTAATATTATGTCCCTATCTTCAAATCCCATGGTACCAACCAATTCATAGAAAGTGGATAAATGAGTACAAGGGTGTTCATGATCCAATCCTATGAATTAATGGTTGCTGATTAAATTTAAGAATGTTGGCTTCATCTCCAATGATCTAGTTGCAGTTGGCATTGCTATGCATGAGAAATATCTTAGTCCTTGTTGCATAGTATAATCTCCTAGTGTTCTTCTCTACGAATTTACAATTCTTCCTCCCTCACTATTTTTATTCCCCATTTGACCAACCATGTTATCAAGTTGAGGTGGTTGAGATTATGAATAGGATGAGTTAAACTTGGATTTTTCTTCTTGATCTTCTTTGTCTTGTTTAAGCTTGCTTTGTTTCTTTTCTCAAGAGTCTTTCAATATCTTGCTCGAACAACAAATCTTCTATAGAGGTTTTGACGCTAGTTAGAATAAATATCAAAAGCTTTCTAAAAGGCGTTACATTAATAAAGAAAACAAAATAGTTAGAAAACAAAGAATGTTAGACTGTTCTTAAATGAAACAGTTATGCACATAAATTTACCATATGTACTTCTTTAAAATGAATGATATAACTATTGGTTTATAAGTTACACCTTTGTTTCAATCTACCTCTTATGAACCGAGACTTCTCTACTTATAGAGTTTAATGTCCGATTGCCTCAAATTTGCTCATTCATTGAGCAAATTGGCTTTCGTCATCTTGAAGAAATCTTTTGGCTTAGAGTCTATTATGAGCTTAGCGAATTCATAAATTTCTTAAATTTGAAGGATTCTTTTAGGTTTCGCTCCAAGCCTGACCTAGTGAATTTAACATTCTTAAGTATGAAGAAATCTTTTGGCTTTGAATTTTCTCCAAGTCAAGCCCCAATGAAGGAATTTTCTTAACCATGAAGAAAAAATTTCGTTGTGCATAAGGTCCAAACCAAACCCCAATGAATTTTAGGTTTTCTTCTTGGAGGACTTTTTCCGCTTAAAGCCTCCTAGATGCACTCAACAACCCAACTAGCTCTTTCTCTAGAATATATTTGTTTAGCTAATTTCCTCACTTAGAGGATCTTCCTTTCATTACTCTCTACTACCAATTCACTTATCCTTAGATGCATGCACCGAGCGAATTGGTCATTCTGCTACTACTTTTGTTTTGTTGCTATTTTTCTTTCCTTTCTTGCAAGTTTCCATCAATTCTTGGATATTCTTACCTCATACTAGGTCTAGCATGTTTTTTTAAATGAAAACACTCTTTTCATAATATTTATATAAAAATCATTCATTTTATATGCCTAATTTGATATAGAAAACAAGAACATTTGATACTTATTAGATAACTTAACATACAAATTTTTGTGTATCAAAATTCAAAGAATAGTCTGAAGATGTTCATCATGCTCCTCAATTGTTTTAGAATAAATGAGAATGTCATCTATAAAAACAACTACAAAATGCTCTAAAACTGGATGAAAAATCATGTTCATATAATCCATTAACACTATAGGAGCATGATACATCGAAAGGCACCACCTGATACTCATAATGACCATACTTAGTTAGGAATGTTGTTTTTTTATGTCTTTTTCCTTTGCTCTAATTTGATGATATCTTAACCTTAAATATCTATCTTAGAAAACACACATGCTCCTCTCAGTTGATCCATCAAATCATCTATTCGAGGGAGAGGGTAATTCTGAATGGTTAATTTATTTAACTGATGATAATTTACAGTTAGTCTAAAACTTCCATCTTTCTTCTTAATTAACAAAATAAAACCTCCCAAGGTGACACATTAGGACAAATAAACTATTTTGCAAGTAACCCTTCTAATTGTTTCTTCAATTCTGGTAGTTCAAAGGGTGACATTCTATATGCTGCTATTGGTCCACTTCTAAGCATCAAATCTATTGAGAATTCAATCTTCTATATTTTTCAAATTGACTACCTCTTTTTATTCCATAGAAGACAACAACAAATATCCTTGAATTTCATTCTTTAAGTGCTCACTTATTGAGTTGGTAGATAGTTTTAAAAGATCTTCGGTATTGGAAAATATTATTGATTTCTCTGCATAATTTAAAAGGACTTGATTCGAAAATAACTAGTCCATGCATAAGATTACATCTAATTGTGACAAAGGTAGACCAATTAAATTTGCAAATAATTTCCTATTTTCAATTAATAGTGGACAATTCAGACAAACTTTCTTGGTAGTTACAGATTCACTTGTGGGAGTGAAACAACCAAACTAGCATCTAAAAATGAGATTGGTAATTCAAGATGTTTGACACAATCATTAGAAATGAATGAATGAGATGTGCCTAATTCATACAATACATTTAAATTTTTACCTTTACTGAAACACATACCTTGACTTAGATCATGGTTTTGAGTGGTTTCAGACCTAGTCATGGCGTAGACTCACCCTATTGTCATAAGTCTCGCCTTATGTATAAAAGGATTTGAATGTGAGATTTATGTTCAAAAAATACATGGCCAGGTATCCCACACTTGAAACCGATAGGTCTTTTAGGATAATAGTCTTTGGCATAATGATATTTTGTCCACACTTTAGACACCTAATCTATTTTACAGGCCTACTTGAATTTCCTGAAGAAAATTTATTGGTTGGGGATTTCCAATGGGAGCGATTGTTGGATTTTCCCTCATTATGTCTTCTTTTGATTGGATGAGGTTCAAAATATCTTGGTCTATTATTTTGACTATTTTCAAAATCCACCAAAAATCTACACTTGTGAGTAAGCGTACAAAAGTCAGAAATTTCTAATATTCTTATTGCTTTTCATAATTTAGGTCCAAGTCCATTCTCAAACTTTATACACTTCATTCTTTCATTTAAATTTTAAAATAAAGTAGAATACTTTCATAACTCCTCAAACATGGAAGCATATTCTCCAACTAATATATTCCTTGTTTTAATTGCATAAATTCTATTTATTTTCCTCTTTTCACATCATTGGGAAAATATATTTCAGGAAATTCTGTTCTAAATACTTCCCAAGGTAATGATTATTGCTCCTCCTTCTAGTAATCTCTTGGTACTATCCCACCAATATTCAACCTCTCCTACCAATATAAACACAATGTAATTTACCTTTTGGTTATTAGAACAATTCATAACTTAAAATATATTTTACATATCCTTAATCCACAACTTAGTTTTTTTTCAGGACTATAACCTGGAAGATTGTGGATTTTTGTTTCTCTTAAATTCAACTAAAACTTGTGACTAGTAATTCCTTCAAGTCATTGGTTTCTTAATAGTGGAACGACGATTTCTATGATCACTTGTACTACTTCAGTGAACTCATTTTTTCTTCTAGAATTCGCCTTTTGGGATTATATAAGTTAGTATGCATAAAAAAATTTGATTGACAAATTTCACAAATCCCATATGAAACGTTGATACCGTCTAATTCTAACTTCCTTTTTTCTCTCTTTAAAATATTAATATAAATAATTAATTAATATGTTTATATATATATATATATATATATTACAACTTTTACATTGGATTTTTTTTTCTATTTTACATATTTACTTTTTTTTTATTAAAGAGAAAGGAGGAGATTATTTATATATAAATCCTTATTTTCATAATATGACTACATTATTCTATAATGGCGAGGAAACATATCCATAAGAAGATATAAGAAGATTAATTAATATGAAGAAGATTAATATGAAGTGTTAGCAACATATAGAAAGTGACCACAATTGGTCCTTCTAGAATGATCTAAAGTAATTAAGTTGTCCACAACATTCATATTCTAGTTGGTTTCTGGAAAAACTACATCGTCGCCACAGAGAATGGATTGGGATAATTAGGAGCCTCCATCTATGTATGTGATATTTTCACATTTGTATATTTTATTTTCATGCACAAAGAATAAAACAGGAAAGGAAGAAGAAATATCATGTAAAATGATATAAAATTCATATTTTACAATTTTAATAATATAATTTTGTTTTGTATCATAAATATTTGAATTAATTTTGTAGTGAGTAGTCGGGATAAATGAGTTTTATCATGATTGCTAATTAGATACCAATTTTAATTGATAGCTAAAACCTTGGTAGCTAATTGGATACTAATTTAGAAACTAGTTTATAAATTTTATTAATAATAGAAACTACTTTAGATACCAATAATTTTTTTAGTCTCTAAAATAGTATATAATTTAGTCAATATAATAACTAATTATTTTTTGTCTCTAAAATTGGTTTTTTATTTAATGATTTTCTTGTAGTGATAGAGATGTTTTCTCATTAAATTTAGAGGTCTTGATCCCAGGGAGAGATTATGACTGAGATGTAAGAATATTGTTGTAACATAGAGGTGGAAAATATTTGTGTACCTGAAGGGGCGGATAATACTTGTGAAACTTGAAGAGGTGTAAAATACTTTTGATAATGAAAGACTCTTGAGTGGGTTGCTCAAGTGGACTAGAGGTAGCCTTTATCGTTGGGTGAACTAGTATAAATTTTGTGTGCATTTCTCTCTCTGATTATTACTTATTAGTTGTGGCATTTGCTTTTTCTTTTTCAGGTTTGTGATTTGAGTTCAATCTCCATTCAAGCCCCCCCTTTTAGAGTCAATTGTAGCTTGAGATTGTTTATCCACACTATCGAGAAGATCTTCATGCCTTTATGATTTTATATTGACTAGAAATAAGATCAATTTATATAGTTTTGTAATAATAAACTAAGTGTAAATTTACTTTCTAATATGACAGTATTTTTAACTTAACGAGATTTGTTATACTTAAGATACCACTAGTTACCAAACTGTTATTGAATTATCCAGAAATATTTAATCTTATGTACAAAATGTCCATATCTCATTATGAAAGAGTTATCTTGGAGATATCACATTCATCACAAATAAGATTAATTTAAAATATATAAAGTAATTATTATCATAACTAAAATTACATATTTAATCCTATATTTATAAGTTATATTTAATCCTATATTACATAACTAAATAACTAAAGTAATTATGCTTTCGTAGAAGGTAATTGTCTAAATTCATTTTCCTTATGATAAGTTATATATCCATTGTTTATCTTTTATGTCATCACATCCAGAAACATCCTACACACACGTGGTCCATATAGCAGATGTTCAGTTAGGTCAAATAAAGTCTGCCACACCCATCTTCACATAGTAGTCACATATCTCCAATCCCCATTTCTTTTATCCTTTCCCATAATTCACTAAAACTCTTTTTATTATAACATTCATTTCTAGCCAGACATGTTCCTTAAATTTTGTAGCTGAGAAATTTTGACAGATAATGACAACCATGAGTTTTCTTCAGCCTTATTAACAAAAAGGATTTAAATATAACATGGTGAATAATTAAGAAAATAATAAAATCACTGACCTTTTGTCATGTAAATAGGAGAATGCAAAAGCATCAGATCACAACAACAACTTGCATGGAATTTTTTAAATCGTAACTACAGTTAATTAAGTGGTTATTCTTAACATTAGGACTAGAAAAAAAAATGAACTGATCTAAATTATAAAAAATTATTTCAAAAAATAATTTACTTGAACTGAATTATTTTTACAGTTTGAAAAAACTTAATATAATTATTTTTATAAACTGAATTATTTTGAACGATTTAAAATTAACTATTATTTATACAATCTACATTATGTACTAATCATTATAATTTTTTTTGAGAAAAACTCATCTTATATACTATACCCTAATGCCAGATACTCACCCTTTATAATTAATTATTCAAATACAAAATAATCATCCCTATCAGAAAGTGGCATTAAATTAAGAGGGAAACTGCGGCTATTTATTGAAAAACAACTAACAATCAGCATTGTAAAAAACCTAATTAAAAAATTATATTATTTAATTAATTACTACCATTCACAGGGAGTTTGTTGTGTTAATCATCAACAAATTTGACTTCATTTACAACATTATCGTATGCAATTTCAGTGTTTTAACTAGTGCATTCATTATATGCTTTCATTTTGATATAGATATAAGATTCTACCCACATGAAGTCACAACATGAAAATTCAAATATTCACAGGGAGTTTGTTGTGTTAATCATCAACAAATTTATACGTTGACTTCATTTGCAATTGCAGTGTTTTAACTAGTGCATTCATTATATGCTTTTATTTTATTATAGATATAATATTCTATAACTATAGAAATTGTTAAAAGAGAATATAACTTTTATTTAAAAATGAGAATACAATATCTTTAAATAGGGTTATAATACACTTCTCAAATTTTATTTTACATTTCTTTCTCATGAAACATATGCTATAAATTATATTTAAAATCACAGTATAAATGACATTCAAAATTAGAATTGAAGGTAATAATGATTGACCCATTCAAATTTCTAAATAAAATTGATGACGACTTTGAGTTTAATGCTAACAAATTCTTCCCTTAAACTCAAACATTTCATATTTTTCATTCAGATTGCTTTTCTGATCGTCATACTTCCAATTTTATATTTTTCCTTACTCCAACTACCTCCAATATTTTCCCATTAGTCACCGTATTTTTCTAGATTAGAAGAAACTTCAGTTTTCTTCACTAAACCAATCCATGCAGAATTTTGAATTGAATTACTTTTAATTTCCCAAACAAAATCTTATCCACTTTCATCTTTTGAATTAAAAGGATTTAAGAAAGACTTTGGCTTCAATGAGCTTGGAACATAATGATTAGACCATATATCCTTGGTAGATAATGTCTCAACACCATTCCATCTACGGTCTTCTCCCAAATCAAAACCACTATTTTCAAGTAAATTTGAAAAGTTATAAGGGGCTTTTAATTTTTTTTCATTCACCTTTTATTTTTGTGCCAAAAGCAACAAATGAAGTTCTTCTACTTGATTAACTCTAGTTTCTTTGTTTTTCTCCATATCAACATAATTTTCTTCCAATTTTGTAAACCTCTTTTCCAGGTTATCAAATTTTGTTTCAACACTCTCCAATTGAGATACCACGACACTCCTTTCATTTAGAAGATTATGTTTTTCATTAGTCAATAAATTGCACAATTCTTCCAAGCTACTTGATTTTTTCCTTAAACCTTCAAGCTCAATTTTGTCATCACAAAGGGACTTCTCCGACAATGTACTCTTTAAATTGAGTCTGAACATCCGATTCTTCGTCATCTCCACATTTGCAAGAACACGTTCATTGTTGTCCTTCAAGTGCAAAATCCGGTCTTTCATGAAAACCGAATAACCTTTCTCCAACAATTGTTCCATATTGAGAATATTATTCTTCAAATAAGGTACATAATAAACATTCTCATAGTGCCTTGTTTTCCATCCTTTTGAGAAAAAACATATTTTTCCCCGGCCTTTGATGGGAACCTTTGTTGATACCATACCATGTCACTATCTAGATCCGTATGTAAAAATCCGTATGTAACATTGTTGAATCAAGTGTGTTCAAGCTTTGAAAGAATCCAAATCCTAGCGTTTGATGGAAGGCTGGAGTTGCTTGACCTTGATCCCCTCAAGAAACACACTTCCTTTGGCTTAACACACACACAACGAGAATGTTGATCTTAACAACCTCAAGAGCACACAACCCTTATTGGCTTTACAACACCAGAATGTACACAATATTCAAAACGAATTACACTATTACAGAATCAACTGAAATCAATACAGACTAATCCTATTCCACTTCTCTCTTGAATAACCAAAGCTCAAAGTGAAAACTAAAGCTCTTTGAAAAACTCAAATCTGTTTTTCTTTCAAGTTGTTTGTTATAAAACATTAACAAACTATTTATAGTATTCAAATATTGGTCAAAACATTTAAAGTAGGAGTGTATTCGATTATGAAATTAATTAAAGCTCACTCAACTAACAAAACTGATTTTGTTAGAGTTTTCAAACAAACAATCGGTTGAAAGAGCGAATCAATCGGTTGTTTTGGTTTGACAGCAAGCCAACCATCCAAAACAGTTTTCAAACTCTTTCAAAAACACCTAAGTATAAAACAATCGGTTGTTTCGACAAAACAACGGGTTGTTTTTCACTTAGTTTGAAAAACACTTTAAACTTAAAAGATTTGAAAACACTTAAGCTTTAGATTCAACAAAGAGTGGATTACAAAGATAATCTACCCAGATCTTATTCTAAAACACTTCAGCAACTTCAAGCAACTCCAGCCTTCCATCAAACGCTAGGATTTGGATTCTTTCAAAGCTTGAACACACTTGATTCAACAATTTCCCCTTATTTGATGAAGACAAATCCTTGGTTGCTTGTGTTGGACTTGATTGAATCTGAAGCAGTTCCTGCAAAACAAAGTTTAAGCAAAGTACAACATCTATGGCAGTAGGTTAGAGCAGTAAAACAAAACTTATGTTTTGCTTAACCAAAACAACAGTCACTTTACATACGAATTCAAATCTATATGTAAAATTCGTATGTAATTCTCAATTTAAATACGGATTTGAATCCATATGTAATAATCGGTATGTAACTAACAAATTTCTTGTAGTGTTAGTTGATTGGCTATCGTTTGCACACGAGTGATGTAACTAGATACATTTTTTGAATTATTCATCTTCATGGCCTCAAATTCATCTCGTAGAGTTTGAAGAGACATTTGTTTAACTCGGATTGCACCCTTGAACACCTTTTCCAAGATGTCTCATGCTTCCTTTGAAGTGGATGCACCAACAATCTTCTCAAAAATTGCCTCATCAACAACTCTATACAACATGTACAAAGCTGCCTTATTTTTCGATCGTGTCTCTTTCAACACCTTGTGTTTGGGTAGTTTCTTCTGGTTCTTCAAAACCCTGTTGAACAACCTCCCAAAATAATGGGATTCTAGAATGGCCTTCATTTTTCATTCTATTTGCCTTAATTAAAACAATCAGAATTTTCTTTCATTTTTCTCACATTTATTCGCTGAAATAATCTTCCTAACCCAAACAAAACATAAATTTTAGTTCTCGAACGGGGTTGGGGCCTAAAGAACAATTGAAACTGCTCATCTGCTTTTTTGGTCGGTCAGTCGGTCGATTTGTACTTACGTTTCTCTCTAAGAAAGCTCTTTCCTCCCCTCTACTCGTTCCACTCCTCGACTTTCATGTAGTCCCGACTCGGATGGTACCTGCAGAAGGCACTCCGACGCTGAAGTCAGATTTAATATTCGGCACTCGGTATTCTGAATACGGTCTAATGACGTACCTAGTTCTTAAAATTTGTGTTATTTATATTATTTTAATGAAGAGTTTGGATTATATTTAGAAGCATGTGACCTAGTTATTTATTGTTGCTTAATCTTACTAATTTTATTTAAACATAATTAAATTTATGACGTGAATCCACGTAATAATTGGTCCAAGACATATAAATTCAATTTCTTTTCAAACCTATAGATGGAAATACGGTCGTACGACAACTTTCTCTTATACATCTTTTTGTTTATGTACAATTAATAAGCTTTTTATAATAGTATATTATTAATAAAATTTAAATTAGTTAATAATATTTTCTCAACTAATTGAATAGTTAACATCAATTACTTGTATAATTATTGATTGTGAATAAATAGAGGATGTGATTGATGTGATCTTCACTGGCGGCTCGAAACGCCGTTCAGGACCATTTTTTAATTAACATACTTTATTAATGATCAGGTCAACTGATGCACAGTGAAGATAACAAACATCAGGCTCTACCATTTTCATACAAACTGACAACTTTATCTTATTATAATATTTTATTTATATTTATTATTATTATATTATTACTATTATTATTATTTTATTACAGTATTTATTGATAAAAGTATTAGTAGATGTGTGAAAATATATTTTTCCTTTTCCTTTTCATATTACTAAAAAGGGTGCCGACATTTATACAGTCCATAAAAATTACTCCAGCATTACATCTCATTATATTATTATTTTAATTATATTTCTTTTAAATTTTAATATATATTAATAAAATACGTGATAAAGTAGGAGTATTTTGTCTTATATACTATCGAAGAAACATTTTTCTATAAAAAAAATTCAGCAATAAAGTACTTATTCCCTCAACTTTCGTGACTTCATGTGCAGCAATTAACACAATGGCCATTCCACTACCATTCATCGTCGTAGCCAGTTTAGTTTTGCTCTCATCAAAAGTTTCCTCTGAAACCAACACCATCACTCAGTTTCAGCCACTTACCTATGGAACCAACTTGGTTTCTGAGGAAGGAACCTTCGAATTAGGTTTCTTCCGCCTAGGTACTTCCTCAAACCTCTACCTAGGAATCTGGTTCAAAAAAATCCCACAGAAAACCATTGTTTGGGTTGCCAACCGCAACAATCCAATCAATAACACCATCATCAACAGCAACAGCAACAACTCAACCGAGTTAACCTTAACCAAAGAAGGAAACCTGGTTCTTCTCAGCAGCAACAACACCGTTCACTGGTCAACAAATGCAACAGCAAAATCTGAATCGGTGAAGCCAGTAGCACGGCTTTTGGAAACAGGGAACTTTGTGGTAAGAGATGAAAAGGACAACAATTCTGAAAACTACTTGTGGCAAAGCTTTGACTATCCTTCGGACACACTTTTACCAGGAATGAAGCTAGGGTGGGAAGTAACAACGGGTCTCAACAGATACCTCACTTCTTGGAACAACTGGGAAGACCCATCTTCTGGTCATTTTTCTTATGGAGTTTCAAGAGGCAACATCCCCGAAATGCAACTTTGGAACGGTTCATCAGTGACCTACAGAAGTGGCCCTTGGAGTGGCTTTCGATTCAGCGCCACACCCGCATTGAAGCGTCGTTCATTGATGAATATCAACTTCGTTGACAACCCCATGGAGAGTTATTACCAAGTTTTCCCGCGAAATAGGTCGATGATTCTGAGAACGGTGGTTAACCAAACCATGAACGCTCTTCAGCGTTTCATTTGGGACGAAGAAACTCAAAACTGGAAGCTTGATTTAGTTATCCCCAGAGACGGTTTTTGCGGCTATAACTACTGTGGCTCATTCGGGTACTGTGCTGTGAAGGACAACTCTTCAGCCTGCGAGTGTTTACGAGGGTTTGAGCCAAAATCGGCTGAAAAGTGGAGTGAAGGGTGCGTGCAAAGAAGTGAAACTAGGTGCAGGGTGAAGAAGAAAGACGGGTTTGTTAAGGTTAGTAACATGAAGATTCCCGACACTAAAACATCGTGGATGAATCGAAGTCTAACGATTGAGGAATGCAAGGCTAAGTGTTGGGAAAACTGTTCTTGCACGGCTTATGCTAATTCGGATATCACTGAAAATGGAAGTGGTTATAGCGGTTGCATCCTCTGGTTCGGTGATCTATTGGATTTGAGATTTCTTCCAGATGCAGGGCAAGATCTATTTGTTAGAATGGATATCTCCAAAATTGGTATGAGATTTTATTTTATTTTTTTCTTGGTTAAATAGAAATTATAATGTTACTATTCATGAGAGAAATCACCTTAATTAGATCTTTTAAATGTTATCAGGTTATTCACATAACAAGTTCAGTAATGCCAGGCTTTGAAGGGATATATTCAAATAATACAGATCTTATAGTCACTAATAATAGAAAGGAATGATTATATAAATAAAAAAAATAACTTTATCTTAGCAGCGTTTTCATGATTTTGTTTGTATGTGTTTTTTATTTTTATGATTTAAAATAAGACTATTAATTCATAATAAACCGTTATAATGAAATATTGTTTAATATATAATTATAATGTCTTGTTGATTATTTTAAAATATTTTATTGTTTGATTTTTGTTTTTAATATGATAATTTCATGAACTTACTCATTCTTTTTCAAGCTCTTCTAGTTCATCGGTCAATTTCTATCTAAGAATGAGTTAACTTATAAATTGGAGTAAAAAAAAAGTAGAGAAAAAAAATACCAGATTGATCGATAAATTAGAGATAAAAAAAATAAAACAATCATCACAATATTTCACTGCTCTCAAAATTGAATAATAAAATACTTAGACAAAAAATTTAATTTTTTTTTAAAATATTTAATAAAAGAATTTATAAAAAATCAATCATTACAATTTATAATATTTTTTTACATATTTTATTATCAATTTTATTTTTTATGATTTGGTAGTTGAGTTTCAAATTTTTTAATTATATATTTTTATTATCATTAAAATATTGTAGACATATGTTTGTACTGATACGAAGAATCATTACGTGTCTAATGCAAACACTTTAAAGACTAAAATATAATTTTTTTTAAAGTTAAAAACGTGAAACCCACTTCTAATTTAAATTTTAGCCTATATCATGTGCTTCACATATTTTTTTTTTAATTATTTCAATTATATTGTCTATTTCTTTCATTTGTCAGAAGAAAATAAAGACAGTTCAAAGAAAGTGGTGATTGGGGTCACAAGCATAGTTTCTTCGATTGCTGCAGTGCTTCTAATATTCACATTCTTTTACCGGAGAAGAAAAGGCAAAGGTAAACTTTCTTAATCTGATTCCTATTTCATGATTATTATTTTTAAATAATTTGTAAACTATTTTAAACATTCTATATTTTCCTTTCTTATTTCTCTCGTCACTCTTATCTTCAAAAAAACTTTAGGTAAAAATAATTTTTCGTTTTACAAAATTTAAAGCGCATGTAATATCATATTGTATAAAACGTTTTACAAATATTTTCGTGATACTTTGCAAAATTTATAGAAAAAACTATTATTTTCAAATGTTTTATAAAGAATTTGAAAGAAATGTTAAAATTTGTAACAATGTAACTTCTTTTGAAGCAGAAGAAAAATACTTTTACAATGTGATGCTGAACACATTTGAAATGAAACAGATACAAAAGCAAAAATAAACGAAAGTGAAGAAGGTGATCTTGAGCTACCTTTGTTTGATTTTGATACAATAGCATGTGCTACTAGTGACTTCTCAGATGACAACATGCTTGGCCAAGGTGGTTTTGGTCCTGTCTACAAAGTATGTATGCAACAACCTTCTTCTTCATCAATAAGTTAATAAGCAAGAACATAGTTTTACTTTTCTATACCCAATTTTACTTATTTATAAATTTTATTTTATTAAGGGAACATTGGATGGAAAGAATATTGCTGTGAAAAGGCTATCTGATACATCTGCCCAAGGACTCAAGGAATTTAAAAATGAAGTTATATTTTGTTCTAAACTTCAACATCGGAATCTTGTCAAAGTTCTCGGATATTGCGTTGAAGAGCAAGAAAAATTACTCATTTATGAATACATGCCTAACAAAAGCTTAAACTTCTTTCTTTTTGGTAAGTGATTTTCTTAAACTTTTGAAACTCTTTTTCATTCCTTTATTTATTGATTAATCAAAGATAACAAAAATATCATTTGATAGATGATTCTCAAAGCAAACTTTTAGATTGGTCTGCACGCTTAAACATTATAAGTGGAATTGCTCGAGGACTTCTTTATCTTCATCAAGATTCTAGGCTAAGGATTATACACAGAGATTTAAAATCAAGTAATATTTTGTTAGATGATGATATGAATCCAAAGATTTCTGATTTTGGATTAGCTAAAGTGGGTAAAGGTGATCAAATTGAAGGGAATACGAGGAGAGTTGTTGGTACATAGTAAGTATCTTTACTTATGAGAAAGTTAAGATATATTTCGCACAAATTATACCTTAAAATAATTTACATGTAATTATTTCTTTCAGTGGTTATATGGCTCCCGAATATGCAATTGGTGGAGTATTCTCTGTCAAATCTGATGTTTATAGCTTTGGTGTTTTATTGTTAGAGGTTTTAAGTGGAAAGAAAAATAAAGGATTTTCCTACTCAATCCACAGCTATAATCTTATTGAACATGTAAGTATCAGAAGTAACTTCAACTTATATGTAATGAATTGGATTTTATTAATTGTTTTGCATTGTTGTAGGCATGGAGGTGTTGGAAAGAGTGCATCCCAATTGAATTCATTGACACTTGTTTAAGGGACTCGTACATTCTATCTGAAGCCTTACGATGTATTCATATCGGTCTTTTATGTGTACAACATCAACCTAATGATAGACCGAATATGACAACTGTAGTTACAATGTTAACAAGTGAAACTACTTTACCACATCCAGAAAAGCCTGTTTTCTTAATGCAAAGGGTTTTAGTTGAGGAAGATGTTGGACAAAATATGTATTGTCCAACCAATGAAGTAACTATTTCTGAGGTGGAACCAAGATAAGAAATTGATTTGATTCTTTTCTCAAACACCAATACATTGATAAAGTGTTGGGTTGTAAACCAGGATTTATTGTATTTGTAACAAATAAAGATGTTGATAAGAAAATTCATTCTTCTTCTGGTTGTTATGTGTATTTATCTTCTATAATAATAGTAATAATTATATATAAAATTTAGGCTCAATCAATATCCATTTTATATATATTATCTTTATTTGGATGGTATGATGCAAAATTCTCAATTTATAATGTTCTTATTTTATTTTGTGGTATAGACAAGCTGTTTTAGGTTATATAACGAGCCTATGGAGAATAGGCACATGCACAACATAGATATTTATGATAATATGAGGGTAAAAAAGTACATATTGTTGAAACAAGTGGTGTTCAAGCTTTGAGGAATCCAAATCCTTTGAAGGATGTTGAAGCCTCTGTTGTGTTTGATGTTACTGTGCTGGTTTAAGCTTTGTTCTGGGGTAGTTTATATGTTGTAATCCACCTTGTGATTAAATCTAAAGCATTAGCATTCTCAATCTTTGTGAAAACAAAATGATTTCAAACTAAGTAAAAACAACCGATTGTTTTGTCGAAACAACCGATTGTTTGTACTTAGGTGTTTTGAGAAAAAGTTTGAAAACTGTTTTGAATGGTTAAACTGTTAAGTACCAAAACAACCGATTGATTCGAGGAAACAACCGATTGTTTGTTTTGGGACCATAACAGAAAAACTGTTTTCTTTGACTAAACTTTAAATGATTTAACTGTTTACGCTCCAGTCATTAAATGCTTTGACCAATATTTTAATGCAATTTAAGAGTTTGTTAAGATTTGATAACAAACTACATCTTTGAATATATTCAGAAAAACAGATTTAAGAATTAAGAATCTTTGACAAAGTTTTTCTAAGAGAGTTTTTCAAAGTGCTGAGATTGTTAAGAGTTTGTGATTGATCAAAGTGCTGGAATAGGATTCTGCTTGTATTGATTTCAAATTATCTTCTGTAACAAGTGTAATCCTTGTACTCTGTTGAACAATTTCGTTTCTGTGTTTACTGAGATTGGCTGTGTGTTCTTGAGGTGTTCAAGATCAGCAATCTTAGTGTTGGCCAAGGAGAGTGTGTTTCTTGAGGTGTTGAAGGTCATTCTCTTGGTTGTTGTGTAAGTGATCAAGTGGTGATTGCTTAGTGGATATCCTCAGGGTTTCTGAGAAGACTGGATGTAGCTCTGGTTTGGAGTGAACCAATATAAACAATTGTGTACAATCTCTCTATCTCTAACTCTTTAAATTCAGTTTAATTGTTGTTTGCTGGTATAAACAACCGATTGTTTCTACGAAACAACCGATTATTTTTCTGGCACTATAGCTTTTGCTTGCTGTTTTGGCTTACTGAATTGCTGAATCAATTGGTTCCTGAGATAAATTCATTCTAGTGTTTGAAAAGTTTGCGAAAACCCTTTTAAACAATTCACCCCCCCTCTAGTTTAAAGCCATCTTTTCTAACACATATAAATTTGAAACACACACTACTAGGAAAATAATTACATGTGACAAAAAATATTGATTACAAAATATTGAAAAAATTTCACAAAATTTAAGTGATGAAATTTTTGGCAAAGCATGAAGTCGTCACTAAATGAGGTGTCACAATTTTTGTGATGAAAAATATCATTTCATCACTTATAATGATAAAAACACAACAACCTTTTCCTTTTGCCACAAAATGTATAAGAAATATACATCCTTATCTGTTGTAATAGTATCAAAGAGATTCTCCATAAATTTGTTTGATCGGTTAAGTGAGTACATGTTCACCTAAAGTGAATTTTAATTGGAAGAACATGTGGCTTGAAGCTAGACACAAATTTGTAAGTGAAAGAAACGAAATTTCACTTAAAGTAGTGAGATGAATACTTTAAGTAAATGAGTTTCATATCGCTTAATGTGAGTTTCAATCCACTTAAGCGAGTGAGATTGCATATCACTTATTGCAAAGGTACAAACTCTTAAGTCAAAAGTACAGATTGAGCGTTCATAAGAAATACATATCGCTTAAATGAATGAGCAAAGCTGCATTGTTTGCAACAAGTATTTAACACTTGAAACAATAATTGTTAGAATAGTCACTTATGTGTGAGAAGTGAGATGCTTAAGCATGAAATTATGTTGGCTTAAGCGTTGGAGGGTGATTGCTTAAACGATGGAAGGTGATCGCTTAAGTGTGGCATTATATGTCATCATCATATGGATGATTGACAATCCATCCTTCACTGTGCTTTGCAACAACAACTATTTGTCAATATTAAAATTTTCATATCCTTAAAAAATAAAAGTGAAATTAAATACAAAGAAGATATAAATAATAGATTAAAAAATTGAAGTAGTAAAAAAAATATTTAACAACAATTTTGGAAGCCTTAGAGGACATTCATATGTTAGAATTAGATGCCTTAAATAAGAAGGGGGGGGGTGAATTGTTTTTGAAAGATTTTCGCATAGGTTGAAGGTAGAATGAAAAGTTATGAAGAATTAATCTGTTCAGCCAAATAGAAAATTGTTTTTAAGCTTGATTCCTGAAAACCAAACATGTTGTTTTCATGAAACAACTGGTTGTTTATACCAGCAGATTTGAAAAGAAAAGTTAAAACAATTTAATGAGTGTAAGGATAGAGAGATTCACACAAGATGTTTATATTGATTCACTCTTAACCAAGAATTACATCCAATCCTCAGCTAACCACTGAGAATTTACTATGTAATCAAACCTAGATTACAAAACACACACCAAAAGTGATGATCTTGAACTCCTCAAGAACACACACCACTTTTGACAAACCACATAGTTTCCATAAACACCTTCTGAAACTGTACCACATAAGAACACACAAAAATACAATGTTAAGAGAAGAAGAGGAATAGAACACACATGGGTAAATCAAAGTTTAAAGTTCAAAATTACAAGACCCAATCCTTTTCCACACCTGAGATGATCCAAAAGCTCTTTGAAATCTTGAAAACTGTTTTTGATTGATCTCTTTCTTAGTTAATGCATAAGATCTTAAAAAAAACCTTTTTATACTCCAATCAAATGTTCAAAGCAGTTAAATCAAAAACCAAAAGTTGTTGGAATCATTTAAAACATATTGGAACCACTTAACAAAATTTTGTTAAGGTTTTCAGAAAAACAATCAGTTGATTTCTCGAAACAACCAGTTGAATCTGTTTGACAGCAAAGCCAAAACAAAGCTAAGCTTTTCCAAGCCATTTTAAAAACCACTAAAAGTGTCAAACAACCAATTGATTCGACATTTCAACAGGTTGAAATTTCATACCCTTTTAGAAAACTCATCTTTTTAAAAAGATTAAAATTCAATTAACTTTGGATCATCTTAAAGAGTAAATTAACAATTCAAGTACTACTAGACAACACACACACAACTAACAACAAGGTCTTTAAGCTTTCCAATTGGATTTGGAGACATCAAAGCACATTGTTCAACATCATACACCAATTTTAAGAGTCTTATAAGTCTTTTTGAAAAAGATCCCAACATAATAATGCAATCACCTTTTGCTTTTGAAATAAAATAAATAAGTTAGTTGCATTTGTAAATAGAATGCAAAATAAAAGTAAATTGTTGTGAAAGAAACAAGAAAATTATAAAAAAAAAGCTAAATTGTGATTTAATTAATTTTTAAAAAATTATTAAAATTATCATTTGATTATAATTATGCTAAGAATGCGATTTGGTTTGTAAAGCATTCAAACAAAATTAACTTTATTTAATGTGTTATGTCAGACACACTTTACCAAATTAACTAAATCTTTTGTTTGGATTTTTTTTTTTATTTTGATTAAAGATTATACTTGATACATAATTGACCTTAAAAATTTTGTGAATCCATGCATAGTTAAATAAATATTTTTTAAATGACGCTTTTTTCATTTAATGAAACATAAAATATATTTTTTAAGGACAACTTATAATATAACTGACCAGATAAACATATTTAAATGCTTAATTTATTTTTAGTCTTTTAGTTTAAAAAAATAATCGCATTAGATACCTATTTTTCACATCAACTCAATCTTGTTAACATATAATTTTGTCCATATAATCAAAGTTTGTTTTCGAAGAAAATTTTAAAAAAAATTCAATTAATAATAATTAAATAAAGGAGCACCAATTTAAGAGAAAATAATAAAATAATATTTTTAAATAATAAATATAAATACTAAAGTCTAGAAAAAAGATTAATTTAAGGAAATAAAAAAATATTTTTAAAATAAAAAATATTTCTTGTTTATTTGATAAAAGTCTAAAATTTAATATTCTAATTTCTTTAATCTTAAATGTATATAAAATAAAAATAATAATATAAAAATAAATAGTATTAAAAATTAAAATAAATCATCTTCTCCGCATCCACTTGCACATCTCAACGGTCCGCACAAACTTATTATTCAAAGAAAAGGAAGACAAGTGAGGGAAAAAAAAAGACATTAAGGATTTTTATTTTATTTTATTATTAGATCAACTTTTGCCTATGTCCTACAGCTTTCACCTAGCTTTTTTATTTTGTTTTATTATCATATAATAGAGACGGGACTTTGTTTTTTTGTATAAGTGGGGGATCCAATTTTATTTGACTGCATACTAAAGAAAAAAATGCGTTTTGTAGATCACATGTTGGGTCTTTGATGATTTTTTTCAATATTCACTTGGATAGTAGAAGTGTCATGAAAAATTATGTTAATATTATCTTTTGTAATTGTTACATCAAAACATACTGATCTTTTAGTTCTTTTAAAATCTTTGTACACGTATATATTTATCATTTATAATTTTCTCTTTTATAATTTGATATTGATTTTTTAATATAATTGTGTATTTTATGTTATTTTTGTATGTTGAAGAATTGTCTAGCTATATGTATATAAGGTTGGAAAAAAATTAAATTGTGAAATTCAATTAATAATTATCCAAATTCATATTACTTTTAATCCATTTAAATGAATTTATCTCAAATCTAAATTCATATTTTGGATTTTTAGTCCAATCCATTTAATTGGATATGAATTAGATATAGACTCGATACATTTTTGGATTATGCAAAATGAATTTTGGGTTGGATTTTGACTTAGTTCTGGTCTAGGTTGAGCCCGAGTCCATGTTGAGCCGAGTCAGCCCAAGCCAATGTCAAGTCAATTCGGTCCTGGCCAAAGTCGAGCCGAGTCGGTCCGGGCCAAAGTCAAGCCTAGACGGCCTAGGAAAAAGTCGAGGAGAGTCGGCTTAGGCCAAAGTCGACTAGAGTAAACCTTGGCCTAAGTCGAGCTAAGTGGGCCAAAGCGCAAGTCGAGTTGACACTAGCCCATCTCACGCCCAGTAGACTCGGGCCAATATCGAGCCGATTCGGCTCAGGCCCATGACGAGCTAAGTTGACCCGAGCCAATTTCGAGTCGAGTCGGCCTCCGTCCCTATCTAGCCGAGTCCGCTCCCTAAAACCCATGCAAAGAAATAGAATACAACTCCATATAACCTAGACAAAATTATATATAGTTGATACCTATTACGAAAAAAGTCTAAGTAAAAACTAGAGTGCAAACTAAAATACTAAAAAAACTCAAGTTGATTAAGCAAACTATAGAGACAATGAGATTATCACCTAAGTGATTACACTCCTGAATAATAAGTTAACTTTAAAGTCAATACTTTTACAAAAAGACAAACATTTATTCCATCTACTATGTTTAGTCCAAGGAATAAGATGTAAGTTCATAGAAGACAAAGTTCATAGAAGACAAAGTAAGACATACCAAGATAGAGTTACTCTTCAGCCATAAGCGATAATATCCAACCTGTTCAACTTATTCAATAACAATGATAACTCTCATGAATTCAACAAAAATAAACAATTAAACACTCCAAAAGAAAGAAAATCCATAAACAAACTTCCTTATACTGTTTTTAAGAATCCTAACACATATAACAAAGAAACCTGCACCATTTATATTAACTTTAATCAAGTCAACCTATAAAAAACTTCAAACAACTCAGATAAGCTGCAAGATTTTTGTTCGTCTCGTATTAATTAAAAAAAATTCAAACACAATAAAATTAAATATGTCATTGATTTCTTAGAAATGCTTCTAGAAAGTCTAACATATTTCTATATTGTTTCAATAGCGATAAAAATATTAATTTCTTTTTATTTATTTATTTATAAATTATACTTATTTACATATTTTTTAAATTTATATATTTCTTAAAATATGTATACTTTAAATTATTTATTTATTTATTTAAATTTTTATTTCTCAAGTTATATATTACATAAACTTATTTTTAAAATTAATATATTTTTCACAACTCAATAAATTTAATTATATCACGTATAGTTAATTACTTTCTTAAAATCCTTTATTTTCTTATTTAAAATTTTATCTATTTTATAAATATATTTATTTTTAAATATTCTTTTATCTAATTTATTTACTTATCTGAATAATTATATCCTACATACTTATGAAATACAATTGTTTTAATTTTGATTTTTAAAAAATGTAATTTTTTATTCAAAAAAAAGTTCTCCTAAATTCTTTAATTTTTATATTTCTTTTTTCCCTTTCAATTATTTAATAAATAAAAAATAGAAACAAAATTAAAAACCAACTCAAACTTTGGTTATCTTGGGAATCAAATTACTGCTGGCGCCACCACATCAGCCAATCACATCCGAATTCAGCTTTCAGAAGATCGAATTCTAACATAAGTCATTATATGTTCACACTCCCTTTCTCATTCTCATTCATTTTATAATTGAAAAAAAAAATATTTTGTTATAATATAATATTTTATTAGAAAAAGTGTTGTAAGGTAGAAAAAATTTATGAACAGGGTGTGAAAACAATTTTTTCCTTATTTGTACATTCACATCCTTCTATCATTGTAAATAGTGTAATAATTATTATTTTATTATTATATAATATTTTATATTAAAAAATTGAAAGAATAATAAGAGACAGAGAAATCAATGTCACCAAGTTCGTCTCAATTATTGGAATACTTCTGAAGCTTTATATATATATATATATATATATATATATATATATATATGATTATAATATTTGGTTTTCTTGTGGAGTCTGATAACGGCTATATGGTCATTTAATAAGAGTGATATGAAGGTCTGAGGCTCCATAATTGTTAAGAAGGAAGGTCAATCACGCCTTATTTACATTATTCTTGACGCTATATCTGTTGTTTCAATTCCATCTTCTACTGAAAATTAAATTATCAAGTGAATAAACCATGCGAAACTGAATTCAGACCATCTTTAGATTTCTCTAAGCAAAATTTTAACTACCGTCCGGACTATATAAGTAATATAGTAATATGATTAATATCATTTTAATCAGATATAAATTCGACGTGAGATAATCGAAAAAAATATTGTTACGTTTCAGTATCATGGTTTTTATTATTTATAAATTCATAAATTGATGTATGAAGATAAAAAATATGATTATTATTATTTAAATCTGTTGTGATATTATTCTAAAGATAAAAGATATGATTGTTATTATTTAAATATGTTGAGATAGACTACCTATATTATGTGGTGGAGAGGCATCTTGAGCATGTAGGAGAAGTACGAGAAGTGGAGATAATTGGTAAGAAATTCAAGCTCGACGCGTCGTTACACAAGGAGTTAGAAGAAAAGGTCAAAAAGATCTTATCAAAGAACATGCATGCTTTTGCATGGTCGACTGTCGATATACTTGACATTAATCTTGACTTCCTCTATCATTGTCTGACTATGGATGAAGGAGTGATGCCTCGGGTGCAAAGGCATAAAAAAATTAATGAAAAAAAGCTTCTCGCCATGAAGAAGGAAACTCACAAATTAGTGGAGGTCAATCATATCAGGAAAATTCAATACCCTGAGTGGTTGGAAAACGTGGTAATGGTAAAAAAGTCAAACGAGAAGTGGACTTCACCGACCTCAATAACGCCTATCCGAAAGATTCTTATCCTTTGCCTAATATAGATTCCTTAGTCGATAGCGCATCAGGGTGTGGCTTGCTTAGTTTCATGGATGCCTTTTCGGGATATAATCAAATTCGAATGCATCCTAGAGATGAAGAAAAAATCGCGTTTACGGCCGAAGCGACTAACTATTGCTATAAAGTTATGCCTTCCGTACTAAAGAATGCAAGGGCGATATATCAATGTCTGATGGACACGATCCTACAACCCATGATGGTACGTAATGTTCAAGTATACTTCAGTGATATTGAGGTAACTTTCGAAACATCAGAAACTCATGTCACTGACCTAGAAGAATCTTTCAAAACAATCGGTAAGTATAGTTTGAATCTCAACCCCAAAAAATGTGTTTTTGGTGTTCAAGCTAGAAAGTTCCTCGAATTTTTGTTAATAGATAGGAAAATAGAGCCAAATCCCGACAAGTGTGCATTAATACTAGACATGAGGAGTCCCAACAATGTAAAAGAGGTACAACGGTTAACTGGTCAGATGGCTACACTGTCACGTTTTCTTTCGGCCAATGGAGATAAGGGTATCGTTATTTTTAGTGCCTCCGAAAGAATGATTATTTCATTTGGTTGGTCGAGTGCGATGAGGCCTTCATAAAGCTTAAAGACTGTCTAGCAAACCTGCCTATACTTAGCAAACCGACCCCGAAGGTTCCTATTCGATTATATTTCTCGATGACCGACCAAGGAATCATCTCGGTCATTGTACAAGATGAAATGAAGACCCATAAGCCTATATATTTCATCAGTAAGGTATTACAAGGCGCTGAGTCACGTTACCAAGCCATTGAGAAAGCCACCCTAGTCGTTGTTTTCACAGCCCAATGGTTACAACATTATTTTTAGAGTTTCACGTAATTGTGATGACCAATCTCCCAATCAAACAAATTTTTCAAAATCCATATATAGCAGGGAGGATGGTCAAGTGGGCCATTGAGTTATCATAGTTTGACATTCAGTATGAACCACATGGTCCTATTAAGGATATGTGTATGCTGACTTTGTCATCGAACTCGCCCCCGAAGGATTTCGAAGCAAAGGGGGAAGATTTCAGATGGATTCTCTTCGTAGATGGATCATCTAACCTCAAGGGAAGTGGAACAAGCATCATTCTTGAAGGGCCTAATGGAGTACTTCTAAAGCAATCTCTTAAGTTTTCTTTCAAGGCTAGCCACAATCAAGTTGAGTATGAGGCCCTGATTGTCAGAATATTATTGGCGAAGGAACTAGGAGTGCCTCATTTGCTAAAAAAAGTGATTCCCTGCTTATAACAGGAGAAGTATCTGGAGATTACCAAGAAAAGGATCCTCAGTTGGCTTTGTATCTCAAGTATGTTAAAACTTTAGTGGAAATCTTTTTTTCTTTTGATCTTGTGCATGTTTCGAGGGATCAAAATTCCTAAGGGGACTTACTGTCTAAATTGGCAAGCTCGGGAAAAAGAAGACTACATTGAGATTTTGCAGGTAGCCACGGGGGATACCCGGATGATGCCATGTGTCCGCTATCTGGTAGATGGATTATTGGTCGAATCAACTTGGCCGAATCCCAAAATTGGACCAACTCGGTTGTCAACACTTACTATGAACATACTAACTTAGCTAAATCCTATGATCAGACCAAATTGGCTGACGAATTTTATGATCTGACCAACTTGACCAACGACTTCTACAAATGGACTAACTTGGTTGACGATGATCACAGTCAAATTACTTCGGCCTATAAAGATATGAATTCAATTTCAATCATTTAGGGTGAATTCTCTTCGAACGAGGTTAGTGTTTGATTTTAAAGATATGTTAAATGAGTTATTTATATTGAAGTGTTATTCCACTTTGTTGAATTTTTTTTGGCTTAGTAAAGTTTAAGATTGAGTTATATCTTTGTAAAACTTTATTGTAGAATGAGAAGTGTTTATTTTGAAATAAACACCTTAAAAGGTTTAAAGTAGATATTAAATATTTTTTAAATCTTAACGAAAGTTTGGTGAAAGCTTGAATCATAATAAACAACTTGGTTGACGACTATGATTAGATCATCTTGACCCACAAATACGATCGGACTGCATTTATAATTGATAGACCCACGTCATATACAGTGTCTTGAGCCACGTGTAAAATCACTTCTAATGCAAAAGGTTTTTCATGTAAACATTGACTATAGCCTCATTGCATCGCTCACTCGGCTCGAGGCTAGGGAATTGTGTAACATTCGGGTTATATCGGTAATATGATTGATATGATCTTAATCGGATATAAACCCGATGTGAGGTAATCGGAAAAATGATTGTTACGTTTTAGCAAGATATCAGAGACTCTTTTTCTTTTTGTTACATGGAGATAGGGAAAAACCAATGAAATATTGATTGATAAATATTTTTTTTATTCAAATGGTTTTTATTCCTTATAAACTCATAAATTGATGCATGAAAATAAAATATATGATTGTTATTACGAAAGAGTGGACTTTAAGCCTAACTCAACCCCATAAAACCGGCTCTTAGGGTTGAGGTTTGCACCCACTTATATACAATGAAAGGCTCTAATCTCTAGTCGATGTGGGATCTCCAACACACCCCCCTCACGCCGAGACTGCCAACTCATGCGTGGGACTATATATTATGGGTGGTCCGATAGCGGCCTGATAGCGGGTGGCACGATAGGCCCAACAAATACTCGCTAGGATAGGCTCGAAATGGCTCTGATACCATATTACGAAGTGGACTTTAAGCCTAACTCAACCCCATAAAACCGGCTCAATGGGGTGAGGTTTCCACCCACTTATATACAATGAAAGGCTCTAATCTCTAGTCGATGTGGGATCTCCAACACACCCCCCTCACGCCGAGACTGCCAACTCGTGCGTGGGACTATATATTATGGGTGGTCCGATAGCGGCCCGATAGCGGGTGGCACGATAGGCCCAACACAAATACTCGCTAGGATAGGCTCAAAATGGCTCTGATACCAGTGGACTTTAAGCCTAACTCAATCTCATAAAACCGGCTCATAAGGTTGAGGTATGCACCCATTTATATATTATGAAATGTCCTTATCTCTAGTCGATGTGGGATCTCCAACACACCCCCCTTACGCCGAGAGTGATAGATAGAAGCTCGTGCGTGGGACTATATATTTTGGGTGGTCCGATAGCGGCCTGATAGCGGGTGGCACGATAGGCCCAACACAAACACTCGCTAGGATAGGCTCGAAATGACTCTGATACCATATTACGAAGTGGACTTTAAGCCTAACTCAACCCCATAAAATCGGCTCATAGGGTTGAGGTTTGCACCCACTTATATACAATGAAAGGCTCTAATCTCTAGTCGATGTTGGATCTCCAACAATTGTTATTATTTAAATATCTTGTAATGTTATTCGGAAGATAAAATATATAATTGTTATTATTTAAATTTGTTATGATATCATTATGAGGAAAAACTCTATAAATAGAGGATGATCCTCGACAAGAAAAACAAGTATTATTCCATGCAATACATGCTACACTGATATTTTATACGATTGCTGATTTGATCATCAGAATATTATCAATAGGTGAAGCTCCCCTCATCTCATTATGACCTCCAAGCATTCAAAAGCTACAATTACGAAGGAATCATCTCGAAGACGATCTCCAAACTTCCGTCATCAACTCGACGAGAACACTAACTATCTAAAATTTTAAATTAAAGATTAATTTAAAATATAAAATATTTAAAACTTAATGTTAAATACTAATTTTAAATTTTTTATTAATAATAAAAACTATTTTAAATATTAATAATTTTATAATTTATAAAATAATATCTAAATTAATTATTAATTTTTTTCTTTTTATAATTAGTTTTTATTAAACGATCTTCTTTTCTTGTAGTATTTAATAATGGATACAACAGTTTCTCCTATAACTAATCCATCTCGTCAAAATTTTCGAAAATATCTTAAGTATTTCCTTGATATTTGCCTCACATACTAATATGTTTCACTCAATATACATTTAATTATTTTAGTTTAAAATTTAAATCATAAATTTATAGTTATATTAAATTTTTTAACATAATAATTTACTTAATTTGAATAAAGCCCTCTACAGAAAAAATACTGTCTAATCATAATAAAAAAATCAACTAAAAAAAGCATACACATGTGATCATACTAAAAACTAATACTTACATCCCAAATGTCTTTTAATAAAACATAATTTACCTTTTTAGCTAATCTTTTTCTATATATAGCAACACTTGTTGTACCTTACTAGGGCAATTTAATATCTTGCTCTTTCTATTTATTGCAAATATCACACAAGAATGGCAACCCATCATCTTGTCAAATATGGCAACCCAGATGGATGGGATTGAGTGACCATAGACAAAGTTAAGTGATAACATGTTTTTGTTCCTCTATTGTCTTCTCGTGTCTCTTTTATTGCAAAATATGTAGCCATTTTAGGTGATATGAACCATGCTCATCCTTCACATTAATTCACGTAACTACTCTATTTATTGCACATAACTTATCATGTCAAGTATTCTCTTTATTTATAAGTTATTCAGAACAACCACTAGATCTTCACAAGTACCTTGAACTTCTACCACATTATGGAGAAATTGCTGCATGCAAACAAAATGGCACTTCTTCCAGCTATGTTTCTTTCCCTAAACCTACTATTTTTTCTCTCTCAAATTTCCCATGCAACTGACACCATTTCTAAGTCCCAACCACTTCTTAATGGAAGCACCTTGGTCTCCAAAGATGGAACCTTCGAGTTGGGTTTCTTCACTCCCGGTAGTTCCACAAACAGCTACGTTGGAATCTGGTTCAAGAACATTCCAGTTAGAACCGTGGTTTGGGTTGCCAACCGTGACAACCCTTCAAAACATAAATCCAACATGTTGTCTCTAAACAAAGAGGGAAACCTCGTACTTCTCAGCCAAAACCGGTCTGTTGTTTGGTCGACAAATGCAACAACAATGGTTTTGAATCCCGTTGTGCAACTTTTAGACAATGGAAATTTAGTGATTAGAGATGAGAAGGATAACAGCAACAGTGAAGATAGTTTTGTGTGGCAGAGCTTTGACCATCCTTGTGATACACTCTTGCAAGGAATGAAGTTGGGGTGGAACCTTAAAACTGGTCTCAATAGGTATCTTAGAGCTTGGAAAAGTTGGGATGACCCTTCTTCCGGAGATTTTACTTCTGGTGTGAAGCTTGGGGTCAATCCTGAATTGGTAATATGGAAAGGCTCGGTTGAGTACTATCGTAGTGGTCCTTGGAATGGGATTTTTTCTAGTGGGGTATTTGGTTTCAGTCCAAATCCACTTTTTGATTATAAACATGTTCAGAATGAAGATGAAGTGTATGTTAGGTACACTCTGAAGAATAGCTCTGTGATTTCTATAATTGTTTTGAACCAAACCCTTTATCTTCGCCAACGCATTACATGGATTCCTCACACAAGAACTTGGAGTGTGTACCAATCCCTGCCACAGGACAGTTGTGATGTTTACAATGTTTGTGGTGCATATGGGAGTTGTGTGATTAACGCGTCCCCAGTGTGTGCATGCTTGGAGGGGTTCAAGCCAAAATCACCCCAAGATTGGAATCAAATGGATTGGACACAAGGGTGTGTGCATAGTGAACCATTGAGTTGTGGAGTCAAAAATAGAGATGGGTTTCGTAAAATTGCTGGGATGAAAATGCCGGATACCTCACATTCTTGGATAAATCAAAGTATGACACTTGAAGATTGCAGGGTCAAATGCTTGGAAAATTGTTCTTGCACTGCTTATGCGAACTTGGACACAAGTGGGGGAGGTAGTGGTTGCTCCATTTGGTTTGGTGATCTTGTTGATCTGAGAGTTTCAGAAAGTGGGCAAGATCTTTATGTTCGAATGGCAACTTCAGATACGGGTAAAGACAATCATATTTTTCTAACTTTGCTGAATTAACACAACAAAACTGCTTTTATCTCACTATCACAAGAGCTTCATTTATTGGTCAAACTATATGCAGATGCTAAAAATAATAAGCATTCAAAAAAGTTAGTCTCCTTGGTTTCAATCACAGTTTCTCTTGTCCTTCTGGTTCTATTGGCACTCTCCTACATTTTCATGACCAGAAAAAAGTGTAAAGGTAAATTTCTAAACCGGAAAGCCTTTTTCTATTGTTATTTTTATTTCAGAAAGATCTTAAACTAGTTTATTTGAACACCTACAATAACTACAAAATTGAACACCAATGTTCTTCCAATTTCATTAGAATACAGAATTTTGAAGAATTTCTTTTGCTTGTTTTTCTTGTTTCAGGCATTATTTTCTTCTTTAGTACAGTAAACATGATAAATTAAAACGGATTTGATTGACTATCTTATCTGTTGTGTATCATAAACTAGAGGAAAATATTGATACTCTGTAGTTTCGTGTATTTATCGGTTGTAGATGCCTATAAATTACACACACACACATATATATATATATATGAATGTCTGTCTTTTATTTTATAGGTAAACAGAACTACCAATTTCTCTATCACCACTTAAATTGTGTGCCTTCAAATGATTCTAACGTTCTTGTTTTAAGAAAATGGAATATGGACAAAGGAGAAAGATGATGGAGGGCAAGAAAATTTGGAGCTTCCTTTCTTTGATCTTGCAACAATAAGTAATGCCACCAATAACTTCTCAATTGACAACAAGCTTGGTGAAGGTGGTTTTGGACCAGTATACAAGGTATAAACTTTCATTCTTAGTATTAATATAAGGCTAAATAAAACTCATGATTTTCATTATCTGTTAAATATTCTCACTACAAAATTCAGGGTACAATGCTAGATGGACAAGAGATTGCAGTTAAAAGGCTCTCAAGGAGTTCAGGACAAGGATCGAAAGAATTTAAGAATGAAGTTATATTGTGTGCCAAACTTCAACATCGGAATCTTGTCAAGGTTCTTGGTTGTTGCATTGAAGCAGAAGAAAAAATGTTACTCTATGAGTACATGCCAAATAGAAGTCTCGATTCATTTATTTTTGGTGAGTAGTTATTAAAATGTTGCTTAATTAGTATAGAAAAAGTTTGGTTATTTCCCTTTTTTTTAACAAATGACTAATCACTTATAGGAACTTTGCTAGATTCGGAACGAGGTAAACTTCTAGATTGGCCTATGCGCTTTAACATCCTGTCTGCAATTGCACGAGGACTTCTCTATCTTCACCAAGATTCTAGATTAAGAGTCATACATAGAGATTTGAAAGCAAGCAATATTTTATTGGATGATAACATGAATCCAAAAATTTCAGATTTTGGTTTGGCTAAAATGTGTGGAGGTGATCAAGTTGAAGGAAATACAAACAGAATTGTTGGAACATAGTAAGTATCTTTAAAGATCAAGGTCAATGTTTTTCAATAATTGATGAAACAATGTATCAGTTCATCTTTTGTTTTCTGCAGTGGTTATATGGCACCAGAATATGCTCTAGATGGATTATTTTCTACAAAATCAGATGTTTTTAGCTTCGGTGTATTGCTGTTAGAAACAGTTACAGGAAAGAAAAATAGAGCAATTACATGTGAAGAGAATAGTGATAATCTCATTGGACATGTGAGTAAAAGAAAATAGAAATTAATTTCTGGATTACAAATTGAGCACATATATATAACAATTGCATTGATTTATTGTAGGCATGGAGAATGTGGAAAAAGGGCATTCCAGAACAAGTGCTTGATGCTAATATAGTGGACTCAAGCAATATATCAGAAGTTGTTCGCTGCATTCAAATTGGTCTTTTATGTTTACAACATCATCCTGAAGATAGACCAAACATGACATCAGTGACTGTAATGTTGAGCAGTGACAGTGTTTTATCTTTACCTAAGGTACCTGGCTTCTTGATAAAGAATATTTCAATTGAAGCCGAGCAATCTTGTGGTAGACAAGAGTCTTGTTCAATCAATGATGTAACTGTGTCATTATTAGATGCTAGATAGAAACAAAATAGTTTATTAACATTGTATATTTTTTCTGTAATAGCTAGAACTTGACACTTCAAATATTTGTAGTCAATGTTATTGATGGTGAAAATAGGTTTTTGAAACAAAGTTATTAGAACAATGAATTTTGATCTTGCATTTAGTGCATGGTTCCTAATAAGAATACGATGAGAAAAAAATTCATATAAAATAATTGTTTTGAATATCATGACCTACCAGTTTTCTAGTAATTCGATAAAATGCATTGGGAAAAGGGTATAAGGAAGTAAGAAAGAAGTTCACATATAAAATATATTCATTAAAAAAAGAGAGATAATTGAGTAAAAAACTGATTATGATTGCATTTTATTCTTCCATGTTCTAATGTTTTTTTAATAAAGTATGACAGTGATGTAACCAGAGCCAAGATAGAATTAATAACAAGCCATATATTATATTTCTTCTACTTTTCACCTTGGTATAAAAAAATAGAAAAATGATGGTTTAACAACCGCAAATGCGTTGCTCCACCATACAACTACTGACGTGGCAAGGATAATAATATTTTATTTCTGTTGTGAGGCCTAGTAAAAATTTATGAAAAGAAAATATTTGAGTGTCCTTGGTCACATTCTAAAATTAGGTTAGAAATTGGGGCTGCACTTATTTCACTTTCTTTTTGAGTTCGTTGCCGTTTTCCCTCTTCCCCCCTTCTTCTTCACATCCTCTTTCACCTTCTCCTCAAGCTTTCTCTTCCAACGTTTGTGGTGGTCGTGGTGGGTATGCCTCTTTTCACGGTGGTTGGTCGTCGTCGCGGGTGTGGCTGTTTTGACGGTGGTTGGTCGTGGCGGTGGATGCACGTGTTTTCACAGTGGTTGGTCATCGTAGTGCGTGCAGCTATTTTGACGGTGGTTGGTTGTGGTGGTGAGTGCCCATGTTTTCAAAGTGGTTGGTTGTGGTGGTGGATGCGGTTGTTTTGACGGTGGTTTGTCGTGGTATGAAGGAACTATTTAGGTGAGTTTTGGTTCTTGTAGGTGAGTTGAAGATTGGGAAGATAACAAAATTATTATTTGTAACATGTTTTCTCCTTTTTTTTCATATTCTTTTGCCTTAACTTTTGAAATTTTTGGGTTGTCTAATGTTTTATTTCAAATTTATTAGGCTTTGAAGGAAGTGATTTTACATGTTCACTTGTTTATTGTGCAGATGCCAAATATCAGTCCACCAAGAGTGCTATGGGGGCAAAACATGTCAAGGATTTAAATTCTTGGGTTAGCAGAGTATGTGAAACTTCTGATGTTGAGAGAAAGTGTTGCTTTTTCTAGTAAAAGACACTTCACATTAGTATATTTGGAAGTCTGAAAATTTTTATTTGCTTTTGTGTCTATTTTCTGCGATGTTAAATTATTTATGAATGTAGTACACAGTGGATTCAACACTCTTAGTTGCATTTATATGTATTGAACCAACCTTAATTATATTTAAAAAACGTTTTACTTTGGTGGATAATCAATCACAATATCTAATGTTTTGCCATTCTTGTCCATTTTCACATTGTTAATAAACCCTCTTATAACTTTATAACTATAATCCTGATACAAATGCTATAATGGTTATCTAGGAGTCCTAGTGTTATGAATTTGCAATTTGCACCAACCTTGTTTTTTCTTTCATAGTTTTTATCTTTAATGATCAGTGTTGTGATAAAGTGCTAATATGCTTTAACTATATCGGAAACACTTGCTCTTTAGGTGGTTCTTTAAAGCCAACTGATGTTGAAATGTGGGTTCATGTAATATGTGCTTGGTTTGGATTTCAAGTTGTTTTCCAAAACCATGAGGTCGTGGAACCTGCTGTAGGAATTCTTAAAATTTATCCTAATTCATTTGTGAAGGTAAGATGGCTAAATGGTGATCTTGTTTTTATACAGTTGGTTTCAGTTAAATATTGTCTGCAATAATGATTGACTGATTCTAAATTTTATTTGACTAGGAAACCTAAATGAACCCAAATACATTTTGTTGTGTAAATTTAATGATTTATTTATATGCTTATTCTGAAATTGCTTTTAGATGATTTGTCTGTAAAAAGAAATTTCATTCTTCCTAATGACTTTTTGTGAAAAAGTAAATTCCACACCAACAATCCAAAATACACCATATAATCTTCCATCATCATTTTTCATTTTAGTTCTCTAGTTGTTCACGAATATGGTTGTGGTTTTTCTTATGTAATAATACTTTTGCCTTCTTTTCTTTTTTTGCTAGACTATAATAATGAACTCATGTATGGTTCTTATCCTTGAGACTGCAGACTTGTGTGATTTGTAAACAGAGTCGTGGTTCATGTATAACTTGTTACAAGTGTACTACATATTTTCATGTGATGTATGCATCAAGCGTCAGATACATAATGCAAGTAACTTTTTTTCTATTAAATGTAAATCATGATCTACTATGACCTAACTTCTTTTCCTGTATGCAGTTGGAATGAATAGAACAAAATTTTGCTTCAGTCAACTTACCATTTAAGCATCATCTGCATTGATGATGAAACACATTATTTGTTATGACACTAAATATGAAGCACATTAATTGGTTGCATTGTAATATGGTTTTCATAAGATAAATTCTATTGTAGTTATTTTCACATTATCAGCAAGTATATATCTTGATTTTTCATCTTATATAGTATTTTTTGCAGCTTGTGGACAATGAAGACAACAATGATAATATTGCAGACGAATGAAGTTATATATTTTATGTACAAAAGAAAATTTAGACATGACATGATGTGACTTGCACTTTTAAATTTGAGGGCTTGATCACATTCTTGAAGATAATGTTTTTTATTATGTAATTTGAACACCATTGAAATATATTCTTGAAGATAATTTTTTCTATTATGTAATTTGAACACCATTGAAATATATCAAATATGTGACTTATGGATTCAAGAACATGCAAATAAATTCTTGGGTGATAATTGGACTGTGCATAAAATTATGAAGAAGTCACCACATAAAACGACATGGGTCTCCCTTTACCTTCACACAGTACATTTCAAACTCCTCTTACAATATTTAATTACCTTCACACACCACATTTGAAGGTCGTCTTAAAATATTTAATTACCTAACTTCTAATGACCTTCACTTTACTTCCATCTCAACCCTCACAACACCAAAGGAGAAGATGCAAATAATTTCTTGGACTATGCATAAAATTTTAGAGAGGTCACCACATAAAACTGCAAGGGTCACCACTTACCTTAACACACTACATTTGAGGGTAGTCTTAAAATATTTAATTACCTAACCTCCAATGACCTCACTTTATTTCCATCTCAACCCTCACAACACCAAAGAAGAAGATGCAAATAATTTTTTAGACTGTGCATGAAGTTCTGAAAAGGTCACCACATAAAATTGCAGGGGTCAACACTTACTTTCACACACTACATTTCAAAGCTCCTCTTACAATATTTAATTACATAACCTCCAATGACCTCACTTTACTCTCATCTCAACCCTTACAACACCAAAGAAGAACATGCAAATAATTTCTTGGACTGTGCATAAAAGTTCTGAAGAGGGCACCATATAAAACTATAGGGGTCATCACTTACCTTAACACACTACAATAAGTGGTGACCTTTTGTAAGAATAAGTGGTGATCTACTACCAACATTTTGCATAGTGATGTAATTTTAGAATTTTGAAGTTGTGTTGTTCTTGTGTGGTGTGGTGCAGTGTATGAGATGTGTGTAAAGTAACTCCAATGGAGTACACGGAGGTCAAGTTCTATAATACCACTGTTAATGTAGTTATTTAGTTAATGATAGTCACATTAAGTGGTGACCTGTTTAGAGATAAGTAGTGACCTGCTACCAACTTTATGCACAGTGAAGTAATTTTTGAAATTTTGAGTTGTCTTGTTCTTAGGTGGGGTGGTGCAGTGCATAAGTTGTGTGTAAAGTAATCCTAGTGGAGGAAACGAAGGTCAAATTCTATAATATCACGATTAATCTAGTTAGTTAGTCACAGTCACATTAAATGGCGACTTGTGTAAGAATGAGTGGTGACCTGCTATTAAGTTTTTGCACACCTAAGTAAGTTCAGAAATTTTTTGCTTTGTTCTTGTGTGGGGTGGTGCATGAGGTGTGTGCAAATTGTAAGGATTGAGAAAAATAGTCTTAGAGTAGAAGTGGTAAAATTAAAATGACACGAGAATATTTTATTTTTAAATTTAAAAGAGCATATAAATAGAAATTCTATTATTCAGGTTTCATTTTAAAAAGAACCACCATCTCTCAAAGTTCTTTTTCCTTTCCAATCCCTTCTCTCTAAGATTCTTCAAATATCCGCTAAATTTCAGGTAAGGGAAGCTAGCCTTAATTTGCAATAGAACAGTAGGCTAGAAGATCTGGATGTGAGGGTGACGTGGTCACCAATCTCAAGACAGTATTTTCAGGAAAGAAAATACTGTGTTAAGATTGTTTAGGATGTGCATTGACTAGGGATTCGTCTAGAAGGAGATATCCTGACTCTACTGAGATAATGGAATCATATAGATGAAGTTATTCAGGTGGTGAGAGTCGAAGGAGGTTCATATGAATGGGTAAGTTGTTTGAAAGATAACTAACTTGACTTGTTATATGAGTTAACCCCGTTTTCGCTTAATCCAAATTTTTTCGTGCAAGCTAAAATGGACCCCTTCAGCACTGCCCCGTTTTCATTTAATCCAAATTTTTTTGTGCAAGCTAAAATGGACCCCTTCAGCACTGCTCCGTTTTTTCTTAATCCAAATTTTTTCGTGCAAGCTAAAATCGACCCCTTCAGCACTGCCCCGTTTTCTCTTGATCCAAATTTTTTCGTGCAAGCTAAAATTGACCCCTTCAGCACTGCCCCGTTTTCGCTTGATCCAATTTTTTTCGTGCAAGCTAAAATGTACCCCTTCAACACTGCCCCGTTTTCGCTTGATCCGAATTTTTTCGTGCAAGCTAAAATCGACCTCTTCAGCACTTCCCCGTTTTCGCTTAATCCAATTTTTTTTCATGCAAGCTAAAATCAACCCCTTCAACACTACCCCGTTTTCGCTTAATCCAAATTTTTTCGTGCAAGCTAAAATCGACCCCTTCAGCACTGCCCCATTTTCGCTTAATCCAAATTTTTTCGTGCAAGCTAAATTCGACCCCTTCAGCACTGCCATGTTTTCGCTTAATCCAAATATTTTAGTGTAAGCTAAAATCGACCCATTCAGCACTGCTTTTTTTCGCTTAATCCAAATATTTTCGCGCAAGCTAAAATCGACCCCTTCATCACATAAGATTTTGCACATGCACTTAAAAATTCTTGTAACTCTTTCAATTCTTTCTCCAAATTGTTGATGACAACCTGTTGTTCCTTCGCTTGGCGAAGCATATCAACTACTTTCACCTTCATTTTACCATAGTCCTTTTTTTTTACATGTTGGTTGTAAATCCACGTTGAACTACCTCAAATGCTTGTACAACGAATTCATTTTGTAACTTCATTGGACGCAGATAAGTCCATAATAACCTGTTCATGCACACAAGAAATACCAACATAGTGACAAAAAAAAAACTAAGTATTGTACATTTTAAAAAAATCAATGTATTCTACACCACATTTTGTTGCAGTCCAGATGCAATTTCAATGTTACCCAACCTAACATCCATCCAATGTGTGATACGAGGATATCTATTTCCAATCCTTGGAACTTGACACTTGTAAGAGAACAAATGTTCAAGAGCCCATATCTACACAATTCATGTCAAATTAATGCCACTAACCAGAAAATGTATGGGAAGTCATTACACATACGAAGTAAACATTTTAAATTACATGCATCAAGTACACACAACCACGAACATGGATATATGTAGCATTAGTTTTCCTCCTCATACACATTGAAGCTGAACACAAACTCTGAACCAAAAAGTCATAAACTAAACCTCCACAATTATTGTTGGGTTTGTGCAGGAAGTGTAACGTGGGTCACCACATACTCCTACTAAGGTCACCACATACTACAACCCTCTAAGTTGACTGAATTATTGTTCACTTGGCACTGCCTTGCACTCATGCCCTCTAAAGACCTGATCTAACACACTTTCTCCCCACATCATGCCCATCTCAACAAACATCAACACTCACTTCATATTTCCATAAAAAGTTTCATTGCATTTGTGCAGGAAGTGTAAAGTGGGTCACCACATGCTGCAACCCTCTAAATTCATTGAACAATGTCGTTACTTCACATGGTCCTACTTTGATGGCTTATAAGAATCTGATTTAACCCACTTTCTCCCCACCTCCTGCCCCTCCCCAACTAGCATCAACCCTAACACTAACACAAACACTAACACTCTCCTTTTACCTTTCTTATCCATGTCAACATTACAGAATTTACTTAAAAATTTTGGTACCTCATCAACCTAACATTCTAAACAAACAATTTGCATTATTTATACACCAAGACACATATTTCCAAGAACAATATTTTCCACAAAAAATGAAGTCATACTCAAGAAAAATGGGTCCCGATTTTTGGACAACTCTAAATAAGTTGCTCCACCAATCCCTTTTCTTTGTGTATCCTAACATGCTACTATGAAATAAAATACTACAATATTAGTCAAATACAGACCCACAAAGTAAACCCAACGTGAAATATGAATATACATTTATCTTAACAGTGTGTGCAAAAAATTAGCTTTGGGTCACCACGAAACAAATAACACGAATGACCTAACAACAAAAATCACACAAGATTAATGTTAGCCTAAACCCTAAACAAATGAAAAAAAATGTATTACCTTTGAAAAGAGGATGTCAAAGAGGAAAACACCACCCAACCAGCGTGAAAACAGGATGTCAAAAATGAGACCTCCACCCAACCACCGTAAAAGGAGGATGTCGAAGATGACACCGCCACCAAACCACCCTGAAAACATATGCACCAGGACGACGACGAATGCCGCTGCAAAAAAATGTTGCAGAGAATTTGGAAGAAATACCTTGCGGAGAACTGGAAGAGGATGTGGAGGACAAGCAAAAACGTAAATTCAGCCCCAATTTCTCTTTCTTAAAACCTAATTTCACATTCTGAAGCACCAAATACTAAATGTTCAACTTTTAAGTGGACCCCATAACCCAAATAAAATAATATTTTTTGTGCCACGTTGGCAGTTGTATGGTGGAGCAACTCATTTAGAGTTGTCCAAAAATCGGGACCCAAAAAAATACAATTGGGTCTTTTCTTTTTTATGAAACTTTCTGTAAAACAAGTAAGCAAAACTACATAGTGCATACTACATCGCGATAATTCTTTTACAACAATTTTTTTATCAAAAAAAAAATTAAAAAAATATGAAAATGTTTCAATCTTATTACAAAAGTTATGATTTATGCATAACCCAAAAAACAACACCAATCCGACATTAAACTGTATTTGCCCCATACAACATATTCTACTGGTTCTACAGAACCTGTGAAGGAAACCAACAAAAAACTGAGCCATTATGACACTCAAACAAGAGCATCACACCAGCTAAAGGCAAATACTTTGGTAGAACTTATATTCCAAAATTTATGATTTCCAGTATATATCCTGACCCTGTATTATGATCCAGATTTGCAGCAATGACCAGTTAACAAGCTTATCCAATTGGTGACAAAATAATTGTTCAAAGTCATGCTTGTTTGAAAACAAAGTAGTTCAAGATTCATAGAACAATGTCTCGTCTAAGAGCCAAGCTTGTTTGAAAACAACTAACAAAGCAACTGTTGATAAGTGGAATTAAAAAAATAAAAGTTCCACACATTTTCTAATGTTCATAATTTTTCTTCATATGTAGAGGTTCACTCAATTGAAGTTAGCAAGGTTATTAAGAAGTCTTGTTGTCATTGTAGGCATTGCAGGGTAAGGATAGATAAGAAGATAAAGAGTTTTGTTATATGTATTTGTTTTTTCTTATCAGAAAAAACAAATGAATAAATAGGAGGTATTTCAAGGATACCTCAACCCATATACAAAAGACCTACCTCACATACAAAAACAGATACCTATGCTCAAGAAGAAAGCTTCCTAGAAAAATTAACAGTCATCATACATACTATTGGCTCCAAACACCAATCTGAAAAGGAAAAACAAACGTCTCGTGCTTTGGACACAACCCATGACCAAGCCTTCAGCTGCGACAGAGTAAAGATTTCAAAAGGATCAATCCTGCCGCTTTTGAAAACCCTTTTGTTCCTATGTTTCCACAATTCCCCTACCATTGGTATCCACATACCCCCCAAACTTGATTTACACTTTCCTTGATCCTGCTCATCCTAAAACTTATTAAGAAGTGATATTTTGGCTCCCTATGATCTACCGAAGCCATTCACACCCACTCATAACACTTACCACACAAGCCAGACAACAATACACGTACAAAAGAGGTGAGACGTAGTTTCCTCCTCCTCCCCGCACAGACCGCATATATTGGTGGTCATACCTATCCCCCTCCTTACTAGATTTGCTTTAGACGCTATCTTGTCTTCGAAAACCCTCAACACTGTGAGATGTGTAAATGATTAGACCATTAACCTCCAGAAACCCACAAACAAATCCCTCTCCGCCCCCTGAATGACATCCCTAAGAATTTTGTAAGCATATTTAACCGTGAACACAACTGTCTCCCCGTCTTCCACACCCAAGAATCTCCTTATCCATCCTTACCCTCTGATCCCCAGGAAATTGCATCAGCTGATGTTCCTGATTTCGTTCCCATTCAAACAAGTTTCTTCTCCATTCAATCTTCCATGTCCACCCTGAAATTTCTGACCTCTCCCTTGCCTGCCATACAGAATAGTCCTTGAGAGAACAAATGGTATATAGTCTCGAAAATAAGTCCTTTAAAGCCGTAGTACCCGCCCATCTATCTTTCCAAAACCTGATCTCCCTCCCATTCCCTACCTCCCAAGAAAAGTTAGCCCAGAACTTGTCTTTCCAGCCGTTGAGTGACCAAACCTCCTTCAAGTCCCTCCACCAAAGAGAATTTGTGCATCTCTTTCTTTGACTCCGTAGATCCCTCCAACCTCCATATTTGGAATCCAACACTTCTTTCCACAAACCCTGTTTTTCATAACCTAAGCGCCAAATCCTTTTTCCTAACAAAGCGATATTAAACTGCCTTATATCGATCATTCCGAGGCCCCCCGCTTCTTTTGGCTCGTATACCTTTTCCCATGAGACCCACGCTATTTCCTACCAACCGAGCCCCATCCCCACAAAAAGTTCCTCAGCAACTTAACTATTTCCTTACTCACCAAAACCGACATTTTGTACAGAGATAAGTAGAACAGGGGAAGAGCGGATAACACCGACTTAATCAAACAAAGTTTCCCAGCCATAGAAATAAACTTGCCTTTCCATTTGCTTAATCTTTTCCGCACTCTTTCCACCACCTCTTCCCAAAACTTTTGTGACATCCACCTACAAGCATACCCAGATATTTAAACGGAGTGTTCACCGTAACACAATTCAAAACTGCCGCAAAGTGTTGTAGCAAAAGGTGGTTGCATCCAACCCCTTCAACACTACTCTTCTAGAAGTTGACCTTTAACCCTGACGCTAATTCAAAGCATTTGAGAATAACCTTGATAACAAACACGATTTGAGCTCTCGCTTTGCAACAAAAAAACAACAACGTATCATCCGCATACTGAAGCATATTAACCTTTATGAATCTGCCTCCGATCACCACACTTTCTAATAAATCCTTCTCGACCACCTTCCTTACTACCTTTGCTAAACCTTTTACTGTTGGAGATGGATGAAGCTTATCTCAACCTTGCATTGGTGTGTTTGATGTAGTCTTTAGCAAGTTTTCTTTGAAGGTTGCTATGTGTCTTAGATGATTCTGTATTTTAGGCTTGTGTGTATTCAAGGTTGCCTTTTGCTGCATGACCCATCCTAGATGCCAAATCAAGGTAGTAAGATCAAGTTCATGATGTGGTTAAATGGTTTTGGAAAAGCTTTTTAAAGTTTTCTTAAAAGGTTTGATTCAGTACAAAAATAAATTTGTTTTCTGGAGAAACAATAGGTTTATTTCTGCTCTGTTAAAAGGCTTTTTGAAATTCTGTTAGGGCACCAAAGGTAAAGCTCAGTCTGTTATTTCAGTTAAGTTGAGCTGGCAGTTTTGTTAACATTTAACCTGTTGTTTTTAAAATCAATCTGTTGTTCTTATAACTGCTCTGAAACTGTTTTTTGAAAAGTGGTTAGAAAATGTTCTCTATAAAATAAAATGCCCTTCTCACGTGAAGGGATGCTGAACAATCACAGTTTTGACAGAGAAACAACTTTTCGTCTGTGAAAAAGAGAATTGAAAAGGTTTTTGCAAAGGTTTTTCAGAAGAGAAATACATGTGAGCTTGTTCTTGAAGAACCTTGTGCTGGTTGAAGGTGTTGATACTGTCTTGGAGCAAATAGAACAACTGGTTTATGTTCTTGCAACACAATTTCAGGTGTAATCTTTCCCTTATTCATTCTTGTAATAGGTATAAGTGTTAGTCCCTATAGATAGGGTTTCTTGGAGTGCAAGGTATGCTGGAATAGTGTTTTTTCAACAGTGTTTGTTGAAGTTCTTGAAGGGTTCAAGAGCTGCTGTGTATGCTGTAATTGTTTGTATCTGTTTTAGTGGATTCCACCTTGCAGTAAAGTGAACTGGACGTAGCTCTTGATGAGTGAACCAGTATAAAAACTCTCTTGTGTTTCTCTTCTCATCCCTGCACTTGTTTCTGTTTTTTGCTTAATTCTGTCAAGAACGAAATCTGTTCATTTGAAATCAAATCTGTTAATTCTGGATTTAATAAAACCTGTTCTTCTTAATCTGGAAAAATTCTCTAATCATAAACAAAGCTTCTGAATATAAGTTTGTAATTGAATTAAGAACCAACAGGGTTCTTCATAAAAATCATGTAAAAGATTCATTGTCTATAAAGCTTTGTGTTGAATAAATTGGATTGTTCTTTTGGCATAGTGTGTGTTTTTCAATTCTGTTAAAAGTGAACCAATCTGATTTAGCTATTTTTCACTATCTGATCTTAATCTCAATCTGGTGCAGTTCTGTTTGTGTTAGACTGTTTTGTAAAAATCAATCTGTTCATTCTAAAATCAATCTGTTCTTTTACCCCTGATATACTGAAAACAGTTTGTGGTTGCGAAAATTTTATATGTTCAATTCACCCCTCCCCTCTTGAACTTATACATTAATAGACCCAACAATTGGTATCAGAGCTAGGGCTTGTATTTTGCTCAAGTGTATGCATGATGTCTGAGTTTAAAATGCCTTTTGCTGAAGGTGTGTCTATTAATAGACCTCCTATGTTTGGTGGTGTTAACTATGCTTTCTGGAAAATTAGGATGAAAATTTTTATGGAGTCTATTGATATGGGTATTTGGGATGCAGTGGTCAGTGGACCTTTTATACCTATACAGGTTGTCAAAGAAGAAAATGTGTAGAAGCCTTGGTCTGAATAGAGTGAAACTGAAAGGAAGAAGGCTCAATATGACTCCTTAGCCAAGAACATCATCACCTTTGCACTGAATATGGATGAATTCTTTAGAGTGTCCCAATGCAGCTCAACTAAAGAGATGTGGGAAGTACTGGAGGTAACCCATGAGGGCACAGATGATGTGAAACGTTCGAGGAAGCATTCACTCATTCAAGAATATGAGTTGTTTAGGATGCAATCAGAAGAAAGCATTGCAGATGTGCAAAAACAGTTTACACATATTGTGAATCATCTCACTGGTCTTGGTAAGGTCTTTGACAAGGAAGAGTTCAACATAAAGGTGCTGAAATGCCTTGATAGGAGCTGGCAGCCTAAGGTAACAACAATCTTTGAATCCAGAGATTTATCCAAGATGTCTACTGCAGCACTCTTTGGAAAATTGATTGAACATGAGTTAGAACTCAAAAGATTGAAAGAACAAGAAACAGTGGAGAAAAGAGCCAAAGGAATTGCCTTAAAGACTACCATGGAACATGATACAAGTGAGGAAGAAAAGAATTCTGAACATGATGAGACCTTGAGTCTGCTCACCAGAAAATTCAGCAGGTTTCTGAAAAGAAAGAACCGAGATAGAACTCAACAAAGAAAGAGGTATTCTAAATCCAATTACTCAAATTCTTCTAGTTATACTTGTTTTGGTTGTGGCAAACCAGGTCATATAAAGGTTGATTGCCCAAACAATTAAAACAAAGAAAAATCAGCAAGCAAGAAGAGTGAAAGAGGCAAAGGAAAGAGAGCTTATATCTCTTGGGAAGAGAATGATGTATCCTCAACAAGTGACTCTTCAACTGGAAGTGAAGAAGCAAATTTGTGCTTCATGGTGAATGATGAAGGATCAGCATCTGATTCAGTAAGTGACTATTCAACTAATTCTGAAAATTATGATCAGCTGTTAATTGCCTTTAAGGAAACACATGATGAAGCAAACATATTAGCTGTCATTTGCAACAAATTGAATAGAGTAAACAGGGTACTTGAACCTAAGGTCAAAGCTCTTGAGGAAGAACTGCACAAAGCTAAAACCGAATTGGTTAGCCTTGAATTAACATGTTTGCATGCATCAATAAAAACCTGTGATAATTGTAAGAAGCTGGAAAAACAGATTGAATATTTGTTAAAAACACTCTCAAATTTCACCAAAGGAAGAGAAAATCTTGAAACTTTATTAGGTTCACAGAATGCTATTTTTAATAAAAATGGTCTAAGATATAATTCTGGAATGAAAAACAATGTGAAAAAGTTGTCCAGTTTTTTTGTTCCTTCCAAAATAGGTTTTTCTTCTTTTAGCAGTTCAAATACTATGCATACTGCATCTTGCTTTTACTGTATGAAAAATTGACATATCTCTAGAACATGTAAAGTTAGAAGGTACCTTGTTCCCAAAGGGTTAGCCAAATGGCTTCCTAAGGAAGGGTATTAATCATGTTGGACCCTAAACTAGAAAGGGGTACCATATGTGTTAAATCTGTTTTGTCTTACAGAAAAACAGCAAGAAAAATCAGTGGTACTTGGATAGCGGGTGCTCAAAGCACATGACTGGTGATGTTACTCAATTCACAAATCTGAAACTTAAAGCTGAAGGACACGTCACATATGGAGATAATAATAGAGGAAGAATTCTTGGAAGAGGAAATGTTGGTACTGCAGAGTCAACCACAATTGAGAATGTCCTATACGTGGAGGGACTAAAGCATAGTCTCCTAAGCATTAGCCAACTGTGTGACAAGGGCTACAAGGTCAATTTTGAAACCAACACATGTACAATCTCAAATGAAATTTCTGGTAAGGTGCTTTTCACAGGAAAAAGGGTAAACAACATCTATCTCTTAGATATTATGAATAGTTGTTCTGAAAATGAGTGTTTGTTGTCTAAAAGTGATGAGTCCTGGTTGTGGCATAGGAGGCTAGCTCATATCCATACAAATCATTTGAATAAGCTGAAGTCTAAGGAACTTATTTCTGGTTTACCAAATATAATGTTTCAAAATAACAGATTGTGTGATGCTTGTGTAAAGGGTAAACAGATAAAAACCTTATTTAAATCTAAAGATGTGGTTTCTACAAATAAAGCTTTGGATGTTTTACATATGGACTTGTTTGGACCATTTAGGACTGCTAGGTTAGCTGGAAATTACTATGCTTTGGTGATTGTTGATGACTTCTCAAGATATACATGGACTCTGTTTCTTGCTTCTAAAAATGATGCATATAAAGCCTTTAAGAAACTAGCTAAGGTTCTGCATAATGAAAATGAAAATAGAATAAAACAGATTCATAGTGATCATGGGAGAGAGTTTCAAAATGCAAAATTTGATAGGTATTGTGAAAAACATGGGATCACACATAGCTATTCTGCTCCTAGGACACCTCAACAAAATGGTGTAGTTGAAAGGAAGAATAGGTCATTAGAGGAGTTAGCTAAAACCATGTTAAATGAATCTGGTTTACCTAAATATTTTTGGGCTGATGCAGTATACACTGCTTCTTATGTGCTTAACGGAACCTTGATTAGACCAATTCTTAAGAAAACTCCCTATGAATTGTATAAAGGTAGGAAGCCTAGCATTAGTCATCTTAGGGTTTTTGGCTGCAAATGCTTTGTTCTAAATAATGGTAAAGACAATCTGGGGAAATTTGATTCTAAATCAGATGAAGGAATACATATTGGTTATGCTATAAATGGACATGCTTATAGAGTCTATAATAAAAGATTGCTTGCAGTAGAAGAATCTATACATGTTGTATTTGATGAAACAGATTGTTCTATGCCTAAATCTGTTCTGGATGAACCTGGTATGGATGATTTAAGAACCATTCTGCAAAAGAATCAATCTAGTGAGCTTGATGCAACTAATCCAAATACTGTCAAAGAATCTACTGTGAATGCAGGACTGCCTAAAGAATGGAAAACTCCAAGGGATCTCACACTTGACAATGAATTGGTAAAATTGAGAAAGGAGTCTCAACAAGGAATTCACTTAATAATTTATGTAGAACAGTGGCCTTTGTTTCACAAATTGAGCCTAAAAGTCTGGAAGAAGCACTACAAGACAGCAAGTGGATAACAACAAGAACTGAACCAGTTTGAATACAATGAAGTGTGGACCTTGGTTCCAAGAAGACATGAGATGAATATCATAGGAACCAAATGGGTGTACATGAACAAGATGGATGAACATGGGGCTATCACTAGAAATAAAGCAAGGTTGGTTGCTAAAGGCTATAACCAAGAAGAGGGAATAGATTTTGGTGAAACCTATGCACCAGTAGCACGTCTTGAAGCTGTCAGGTTACTCTTGGCATTTTCCAGCATACAAGGTTTCAAGCTGTTTCAAATGGATGTCAAGAGTGCATTCTTAAATGGTTACTTTAATGAAGAGGTGTTTGTATCTCAGCCTCTAGGGTTCGAAGATCATAAAAATCCAGAGCATGTGTACATGCTCAAGAAGGCTTTATATGGATTGAAGTAGGCACCTAGGCAATGGTATGAGAGGCTAAGTGAGTTTCTGCTCTCTCAAGGATATAACCGTGGCAATTCTGATAAAACTCTGTTCATAAAGAAGAAAAGAGAAGACATTATACTTGTGCAAGTCTATGTGGATGATATTATCTTTGGATCCACAAATGAAGAGATGTGTGAAGACTTTGTGAAAACCATGAAGAGTGAGTTTGAGATGTCAATGTTAGGGGAAATGAATTTCTTCCTTGGACTACAAGTGAAACAACTCAAGGATGGAATTTTCATAAGTCAAGAAAAGTACTGCAAGGAGCTGCTTAAGAGGTTTGATATGGATCAATGCAAAGCAATCAACACTCCTATTTCAACAAGCTCCCAGCTGGAACAAGATTGTGCAAGAAAATCAGTGGATCAATCTAAGTACAGGGGTTTAATCGGTTCTTTATTATACTTAACTGCTAGCAGGCCTGACATTATGTTTGTTGTGTGCTTATGTCCTAGATATCAATCTGATCCAAAGGAATCACACTACAATGCAGCAAAGAGAATTATGAAATACTTGCAAGGTTCTAAGGATGTTGGATTATGGTATCCTAACAATGTATCTTTGAACTTAACTGGTTTCTCAGATTCTGACTTTGCAGGTTGTAAGGTAGATAGGAAAAGCACAAGTGGGACTTGTCATATGCTTGGATCAAGTATAATCTCTTGGCATTGCAAGAAACAGGCTTGTGTTGCTCTTTCTACAGCAGAGGCAGAATACATAGCTGCTGGAAGTTGTTGTGCTCAAACCTTATGGCTAAGGCAGCAGCTAAGTGACTTTGGGATTCTATTAAACAAGATACCTATAAACTGTGATAACATTAGTGCTATAAATCTGTCTAAGAATCCAGTCATGCATTCAAGAACTAAACATATTGAAATTAGACATCACTTTCTAAGAGAACATATTGCTAATGGAACTTGTGATATCAAATTCATTGGCACTGAATTTCAATTGGCTGATCTTTTTACTAAACCTCTTGTTAAAGATAGGTTTTATTTTCTTCTAAATGAATTGGGTATCATTAGCTTAAATTGTCCTCTGCAGTAAAAATTTCAATATGTTATTTTATATTTTAACCTGTTCTCTCTCTGTTTCAGAATCACAGTTGTGACTAGGAAAGAGAAATATTTAGTTTTCTCTCTCTCCCTGATCTTTGACTGCTTTTACGGTTATTAACCAGCAGGTCTATGACAGTGATATGTGGATATACTAACTGATAGGATATCTTGTAGGTGCAACAGATTTGATTTGCTAAACAGAAATCTGGTTCCAATATATTCTTGCGTCAATCAACACCTACACCTGCTGTATCACACAAGAATAAAATCTGTAGAAAATCTGTTTGAATTGATTTCTTTTAAAACTTGTGATTTTTGAAATCTGATTTAAGCTCTATATAAATCTGGCACTAATCAATTGTTTTTCACACCTTCTCATTTCTACGACGAGCTGTCCAGGTTCAAACAAATTAATGTTTTTAATTTCTATCTTCAAATGATCATGTGAACTGTTACTAATCCTCCTTCTAGCTGGATTTTTCTTTTGTGAATAGGTGCAGGTAACAACAGATCAAGCATGGCATCCTCATCACGCAGAAAGAAGAAACTCAAAGAGCAACCTAACAGCAGCCAACCTGCAAAGTCTGAATCAGAATATCCAGTTAAGCTTAATGAAATGTTACCTGGATACCACAAGCCAACTTCTTTAGTTCCTTGCAAATACTTCAAAATCCTTTTGGCAGCATTGTAGTGTGATTCTTTAGGAGCAGATTGAAACCGAGCACACATGCACACTGCAAACATTATATCAGGCCTGCTGGCAGTGAGATACAATAGAGATCCTATGAGTCCTCTGTATTTGGTTTCATCAACAGAAATTCCAGCTTCATCATGATCCAAGTGACAGCTAGTTGAGAAGGGTGTGCTGATTGGTTTGCACTTGTCCATTTCAAATTTCCTCAGCAGATCTTTGCAATACTTAGCTTGATTCAAGAAAATGCCATCCTTGAGTTGTTTGACCTGCAAGCCTAGAAAATAGTTCAACTCACCCATCATTGACATTTCAAACTCACTCTTCATGATTTCCACAAAGGTTTCACACAATTATGCATTGTTTGATCCAAAAATGATATCATCCACATATACTTGTACTAGAATTGTGTCATCTCCCTTCTTCTTAATGAATAAGGTCTTATCTGATTTGCCTCTGTCATAACCTTGTGAGGTGAGGAAATCACTTAGCCTCTCATACCATTGCCTAGGAGCTTGTTTGAGCCCATAGAGAGCTTTTTTGAGTTTGAACACATATTCTGGATGCTGATGGTCTTCAAAACTTGGTGGTTGTGAAACAAATACTTCTTCATTTATATAACCATTCAAGAAGGCACTCTTCACATCCATTTGAAATAGCTTGAACCCTTTGATGCAGGAGAAGGCAAGTAGCAATCTGACAGCTTCTAGCCGAGCCACTGGTGCATATGTCTCATCATAGTCTATTCCTTCTTCTTGATTATACCCTTTAGCCACTAGCCTAGCCTTATTTCTGGTAATCACCCCATGCTCATCCATTTTGTTTCTAAATACCCATTTTGTTCCAATTATATTCATCTCAGGTATTCTAGGAACAAGAGTCTAGACCTCATTAAGAGCAAATTGATTCAGTTCCTCTTGCATGGCTAAAATCCAGTTGTTGTCCTTGAGGGCCTAATTTGTGGGTTCCACTTGAGATACAAAGGCCATTGTTTCACAGAAGTTATTCAAGGATTTTCTAGTTGACACTCATTTCTCAATGTTCCCAATAACATTGTCAAGGGTTAGGTCTCTCGGGGTTTTCCACTCTTTTGGCAAACCTGCAGTCACAGTAGATTCTTGCATAGCATGTGCATCAACAGTATCAATATGAATCGATTCATTTTGATTTAAATTCATTATTGTCAAGGTCATCAGCAGTAGTTTTAGATATGCTATGATCAGCTTCATCAAGTACAACATGCATTGATTCTTCTACTATGAGCAACCTTTTGATTGAAGACTCTATATGCATGACCATTCAAAGCATAACCAATGTGCACACCTTCATCAGATTTGGCATCAAACTTACCCAGATTTTCTTTGCCATTATTCAATACAAAGCATTTACACCCAAAAACTCTAAGGTGACTCACACTAGGTTTTCTGCCCTTATACAATTCATATGGAGTTTTCTTAAGGATGGGTCTAATTAAGGTTCTGTTTAACACATAAGCTGCAGTATAGACTGCATCTGCCCAAAAATACTTAGGAAGCTTAGATTCATTTAACATGGTTCTAGCTAGTTCTTCTAATGATCTGTTTTTCCTTTCAACTACACCGTTTTATTGGGGAGTCCTAGGGGCTGAAAAGGTGTGTGATATCCCATGTTTCTCACAGAACCTTTCAAATCTAGCATTATGAAACTCTCCCCCATGATCACTTCGAATTGATTTTATGCAACAACCATTTTCATTTTGCAGAACCTTTGCTAATTTCTTAAAAGCAATGTAAGCATCATTTTTATGTGCAAGAAACAAAGTCCATGTAAATCTAGAGTAGTCATCCACAACAACTAAAGCATACAAATTTCCAGCCAAGCTAGCAACTCTAGATGGTCCAAATAAGTCCATATGTAATACATCCAATGGATTTTTTTGTAGAAACAATATCTTTTGAATTGAAAGAGGATCTGATTTGTTTACCTTTCACACAAGCATCACAGAGCCTGTTATCCTGAAATTTAATGTTAGGTAAACCAGAAACTAGATCTTTAGATTTCAGTTTATTTAAGTGATTAGTGTGTATGTGAGCTAACCTCCTGTGCCACAGCCAAGACTCATCACTTCTAGACAGCAAACACTCATTTGAAGAGTTAGTTTCCATGATATTCAAAAGATATATGTTATTCACTCTCTTACCAGTAACCAACACCTTACTAGAGGAATCACTTGAGATTGTGCTGCCTTTTGACTTTAAGTTCACCTTGTATCCTTTGTCACAAAGTTGACTTATGCTGAGAAGGCTATGCTTGAGTCCTTCTACATAAAGCACATTCTCAATAGTGGTTGAATTCCCTGTTCCAACAGTGCCTCTGCCCAAAATCCTTCCTCGGTTATTATCATCATAGGTTACATGTCCCTCTGCTTTGAGCTTCAAGCTAGTGAATTTTGTAAGATCTCCAGTCATATGCTTGGAACAGCCACTGTCCAAGTACAACTGATTTTTCTTGTTGCTCATCTGCAAAACAGAATAAAAATGATAAAAATGGTACCCGTTTCAGTATAGGGTCCAACACAGATTAAAACCTTCTCTTTGATAGCCATTTTGCTAAATTCTTAGGAACAAGATGCTTTCTAGCAATGCATGACCTAGAGGTATGACCAGATTTCATGCAGTAAAAACAGGTTACATGAGATGCCTTTTTGCCACTGTTAAAAGCTGAAAAACCTGATTTTGCTGGAACAAAAAAACTTGAAAGCATTTTGACATTGGTTACATTTCCAGGGATATAAACAAGACCATTTTTATTAAAAACAGCATTCTGTGAGCCAAGGAGAGACTCAAGGTTTTCTCTTCCCTTGGTGAAATTGGAAAGGGTTTTTAGCAAATACTCCATTTGTTTTTCCAATCTTTTGCAGTTTTCACAGGTTTTAATAGAGGCATGCAAGCATGTTAGTTCAAGGCTTACCAAATCTGTTTTGGCCTTATGCAGTTCTTCCTCAAGTGTTTTTACTTTAGGTGCAAGCACATTATTTACCTTTTGCAACTTACTACATATTACATCTAGCCTGTTTGCTTCATCATGTGTTTTGTTGAAAGTAGCAAGCAATTGATCATAGTTATCAGAATCCATAGAGAATTCACTTACTGAATTAGAGATTGACTCCTCATCCTTCATCATGAAGCACATATTGTTTTCCCCACTCTTAGTTGAAGAGTTGCTGGTTGGAGATACTTCATTCTCTTCCCATGAAATGTAAGCTCTTCTCCCCTTGCTCCTTTCAACCTTCTTGCTGGCAGATTTATCCTTTGATTGATTGTTTGGACAATCCATTTTGATTTGCCCTGTTTTGCCACATCCAAAGCAAGTATAGTTAGAGAAATTTGAGTCATTAGGTTTAAGATACCTTCTTTTCGTCTGGTTCCTATTTCTTCTTTTCTTCTTCAAGAATTTGCTGAATCTCTTTGTAAGAAGACTGATTGTATCATCATTTTCAGCATCTTCTTTTTCTTCCTTGATCTCATTCTGTTCGCTTGCTTTCAGTGCAAGTCCTTTGGATTTTCTTTCCACTGTTTCCTGCTCTTTGAGTCTCTTGAGCTCCATCTCATGCTCCATTAGCTTTCCAATGAGTGTAGCGGTTCCCATCTTTGATAGATCACGGCTTTCTGATATGGCAGTCACCTTTGGTTGCCATCTTCTGTCGAGGCACTTCAATACCTTTATGTTGAGTTCCTCTCTGTCAAATTCCTTTCCTAAACCAGTAAGGTGATTCACAATATGAGTGAACCTTTTCTGCACATCAGCAATGCTCTCCTCGGGTTGCATTCTAAACAATTCATATTCTTGGATGAGAGAATGTTTTCTTGACCTCTTTACATCTTCAGTACCCTCATGAGTGACTTCTAAGACTTCCCACATCTCCTTAGTTGAATTACATTGGGATATCCTGAAGAACTCATCCATTGTTAATGCAGAGGTTATGATGTTCTTGGCCACAAGATCATATTGAGCCTTCCTCCTTTCGGTCTCATTCCATTCAGATCTTGGCTTTACCACTTCTTCATCCTTGACAACCTGCATTGGCACATAGGGTCCATGGACCACAGCTTCCCAAATTAATGCATCAATAGATTCCATGAAAATTCGCGTTCTAACTTTCCAAAATGCATAATTCATTACATTGAACATAGGTGGTCTATTAATAGCAGATCCCTCAGTAAAAAGCACTTTAAACTCAGACATTATTACAAACAAACTTGATTAAAATACAAGTCCTAGCTCTTGATACCAATTGTTGGGTTTAATAATGTCAAAGTTCAAGAGGGCGGGGTGAATTGACCTTTTAAAAACTTATCGCAGAATCAGTATTTATCACAGTATACAGAAAATAAATCGGTTTATTTGAAAATGAACATATTTATTTTGGCATTGTTTATGTTTGAAAACGTTTATATCAGCCAAGTTAATCTCGAGATTATGCAGATTAATTTGCAAGTCACACACACCCTGATATTAGAAAGAAAACCAATGAATCACAAAACAACAACCTTCAATTTTAAGCAAGTGATTAAGGTTCAATTGATAGCTTGACAATTAATTGAGTAACCTATCACAACCAATCTGTTCCAGTGGTTTTTAACAGATTATATATGTTCTTTTAAGAATCAAACAAAGAACAGTATGAAACAAGCTCAGAAAGAACAGATTTATTATTAATTGAACAAATTTATTTCTTGACAGTTTAACAGATATGTAGTAATTCAAGTGCAGAGATTAAGGGAGAATGAACACAAGGCAATTATACTGGTTCACTCTAATGAGCTACATCCAGTCTTCACCTAATCCAAGGTGAAATTCACTAAATCACAATTCGAACAAACACAAACACCACTGTTCTTGAACCCTACAAGAAATTTGGTAAAGTTGCTGAAAAACACTATTCCAACACACACACTCTTCAAGAAACCCTATCAAGAAGAGTTTACAACCACACTTTTACAAGAAATGAAATGTGAAACGAATACACCTGATAGAGGATGCAGAAATCTGCCTTAGACCAGTAGAACAGGTCGCTTAAACAGTAGCAACACCTCTCACCAAGCTTTGGAACCAAACAAGAACAAACACACTTTTGATTTTGGAAATCTTTCAAGAACAAATGCTAATTCTTTGTAAACCCTTAAATCTCTGATGCAAAACTTGTTTTCTCAATTGTATGATTGATATTTAAACTCAGAAACAAGTTTTCTTTTTATAGAAAACCAACTTATAACAGATTTTTGAAAAATAGTTAAAGCTATTATAAAAGGAACAAATTGAAAATAAAATGAACAGATTTATTCTCAAAAGCAGTTAGAGAATCTGTTATGTGAGGAGACTTAGTCAACCATTCTGGTGTAGGGACAAAACTAAAAACTGTTTAAGATAAGCATTGCACGAGACTAAAAAGAATCCATTCATTTACAGATGAACAAATTTATTTTTCAAAACGATAACAGAAAAAGCTTAACTATTAAAACACAATCGTTTTGAAAGGTAGAAGACTTAGTCAAAACACCAGTTTAAAAAATAATCTGTTTATTTAGAAAAGAACAGATTTATTTTTATGCAGTAAACGTGTTTTTTGTAAAACATGTGAAAAACAGTTTGAGAAATTTTGTGCTTGCTCTTATCACATGGCCAGGGGTTAGGAGGTGAGTTACTCAGCAAAAAGCCTACTCTTAAGCAACCTCTAAACACTACCTAAGACATTCTTAAAGAAAAAGGAAATATACATGAATTGTACATAAAAGTCTTCATCAAACACATGTCTTGAAGGGGCAACAACCATTTTCAACATTACCTTGTATAAAACTTTCTTCAGCCGCAGAGACAAGATATTTGCCACAATTTTGTATAAACACCCAACCAGAGAGATAAGTCTGAAATCATTCAGACTTTGTGGATTTTCATCTTTAGGGATCAAGGATATAATAGAGGCATTTGTCCCCCTTGGCCATCTTCCTTCTTCCTCAAAACTATGTACCGCTCTTATGATATCTGCCTTAATCTCTTCCCAATAGAACTTAATGAAACCGAAATTGAAACCATAAGGACTCGGACTTTTATCACTACCACAACTCCACACTGCCTACTTTACTTCCTCTTCAGAAGTTCTTCCTACCAACAAAACATTGTCTCATTCTGTTATCTTGTTGAACCCTGCATTATCTAGCCTGACACTTTGACATGCTTCTTCATTAAACCCTTCTTTAAAATACTCTCTGACCTTTTTCTTCACCACACCCTGCTCGTCGTACCACTGACCCTTGTCTCTCAACCCGTTGATACCATTCCTTACTCTTTTCCATTTGACCACAGAATGAAAGTACTTTGAATTCCTTCCCCCTGCTTCAACCATCTGATGCGGGCCATCTGTTGAAAGAGAGCCTCCTGACTAATATTATTTTGTCTCTATTATGACAACAACCACTTTCTCTCTTCGCTTCCCACCTCATCCAACTCGCTCTCATCATCCTTTGCATCGAGCTCTTGTATTCTCTTATGAATCTCCCCCCTACTGAAAAACGTTGCCAAATACCTCTTTATTCCAGACTTTTAAATCAGACTTCAACTTCTTAAGCTTCTCTTTGAAAACAAATATCCCACTTCCTTGGACCTCATAAGCAATTCATTTGTTGCTAACAAACTCCCTGAATCAACTGTCTTTATGCCAAACGTCTAAACTCCTAAACGGTTTCGGGCTCCAATCCATAGTAGCCATATTCAACACCAACGCATAGTGATCCGTCACCAATTTGTCTAACACATGGTATTTTCTCTCCGACCATCTATCCAACCATTTCCTTGACACTAAAAACTGGTCAATTATACTCTTTATCAAGTCGTTAGGTTTATACCACATATACTGTCGTTAGGTTTATACCACGTTTAAATACCCAGATATTTAAACAGACTGTTCATCGTAACACAATTCAAAACTGCCACAAAGTGTTGTAGCAAAAGGTGGTTGCATCCTACCCCTCCAACACTACTCTTCTAGCAGTTGACCTTTAACCCTGACATTAATTCAAAGCATTTTAGAATAGCCTTGATAACAAACACGCTTTGAGCTCTCGCTTTGCAAAAAAAAAAAAAACGTATCGTCCGCATACTGAAGCATATTAACTTTTATGAATCTGCCTCCGATCACCACACTTTCTAATAAATCCTTCTCGACCACCTTCCTTACTACCCCTGCTAAACCTTCTGCCACTATAAGAAAAAGGAACGGTCCAAAGGATCTCCTTGTCTCAACCCCTTCCTAGGCTTAAATTCCTAAAAAGGGTTCTCATTCACTAACACGGACACCGATGAGGACTCAAGACAAGCACTTATCCATCTGATCCACTTCCCACAGAAGCCTAACCTCTCCAGCATATAGTACAAAAAGCCCCAGTCAACTGAGTCGTATGCCTTCTCGTAATCTACCTTGAAGAAAATACAACTGTTCTTTCTCCTTTTGACTTCTTCCAGAACTTCATTTGCTACTAAGAGACTATCCATAATCCTCCTACCTTCCAAAAACGCCGACTGCATAGTGTGTCTTACCTTGTATAAAACTTTCTTCAGCCGCAGAGACAAGATCTTTGCCACAATTTTGTATAAACACCCAACCAGAGAGATAGGTCTGAAATCATTTAGACTTTGTGGATTTTCAACTTTAGAGATCAACGATATAAAAGATGCATTCGTCCCCCTTGGCTATCTTCCTTCTTCCTCAAAACTATGTACCGCTCTTATGATATCTGCCATAATCTCTTCCAAACAGAACTTAATGAACCCGAAATTGAAACTGTTCTCGCCGGTTAACCTAGTCGCCAGGCGACTTCAATCCCAAGCTCTAGCTCTGTCTATCTCTGGGAACTCTTCCCTCTAAGGTGCTTGGAACGCGACTTCGTTGAGACAGAGGGGGCTCTACCTTTTGATTGCACTCCGACGATCAAGTCAGTTTAGGACTTATAGATACAAGAAGTAAGTAAGTAGTTTCAGTCTTAGAAATAGTGTCCCTTTACCTGGGATCTCAAGTCCCTTTTATAGCCTACCTCTTGTAGCAGTTTTTTTATCACAAGAGTCCCTCTCTTAACGGAAAGCTTGTGTTGATAAAGATATTATGTTTTATGGCACATTTTCTTAGCGTCGTAGTTAAACAAAATCTCTCCTTTATAATGACGGTTGGTGAACCGTTGTTAAAAATTACTACTTTATAACGATGCCCGCAATAACGACGGTTTGGGAACCGTCTTTACATGTCTTTTTTAACCGTCGTTAATGTACCTTTTTGTACTAGTGATATTTATTACATTTTCTTTAATTTGTCTTCTCCAATTTCTTCTTTGATTCAAGACTTCATTTTCTAGTTCTCAAAATAAAGCTTTCTTTGTATCCTAGAGCTTTCATCCTTTTCTTGACTAACAAAATAATACCTTTAGATTATGTATAGATCACTAATAGTTAAACAACTTTACCATAAGTAATAAATATTCTCTCCCAAGAATAAAATATCTAATAGACCAATTGAGATCAATGTTTATATTTTCTAAAATAGATATAAGGTGAGGATATCACCAAATAAAATAAAAGTAGAAGACGTACATAAAAGTATTTTCGATTTAGATATGGACATTATGAATATCAAATGATGTCTTTTGGTGTGATTAATGCTCCTATATTATTTATGAGTTATATGAATAGATTTTTGTCCAGTCGTATATATTTTGTAATTATATTTATAGATGATATCATTGTTTTTATAAGACTTAGGAGGAACATCTTCAAATCTGATATGGCATACATGTTTAATTTATAAATTATAAGTTGATATATAAGTTCTTATTTATTCTTTATTTTTTTTCAATTAAGTGTTTTTAATTTTAAAAATAAATAAGTTTCATTCAATTAAAGTATGACGTAAAAGGGAGAAAATAGTTATCACAAAAACTACAAAATAAATATAATTTAGACGAAGTTAATGTTAAAGATATCGTGTTAAATACCAGTTGGATCTCTTTCAGTGCAAAAGCAAAGTTAAAGTTAAAGTTCCCTCAAAACGACGTTTCCACTAAAAAATTGCCAACGAAGATCCCTTCCCATGGTCATATACATGGTTGCTAACATGCCACATATATTTTTCGTTAGATTTTACTTTTTAGTTTTTCAACTTATTTTTATGCTCACTTTTATTTATTAACTTTTTCTTTAAATGTCCATCTTAGTCTTCTAAATTTTTGAAATATTAATTTAGTAAAATCTTATGTGATACCATAATTCATCTGATAGTACAAATGTCTAGTGGTACAAAATCGTCTTTCGTGACTAATTCGTCTATCTTATTTAATGTGTCTGTCTTTAGGATTTGATAGTATGAGATAATCTATCTTATTTCAGACTGTAATTTTATTTGTCTCTCATAAGAGGACCATCTTTGTGATGTTTCGAGTTTATTTGTGAAAGTATTGTGCATGTGACTTTTTCACTAATTTAGGTGTGATTTACGAAAATTAAATATGATAGTTATTTTTGTATAAATAGGACCTTATGTCAATAGTTTCAACTAACTGAGAATTAAGAGTTTAGTAAGATAAACTTAAAGTTATAATATATGTTAATAGTGAATTTCTAATCGTAGGTGTAGATTGAAGTTTGTTAACACTTCAATTGAGTCACGTTAATTACTTCCTATGTTTTTTTCCTTACTTTTTTTTGTTAACCATCTAGTTGTTCTCGCAGGTTTCTCCATTCCGATTTTCCTATTTGTTTGTATTAGTAGACGGTCTAGTAAATTTGTTTAAACTATTTTCACAACATTTCATTTTATTCCTTTTTGTCACCGTGTCTATGAAAGATAAAACTAAAAATATTGATGTGTCATAGAGTGCATGAAGCTTCCCATCCCATTTCATCCTAATATATTTTAGTAGATTCAATTTTGCATGGTTTTTAGTAACTTCCATTTAGTCATTAACATAGTAATTCAATCTATCTGAATACACACTTACTAAAACCAAATCTCTCTTTCATATTCATTCTGATTTTGGTACATTCTGATTTTGGTCTGAACAACTCAGACACATACAAAGTGTGTTAATGGATGCATGATAAGTGTGATAATAACTTCTTTTATCATGTTAATTGAATCTCTTAATTGTCTTTGTGCCATGTATTTTGTTTAGGGCTTTAGTACTTTGTTTTTGAGATAGATGTGATTACCTTTTGTGTAAATTTGTACAGATAAGTGAAAGCTTGAAGAGAAGTAAAAGAAGTCATTTCACGACCCCTTCACCCAACAAGCAACACTCTCATCCAACAAGAAACACCAGTCTTTCACCCATCGAGAAATAAATAAGCTCAACAAAAGGATAAAGTTACAACTTAAAACGTTGTTTCTCATCCAACGAGTGGTTATTTTCTTCCAAGTGATAATTTACTTTTTTGGAGTGGTTGAAAAGGCGAAATCATAATGAGAAAGGGGACTTTTAGCGACATAAAGATAGAAGAAGACTCTCGAAGAGTTGTTGGAGGAAGAAGGAGCTCTTTCACTTCAATCTTTCCACTCTCTTTACCAAATAATTAACAATATAAACTACAATTTTTACTAATTGATAATAAAATTACAAAACCTAATAGAGCACCTCATTCAACCTTATAAAATCAATATATTTTATACTTTAAAATACAGTTAAATTGCATAATCTTCAAAATAGGTGATTTAAATAACTTGAACATACTATTTACATTTTTTATAACATTACACAACAAACATAATCAACACTTGAACCATTTCTTAAAACATCTTAATTTTGAAAAATACCAATAGAATAATCACCACCACAATTTTCATCCTTTTTACACAATTAAAAATGGTTCAAAAATAGAAAAGGAATTTTTTCTTATGAACCACTAATCAATCATATAAGTAAACTTTACAGCATGCTAAATCCAAAATATCAAGGCATTAAGTTTATAAAATTTTCTTGTCCAACTTTTCCATTTCTCAAAATTTTATGAAATTAACAACGTATTAGGCACAAACGTTCTCTCATAGGATGTCAAAGCTATATTATTTTGAAACACCATTAAAATTATAAAAAAAAACCATAAATATTAATATTTTTCATTTATGATTTATCAGTAAGAAGAATATACACTTTTATAACACAAGTGTCATCATATAACCTTTTAGAGAATTAAAAATATACATTAAATTATATTTTAAATATTATTTAAATAATTAAAGAACATAAAATCCTTTAGTTACTTAATTTGGGACCAGTAGTCCATCATATCATTATCTTCTTTACTTCAATAATTGCAATAAAGTATACTGCTTTTTTCTTCTCTCTTAACTAGTCAGACCATTCATTTTTGGTTTAGAATTCCAAAGCCAAAGTTGGAGTGTTAAGGTCTTAAGCTTGTAATTAATAAGATTTGGAATGACCCTCCTTCACGTGTTATAAGTATATGCTTCTATCAGATTCAATGCGTGTTTGGTTTTAATTTCAGAACTTAGTTTTATGTTGTTATCATTTCTTTTTCTGCATTAGAAAGAATAACTCTCAGCTCATCACTTGGTAAACCATCATGCAGCTTATTATTTCCATGTTTGAGCATGCTATCAGGCATAAGCTACAGAAGCTGCTTTCTTTCATGTGCTTGTGCTTGTGGTGGAGTACTTGTATTCATGTTGAAGCAGCAAATGACAGTTTAAAGCCTGGTCATACACTGAATTACACAGATATAGCAACATTATGTTCAAAAAAGGGCAAATATTGTCTAGATTTTCAATGGAAGGATGTTGGTGAGAACCAATATTTGGTTGTATCCAGTGCAAATAATAATAAAGTAGTTTGGATGAGTGATAGAAACCAACCTGTTGACGGAGATTCTGCAGTTCTGTCACTTAACCGCTCAGGTGTGCTGAAAATTGAATCTGAACGTAGGAAGCCAATAATCCTGTATTATCCACCTCAACCTATCAACAACATTAAGGCCACCTTGTTGGACACAGGCAATTTTGTGCTTCAACAACTTCACTCCAATGGGACAAACACTCTCTTGTGGCAGAGTTTTGATTATCCCACTGACACTTTGATCCCCACCATGAAGTTAGGTGTTAACCACAAAACAGACCATCATTGGTTACTGGTTTCATTTATGGCCAAAACACTTGTAACTCCCGGTGCCTTTAGCCTTGAATGGGAACCTGTGGAACAAGAATTGATCATAAGAAGACGGGGAAAAGTTTGTTGGAGAAGTGGGAAACTGAGGAACAATAGGTTTGAGCACATTCCAGAGGATGCACAACGCAGGTTGAAGTATACCATTGTGTCTAATGGGGATGAAAACTCCTTCTCTTTCACAACTACAAATGAAGAGGCTGACCTGTGGTGGATTCTCTCAGAAACTGGGCAGATATCTGATGGTAAAGGATACGTTGCAAGGGCTGATTTGTGTTATGGATATAACACAGATGGAGGGTGCCAAAGATGGCAGGATATACCCAAGTGTAGGAATCCTGGTGATGTGTTCCAGAAAAAGACTGGTTACTTCAATTATCTTCTGAATACAAGCATTGAAGGAAATATAAGTTATGGTTACAGTGATTGTGAGGCCAGTTGCTGGAGCAATTGTAATTGCAATGCATTCACAGAATTTTATTCTAATGGAACTGGATGCACATTCTTTCACTGGATTTCCGCGGAAAATTATACTTTTGATAGTACTGGTGAAAACTTTTACTTCCTGGTGAACATGTTAACTAATCATAAGGGTAAGTTTACTTAATTGTTCGATTAATTTCTTTAATTTATACTACTGTGTACAATATTTACAATTTTTATACCTTAGTCACATACAATCAGGATTGTGTAAGGCCTAACAGAAACCAGTCATTGCTTTGGTTGTTGAAAAATGGTTATTTATGAAAACATTCTATGCAGGTACAAAAAAGTGGATATGGATAGGTGCAGTAGCAGCAACTGCTCTACTTGCAATTTGCCTATTCACTATTTGCCTAGCCTTAAAGAAACGAAAATTCGTGTTTCAAGGTAGTACATCACTAAACACAATCTTTTGATAATTTATCTCTGCTTTAATCTTTCTTATATTCATCAAACAGACAAGAAAAGGCAAAGAATGGTGATGAAGATGGTACATTTGGCAACTTGTAGTCGGTCATCTGCAATGGAAGATTTTGAAGTTGATTTAAAAAAGGGAAATGGCCTAAAATTGTTTAATTATACATCAGTTATGGCAGCAACAAGTGGATTTTCATCTGAGAATATGTTAGGAGAAGGAGGCTTTGGACCCGTTTATAAGGTGACTTGAAACCGATGAAGTTATGCATTAACAAGTTTGTGTCAATTAGTGTACTGAATATTTGTTACTCTACTGTCATTTTAGGGAATTCTTCTAACAGGCCAAGAGATTGCTGTAAAAAGACTTTCAAAAACATCTGGGCAAGGAATTGTGGAGTTTAAGAATGAACTAACACTAATATGTGAACTTCAGCATATGAATCTTGTGCAACTACTTGGTTGTTGCATTCATGAAGAAGAGAGGATTCTAATTTATGAGTATATGCCAAATAAAAGTTTGGATTTCTATCTATTCGGTGAGTAGTATACAAGATAAAATATTGTTTTCATTATTATGTATCAATTAGAATACATGTATAGGGAAGCTTCTAGTTTTCTTAACTATGGTTTTTCAGAGATGATTGAGGACACTCAACAAAAGTTGTTTTTTTGGGCTCAACTACTAACCATCACTATATATTTGACATTTGGAAGATTCTACAAGAGGAAAATTATTAGATTGGAAGAAACGGTTCAAAATAATAGAAGGAATTTCCCAAGGATTACTTTATCTTCATAAGTACTCAAGACTCAAAATCATCCACAGGGACTTGAAAGCTAGCAACATTCTTTTAGATAAAAATATGAATCCAAAAATATCAGATTTTGGGATGGCAAGAATATTCACACAAGAATCAGTCTCAAATACCAATAGAATTGTTGGGACACAGTGAGCTTGATAAACTCTCTTTCTTTCCCTTTTCTATGAATCTATAATTTTATTTCATCATGTTACAAATTAGCTTTTCTTGTAGTGGTTACATGTCTCCAGAATATATTATGGAAGGAGTTTTCTCTACAAAGTCTGACGTTTATAGTTTTGGAGTGTTGCTACTTGAAATTGTTGGTGGAAGAAGAAGCCTTGGTTGCTATGGTGTTGATAGACCATTAAATATGATAGGACATGTATGTAAAATTAGTCATATTGAGTTATTTTTTCTTATTGTTCTCTCTGTCTAATTTGACTAAAATATTCACAGACATGGGAGTTATGGAAAGATGGTGCGTCTTCAGAGTTAGTGGATCCATCAATAAAGGAGTCATTTGATCCTAATGAAGTGCAAAGATGCATTCATATTGGTCTCTTGTGTGTACAACATTATGCAGATGATCGACCAACCATGTCTGACATTGTATCAATGTTGACAAACAAAAGTGAAATAGTTTCCTTACCTGAAAGACCAGCATTCTACGTTGGAAGAAAAATCATTCATCATGAATTATCTTCAAAGGGGTTTTGTGCTGATTCTACAGTAGAGATTACAACATCGACAGTAGAGATTACAACATCTACAATAGACATGACCGATTCCTAAGAAATAGAATCAAGGTGAATAACTTACTTAATAGTTGAAATATAAATAAAATGCTCAATGAACTTTTAATGTTGTTTGAAGTGTTGGATAATGGTAGATATGATATAATTTGTGTTGTTTTACATTTTAACTAAAGGTCTATTTAAGTTTCTGCACAAACACTTTTCAGAAAACAATCACAAGAAAAATTATAATTTATGTTGAATTGTTTCTTTCAATCTAGTAATTTTCTTCTCAAGAGAACCAAACAAATTCTAACAATTTATGTATATACTAACTTCTGATTTTATAATATGTTTGGTTCCCCTTCAAATAAGATTTTATGTTGGAACTTTATGTTTCTACTACGTACACTAAAATTATTGATATTCTTAATTTTAGTAACAAAAATTGCATTCATACACTACATACAATATTTAGCAATTTCACTTAGAGCTATACTGCAATTAGTAAACACAAGGTGTGAAAAAAATAGTATAAAATAAAATTAAGAAGAGATAAGAGAGGGAGGCATGTTATGGAATTTTCATTCCAGTGTAATAAAGTACACTGATATTTTTTTTCTTTTTTTCTTGACACGTGCAGACACAAGCCATGCATGTTACCTATGGATCTCCAAAGCTGAAGTTGAAGCTTGAAATAAGATTTAGGATTTCTTTCTTTCGAGTTTTGTTAGTTTGGTTTTAATTTCATAGCATAATTTAACTTTATTTTACATTTATTTTCCTAGTGTACCAGAATTTAAAACATGGTGATACTTATTTTCTTGTACATCTTGTTGTGGAGGGGTACTTATATTCACGTTAAAGTAGAATGATAGTTCAAAGCTTGGTGATAAATTGATTTACGCAGAAATAGAAACATTGCTCCGAAAAACCAAAATAATATCTAAATTTTGGTCGATCGATTTCTGGTGATGAAAACACTTGGTTTTATGCACTACAAATAAGGATATTGTGAAAAAAACAGAGACTCACTCACACTTAAATTCTCTCTAAAAGAAACACTCTTCTTTGTAATTCTCTCTATTGTATTTCTTTTTGTGGTTGCGTCTTACAAATGAGAGAGCATCCTTTTTATAGGCTTTAGGAAACTTTTCTAGAAAGATCTACATTATGACCTTAAAATCCCACTAACAACATAATTAAAAACCCACTTACAACTTTTGACCTTTCACCTATCCAAACCCTCATTCTATAATATTCTAGTAACTTCTAATTTTAAAACCCACAAACTAACATTTAAAGTTTATTCAACAAAACTCCCCCATAAACTTAAATGTTTCTACTATCCATCATGCCAATCATCTTCTTGTATTTGTCGAAAAAGACTTTCGGTAGCGGTTTTGTGAAGATATCAACAACTTGATCTTGACTTGCCACATGCACCAATTCCACACTTCCTTTCTTCACACGATCACGAATAAAGTGAAAACGAACGTCAATGTGTTTGCTTCTTTCATGGTTCACTGGGTTCTTTGCCAACTCAATTGCTGATTTGTTGTCAACTTGACTCACAGTTGCATCTAGTTGCGTTAGCTCCATCTTACTCAACAAGTTTCTCAGCCATATCGCATGACATACACACCAAGATGTTGCCACATATTCAGCTTCACACGTTGATAGCGTCACGATCGGTTGCTTCTTTGAAAGCCAAGAAAATGTTGTGTTGCCCATAAAGAATACATATCCCGATGTACTTTTCCGATCATCTATGTCTCCACACCAATCACTGTCAGAGTAACCCACCAACTTGTAATCTTCTGCTTTTGAGTAGAACAATCCAAGTGATACAGTACCTTGGATGTACCGTAGGACTCGCTTCAACGCCTTCCAATGTGAGTAAACAGGTTCCTCCATGAATCGACTTATTATGCCGACACTTAATGAAAGATCCGGCCTCGTGCATGTGAGATAACGAAGGCTTCCTACCAAACTCCGGTATCTACTTGCATCGACACGTTCTCCTCCATCGAACTTTGAGAGTTTTGCACCTGGTTCCATTGGTATTGATATTGGGTTGCAATTTTCCATCTTGTACTTCTTCAAAATCTCTTTTGCATATGTCTCCTGTGATACAAAAATACCCGTCTCTTTTTGTCTAACCTCCAAGCCAAGGAAAAACTTCATCAATCCCAAATCTCCATTGTTCTTTGCGTAAAGAGCATGCTCGTAAGGACATTGCTTGAACCCGTTCTCCTTGAAGTATGTATCGATACGAGTATTCCATGCCCGCGGTGCTTGCTTCAACCCGTAAAGTGCCTTCTTCAATTTTAGGACCTTCTTCTCCTCTCCGATTTTCATGTACCCAGGTGGTTGTTCGATGTAGACTTCTTCAAGCACACCATTCAAGAATGCCGACTTGACATCCATTTGAAATATCGTCCATTTAAATTGAGCCGCTTGGGAAATGAGCAATTGAATTGTCTCCGTTCTTACAACGGGAGCAAACACCTCATCGTAGTCTATTCCCTCCTTTTGTTTGTATCCCTTTGCAACGAGTCGCGCCTTGTATCTCTCTATCTCGCCTTGAGCATTCATCTTTTTCTTGAATATCCACTTCACACCAATGGGCTGACTTCTCTCTGGCAATTCTGTTAGCTCCCATGTTTTGTTGCGGTCAATCGCTTTAATCTCCTCATCCATGGCAGTTTTCCACTTCTTGTCTCGCACTGCCTCTTCAAAGCTGATATTTTCAGCATCTGCCAAAAGACATACTAGGTGTACCTCATTTGTCGAATCATACAAATCAAGCAAACTTCGAATTTTAGGTTGTCGTGGTTCATCTTCATCATCGGTTGTTTCGGAATTTATACTTGTCGGTGATGATTCTCCAACTTCAATCATAACCTCTGAAGAATTGTTCCAATCCCACTCGCTTGCTTCATTTATTTGCACATCACGACTCACCGTCACCTTCTTGCTTATTGGATCAAGTAGCTTGTACCCTTTTGTCTTCTCATCATACCCAATAAAAACATACCTTTTGCTTTTGTCTTCGAGCTTCGTTCTTCGTTGATCTGGTACGTGTGCATAAGCCACACTACCAAACACTTTGAGATGAGAAACTGTTGGCTTTTGTCCACTCCATGCCTCTTGTGGTGTTTGATCATCTAACTTCACATGTGGACATCGATTTTGTACATAGATGGCGCATTGCACAGCTTCCGCCCAAAATTCCTTTGGCATCTTTTTGCTCTTAAGCATTGATCGAACCATGTCGAGAATGGTCCGATTCTTCCTCTCAGCCACACCATTTTGTTGAGGAGTGTATGGTGCAGTTAGAAATCGCCTTATGCCTTGCTCCTCGCAATACTCCATGAAAGTCGTTGAAGTATACTCGCCACCTCTATCAGATCGTACAGCTTTGATCTGTTTATCAGTTGTCCTCTCCACCATCACCTTGAACTTTTTGAACACCTCAAATGCCTCGGATTTTTCTTTCAGAAAGTAAACCCAAGTTTTCCGTGAGAAATCATCAATGAAGGTAATGAAATACCTTTTACCGCTGGAGGACTTTGGAGTAATTGGTCCACATATGTCAGTATGAATCAATTCGAGAGGTTGCTTAGCCCAATATTGAGCCTTCTTTGGAAACGAGGTTCTCACATGCTTGCTGAGCACACATTCTTCACAAAAGTTTCCCTCATAGTCCATGTTGGGTAGCCCGTGCACCATATTCTTCTTCGCTAACTCTTTTAGTCCAGCATGATGTAGGTGACCAAAACGGAGATGCCACAATGATGCCTTATCTTCTATGTTGACTTGCAAACATTTTTCTCGTATGCTTCTCAAATTCAGCTTGTACATCCGATTTCTTGCCATCTCGATTCGAGCAACCAAACGCCCTTTCTTGTCCTTCAAGTGTAGTAGCCGATCTTTCAAAAATATCGAGTAACCTTTCTCCGTGAGTTGTCCCATACTCAAAATATTGGTCTTGAGGTCTGGTACGTAATAAACATCTTGGAGTGACCCAATTAAGCCATCCTTTTGTAAGTAGCAAACCGTACCTCGCCCTTTGACCTCCACCTTTGATGCATCTCCAAATGAAACATGACCATCTTCAATCTTTTGCATATCTTTGAATAGGTACTCGTGACCGCACATATGGTTGCTTGCTCCTGAGTCGAGGTACCACAAAGTGTCATTGTTAATGTTGACTTCATCTTGAGCCATCAAGAGAACACCTTCATTCGTTTCGACTTCCAAGGCTAGGTTGGTTGTTTCTTCTATCTTTATATCAGCACGACAATCTTTTGAAAAATGCCCCACTTTACCACAATTGTAACATTTTTCAGAGTTACAATCCTTCGCATAGTGACCATATTTGTGACATTTGTAGCACTCGATGTTGGAATAATTCGATCGGCCGCCTCTTCCTCTACCACGTCCTCTTCCACGCCAATTTGGTTGGCTCGACTGTTCCTTCTCCTTATAGTACCCTTCATGGTTGCTGCCTTTTCCACCACGACCGTTTCCACGACTTCCACGACCACGCCCTCTATATTGAGAATTTTGATGATAGAATACCTTTTCGTCTTTGATTGACGCCTTGGTTTGAAGTGCTTGTTCGAGTGTTTCCTCCTTCTTCTTCTTCTTTCGTTGCTCGTGTGCCTCGAGAGAACCGGCGACCTCGTCGACTGTGAGCGTCGCAAGGTCCTTTGACTCTTCTATCGCGCACACAATACTCTCAAAATTGTCTGTTAATGTTCTCAAAATTTTCTCCACAACTCGTGCATCGGTCAGAGTTTCACCGTTTCGGTTGAGTTGATTCACCACAGCCTGTACACGCGTGATGTAGTTAGATACACTTTCTGACTCCATCATCTTCATGTTCTCCAACTCGCCACGCAGAGTTTGTAGACGCACTTGCTTAACTCAGTCAGCTCCTTTGAACACCTTCTCCAATATGTCCCATGCTTCCTTTGAAGTGGACGCACCAGCAATCTTCTCAAAAATTGCCTCATCAACAGCTCTATACAACATGTACAAAGCTGCCTTATCTTTCGATCGCGTCTCTTTCAACGCCTTGGTTCTTTAAAACCTTCTTCGAACACCTCCCATGAATCCTGAGAACCGAGAAGAGCTTTCATTTGAATGCTCCAGTTGTCATATCTGGTCGCCTTCGTTAATCGTGGTAGCGGTATTTGACCCGTCACATTCGCCATTGGCTCTGATACCAAATTGAAAAAAACAGACACTCACTCACACTTAAATTCTCTCTAAAAGAAACACTCTTCTTTGTAATTCTCTCTATTGTATTTCTTTCTGTGGTTGCGTCTTACAAATGAGAGAGCATCCTTTTTATAGGCTTTAAGAAACTTTTCTAGAAAGATCTACATTATGACCTTAAAATCCCACTAACAACATAATTAAAAACCCACTTACAACTTTTGACCTTTCACCTATCCAAACCCTCATTCTATAATATTCTAGTAACTTCTAATTTTAAAACCCACAAACTAACATTTAAAGTTTATTCAACATATTGCAGCTTGGAGTAGTGAAAGAAATCAACATGTTGAGCAGAATTCTGCAGATTCTATCACCAGACCTCTCTGAAGTGTTGAATAGAATCTCAACGTGGGATAATGGACACAAGCCACCTTAAGCTATCGCCACCTCGTTGAACTCAGGCAACTTTGCGATTCAACAACTTCATCCCAAAAGGCCAAACACTTTCTTGTGGTAAAGTTCGGAATATGTTACCAATGAATCTCAAACACGCCTCTTCAATTATGTTCGTGTGTTTGCAATATATTGCACATTGTACAACACTGACAATACATATTTATGAGATGTCCAATTTAAAATATATTTTTTTAGTTTTTGACATAACTCAAACACAATATTAATCAAAGTAGATAAAGTGATTTTTAAGCTAAAAACTCATAAACTTGTTATATATGTCTTTTTATGAGAATCCACTTAGGCTCCCAAATGTGCTAAGGAATGTTCACTCCAAGCCTCAAAGTGTAGCACAACTCACAATACATTAAAATTCCAAAAAGGTGAGTCTTTGTGCTTTTCTAGGTTGTTTTTGGATAGAATATTTTGGGTTGCCCAAGTTTGAAGGGATAAGGAAACCTCGGGAGGTTTAGAGAAGAACAAAGGTTAAGAATTTTAGGAAGTTATGGAAATGAAAGGTGGTAGTTATGGGTTGTCTTTGAATTCTTTGGACGTTTCTTTGTGGGGTTGTAAGCATTAAACTCAAAGTTGTCATCAGTTTTATTTAGAAATTTGAATGGGTCAATAATTATTACCTTTATTTCTAGTTTTGAATGTCATTTATACTATGATTTTAAATATAATTTATAGTATAGGTTTTATGAGAGAGAAGGTAGAATTTGAAAAGTTTATTGTAAGACTATTTAGAGAGATTGTATTATCATATGAAAAGTAGCAGTGAAATAAAAGTTATATTCTCTGTTCACCAATAATATGTCCCTTCCTCAGTTAGTAAGGATGACCAATTATGACAATTGGAGCATCCAAATGAAAGCCCTTATGGGATCTCAAGATTTTTGGGAGGTGGTTCAAAAAGGTTTTCAAGAACCAGAAAATACCATTGGTTACTCGAAGGCTCAATTGGAGCATCTAAATGAAAGATCTTACAGGATCTCAAGATTTTTGGGAGGTGGTTCAAAAAGGTTTTGAAGAACCAGAAAATACCACTGGTTACTCGAAGGCTCAGTACAAAGTGTTGAAAGAGACACGATCGAAAGATAAGGCATCTTTGTACATATGATGTATAGAGCTATTGATGAGGCAATCTTTGAGAAGATTGTTGGTGCATCCACTTCAAAGGAAGCATGGGACATCTTGGAAAAGGTGTTCAGGGGTGCAATCCGAGTTAAACAAATGCGTCTTCAAACTCTACGAGGTGAGTTGAAGTCCATGAAGATGAAGGATTCAGAAGATGTATCTAGTTATATCACTCGTGTGCAAACAGTAGCCAATCAACTTAAACGCAATGGAGAAACTCTCATGGATGTAAGGGTCATGGAGAAGGTTCTTCGGTCATTGAACGATGACTTTGAAAATGTTGTATGTGCAACCGAGGAGTCAAGAAACTTGGAAGAGATGACCATTGATGATCTCACGGATTCTCTTGAAGCACATGAACAACGAAAGAAGAAAAAGAAGCAAGAAGGCTTGGAGGAATCCTTACACTCAAAGATGGCCATCAAGGAAGACAAGGTGATGTACTTGCAACATAACCAAGGAATAGATATGGACACGGAGGTGGTGGTCATGGAAACAACAATGAAGAGAGGGGACAAATGAACCAACAAAACTGGTGTGGACGAGGTCGTGATCGTGGTGGTCGGTCACATCGTTAAAATGTTGAATGTTACAATTGCGAAAAATATGGATACAATACAAATGAGTGTTATGCCAAGAAAAGAGTGGAAGAAAATGCAAATTTAGTGGAGGAAGATGAGACAAAAGATGAAGGAATTCTCATGATGGACAATGAAGACGTCACTCTAGATAGTGACATGATATGGTATCTAGACACGGGTGTTAGTAATCATATGTGTGGGCACAAACACTTATTTCTTGATATACAAGAGATAGAAGATGGACATGTGTCTTTTGGAGACTCAACAAAAGTTCCAATCAAAGGTCGAGGAAAAATATGTTTTTTCCCAAAAGGACGGAAATAAGGTACAATGGAGGATGTTTTTTATGTACCCAACTTAAAGAGTAATATTCTCAGTATGGAACAATTTTTGGAGAAAGGTTGTTCAGTTTATATGAAAGACCAGATTTTACACTTGAAGGACAAAAATGAACGAGAGCTTGCAAACGTGGAAATGGCGAAGAACCGGATGTTCAAACTCAACTTAAAGAGTACATTACCAAAGAAGTCCCTTTGTGATGAAAAAAAATGAGCTTGAAGGTTTAAGGGAAAAATCAAGTAGCTTGGAAGAATTGTGCAATTTATTGACTAATGAAAAGCATAATCTTTTGAATGAAAGGAGTGTCTTGGTATCTCAATTGCGGAGTGTTGAAACAATTTTATAACCTGGAAAGAAGGTTTACAAAATTGGAAGAAAAATATGTTGGTATGGAGAAAGAAAAAGAAAGAAGAGTCAATCAAGTAGAAGAACTCCATTTGTTGCTTTTGGCACAAAAAGAAAAGGTGAATGAATTACTGTCCAAATTAGAAGCCCCTTGTAAGTTTTCAAATTCCCTTGAAAATAGTGGTTTTGATTTGGGGCATTATCTAAAAAAGGATATATGGTATAATAATTATGTTCTTAAATCTTTTTAATTCAAAAGGTGAAAGTGGAGAAGTTTTTGTTTGGAAAATTAAAAGTAATTCAATTCAAAATTCTGCATGGATTGGTGCAGTGAAGAAAACTGAAATTGCTTCTAATCCAAAACATTAATCTGAATGAAGAATATGAAAGGTTTGAGTTTAAGGGGGGAATTTGTAAGCATTAAACCATTAAACTCAAAGTCGCCATCAGTTTTATTTAGAAATTTGAATGGGTCAATAATTATTACCTTTAATTATAGTTTTGAATGTCGTTTATACTATGATTTCAAATGTAATTATAGTTTAGGTTTGATGAGGGAGAAGGTAGAATTTGAAAAGTTTATTGTAAGACTATTTAGAGAGATTGTATTATCATATGAAAAGTAACAGTGAAATAAAAGTTATATTTTCTGTTCATAGGGGCTTTGTTGCAAACCTTTAAAGGAAGTGCTGGAACAAGGCTTCATGAATTTGATAGGTGATTTTTTGTGGTTAAAAGGTTTAAGGTTGTGACCTGTAGTTGGGAGAAGAAGGGTGAGGTTTCTTTATTTTCTTAGAGAAACACAAGGGTGTGACTGAAGTTATAGGGTGTAGCCGAGTTGATCCTTTTGATTTTTGTGATTCTTGTCAGGTTTAAGAGGCGGGAGATGTACATGAAAGCTTAGAAAGAACACAAATAACATGAAAAAATGGAATAGAAAAAAATAATGGAAGATAGTGAATATGAAAAAGTAAATTTATGGTCTTTTATTGTAACCTATAATAGCTTATTCTAACATCCAAACAAGTTATTCTAACATATGCTTCTTCTCAAGCTATGTTTTTCATATAGGAGACTTTCTTCTATATTGATTACATTTCTATATTTATTACATGTTTATGTTCTTTAATTTTTCTTCTTGAGTTGTCCTCTCCAATTTTTTCTTTGATTCAAGACTTCATTTCTAGTTCTCAAAATAAATCTTTGTTTGTATAATAGAGCTTTCATCTTTCTCTTCACTAATAAAATAATGCCTTTAGATTTTGTATAGATCACCGATAGTTAAACAAGTTTACCATTAGGAATAAATATCCTCTCCCAAGCATAAAATATAGACCAATTGAGATGAATGTTATATTTTCTAAAATAGATATAAGGTTAGTATATCACCAAATTAGAATAAAAGTAGAAGACGTACATAAAATTATTTTTGGGTAAGATATGGACATTATGAATATCAAGAGATGATGTCTTTTGGTTTTGGTGTGATTAATGCTCCTGTAGTATTTATGAGTCATATGAATAGATTTTTGTCCAATCTTATATCATTTTATAATTATATTCATAGATATCATTGTCTATTATAAGACTTATGAGGAACATCTTCAAATCTGATATAGCATACATGTTTCATTTATAAATTTTAAGTAATAGATAACTTCTTATTTATTTTTTATTTTTTTCAATTAAGTGTTTTTAATAAGTTTTATTCAATTAAATTGTGACGTAAAAGGGAAAAAATAGTCATCACAAAAATTACAAAATATATATGATTTAGACCAAATTAATGTTAAAGATATTATGTCAAATAGCAATTGGATCTCTAAGTGCAAACGCAAAGTTAAAGTTAAAGTTATGTGAAAACGACGTTTCCACAATAAAACTGCCAGCGAAGTTCCCTTCCCATGGTCATGTACATGGTTACTAACATGCCACATATATTTTTGGTTAGACTTTACTTTTTAGTTTTTTAACTTATTTTTATGCTCACTTTTATTTATTAACTTTTTCTTTAAATGTTCATCTTAGTCTTTTAAATTTTTTAAACATTAATTTAGTAAAATCTTGTTAATATTTTCTAGACTATGTGATAAAATAATTCATCTGATAGTTCAAGAATGTCTGAAGGTACAAGACCGTCTTTTTTTACTAGTTCGTCTGTCTTATTTAATGTGTCTATCTTTAGGCTTTGATAGTATCAGACAACCTTTTTTATTTTAGACTTTTAGACTGTAATTTCATTTCTCTCTCATAATAGAGACCACCTTCCTGATGTTTCGAGTTTATTTGTGAAAGTATTTCTCATGTGACTTTTTCAGTAGTTTAGGCATGATTTACAAATTAATTATGATGGTTATTTTTGTAAAAATAGGACCTTTTGTCAACAGTTTCAACTAACGGAGAATTGAGTGTTCATTAAGATAAACTTATAGTTGTAATATATGTTAACAGTGAATTTCTAACCATAAATGTAGATTGAAGTTTGTTAACACTTCAATTGAGCCACGTTAATTTTTTCCTAACTTTTTTTTCTTAACCATCTAGTTATTCTTACAGATTTCTCCGTTATGGTTTCTTATTTGTTCGTATTAGTAGACGGTCTAGTAAATTTGTTTGAATATTTCCACAACATTTCATTTTATTTCTTTCTGTCACCGTGTTTATGAAAGATAAAACTAAAAATGTTGATGTGACGTAGAGTGCATGAAGCTTCCCATCCCATTTCATTCTAATGTATTTTAGTAGATTCAATTTTGAATGGTTTTTAGTAAGTTCCATGTAGTCCTTAATATACTAATCCAATCAATCTCAATACACACTTACTAAACCAAATCTCCCTTCTATATTCATTCTGATTTCAGTCTAAACAACTCAAACTCACATACAAATTATGTTAATGGATGCATGATAAGTGTGATAATAACTTGTTTTATCATGTTAATTGAATTTCTTAATTGTCTTTGTGTCACGTATTTTATTTATTTCATGCCAAAAATTAAGGCTTTAGCACTTTCTTTTTTAGATAGATTTGATTACTGTTTGTGTAAATTTTTACATAGAAGTGAAAGCTTGATGAGAAGTAAAGGATACACGCGAGTTGTGATGTCCCTGGATACGAGGAGGCCTGATCATCCTCTGAAGCCCACTTTTTGCTTCACGAGTTCTGACCTGGAGTGGTTCCTCATGAGGATGATCCGGTGGTGATATATGTCGTCACTGTAGGGAGGATGGTGCATAAAGTCTTAATGGATCAAAGGAGCTCGGCTGATGTGATATTTTGGGGAACGTTCACCAGTTTGCAGTTATCTCCTAACCAGTTGAGGCCATACAACGGGTGTTTGGCCGGCTTCGCGGGAGATCAGGTAGAAGTACGAGTGTATGTTGAGTTGAGGACAACCTTCTCCGATGAAAGCACAACCAGGACGATCACTATCAGGTACATCGTTGTTAACACGTCTTCTGCTTACAACTTGCTTTTGGGGCGACCTTCCCTGAACAAGTTGGGTGCAGTAGCCTTGACAGCCCATATGAAGATGAAGTTGCCTTCTCCTAAAGGAGGGGTGATTACCATAAAGTCTGATCAGAAGACGACACAAAAATGCTATGAGAGTAGCTTGAAGAATCAAAGGGGAACTTACACGATCGCTATCCAGGCAAGAGAATAGTTGAATAGTTGTGCACTGGTTCAAGGTCTGATCATAAGAACTTTCTGATTCCTGTAAACTCAGGTGTAATTTGTTCCTTTCATAATTCTTGTATTTGTTATTTCATAAATTTGTAAAGTGTGGAAAATCCTGTAAAATCAGAGGTTGTTCTGGATAAAGGTGTGTGTTTGCAAAGAGGGTGAGTGGTTCTTGTGGTTTCAAGATCACCTCTTTGTGGTTGTGAAAATTGTAATTTGTGAGTGATTACAAGTGGAACCCAGTGGTTATTCTGGGAACTGGATGTAACTCAAGGATTGAGTGAACCAATATAAAATTGGCTAAGCAAATATCTCTCTCTCTCACTCCTTATAAATTGTTTGTTTTAATTCTGCTTTTGCTGCTACTATAAACAACCGGTTAAAACGAAGTTTCAACCGATTGAAATTCTGCAAACAGTTTCTTAATCATTGTTTGATTGCTTTCCTTGATTGCTTAATCTGTGAATTGTGATAAAGCTTTATTCTTATTCAATCTTTGTGAAAATCTTTTGATAAACAATTCACCCCCCCCCCCCCTCTTGTTTAAGCCATTAATTCTTACAGGAAGCTTAGTTTTAAGGTGTTTAGAATTCTTGTACAAATCATTCTTGTCCTATGCACAAAGCTAAATCAATTTGTTTTAAAAGAGAAAAATGTTTTTCTAAGCAAAGAGAAAAACAACTGATTGAAATCACAATATAATCGATTGTTTTACACTTAGCTTGATTGAAGGTTTTCAAAACTATTTTTGACTTGGTTGACTAACTGTCATAACCAATTTAACCGGTTAAAACGACATTTCAATTGGTTGATTGTCACATTTCATAACAACTTTTCAAAAACCTGTTAAATTTGTTTTCAGTTGAATTAAAACTATTTTGTCTCATGATTGACTGTCTAGAACGGCTAGTTTTAAGAGCTATAAATATGATTTCTCTTTGTATTTCAAATACACAAGATAGTGAGATTGAAACTGTTTTTTAGAAGAGATTCAAATCAAAAGTTTTGCTAGATTGCTAAGTAGTTGTGCATTGGTTCAAGATCTGATCTAAGGAGCTCTGTGATTCCTGTATTACCAGGTGTAATCTGTTCCTTTCTTGTAATTGTTCTTTTCTAAACTTGTAAAAGGTGTGTAAACCTGTAAAAGTCAAAGGGTGTTCTGACTAAGGTTGTGTGAAGGCCAAGAGGGTGAGTGTTCTTATGGTTTCAAGATCACCTCTTTGTGGCTTTGAGTGTGTGTTTATAAACTGCTTGATTTAATTTTGTTATTGTTGCTGTCATAAACAACTGGTTAAAACATAGTTTCAACTGATTGAAATTCTGCAAATAGTTTCAATTACCTTGTTTGATTCGCTTCCTTGATTTCTTCTTTTGTGATTGTTGTTAAAACTTCATTCTTATCCAATCTTTGCGAAAATCTTTTGATAAACAATTCCACCCCCCTAGGTTCTTGAAAAATATTCAAGTTCTGTTTTTTTAGACATCTAGTTTTCAATTTTCACATCTAAAACTTCACCCATAATAAATTCTATGGTGGAGAGATTTTCAGAGGGAATTCTGGTTTTTTTTTCTTTATAGTGAGTGAGAGTGGAACAATAAAATAAATGTTAAAAAAATTATATATAAAAAATGTTGTGAAAATTTTAATTAAAAATAGAGATAATTTTTTTTAAATAATTTATGAAAGGAAAAATATTAAATTATGTAATGTTGAATATAATTTTGTTAAACTTTTAAAAATAGAAGTAAATTAAACTTTTGTGGATGCTTTTTGTTATCGGTAAATTAATTTTTTTATATGATTTTAAAAATTTTAGGTTGAAATGTTAAATTAAAAATATAGAGGGAAAATTAAAAATAATATATAAAAATTTAAAATTGCATCGAAAATTCGATCATCCAGAAACTAAATTCGAAGAGGATTTTCATACTAAAAAAATAGGTTAGAATTCGACTTCCGAAAGACCGAATTCTCACATGTGAATAGTAAATGGTTATATGTTAGGAAATAAAATGAAGAATAGTGAGTTGGGAAATTTGCTTCAATTTTCATATTAGACTTGATGATGTTATCTTAATAGACTTGAGTTAGAACATTGATGTCGTCTATGAGAATGAAAAAATGTGGTTCCAAGCGATCTCAAATGTCTTGATATCAATAGTAACTCATTATTTCGATGAGTCATTTCTTCGAACAAAAGAAGATTATGGGAACAATTACCCAGAATCTTACTTATCACACAATGGAATCTAACGAATTCGCCATAAAATATCTTACCCATGCATAATATCATGAAAAATGGATACAAATTTTTTGCTGCTACTTAGTATCGGCAATAGGTCAATAAGAGAGCTCAATATTACGCCTTGAAGAGGATTCGAACCTCCACGCTCTTTAGCACGAGATTTTGAGTCTTGCGTGTCTATCATTTCACCACCAAGGCATCTTGAAAGTGAATTGTATTCCATGAATATGATATCTATTTAGTTTGATGTATGGAATATATCACAAAGGTTCCAAAGAAGAATCATCGATCCATTAGCTCTCGGTTTATGGATTTGTTTTGGTGCATCCAATAGTCTCATATCGTTTAGGAGTCGAACATTGGACAAAAAAAATTATTTGCAGGTGCATCCATGAAGCAAGTGCTTGAGGCACAACTACTTTCAATATTATAACTCACTACAAGAAAACTTAATCTTAGAATCGGATAATAAACCTCGTCGGCTTTCAGCTGAGTAGCTTGGTCCTCCAACTATTTGTTTTTGTTAGCCATCACTGAGTTGGCTTCGAGCTATCCTTTTTCTTCTTCAATTCTGACCCCATCATTTTTTTTAGAAGAAGAGTCCGAGAAGAAAACTCCATGAATGTGTCATGAAGCTCATCTTGACTACCTGACAATTACATTTATCTCTCGCAATAGTTCAAACTAATGAGAATCCTCTGCTAAGTTTGAAAGTCGCGATAGAGCTTGCAACCGCCTCATTAGCCCAACACGCGCTTTATGGAGACCAACCAAATAAGGTCCTTACAAAAAAATTCCGCGAAGACTTACCCGTGTCCTTTTGGTGCTTTTTGTATTAGAGGGAGGTCAAAGGTCGACAAGAGGATCAACCTATAAAGGGTCAGGGGAGACCTTTCCCTTCTAGAAAATTTTACCTTGCCAATTGAGACGAAGCTCCCTGGAATATATTTTGCTACCCTGAGGATTAACGGAAGAATTAATTCGAGTGAAAATCATAAACATTTCTTGAAAACAATGAACATATTGTCAATATCATGAGGACGACAATTGCGATAAATATGTGTCGAGGAGTTTCCATATAGGAGTTTTACGAGGTAATTGATCCAACACAAAAAAAATCTCCAAGTCCTCACTAGTCATTAAAGACCCCAACCATACACGATATCTTACGGGATCCTTAGTCTAGTAAAGTGAAAACTTAGGAGCATCGTTGTTATAGAAGTAGGACCGACTTTGTTTCTTGATAAGGATTTAAAAAAAAAACACCCTTAAAATGTTATATACGAAGAAGTAAAGAAGGCGAGAAGGCAAGTCCTCGGTTGAATGATTAAAGATAGACACCCTACCCAATCTTTTGGCCTTGTACTCTAAAAGTGAATAAACACTTGAGGTGTAGCCTTCAAGCACAAAATCGAACACAAAACCTGAAAAGCTTGAAAAGATGGCTAACTATTTGGATGAAGTTTGGGTGGGTGTTATGTTTAAGACACAAAACATTCCCATTGTAAACTTATTTAGTGGAACCGTAGATGATTTTCCATTATTAGACACAAATAAAAGTGAAAAAAAATAGAAGATGAATCTTCTCGTCCATGGAAAACCTTCTCACTTGACTGAGAGCAATTATCCCATCTAGAATCTCAAGTTCTGGGATATCTACACTATTGGCAAAAGACTACAATTAAGACGATAACATATACTTATAAAAATATTCCTGAACACTAGAATCCACCAACTCATACTCACTACTCGGAGGAGGATCGTTCTCGGAATGCTCCTCAATATCCTCAACCTTCAAATTCATTGGAGCATTCCGATCACTGGTCTCCCCTTCACCAGAAACCTCTCTCGATAAACTTGGGGAGTCTTGCTAGAACTTAGGGAACTCTCACCTAATAAACAAACTAACTCTACATCATCCCAAAAATACTCGTTTTTCAAGGTTATCAGACTCTATAAAAAACATAAAAGACAAACTACTAGAAGAGGAAAGAAAGACATGATTTACCCTGGTGAGAAAACTCTTAGGTATCTCAAATCAATGATTATACGAACAAGAGCAAAGAAAAAGAAGTGGAAGTAATGGTCCAAGGAGACCACTATTTATAGATACCAAGAGGCAAGAAACATCAATCAAAATGCCATGACTCCCCAACCATTAGATTGCTCTAGTTTGAATAGGTACGACCTCGCAACCTCTCACATTCCTAACACACATGACCCTCGACAAGTGAAGGTGTTAGAGTTGCGACCCCTTGACCACCAGACCGTTTCACATTTAGCGACTACGATCTCATGACCCTTGACAATCTCTGACAAGTGTGACTCTCAAGGACTATACAAACCTTTATAAACTCTTCGTACACTTTCAAATACTCGAGTCTAGGGGCTAGTATACCACACACCACATGGTACAAAAAGGATCCTGGTAAAGAAAAGTCATTTTTCTTTCATGATTGTTCATAAAGTCAAATTCGAGTATAAGGGACATGTGTATTATTGGAACCGAGAAGCCTCCAGAATGTCGAGAAGTCCTCGACACCGATATTTCATATTAAATCGAAGATGTTTTGAGTCGTTGAGATAGTCTTGATAATATAAATTGTGTACAACCTCGAAACATATCCATCAAACTCCCAATATACAAAACACATTATCTCAAGATAATTAACCAAAACACAATTACCAAGTATTACACCTAAAACAATATCAAAAACTATTATTAGAAAATATTTTTGCATATCCTAGTACATGTATAAAAGCTCATAAAGAGTAATATAAATATAGGATACCCAAAGTAATGACAAGTATAATTTATACAATTATTAACGTATATTTAAATTTTCTTCGAGTTTCTACTTGAACCAAAGCTAATTTGACCGTTGGATATCTTCACTGATACCCTGATTTTGACTTCCAAAAACTTAAAAAGAGACTAAGATCAAACTAAAGAAATCCAAATTTACACATACCAAGATTACCACACAAAGACAAACAATAACAAAAGATTATAATCTTAAACAAGTAGTCTTAAACAAGTAGTCTCAACATAATAATAACAACATAAACATTAAAAACTTTTTAAAGAAAATTGTCATATATATATATATTTATTAATTTTTTTATGACAAACAAATTAAGTAGTCAACCACGTGAAAATTTGAAAATGAAACTTCTAACTGAGGAGATAATTTTTCTTGAATTTCTTTTGTTTATTTTATTCTAATTTCAAAAAGTGATAAATATTTCTATATATTAAAAAAATATTATTTCATAATTTGTTAAAAGTTTAACCCAATCACATAAAAGTTGATACTTTTCACTTCTCCATCCATACATCTCTCACAGTTTTCATTCACTATTTTCATTCACTATTTTCATCTCACATTTTCTATTTGTCAAAGGTTTACTTATAAAATATTGTTGCTGATAAAAAAAACACTTTTAAATATAGTGTAAGATGTAAATTGAGAGAACTCAAATGTGTATATTAATATTCTCTATCAAACGGTTCTTCTGCTGCAAATAATTGAATACATTTTTTGCACCATCATTATCATTTAATTTAATATGAAACATTTATTTGACTAAATTGACAATTTTTTTTTTAATAAAGTTTTCTTTATTTTATACTAATAATATTAAAAAGTTATTCATATATTTACACATATTTTATACTAATGTTTGTTTGTATATTTATACATATTTTAAAAAAATGTTATGTCATAATTTATCTGCACCTTCCAATAATTTAACTTAGTATTATTTAATAAAAGTAATTAAATAAAAAAAATTCCAAAGTGAATCCTCATATTTGCCTATATAAATTTAACCTAAATTGTTAAAACTTCACTTGACGCCTCCTTTCGTCTTCCCTTTCTTTCACAATCTCATATTTGCTGGACCAAGGGCTGAGCTGTGAGACTGATAGAACAGGTTTCATCTTTCATGTTAAATTAATTGTGTCAAAAAAAGTTTAGATAATTATTGTACAACCGAATGACTGAGAAGCTGACTAGTCGACAAAGTTAACAGCCAAACACGTAATTAGACGAAAATAAACAGATTAAGCGCAAAGCATGATTAAGGTGCAATTGGGCCTTCAACTGGACTCAAGTGCAGGCCCACAATAGTCAGAGCTCATTCATAGTAGTGTAAAATAGAGGGAGAGACACAACACTCGAGGTAACTATTCACTCCGTACTCCTCTGATACTGAACTCTCTAACTGACTTGATCATCCGAGATATCAGAGAGACGAGAAGACCGCAACAAGAATAAGTGTTTTGCAAGCTCCTAGCTTTGTAGGAACATTTATATTGCAAATTCTTCTTCTAATTAATATTTAATTTTTTATATGTGTTCCAGTCAAATGATATTTTTGTCACTATATTTGTAGCTGAACAACTTTTAACTTATATCATGAATTTGTATTATATATTATGATTTTTTTATAATATATTATAGTTAACAAGCTACTTTCATTTAATATATTAAGAATTGTTTTTATCTCTAACTATTTCATTAATACAATACTTTTTTTATTCATCTCCTAAACCATGCCATTTTTGTAGACAGGTAAAAAGAGAAGCATAATTGTGGAAGAGATAGCTACACTTTTTATCAGCATATTATTCAGAAAAATTATTTTTTAATATCTACTTTTATACTACAAACTCATGTTGTTGATGTGAAACTTGTTTTTGTGTATTTAGTACTTTAAATTAGATTCATGTGTTTTTAATTTGAAAGTGTACTTATTTATTTCATGTCTATTTTGTTTTTACAAACTATTCTAAGTTATGGCTAGTAAATTATTAGACATTATGATTATCATTATATGTACTGTCACATGCATTGTTAACATTATATGTACTGTCACATGATGCATTGTTAAATTTCATGGTTTAACTATGTAACTAATGAATTATAGTTGGATTTTTGAAAATCATATGATGAAAGTATGAAATATATTATAACTAATATAAAAGATAAAGGTTAATCCTTTTATAATATGATTTATAAAATTATAATTACAAATAATTAGTCACATGTTTGGATCACATTCATTATAAAATATAGTATGATTACATTTAATTAATCATGACATTTATTTTATATATATGATATAATCATGATAGGTTTACCAATACAATATATTAAATATCAAGAAAAAATTAAATGAACTAAACTATAATAAGACTTAAAATAATAATATAATATGATTTTAAATTGAACAATACAAAAATATAGTTGATTAAAGTAATAACACAATACAATTAATTCAATTCATACTTAATAAGTTTATATAACTTAATGTTAAAATGTAAATTTTATACTAATTTGACTTAAACAAGACATTCCATAAGATGTGATGTAACGATGGTGACCCAGAAATCGTATTAAGGTTCCAATTTCACTTTAACAAAAGTATTATTGTTCGAGATGCATTTTGAAAATGCATTTTCTATTTCCAACTATAATGCAACAAAATAATTCTTCAAGATAAAAAAAAAAAAAAAACTTCTGTACCAATGCCCCCAAAACCTTAATCGGGTATTTTCTAGTTAGAAATTTTATGAAAATTTATGTATTTAAAAAAATTTTGGAAGACTAAAATCATACAGACTAAAAATAATAACCAATTTATCACATTATATATCATACTCAAAACATAAAGGCTTGTAAGAATAAAATGAAGACAAAGTGACAAATGGGAAACAAGTAAATAGTCTAAATTTAATAATAAACCCTATCACTTTCAATCAGATATAAACAATGTAAACTTTTAAAATTATATCTTTTTGCAAATAACCTTTTTCTTTTTAGTTTTCTCAGTGATTTAAATTTAGAAATTTATAATCGTACCATCAAAGTTCGACATTTTTGAGGTTACATTTTTTTTTTATTCTTAGCAATAAATTATAATAATATTTTACAGGAGTGAATAATTTTGAATTTAAAGCAAATTAACTTGAAATTTTTACCAATATTATTTGTTGCTTTGCATTTTCATCAATTTTTTATTTATTTATTTTGTTTTACTTTTAAACTAGTTGAATGTAATTATTTATCGTTGGAAGGGCATTCCAAATGCCAAGAAGGCAGAAAACCTTATCTGACAGCCTCCAAAACTCAGACATTGGAATCCAAAATGCTTTTACATATGGCCATAAAATTTTCTGATGAAAGCTTTCTCTCAAGACATCTTAAGTTCTTTGGTGCTTATTAATGCATAGAACAAAATCAAAAGACTTCAATATTTTCTCTGAAGCAAACATATTTACAGATATACATTTTCTTGAGTTCAATCCTTGAGAGGTATGCTTTAGTAATTGCCTCTTCCTTTAATTTTTAAAAATATTTGCTGTGCTGCTGCTTGCATGGGATTCCCTTCCCTACATTCATGCCTTTCTATATATCAGATTAAAGTTTAATTATTCAAAAACGTGAAATTTCGGTGATGCTTATTACTTTATATCAACCTAAATCATATCTATAACATTACTTAATAAATGTTATGTTACGAACAAAAGATATGCATGGAGCCAATAAACAGGTATATAATCTGAACCCACGATGCTTCAAGTTATATATATGTTTGAAGGTTACCATTCACTTCATCTGATATATGTCGGTAGCTAGATCACTTTCTCTTCTTTCTTCCTCTCTAAAACCCTTTCTTTGTTTTGGGTGCTCATTTCATTGCTACATCACTATTTCAAATTGAATCATTTACTTCGTGTCTCGTAAGTACATTTTTTGTTTGTAACTGCTATTTGGTTTTAGTCTTGAAGAAGTAGTTATGCACGAAGCATACAGTTAATTTTTGCTTCCGTTTCATTGCAGAGAATGGGTTCTTCATCAGTCACGAGCTGATGTCATCAGTATTTACGGGTAAAATTAGTGGATACCTTGAAGTGAAGAATACATTGACAGTATCAGCTCTCAAACAAGCCATTTTAAATCTGTTCATTTGCTGCTAATCATACATGGTTGAATTGTGTTACCGTTGTCCAGTAACAATGAAAGATTGAAGAATTTTTTATCGTTCTGTAAAGATTGAAGATGATGACTATGTAAAATGTGTGATTGGTTATGCAACAAAATATAAACCAAATTTAAAGTTTGAGCTGATAGATTATCCGTTAATATGAGGAGATGACATGTGATATGATTTGGAAGTACTTGGAAAAACAACAAAACGATTTGTGAAATACAGATTGAGTCTATTACTTTTATGTGTCTTTTGTTAAAATTCTACTATTTTTTTCTGTTCTATTCCCAGATATATGTTCGTTGTGTTCAAAGTTAATAATATTTCATTGAAGCAGCTTGAATGAGATTCTGTCATTGCTGCAGAAGTTTATCTGTTGGAGCCCCAATGAATATCTAATATCAAAACATTTTGAATAACAAAAGATTTATATTTATAATTTTTAAAGAAAAACAAACAGAAAAGGTCCAATTACTTGGTGCTATAAATTTGTTTATTTTCTTATTCACAAGTTGAATGTTGTTCATCTTCTATTTCAATAGCTATCCCTAGCAACGCAAACTGTTCAATATATGGAAACATGACTCTCATAAATTAACTCCACAGATTGCACTAATTAAGCAGTGTTGGATTGCTTTTCTTTTCAATCATATTTTTTAATTTAATTAATATAAAAAATAAAATTGATTATGATAATAGAGCAAAATAGAATATAATATATAAATGTTTATTGAAGTAAAAGAAAATCTGGAAAAAATTATAATAGATAACTAATTTAAAATTACATTAAAAATATTTAATGATTTTTTTATCATAAAAAATAAATATAAAAAACCATAATCACCTATAGACTAGGAATACTCTTACACCTTAAAGGGTGCCTCCTTATAAATGAGATAAAAAGTTATAGACCCTACATTTATACTAATGATGGAGATAATTTTCCAGACGCAAAATATGTGCAATCTACGTTGAAGGTAAAGATTGCAAACAAAAGTTGAATAATTTTCCAGTGTCACCCTGCTCCTTTATATTTGTGTTGTGTTTTATATTTGTGTTGTGTTTGCATCAAGTTAAGGGGGCAAAAAATCCAAATTACAAAATCCAATTTATAATGATCCAAATCCATATTAGTTTTAATCCATGGATTTATCTTAAATCAAAATCCATATTTTTGGATTTTAAATCCAATCCATTTAATTGGATATGGATTAGATATGGATTGGATACATTTTTGGATTATCCAAATCACATTTTGGGTTGGGTTTTGACTTGGCCCGATCCAAGTTGAGCCAAGATAATCCAGGTTGATGTCGAGCAGAGCAAGCCCGAACCGATGTTGAGTCATTCGGGTCCGGGCCGAAGTCGAGTGTCGGGTCCGGGCCGATCTCGAGTTGTACGGGCCCTGACCAATCTCGAGTCGCACGGGCCCGGGTCGATCTCGAGTCGTACGGGCTCAAGCCGATGTCGAGTCGTACAGGTCGGGGCCGATGTCGAGTCGTACGGGTCGGGGCTGATGTCAAGTCGTACGGGCCCGGGCCAATGTCGAGTCGTACGGGCCCGACTTGATGTCGAGTCGTACGGGCCCGGACCTATGTCGAGTCGTACGGGCCCGGCTGATGTCAAGTTGTACAGACCCAAGCCGATGAAGAGTCGAACAGGCACGGGCCGATGTTGAGTCGTATGGGCCCGAGCCGATGTCGAGTCGTACGGACCCGGGCCGATGTCGAGTCGTACGGGCCTGGGCAAATCTCGGGTCGTACGGGCCCGGGTCGATGTCAAGTCGTACGGGCGCGAGCTGATGTCAAGTCGTACGGACCCGGGCCGATGTAGAGTCGAACGGGCCAGGACCGATCTCGAGTCGTACAGGCCCGGGCTGATGTCGAATCGTACGGTCCCGGGCTGATGTCGAGTCGTACGGGCCTCAACTGATGTTAAGTCGTACGGGCTCGGGCTTATGTAAAGTCGTACGGGCCCGGGCCGATGTCGAGTCGTACGGGCCCGGGCCGATGTCGAGTCGTACACGCCCGGACCGATGTTAACTCATACGGGCCCGGGCCGATGTTAACTCGTACGGGCCCGGGTTGATGTCGAGTCGTACGGGCCCGGGTCGATGTCGAGTTGTACGGGCCTATGCCGATGTCGAGTCGTACAGGCCTGGACCGATCTCAAGTCGTACGGGCCTGGGTCGATGTCGAGTTGTATGGGCCCAAGTCGATGTCGAGTTGTACGGGCCCGAGTTGAAGTCAAGTCGTACGAGCCTGGGCCGATGTCGAGTTGTATGGTGTCGGATTGATGTTGAGTCGTACGGGCCCAGATTGATGTCAAGTCGTACGGGCCTGGGTCGATGTCGAGTTGTACGAGCTTGGGCCGATGTTAAGTCGTACGGGCTCGTACCGATGTTGAGTCGTACGGATCCTGGCTGATGTCGAGTTGTCTGGTCCTGGGCCTGATGTCTTGTCATCTGGGCTCGGGCCGTGTCGAGCCAAGAGGGGCCGATCGATGTCGAGTCGTCTAGGCCTGGGCCGATGTTGAGTTGTCGGGCCCGGGATGATGTCGAGTTGTCCAGGCCCGAGTCGATGTTGAGTCGTCCGGGCTCAGGTCGATTTTGGGTCGTCTGGGCCCGGGCCGATGTCGATTTGTTCGAGACCGAGCCGATATCGAGTGGTCCGGGCCCAGGTCGATGTTGAACCAAGTTGGTCCGCGTCGATCCGCATCCAAGTTGAGTCGGATTAGGTCCAGTTCAAGCCAAGTTAGTTTGTGTCCATATCAAAATGGATTTAATGTATTTGACAAAGTGGATTTAATCTAATTAAGAAAGTGGATTATCCACTTTAAATGGATTTAAGAAAAATCCAAATAAATTTGTTCTAGTTAAAATGGATATGGATTTTAAATCCAGTCCATTTATTTGGATTTGGATTGGATATAGATTGGATTTTGAAAAATCCAATCCATGACCACCCCTAGTTCCAGCACTGCTGTTGTACTCAAAACTGGTATTGCTCTGCATATAAATTCCACCTTAACCAATTCAGATCCGTTTCTCTTGAGGTGAATATGAATATGTTGTTAATGTGTTCGTTGTTGTGTTGCTGTTTTGAACGTCTTAGTATTGACATATTGTGTTTAAAGGGTTGAGATGTTCTTAATGTGTTGTGTATGAGGGGGATATTTTTCTGTTAGTTTGTGTTGGAGATCTCACATCGACTAAAGATGAAAACATTTCATTGTATATAAGTGGGTGCAAACCCCAACCTTATGAGCCGGTTTTATGGGGGTAGAAGTTAAGTTAAAGTATACTTTATATTAGTTTTAGAGTTGATTTGTTAAGTAGGTTCCTATGGAGGATTTTTTGTATTTTTTCTATACGAATGCAGTTTTTTCTGCATAGTTGTTAGAAGTAGGGTGTTCTTAATTAATATTGAGTTGTTTTGTATTAAAAAGGGTTAGAGTAACGTGAAATGCTTTTATCTATTTATTATGTTACCGAAAAAAAGAAATTGTTCTTGAGACCGAGTAGCTGTATTCCTATGCATACTAATTTTAATTGATCAATAACTTTGTTACCTCCTTTTTGCTCTTTGAATAGTGATACTTCTCGCATCATTTTAATATAATTTTTATAAGGACTCAAGTGTCTAGAATACACATTTTCTATCAACTGATATGTGAAAAAGAAAATACTTGTTTACGAATTAACAACTTGATGCATTCAATGCATCAGCACATTCCAAATATAATTAAAGAGAGAGAAACAGGTGAGGTAGAGTGTCTCTAGTGAGAGAACTGTGCAGGGCAATGGTGGATATTTCGTTTTTCTTCATTAACTTTCCTTATCATTTCTTTAAAAGGGAAATGTGGAAAGTTTTTCTGAGATGGGGAAGAGTTTTGGATGTCTTCATATCCAGAAAGCTTAACTCAAGGAATCAGATGTTTGGTTTTGTCAGGTTTCAAGATGTGGCAGACGCTTCTGCTTTGAAAAGGAAGTTGGATGCAATTTGGATAAGTACGTGAAAGCTACAAGTGAACCTACCTAAATATCGGAGGAATGAGGTGTCAAGGAAAGAGTGAAACTCCAAGAAGAGAGTGAAGAGTCCTACGAACGTATGGAGATTGAAGATGCAGCAGAAATAGAAGCTATCTTATGTCCAGATAGTCTCAAGAGAGAAAGCAAGTTGTTCCCAAGAGTCTGCAAGAGCTACTTAATTTAGCGTTAATGTGGAGTCGTCCTCTTGGCTAGATGGTTGCTTTGTTGATTGTCTTAAGGAGGCTTTCTGCCTGCAGTCGGTCAAGGAAAGCTTTATCATGAGAGGTTTTAGCCTTGTTAGGTTGATAAATCTCAGGGAGAGGTTTGTTCTGTTATCTTGTGACGACGATGGTATCATTGGGAAGCTTATTGATGATAACAAAGAATGGTTTGATGGTATGTCTACGTCGGATTTTCCTTGGGACGGATCTTTTGCAGTTAAAAAGAGGTGTGCATAGGTTCGTTGTAGAGGCATCCCTCTACCAATTTGGAATAGTCAGTGTTTTGTTAGTATAGGGGCTCTTGTCGGGGAGGTTGTAGAGATAGATGAAGCAACAACACAAAAGGAAGTGTTAGAGTTTGCCCTTTTTCGTGTCAGGATTTTAGTGGTCGGATCGGTCAGTATGGTGAAGGATATATGTATCAACAGTATATTGTGTAAGGTGTTGTTTGAAGAGGAGGTGTGCTTCCCGGACCACGAATTAAGAAGACTTTTTAGTAAGTGGAACGACGCTTGCACAAAGGTGGATACAAAAGCTAGTTCAGAAGATGGTGGTGGTGAAGGGGTTCTTCTTGACTCTGTGAGTTCCGATTTTGGCGAAGGTGATGAAATAGGAACCGGAGAGGAGGCAACGATTCAGTGCCAGGTGGCGTCGTCAGTATTAGGTGTGGCACGCCAAACGCTAGAATTGAATTTTGTTGTAGATGATGATCAATTGGAGGACATGGCATGGTGAATTATTAAATTTACCACGTGTTTTCGTAACTGAAGAATATGTAGGGTCCAACATGGATGATGCAGTACATGATGATGTAGATGATGATCGATTGGAGGGCATGATTCGTGATGTGGGAGCTGAGTCTTTTGCAGAAGCGCATGGATATGGAAGTATGTCAAGCGATGCAGAGACTCCATTGTATCCTGGATCAAGTAACTTCACACGGTTGTCGGCGGTGTTAAGATTGATGAATTTGAAGGCAATAAATGGATGAACTGATAAAAGCTTCACGGAATTGCTTCAGTTGTTGAAGGATATGCTTCCAAAGGGAAATAGTCTACCTAATCGTAATTATGATGCCAAAAAGATTCTTTGTCCAATGGGTATGAAGTATAAAAAGATACATGCATGTCCTAATGATTGTATATTATACAGGAAAGATTTTGAATTGTTGAAAAGTTGTCCGAGGTGTGGGTTCTCACGTTATAAGTTGAAACAAAAAGATGATGATACTATTGAAGAGATAGAAAAGCATGGACCCCAAATGAAGGTTATGTGGTATCTCCCATCATTCCAAAGATGAAGCATTTGTTTGCAAGCCCGAACGATGCTAAGAATCTTGGATGGCATGCAGATGAGAGGAAATGTGGCATGTACCAACATCCATTTGATTCTATTCAATGGAAGAAATTTGATAATGAGTTTCCAAATTTTGGTAAAGAATCAAGAAATATCCAACTTGGTTTAACTACAAGGAATGAATTCGTTTGGTAATATGAGTACGAATCAGTTCATGACCTATTATGCTAGTTATTTAAAACTTACCTCCTGGATTGTGCATGAAGCAAAAATACATGATGTTGTCTATGATGATATATGGTCCGAAACAACCAAGAAATGACATAGATGCTTATCGAAGTCCCCTAATTGAATATTTGAAGTTAATGTGGGATTAGGGAGTTGAAGTACTTGACGAATTTGCTAATGAAACTTTCAAGATGCATGCCATGTTATTTTGCATCATCAATGACTTTCCGGCATATGGTAACTTATCAGGGTATAGTGTTAAGGGTCATAAAGCATGTCCAATATGCGAAGAAGACACCGCTTCTCAACAATTGAAACATGAAAGGAAGACAGTATATCTTCGGCATCAGAGGTTTCTTAGAAGTCATCATCCTTATCGGATATTGAAAAAATACTTTAGGACACCGAGACTAGTAGTCCACCAACTCCATTAACTGGTGTTAAGGTTTACGAAAAGGTAAATAACATAGACTACACCTTCGGTAAGTCGAAAAAAAAGTCATTTGTGACAAACATTTGGAAGAAAAAATCAATCTTCTTTGATCTTTCGTACTAGTCAAGGTTAGAAGTTAGACATTGTATAAATGTAATGCATGTTGAGAAGAATGTGTGTGATAGCTTAATTGGTACACTTCTTAACATTAATGGGAAGATGAAGGATGGTCTAAATGCTCATTTAGATTTGATTGAGATGAACATACGAGGCGAGTTGGCACCCATAGAAATGGGTAAGCGTACATATTTGCCCCCAGCTTGTTACACCATGTCAAAAGATAAAAAAAATAAGTTTTTCTCAATATCTAAAGGGTGTGAAAGTGCCACAAGGACATTCCTCAAATGTGAAGAGCCTAGTGTTAATGCAAGATTTGAAGTTAATTGGGTTGAAGTCTCATGATTGCCACATCTTGATGCAATAGTTGTTGTCGGTAGCTATTCATAGAATCTTACAAAAAAATGTTAGACATACCATAACCCGTTTATGCTCATTCTTCTCTTCCATCTGTTGTAAAGTCATTGATCAATTAAAACTAGATGAGCTTGAAGATGAAATTGTTGTTATCTTGTGTGAATTGGAGATGTTTTTTCCTTCATCTTTTTTCGACATCATGGTTCATCTAGTAGTGCATCTGGTAAGAGAAGTTAAATTGTGTGGAGCAGAGTACTTAAGATGGATGTATCCTGTTGAGCAGTATATGAAAATTTTGAAAGGTTATGTGAAAAATCATTATCTTCCAGAAGCTTCAATGATTGAAAGGTACATAGCTGAAGAAAATCTAATAGGTCTTCCAGCTAATTCATGGAACCACAGGTGCTCTACAAGTTAATATTTACGAGGTGTGAATATTGTAAGAAAATCTCAATCATAAGTCTTGCAAGTGTTGAAGATGGATGAAGCCCCTTCTCTACCTAGTGTTAGTTTGTGTTTGATGTAGAAAATAGCTAGTTTGTTGTAAAGTTTGTAATAGGTTTAGATGATCTTGTATGTAGGCTTGTGGTTGTGTAAGGTTGCCTTTTGGTACATGATCTATCCTAGATGCCTAACCAAGCCTAGATCAAGCACATGAAGTGGTTAAAAGTTTTTCCAAAAGCTTTTTAGAGTTTTCTTCTAAAATCAGGATACTACACAAAAATAAATCTATTTCTCTATAAAAGAACAGGTTTATTCTTTGGTTTGCTGAAAGGATTTTCGAAAGTTAGTTAGGGCACCAAAGGTACAACTCAGACAGTTATTTCAGTTAGCTAAGTTGGCAGTTTTCACAAAATGAATCTCTTAAGTTCAAAACTGAATCTGTTGTTTTTACAACAACTTTTCAACTGTTTTTTGAAAAGAAGTTAGAAACTGTTTTCTATATAAAGAAAAGCCTCTCTCACATGAAAGAATGCTGAGCAATTACGTTTTTGACAGAGATCAAACATTTTCTATGTGAGAAGAAGGATTGAAAGGTTTTTTGAAAGGTTTTCCAAAGGGATTTTCAAGTGTGCTTGTTCTAGGAAACCTTTGATCTTGGTGAAGGTGCTGGTGCAGTTCTGCAGCAAATTGAACTACTGGTTTTGAGTTCTTGCATCTTTTCAGGTGTAATCTTTCCTTTATTCTGGTTTGTAAAGGTGTAAGTGTTAGTCACTCCTTGATAGGGTTTCTTGGAGTGCAAGGTGTGCTGAAATAGGGTTTTTCAGCATTGATTGTATTGTTCTTGTAGTGTTCAAGAACTGCTGTGTTTGTAAGTGATTGGTACTGTTTTTAGTGAATTCCACCTTGGGGTAAGGTGAAACTGGACATAGCTCTGTATGAGTGAACCAGTATAAAAACTTGAGTGCCTTTTCTTCTCATCCCTGCACTCATTTCTGGTTTTGCTTATTTCTGTCAAGAACTAAATCTGTTCTTTTGAAATTGAATCTGTTAATTCTGGGTTTAAGTAAAAACTGTTCTTCCTGATTTGTTAAAGCTCTCTGATCATAAACAAGGCAGTTGTATATGTTGTTTTAATTGATCTGTGAACAAATAGTCTAGTCATTAAAACCTGGGAAAGATTCATTCTCTTTAAAACCTTGTGTTGAATGAATTTGATTGTTTTCATAGCATAGTTGTATTCTTCATACTCATAAAATTCAACTAATCTGATTCTGTTATAATCCTCTGTTGATTACAATTTTAATTTGAACAAATTCAAATTGTGCTAAGACTGCTCTGAAGAATCAATCTGTTTCATGTAAAAACAATCTGTTCTTTTGCCTCTGATATACTGTTAATCGTGTGTTTTTGCGAAAATTTTATAAGCTCAATTCACCCCTCCCCTCTTGAACTTAGACACTAATAGACCCAACAATTGGTATCAAGAGCTAGGGCTTGTATTTTGCTCAAGTGTATGCATGATGTCTTCGTTTAAAATGCCTTTTGCTGAAGGTTCGTCTATTAATAGACCTCCTATGTTTGGTGGTGTTAACTATGCTTTCTGGAAAATCAGGATGAAGATCTTTATGGAGTCTATTGACATGGGAATCTGGGATGCAGTGGTCAGTGGACCTTTTATACCTATGCAGGTTGTCAAAGATGAAACAATAAAGAAGCCTTGATCTGAATGGAGTGAAACCGAGAAGAAGAAGGCCCAATATGACTCATTAGCCAAGAATATCATCACCTCTGCACTGAATATGGATGGGTTCTTTAGAGTCTCTCAATGTAACTCAGCAAAGGAGATGTGGGATGTACTAGAGGTAACTCATGAAGGGATTGATGATGTGAAACGGGCAAGGAAACACTCACTAATTCAGGAGTACGAGCTGTTCAGAATGCAATCAGAAGAAAGTATTGCAGATGTGCAGAAATGATTTACACATATTGTAAATCACCTCACTAGCCTTGGTAAAGTCTTTGACAAGGAAGAGCTCAACATAAAGGTGCTAAAATGTCTTGATAGGAGCTGGCAGCCTAAGGTAACAACAATCTCAGAATCCAGAGATTTATCCAAGATGTCCACTGCTGCACTTTTTGGAAAGCTGATAGAGCATGACATAAAGCTGAAAAGATTGAAAGAACAAGAAACTGTGGAGAAGAAGGCCAAAGGAATTGCTCTGAAAACTACCATGGAACATGATACAAGTGAGGAAGAAGTTGATCCTGAACATGATGAGACCGTGAGTCTGCTCACCAGAAAATTTAGCAGGTTTCTTAGAAAGAAAAACCGTGACAGAACTCAGCAAAGAAAGAGGTACTCCAAACAACCTAATGATTCAAATTCTTCCAATTACACGTGCTTTGGATGTGGTAAACCAGGTCATATAAAAGCTGATTGTCCAAACAATCAAAATAAAGAAAAATCAGCAAGCAAGAAGAGTGACAAAGGCAAAGGTAGAAGGGCATACATCTCATGGGAAGAAAATGATGTATCCTCATCCAGTAATTCCTCAACTGAAAGTGAAGAAGCAAATTTGTGCTTCATGGTGAATGATGAAGGATACAACTCTGACTCAGTAAGTTATTTTTCTACTGATTATGAAAACTATGATCAACTGTTAATAGCTTTTAAGGAAACACATAATGAAGCAAAAAGGTTGGCTATAATGTGCAACAGATTGAATAGAGTAAATAGGGTACTTGAATCTAAGGTCAAAGCTCTTGAAGAAGAACTGCACAAAGCTAAAACTGAATTGGTTAGCCTTGAATTAACATGTTTGCATGCATCAATTAAAACTTGTGATAATTGTAAGAAGCTGGAAAAACAGGTTGAATATTTGTTAAAAACACTTTCAAATTTCACTAAAGGAAGAGAAAATCTTGAAACCTTATTAGGTTCACAGAATGCTGTTTTCAATAAAAATGGTCTAGGATATAATCCTGGAATGAAAAGTAATGTGAAAAAGCTGTCCAGTTTTTTTGTTCCTTCCAAAACAGGTTTTTCTTCTTTTAGTTGTTCAAAAACAATGCATACTGCAACATGTTTTTATTGTATGAAGTCTGGTCATGTATCTAGAACATGTAAAGCTAGGAGGTACCTTGTTCCTAAAGGATTGGCCAAATGGGTTCCTAAGGAAAGGTATTAATCATGCTGGACCCTAGACTAAAGGGGTACCATATGTGCTAAATGTGTTTTGTTGCAGAAAAACAGCAGGAAAAACCAGTGGTACCTGGACAGTGGCTGCTCAAAGCACATGACTGGTGATATAACTCAGTTCATAAATCTAAAACTCAAAGCTGAAGGGCATGTCACATATGGGGACAACAATAGAGGAAAAATTCTTTGAAGAGGAGATGTTGGTACTAAAGACTCAACCACTATTGAGAATGTCCTATATGTTGAAGGGCTAAAACATAGTATTCTAAGCATTAGCCAGTTGTGTGACAAGGGATACAAGGTCAATTTCGAAGCCAACACTTGTACAATTTCAAATGAAATTTCTGGTAAGGTGTTGTTCACTGGAAAAGGGTAAACAACATCTATCTCTTAGACATTATAAAGAGTTGTTCTGAAAATGAGTGTTTGTTATCTAAAAATGATGAGTCATGGCTGTGGCATAGGAGGCTAGCTCATATTCACACAAATCACTTGAATAAGCTAAAGTCTAAGGAACTTGTTTCTGGTTTACCAAACATAAAATTTCAAAATAACAGATTGTGTGATGCTTGTGTAAAGGGAAAACAGATTAGAACTACCTTTAAATCAAAAGATATGGTTTCTACAAATAAAGCTTTGGATGTTTTGCATATGGGCCTGTTTGGACCATCTAGGACTGCTAGCTTAGCTGGAAATTACTATGCTTTGATGATTATTAATGATTTTTCAAGATATACATGGACCTTGTTTCTTGCTTCTAAAAATGATGCATATAAAGCCTTTAAGAAACTAGCTAAGGTTCTGCATAATGAAAATGAAAATAGGATAAAACAGATTCGTAGTGATCATGGGGGAGAATTTCAAAATGCAAAGTTTGATAAATATTGTGAAAAACATGGGATCATACATAGTTATTCTGCTCCTAGGACACCCCAACAAAATGGTGTTGTTGAAAGAAAGAATAGATCACTAGAAGAGTTAGCTAGGACTATGCTAAATGAATCTGGTTTACCTAAATACTTTTGGGCTGATGCTGTATACACTGCTTCTTATGTGCTTAACAGAACCTTGATTAGACCAATCCTTAAGAAAACTCCCTATGAACTGTATAAAGGAAGGAAGCCTAGCATTAGTCATCTTAGGGTATTTGGCTGCAAATGCTTTGTTTTAAATAATGGTAAAGATAATCTGGGGAAATTTGATCCTAAATCTGATGAAGGAATACATATTGGTTATGCTATAAATGGTCATGCTTATAGAGTGTATAACAAAAGATTGCTTGCAGTTGAAGAATTTATACATGTTGTGTTTGATGAAACAGATTTTTCTGTGCCCAAATCTGTTCTGGATGAATCTGGTATGGATGATTTAAGAACCATTCTGCAAAAGAATCAATCCAGTGAGCTTGATGCAACTAATTCAAATTCTATCAAAGAATCTACTGTGAATGCAGGATTGCCTAAAGAATGGAAGACTCCAAGGGATCTCACTCTTGACAATGTAATTGGTAAAATTGAGAAAGGAATCTCAACAAGGAATTCACTCAATAACTTCTGCAGAACAGTGGCTTTTGTGTCACAGATTGAGCCTAAAAGCCTGGAAGAAGCACTGCAAGACAACAATTGGATAACAGCAATGCAGGAAGAGCTGAACCAGTTTGAATACAATGAAGTGTGGACCTTGGTTCCAAGAAAGCATGAGATGAATATCATAGGAACCAAGTGGGTGTACAGGAACAAGATGGATGAACATGGGGCTATCACTAGAAATAAAGCAAGGCTGGTTGCTAAAGGTTATAACCAAGAAGATGGAATTGATTTTGGTGAAACCTATGCACCAGTAGCACGTCTTGAAGCTGTCAGATTACTTCTAGCATTTTCCAGCATACAAGGTTTCAAGCTGTTTCAAATGGATGTCAAGAGTGCATTTCTAAATGGTTACATCAATGAAGAGGTGTTTGTATCTCAACCTCCAGGGTTTGAAGATCACAAAAATCCAGAACATGTGTACATGCTTAAGAAGGCCTTATATGGATTGAAGCAAGCACCTAGGCAATGGTATGAGAGGCTAAGCAAATTTCTGCTCTCTCAAGGATATAGTCGTGGCAATTCTGATAAAACTCTCTTTATAAAGAAGAAAAGAGAAGACATTATACTTGTGCAAGTCTATGTGAATGATATTATCTTTGGATCCACAAATGAAGAGATGTGTGAAGACTTTGTGAAAACCATGAAAAGTGAGTTTGAGATGTCAATGTTAGGAGAAATGAATTTCTTCCTTGGACTACAAGTTAAACAACTCAAGGATGGAATTTTCATAAGCCAAGAAAAATACTGCAAGGAGCTACTTAAGAGGTTTGATATGGATCAATGCAAAGCAATCAACACTCCTATTTCAACAAGCTGCTAGCTGGATCAAGATTCTGCAGGAAAATCAGTGGATCAAACTAAGTATAGGGGTTTAATTGGTTCCTTATTATACTTAACTGCCAGCAGGCCTGACATTATGTTTGTTGTGTGCTTATGTGCTAGATATCAATCTGCTCCAAAGGAATCACACTACAATGCAGCAAAGAGAATTCTGAAATACTTGCAAGGATCTAAGGATGTTGGATTATGGTATCCTAACAATGTATCTTTAAATTTAACTGGTTTTTCATACTCTGACTTTGCAGGTTGCAAGGTTGACAGAAAAAGCACAAGTGGGACTTGTCACATGCTTGGATCAAGCCTAACCCATAATTCTGTAGCATATCTGATAGATTTGATTTTTCTTCAAAACCCATAATTCTTGAAATCTGATCAAATTGTTTTGCTTTAAAATTTGTGATTTTCAAAAATTGGTTTAAAGACTCTATATAAACCTAGCACAAATCAGCTTTTCTCTCACACCCTCTCATCTGGGATATAAGCTGTCCAGGTTCACATTTTCTTCACCACAGGTTTCGTTTCTGTTTTGAGTGTTAATCTAAACTGCAATTTTTTTTTCTAGCTAGAATAGTATATTAATAAACTGGTGCAGGTAAAAACAGATTGAGCATGGCATCCTCATCACACAGAAAGAAGAAATCCAAGGAGCAATCCAGCAGCAACCAAGGTATTCTGGAGAAATGGTTTGCTGGAGATTCTGAAGCAATGACAAGCTTTTTAGAGTTTTCTTCTAAAATCAGGATACTGCACAAAAAATAAATATGTTTCTCTGTAAAAGAACAGGTTTATTCTTTGGTTTGCTGAAAGGATTTTTGAAAGTTAGTTAGGGCACCAAAGGTACAACTCAGACAGTTATTTTAGTTAGCTGAGTTGGCAGTTTTCACAAAATGAATATGTTAAGTTCAAAACTGAATCTGTTGTTTTCATAACAGCTTTTCAACTGTTTTTTGAAAAGAAGTTAGAAACTGTTTTTTATATAAAGAAAAGCCTCTCTCACATGAAAGAATGCTGAGCAATTACGTTTTTGACAGAGATCAGACATTTTCTATGTGAGAAGAAGGATTGAAAGGTTTGTTGAAAGGTTTTCCAAAGGGATTTTCAAGTGTGCTTGTTCTAGGAAACCTTTGATCTTGGTGAAGGTGCTGGTGCAGTTCTGCAGCAAATTGAACTACTGGTTTTGAGTTCTTGCATCTTCTTTTCAGGTGTAATCTTTCCTTTATTCTGGTTTGTAAAGGTGTAAGTGTTAGTCACTCCTTGATAGGGTTTCTTGGAGTGCAAGGTGTGCTGAAATAGGGTTTTTCAACATTGATTGTATTGTTCTTGTAGTTTTCAAGAACTGTTGTGTTTGTAAGTGATTGGTACTGTTTTTAGTGAATTCCACCTTGGGGTAAGGTGAAACTGGACATAGCTCTGTATGAGTGAACCAGTATAAAAACTTGCATGCCTTTTCTTCTCATCCCTGCACTCATTTCTGGTTTTGCTTATTTCTGTCAAGAACTAAATCTGTTCTTTTGAAATTGAATATGTTAATTCTGGGTTTAAGTAAAAACTGTTCTTCCTGATTTGTTAAAGCTCTCTGATCATAAACAAGGCAGTTGTATATGTTGTTTTAATTGATCTGTGAACAAATAGTTTAGTCATTAAAACATGGGAAAGATTCATTCTCTTTAAAACCTTGTGTTGAATGAATTTGATTGTTTTCATAGCATAGTTGTATTCTTCATACTCATAAAATTCAACTAATCTGATTCTGTTATAATCCTCTGTTGATTACAATTTTAATTTGAACAAATTCAAATTGTGCTAAGACTGCTCTGAAGAATCAATCTGTTTCATGTAAAAACAATCTGTTCTTTTGCCTCTGATATACTGTTAATCGTGTGTTTTTGCGAAAATTTTATAAGCTCAATTCACCCCTCCCCTCTTGAACTTAGACACTAATAGACCCAACAGCAAGCACATTTGTATATATTGAATAACACAAATGAAGTTATACCTTAAATAGAAACTCATAAAGCCATTGTGAAGGAATATAACCCAAGACAAGCAGAGAAATGGGTCTTGATGGAACATATAGAACATTCATGCCTTGGTTTAAAGACGAGGTGTTAAAGGATTCAACGACATCGAAGACTTTGACCTGGTTGGCTGCTGGATTGAAGTTTGATGTCTCTTGTACAACGTACGAAGTGAACAATTGTATATTTCACACAAAGTCTATGGATGAAAAAACTACAGTTCAAAATTTTGGTGTTACTCTTGAAGCTGAGTCAATACAGTCATCATTCAGAAGCATAGAAGAATGCGGTTATTTATCATAGCCGCATTTATAAATTGCATTTACGAATGCGGCTAAATAGCCGCCATCTTATGTGTTGGAGTTAAGACTACGTGTAAATCAAATGCGACTATATACCCGCCGGTAAAGGTACCTTGTTTCTTAACACTAGACTGAAACTGAATACTTATGTATTTTCGTAATCTCTCTCTGACTTGATCGTCGGAGTGTGATCAACAAGTAGAGCCCCCTTTGTTTCAACGGAGCCACATTCCAGTGCAACAAGACGTAGAACAAATTCTAAAGGAGATAGACCGGAGCTAGAGCTTATCACCGCAGTCAACCGACGAGAACAATACTAATAGATTAAATTTTGTAGAAATGATGTAATTATAGTGTAAAAAATTCTAACTATAAATATGTATATAATTATATAAATATAAAAATATTTATATTATTAATGAGATTACCATATTAAAATAAATATAGACTTTCAATAATTATCTGGTAGTCACTGAAAGGTTCAAGGTAGATTAACTATCAATAAGACTGACTTAGAATGTTAGCATATAAATTTTTTAGCTTTAATTATCTAATAGACAATGTTCAGTTATAGTCTCTCTAACAACATTAATTAAGCGAAGGTTCCAAACAAAAAGTTTGTGTCTGACTCATGAAATTTAATTATAAATAATATCTTTAATTTTTTGGTTATACAAAATGATTATTCACCTTCATTTGAAAAAATAAAATTAGAATTTATCATTTAATGCTCGGTAAAGGTGAATTTCTTGAAAAGCAGTATTGGTGGGGTGGGGGTCGATCAGTATACGCTTTGCCGCTTTGCTAATATTCTTAACTGTAAGGTTATGAAAAACCTATTCAAATACCTCGGGATGCTGGTAGGGGGGTGTCATAGGAAGGAAGTGTTTTAGGATGGGGTGTTGGATAGAATAAAGAACAGTTTGGGAAGGTGGATGGGCAGAAGTATTTCGATGTCTGGGAGGATTTGTCTTATCAAGTCTGTTTTGTCTGCTATTCCTCTATTTTACCTCTCCTTGTTTAAAATTCCTTCTGTGATGGTGAAGAAGATTGTGAAATTGCTAAGGGATTTCCTGAGGGGCTGGGGATCCGAAGGGAGAAAGATTGCGTGGGCCTCCTGGGAAAAGGTGTGTGAACCACAAAATGCTGGAGGTCTTGGGATTATTAATATTAAGCTCTTCAATGTTGCACTTTTGGGAAAATGGATTTGGAGGATGGGCTCTTCCGAGGACGGTTTATGGAAGGAGGTTTTAGAGTCTAAGTATGGAGGCTGGAGAAGTCTGAAAGTGTCTAACCCATACAGGTATGGGTCCCTCTGGTGGAAAGACTTGAAAAAGGTGTGGGCGTCGAAGGACTGGGAAGACAAGTTCGAAGACCGCGTTAAGTGGGAACTTGGCAATGGGAAGAGTATATTGTTTTGGGAAGACGTTTGGGTGGGTAATATTGCATTGAAAGGTAAATTTTCCGAGACTGTTTTCCCTGAGCCTGAACAATGAGTCTCTACTGGAAGATTGCGGGAATTGGTTTAACGGTGTGGAAGTGGAATCTTGATTGACGAAGAAGTTTGTTTGATTGGGAGAAGACCCAGGTCTGTCAACTGCATGAGGAGGTCTCTGGGTTGGGTCTTGAGCTGGGTTTTATTGACTGGTGGTCCTGGAAAGGTAGTATGCCCCCTGTTTACTCGATGAAATCTGCTTATAGTGTTTTAAGGGGAGAAGGCAAAGGGGAGTTTTCGTATCTTTATAACCTGTTCTGGAAATGTAAGGTTCTTCCTACTGCTCAGGTTTTGACTTGGAGGGTGTTGGAAAACAAAATTGCTACTAAAGTTAACTTGGTTAGGCGAGGGGTGGTGGTGGTCAATATTATTTGTTGCTTGTGTGGGGCACAAGAGGAATCTACGAATCATTTGTTCTTTGGTTGCAGAATTGCCTGGCTAGTTTGGAACCAATGTCTCTTGTGGTTAGGATTGGTGTCGGCTGCTCCAATTGACCCTTTCTCAAATTTTTTGCAGCTCTCTTTAGGTAAAGCTTCTGCTTCCGTCAACTCTGTTTCGGGAAGTGTGTGGATTGTTGTGGTATGGGAGATATGGATCCATAGGAATAAGATAATTTTCAACGGTGGTGTGGTGGACCACCTTGAAATCTTTTCTATGGCCCAACTGAAGGTTTGGACTTGGGTTACCTTTAAAGTTTCTACTGCTCAATTCTCCTTCTCTGATTGGTGTTTGGCTCCTATGTCTTGTCTCAATTTGTTATAACTATTGATTATTGTCTCTTTGGTAGGTTGGCATAAGTGGGTTGAGTGTTAGTTGTTTGAGTCTGCTGGGTTGGATATTCTGTAGGAAGCTTTTAGTTTTGTTTGTTTGTTGGGTTATCCTGTTGATCCCTTTTGTAGTTTTGGTGGTTTCTGGTTTGTCTATGCTTGTTGGTGGCTTTTTTTTCCTCATTTGGGAGTGGGTGTGGTGGTGAGGTACGTTACAGTGTCTTGTTATGTATACGGGTTGAATCACCCCTAAAGTGGTTCTATTTATTTATTTATTATTGTTGATAAAAAAAACGCTCGTAGAAAAATTATATTTATTCATTATGTTCTAGAAAACAAATGTGACAACATCTACAAACTACATAAGTGATTATGTAGGTAAGAAGTAGATTATTTTTGTCTATCTATCACTTAACATTGAGATAGTGACGTTATTAACAGAAAAGGATGCAAGGCTCTTACAAGAAGATTTTCTACTAGTTAAGATGTCTTTGATTAAGTAGCTAGGCTCCTTGGGAAGAGGTAATATGTTCTCGTTGTTCAACATTGTGATCACCAAATCCATGTTTGGTCTTTCATTAGGATGATGTTGTACACATAAAAGACCAATATGAATACAACGTAGGGCTTCGTTTAGAATGCTTGAATCCTCCAAACTAGAGTCAATAAATTGTATTGCATTTCCCTCTCTCCACAATCCCCATGCCTAAAATATTTTGAAACAATGTTATACATTTATCATTATATAAAAGGAAAATAAAGTTATTGAACTCACATGATCAATAAGATTATTGTAGTCGTTTGGATGAAAGAGCCTGTTTTTCTTGCCACTTACTATCTCAAGCAATAATACACCGAAGCTAAACACATCGGATTTGGTGGAAAATATTCCATCAAAAGCATATTCAGGTGCCATATAACCACTAAAAAAAATCCAACAATTACTTTGATGTTTGATAATTAAGTAATACTTAAGATTTTATTGTGAATAAAAATACTTACTATGTACCAACTACTTTGTTTGTTTGTCCTTCAATCTGATCATCTCCACACATTCGAGCTAAACCGAAATCTGAAATTTTTGGATTCATTTTATCATCTAATAACACGTTACTCGCCTTAAGATCTCTATGTATGATTCTTAGTCTGGAGTCTTGATGAAGATATTGTAATCCTCGAGCAATTCCATTTATGATGCGATGACGCTTAGGCCAATCAAGCAACTTTCTTCCACTAGAATCTGTAAAATGTTGTTGTAATTTTTTATAATATCACAAGAGACATAAGAAAAAAAAAATCCTACATTGAATTAAAATTTAAGGACACTAACCAAAGAGAAAGAAGTCTAAGCTTTTGTTGGCCATATATTCGTACAAAAGCAGTTTCTCGTTATGTTGAATGCAACATCCAAGAACTTTTACTAGATTTCGATGTTGAAGTTGGGCACATAACATAACCTCATTCTTAAATTCTTTTAATCCTTGTGTAGATGTTTGTGAAAGTCTCTTAACAGCAATCTCTCGTCCATCGGGTAGTGTTCCCTAATCACATTATATTGAAGGAAAGAGTTAGATATATAAAGAATAATAACTTTGCATGTTCATTTTGTTAACTACATAAAGTGTATTGTTCACTTACCCTATATACTTGCCCAAAACCACCTTCACCAAGCTTATTGTGATTTGAGAAGTAATTTGTTGCGTGTTCTACTGAGGCAAGGTCAAACAAAGGTTGCTCAAAGTCTTCTTCTTGGCTTTCATTTTCCATTCCTTTGACTATATAGTGATGGAATTTTATTTCAACCAAACAATGTAAACAATGAAAATTTAATTAAAGGACCGTATACTAACAAAGTGTACTTTGGGTTGCATTAGTTTCAAATTTTATGGTATGTACTCTATTCTTAATTGAAAGTATTGTATTTTAAAATATGTTAGTAATATAGGAGAAGTAAGAAATGGTAATATTTCCATCTAAAAATAGCAATGATATGTCTTCACACCCTTTAAATTCACTTGACACCTAAATAAATAATTATTTTATTATAATATAATATTTTATTCTAAAACACAGTTGTAAAGTAATTATTTTTACAATTTAGAATGTGGAACAAACTTTATTAATGTCGGAATGTATTTTTTTTATTATTATTTCAAAATGAAAAACAACAAAGATTTTAGGAATCACTATGCAACACTGAGTGAATCGTACCTTTGGTTTTTCTTTTGCTACTCCAATAAATGAATATGGAAATCAATAGTATCACAATAGCTGAGCAAATGGTGCTTGCAAACACAACTACCTTTCTCTTCGAATGATCATTCCCATGTCGATTTTCTTGAACATGACAGAGACAAGAAAATAAATAATCAATATAAGAAGGAAATTGAATATTAACATATTTTATTTGGCTGATGATGAAGGTCATGCTTGAACAAATTTCTAAAAGGAAAACAATAAAAAATATCCGTAACCTGAAATCAATTTTTATAGAAATTTATAATCATATCTAACTTTTTTTTGAAAGGTAATTAAATTATATAAATTACTTTTAACTCGAAGTTATTTTAACTTTCTCCAACCCCAAAATCAAAATCGAAGTTCATACCTGTTTCTGACACGGCCAATCTAACATACAGATCTTGTCCAGCATTTGCCATGATTCTTATATCTAACAGATCACCTAACCAAATGACACACCCACTACCTTCTCCTGTTATGTCTGAATTTGCATAAGCTTTGCATGAGCAATTTTCCCTGCATTTGTTCTTGCATTCCTCAAGTGTCATACTTGCATTAACCCATGAAAATGTAGTCTCTGGTGTCTTTACGTTAGCGAATCTGAGAAACCCATCTTTAGTCTTGTCCATGCAGCTCCAAGTTTGGTTGTGCACGCACCCTTCATGAAAGTTCATCTGGGTCCAGTTTTGGGGTGCTTTTGGCTTGAATCCATCTAAACACCTGCACATGGGTGCCTTACTAACGTCACAAATCCCAAACGCGCCACATATATTATAGCCGTCGCATAAATCACTTGGCAACTGAGAAGACACCCTCCACGTTTTACCATCATTGTTCCATGTCAAGCGCTGACGAAGATAAAGCGTTTGATTCAACACAAGTCTTGAAATCACTGAGCTATCATTCGTGCTATATGTAGCGTAGAATTCATCCTTGTTGGAGACAATCGTGTAGCTTACTACCGAGTTGGACAAAGTGGGGCTACCGCTTAATTTAGTTCCATCCCAAGGGCCACTTCTGTAGAACTTTGTAGAGCCCTTCCACATAACCTCTTCAGGATAACTTGTTTGTGAAATGAATCCCGTGAAGTCCCCTGGTGAAGGGTCATCCCAGTTTTTCCACGCGGTTAGGCCCCTGTTAAGCCCTTTCTTCAAGTCCCACCCTATTTTCATGCCAGGAAGAAACGTGTCTGAAGGATAGTCAAAACTCTGCCAGAAGTAGTTTTCAGGATTCGTGTCTTTGTCGTCTCTGAGAACCAAGTTGCCTGAGTCCAAAATCTGTGCCACCACAAGCACCCCTGTTGTTGTTGTTGTGTTAGTTGACCAAATAACGGTGTTGCTGTGGCTGAGTACGAGGTCTCCCTGTGAGTTTATGCTCAACTTTGTTGAGTTGTCGGTGATTGGACTTTCACGGTTTGCAACCCAAACAACGGTTCTGAGGGGTATGTTTGTGTACCAGATTCCTAGATAGCGGTTTGAGGAAGTGGTAGATGGGGTGAAGAAACCCAACTCAAAGATTCCATTGTTTGAAACCAAGGTCTTGTCTTCTTCAAGTGACCCATACTGGGTGATGGTATCTGAAGCGGCCGAAAATTTAGAGAAGAACAAAAATAAGAGAATAGTAAGACTGGGCATTGTACGTTAATTTCTCCTCATGAATTTACCGTTAAAATAGAAGCATTGAAGTTTGCAGTTGGTATACTGGTCCCATCCTTCTTTGGGTTCAATGTGGAAGGAATCTATATGGGTTATGTTATTGTAAGAGGCTGACACACTCTTACCGATTCAATAATTGATTTCTTTTTATTGGTCATGCTTCACTTCCTCCATCATTTCCTTTGGTCCTAAATCTCAAGATTCGATTCTCGGACGGGAAGCGATGACTATTTTAAAATAAGTCTATCATGTTAGAAGTAATAATTTGTTTCTAAGGACGGGTATCGAACTCATAAGGACCTGTTGCATTATCAAATATAAGATTCAATAGAAAACACTTAGTAAAAGTTTGAAGAATTTGTTCTGTATGATTGCAAGAATGTAAATAAGCAAAATAAAGATTGTTGATACAATTGAGAAAATTGGTATTGGGATTTGTTCTTCTCACTCTTTTGTATTTTGAAAAACATAATAATATTCTATCCTTTGATTGACATTAACACTCATATAAAATTCATTTATATCAATTTATTGCATATAAAATTATTAAGATAATCTCCTAAATATCGATTTCTCGCATATTTATAAAAACTCTTTAACCTTTCGATTAGATGTTGATAGCTATTAACATTTCAAATATATTCCTAAGATTCAAATATATTAAGCATTATCGTTTAGGTTAGAAACTTAGAAGTACTTTTCAGTCAAATCTAAGGATCAAAATCATGGTAAACAAGCCTTACGAATAAAATAACAATAATAATACCAATCATCAATCAAGAACAAAATATATTTAAATATCACCTCAATAAATAAGAGTTTGAACAAATTACTCTCAATCCCAAAGGGTAGAATTAGTCACTCATGTTGGCCATTACAAGCATGAAAATCAAGAAAAGAAGATTAAGGATGTTTCTCCTTGACGGCTGCCTCTTCTAAGATTTTCTATCACCTCCTATTCTCCCAATGATCTCAATGATATCTAGGGTTGTGCCACATGCCTCATATTTAAGCTAGTTGAGTTTGGACTAAGTGACTTCTCATTTAGGCGAATTGGACGAGAAAAAGCCCAACCTCTCTAGAGTGGTCTCACCTGGGCGAGATTGAGCTTGCTTGGACGAGTTACTATAGAAGGTTTCTGGCTTAGGCGAGTTTGGG